>NC_091952.1:93481379-94119296 GCF_031021105.1 Erythrolamprus reginae
ACATTTATTTAAGTGATATTTTTGAAGGTGATATTAAGTGCCTGTTCTTTGAGAATGGCTTTGTTTTTGTTTTTTTTTAAAAAACCTCCTAAAATAAATCTTTTAAATAAATTTCAGGAAAACATACATATATTAAACTGTTGTTTGATTCTGAAATGCTTTTCAATACAATGAAACCCAATAAAATTATTGCCTTACAACTACATATTACTTATCAAAGTTATTGTAAATGTTTTATCAGATCCTTCCAAACAATATGAATTATAATATGATAGTTTGGTCTTATCACGGTTTAATAGTGAACACAATCAATATTTTTTTTTCAATTGTTAATGTTCTCGATGACCATATGCTTTGAAAGACAACATGTTGGTATTCTATGTGGTAAACAATATACATTATTATATCTGAATATTAAAGTGTAATGTTTATAGTACTATATGCTAATTACTGAACAGTTTAGCCAATCAACCACCTACGAAGAAAGGTTACTGGGTCAAGCCATCCCAAATGGTGTTTTGTGCAAACAAGTAGAAATGCATGTTAGGGTGAAAGGTTTAAGAACATAAACCAGATGTACATATTTGAAATTGTCCCTTTAGGTTTTTTTAAACATAACTTTCCACTGAAAGTAAGCTTTTTGAAGATTTGGGTGCATTTTACTGAATTCTTAATATCTACAAGATTTTCTTCCTTCCTTCCTTCCTTCCTTCCTTCCTTCCTTCCTTCCTTCCTTCCTTCCT
Source organism: Erythrolamprus reginae (assembly GCF_031021105.1). Classification (NCBI taxonomy): domain Eukaryota; kingdom Metazoa; phylum Chordata; class Lepidosauria; order Squamata; family Dipsadidae; genus Erythrolamprus; species Erythrolamprus reginae. The sequence goes on from NC_091952.1 coordinate 93,482,123, forward strand.
TCCTTCCACCTTCCCCTCCCCTGATATTTATCTCACATTTTCAACAATTTACTGAGGTAAAATTAAGTGTGCATCCACTTTTTTTCTCATGTAGCATTCTTAATATCTACAAGATTTCCTTCCTTCCTTCCTTCCTTCCTTCCTTCCACCTTCCCCTCCCCTGATATTTATCTCACATTTTCACCAATTTACTGAGGTAAAATTAAGTGTGCATCCACTTTTTTTCTCATGTAGCATTCTTAATATCTACAAGATTTCCTTCCTTCCTTCCTTCCTTCTTTCATTCATTCCCTCCTTCCTTCTTCCCTCCCTCCCTCCTTCCACCTTCCCCTCCCCTGATATTTATCTCACATTTTCACCAATTTACTGAGGTAAAATTAAGTGTGCATCCACTTTTTTTTCTCATGTAGCATTTTAATGTCATAAAACATTGAAACTAATTTACTTACTTACAAAGAAAAATCCAATGATTTGCTGTCTCTTATTCTAACAGATTGTGTGGCATAAATCTAGGTCATCGCTTCCTGTCAGAACAAAGGATTTTTTAAAATGCACTTTTCTAAAAGCTGATGCCTTGTCAAGCTCCAGTGGTCACATTATACATAAGTAATGCTGTTATTGTATCTTCAGAAACTGTATGCTAGCATGAATCAGTTACCTGATCGGAACTTGTTTATGGTAACAAGACACATAAAATGGAAAGACAGATTGCAAAGATGGGATTTCAAATACTATTGGCTATTCAGATTATATACAAGTAAATATTTATTACTTGGTAAAGGACAGGTGCTTTTTAGCCCTCTGAATAAGTTCCTAGTGATAATCTTTTGGTTTTAGAATAAGGAAAAATCACTACAGAAAGGCAGATTGAATACTGCCCTGCTTTAGAATCTGGAACGTACATTTTATAATGTGATAAAAAATCACCAAGTAATTTCACAGAGCCCGTGTAACAATAACAGTTTTTATTCTTTGCACAAAGGTCCCCACAATGGACAGAGAATACAGTCTCTGATTCAAAAGGGGCAGGGACATCCTTCAGGTATTGGGTATTTATACAAACAGCATGTTTCCACCCTACTCTTCCCATCTCCTCCCATCTCATCATCCAAACTCATCCCTGGAAATCTGGAAAATTACTAGAATCTGACATCACCTTCGGCCATCTGCCCATTTCCTCTCAACATGTGCCTTCCCATACTCTTCTCTACAAAAACATATCCTGTTTACAGGGGTGGGGGAACGCAGTAGGGTAGCAGAAATGGAACTCCACCCCAGAGCACCCAATTTGCACTGAAAGATGTTGAAAGAAAATGCAGGGCATCCTGCATAACCCATGCCCACGGTGAGGTAGTAAAATGAGAAAATGAGGAACAGCTGACAGGGAAAAAGTCATTTTTGCACAATTACAGTTTTATAGAAGTTTACAAAGATTCAACTTGATTATACAATATAAAATGGCCATGTGAAAAACATGGCTGCACTTATGCTCTTGTGCTAACTTCTTACAAGAACAAAACCTCTTTTTCACACAATCCCTCCTTTTAAACTTGATCAAAACTTATTCTTGTAAACTACTCATTTCCCCTTTCTTCGATGTCTTCCTTCTTCCAAATGTAATAGGGCAGTGATGGCGAATCATTTTTGGTTCATGTGCCAAAATGGGGGGGGGGGTGCTAGAATGCATGCACATGCCCACACCCCTTCTCTCCTTCCCAACCATGCACACACCCATCTATGCTGGTCTGCACATGCACACAATCTCTCCATCCCCACACATATGCATAGGCAAAAATTGACCAAATGGGCAAACTGGAAGTTAGGAAAAATTGACTTCTGGTTTGCCATTGTGCTGGTTTTTTTGCACTCCAGAGGGTTCAGGGAAGCTTCCCTGAAGCATCTGGAGGGCAAAATGGCCTTTCCCAAGGCCAAAAATCAGCTGGCCAGCACACACATGCATCCCAAAGCTGACATAGGGCAATGCCTCGCGTGACCTCTGATATAATGCCATAGGTTGACTTTTGCCATAGGTTCGCCATCACAATTATAGGACTTCGAATCCAACACCACCATCTATAGCACATAACAACAACAACAACAACAACAACAACAATAATAATAATAATAATAATAATAATAATAATAATAATAATTTATTAGATTTGTATGCCGCCCCTCTCCAAGGACTGTTGATATATATGGCAAACATTTAATACAGACACAAGACATCAAACTTATAACTATGGCAAAAAATAATGCATACATAGAGATATTTCACCCATGCAAAACTTGGTAACCAAAATGTTAACACCTTCCATAAAGGTGCAGGATTAATACCTTTGTTAAATGCAGAATTCTCAGTTTTGTACTGTTGGTGTGTAGTAACATTATGTAAGGCTTTTAGTTTAGACTCAATAAATCTCGATTTGTCTCATAAGTTGAAAGCAACACATCCCTTGGAATTCTTCACAACTGTGGGCCATCCTTAATAATATGTGCCACAAATAATAGAATAGAATAGAGTAGAGTAGAGTAGAGTAGAGTAGAGTAGAGTAGAGTAGAGTAGAGTAGAGTAGAGTAGAGTAGAGTAGAGTAGAGTAGAGTAGAATAGAATAGAATTTTATTGGCCGTGTGATTGGACACACAAGGAATTTGTCTTGGTGCATATGCTCTCAGCGTACATAAAAGAAAAAGATATATTTGTCAAGAATCATGTGGCACAACACTTAATGATTGTCAAAGGGGTCAAATAAGCAATGAAGAAACAATATTAATAAAAATCTTAGGATACAAGCAACAAGTTACAGTCATACAGACAGATTTTCCTGAGAGAAGAAGTTTTTCTCTCTTGGCTGCATTCTCTGCACAAAATAGCTATCCAGAAAAAGGACCCACACACCAGAAGGAAAAAAAAGTGTGATTGACATGGTGTAGATCAGGGGAATTCAGCATAGCTGGCTGGGGAATTCTGGGAGTTGAAGTCCACAAGTCTTAAAGTTGCCAAGATTCAAGACCTCTGGTATAGATAAATGAAGTCACACCCAAATCACAACAACTTTATGTAAAGCTGTGGAAAGAATTGACGGTTTGGAGGCAGGCCTAGCCCAGTGTAACTACAACCAAGTCTGTTTCTACTGAAACAAGCCCCCCTCCACTCCTGCCTTACAGTTTAGTAATGTAAGGACAGTAATGCTGCACACGGTTTATTGTAAAGGCAAATATAAGAATGCTTTCCATACGCACAATATATGCAGAACAATAAATTTGTCATCCTGTCAGTTTATTGGCCTAGGATCAGACTCACTGGGGAAGGGACAGTTTAGCCCCTTAGGATTCTTGCATTGTTTGTGTAATAGGATAATAATTGAACGCACAAATTTGGCAGAGAGAAGGAACGCATTCAATTTTTTAAAACTTAGCCTCAGTCATAATCTTACATGTGTTTCTAACGTATTTTATCTTCCTGATGATTGCCAGTTATCAGAAGGGAGTAGAAATAGAAGTGCAGATTTAGTAAAAAGTCTGACAGTGTTGAGGGAATTATATGTTTAGTAGCATGATGGCATTCGGGAAAAAACTGTTCTTGTGTCTAGTTGTCTTGGTGTGCAGTGTTCTGTAGCAACGTCTTGAGGGTAGGAGTTGAAACATTTTGTTTCCAGGATGCGAGGGGTCAGTAAATATTTTCCCCGCCCTCTTTTTGACTCGTGCAGTATATAGGTCCTCAATGGAAGGCAGGTTGGCAGCAATTGTTTTTTCTGCAAAGTGTCATCAAATACTTTCTTATGTCTCCCATCTCACTAGCTAAGGCTGCTATAGTGGATTGATTGATGATCTATGCCAGTGATGGGTGGCACAGGTGGCATGCAGGGCCATATCTGCTGGCACGCAAGCCGTTACCCTAGCTCAACTCCAATGTGCATCTGCTTATCAGCCAGATGATTTTCGGTTGACTTGGAGGCTCTGGGAGGGCATTTTTGGCTTCGAGAGAGTCTCCTGGGGATTCAGGAGCACATTTTTTGCCTTTAGAGCCTGGGGAGGGTGAAAAATGGGCTTATGGGCCCAACAGAGTTTGGGAAATGGGCTGTTTCAGGCCTCTATAGGGCCTCTGGAGGAGGTGGGGGAGGACATTTTCGCTGCCCCCAAGCATTGAATTATGGGTATGCACACTTGCACATGTGTCATAGCAAACATGTGTATGCTTTTGGCACTCAAGGAAAAAAAGGTTCACCATCACTGGTCTATGCTAAAGCAAGATGTCCTATCTGCTTCTGGTTGTGCATGTAGCAAAGAAAGGGAATATGCCTAGAAGTCCAGGTTCTTCTTTAGATATTAGATAACCTCATCACTGAATTCAGAATCACATGCTATCCTTACACACCTTCTACGTCAATAGCTCTCACCGGCAGCATGATCAGTTGTATTATATTGCACTGGAGATATAGGCCATTGTATATCCATAATATGAGAATCAGGTATAATTAAATGAGCTTCACCAGCTTTCTTAGATTTTCCTTCATGATCATGTGTCTTACATGTAATATCCCCTACCCTTTATAATCCTGGTCTTCCTTGCTGGTATGCAGTTGATATGATAGAGTGTAGCATTCATCAGTTCAAAATGGAACTATGTTTCTCAATTAAGGTAATACTCCTATAAACTATGTACTATAGTACAAAGTCCTCCCATTGCATTTTTCACTTTTCTCACATATAATCAATTCAATTTATTTTTCATTAAATTGCTTTTAAATTTTCTGTAGAGAATACTATTATTGATTTGTCAGTTATGTGCCACTGTTGCTTACTTGTAATGATCACAAAAGGCAGACTTTTTACAGGATGACCTGATCCCAATGTGACCCTTCATGTGTCCCAAACTGATGCACCCATTGCCACTATAATCAAGTCAATTCACCTTGACTTGATTATAGCATACAGGTCATCCACTTCTCTTTCCTTCCATCTTTCCCATCATTGTAGAAAGAAAGCCGGTCTTCCCATAATGTGTCTGAAATATAGACATACAGAATTCAAGTTGTGTCTCTAGAGATAATTCTGAATTGACTTGTTTTATAAACTTGCTGTTATTTTCTTTGTGCTGTATTTTTAGAAGTCTTCTTAAACTCTGAGGTTTAAAAGCATCCATTTTTTTTTATTTTCTTTTTTCAAAGTTCAAGATTTGCTTCCATACAGCATTGCAGAGTAAACCAGAATATTTCTTTGTTGATATAGACACAATATGGTTTCTGAATGTCTTTTACAAGCAATAGTACTTAGCAGTTAGACTTATATACCACTTCATAGTGATTTACAAAGCATTTTATAGAGTCAGCATATTGCTTCCAACAATCTGGCTTTTCCTTTTATTTACTTCAAAAGGATGGAAGGTGAGTCAACCTTGAGCCAGTCATGAAAAAACCCCTGGCAGTGAGCTGAATTAGCCTGCATTCTAAGCACTGTTCCACCATAGCTTCGAAGACCTTCTTTGCTGCAGATAGAGAATCCTTTGATGGTTGGTTCTTTTACTATGACAGTCAGTTCTGAAAAGCAGAAACTATCCTTCACTGCGAATTCTAAGGCTAGTTGCTGTTATTAGTTTGGCTTTTGATCTTCGAATTTAATCTTAGCTCCATTTTTGTCTACTGTGCTCCTTGGCTTTCATTAGTACAGATGGTAGATCAGGTACATTATCAGCTAGCAATGTACTGCCATCAGCATAGGTTATAGCTGACTCCAGAAAGAATGAATGAAATACAAAAAAAAGTATTTCTTTGATAAATATGAAAAAGGAGAGAGAATATACCACAATGTGATTTTGGATTACTTAATACAGTGGTCCCTCGCTTTTCGTGGGGGATGCGTTCTGAGACCGCTCGCGAAAGTCGAATTTCCGCGAAGTAGAGATGCGGAAGTAAATACACTATTTTTGGCTATGAACAGTATCATAAGCCTTCCCTTAACACTTTAAACCCCTAAATTGCAATTTTCCATTCCCTTAGCAACCATTCAGATTATTACTCACCATGTTTATTTATTAGAGTTTATTTAAAAAATATTTATTAAAGGCAGACAAAAGTTTGGCGATGACATATGACGTCGTCGGGTGGGAAAAACCGTGGTATAGGGAAAAAACCCGCGAAGTATTTTTTAATTAATATTTTTGAAAAACCGTGGTATAGATTTTCATGAAGTTCGAACCCGCAAAAATTGAGGGAACACTGTACTTTCATTGTCATAGACTCTGTTCTATTGCTCTTAGGAACAATTCAGAATGAGTCTGGAATGGGCCCCAAATGTAAAGAGAAAATCTCTGCACTATCAATTTAATATCAAATGATTATGCTGTAGCCATCAGGTTTATTTGCACTTGTAGATGACCTTGCAAGTGCATCAGTGAAAACTCAAATATTTGGCTTGTCTGTGATCCTTTAAAATTAATTAAATGAGAATTAAATGTATATTTCCCTATTTTTAGCCAGGTATAAGAAAAGGTAAAAATAAAATCCAAATGCAGTTAGTTTTTATTAGACAAAGGAGAAGTAGAGCAATTTTGTAATAATGTCTAATGGATAGATAGATAAAGTGGTACTTCAATAAAATGTATTTTGAAAATCATATATTGAGGAAAGTTTACTTTTTCTTCTTAATTTAGAAACCATTCAGTTATCCTTTTCTGAAATTCAATTAGATTCATAGAATTGCAGACAGAGGGAACCATAAGAATTCTCTAACTGATCCCTCTGTAATGTGTAAGAAAACCACAATTGCCAGGTTTCTATCCAACCTCTTCCTAAAATCTTCAGAAATGGAAAAAACATATTCACCTATTTACCTACTTTTAGGTAAACAAAAAAAATGAAAAACAAGAAATTTTCAGATTGTGCAGAATGCAGCTGCGGGGGCAATCATGGGCTTTCTCAGATATGCCCATGTCACACCAACACTCCGCAGTCTGCATTGGTTGCCGATCAGTTTCTGGTCACAATTCAAAGTGTTGGTTATGACCTATAAAGCCCTTCATGGTATTATTTTTTTTTAATTTATTTTATTTATTTATTTGTCCAATATAAAATACATATGGAAGAGAATAGACATTAAGTAATATATATGACGATAGAAAGTAAAAAGAAGAGAAGTAGATGGGAGGGAGAGAGTATATATGATATAAGAGATAAGGAGAGAATATATATAGATATAGATATAGATATAGATATATAGATATAGATAAGGAGAGAATATATATGACATATGAGATAAGGAAAGACAATTGGACAGGGGACGATAGGCACATCAGTGCACTTATATACGCCCCTTACTGGCCTCTTAGGAACCTGGAGAGGTCAATCGTGGAGAGTCTAAGGGAGAAGTGTTGGGGGTTGGGAGTTGACACTATCGAGTCCGGTAATGAGTTCCACGCTTCGACAACTCGATTGTTAAAGTCATATTTTTTACAGTCAAGTTTGGAGCGGTTAATATTAAGTTTGAATCTGTTGTGTGCTCTTGTGTTGTTGCGGTTGAAGCTGAAGTAGTCGTTGACCGGAAGGACGTTGCAGCATATGATCTTGTGGGCAATACTTAAATCGTGTTTTAGGCGCCGCAGTTCTAAGCTTTCAAGACCCAGGATAGATAGTCTATTTTCGTAGGGTATTCTGTTTCGAGTGGAGGAGTGAAGGGCTCTTCTGGTGAAATATCTTTGGACGTTTTCGAGAGTGTTGATGTCTCAGATGTGGTATGGGTTCCAGACAGATGAGCTGTATTCGAGAATGGGTCTGGCATAGGTTTTGTAGGCTCTAGTCAGTAGTGTGAGATTGCCAGAGCAGAAGCTACGTAGGATCAGATTAACAACTCTGGAAGCCTTTTTGGCGATATTGTTGCAGTGGGCTTTAGCACTTAGGTCATTTGATATTAGTATTCCAAGGTCTTTTACTGAGTGTGGGTTGGCTGCGAGAATTTGTTTATTCAGTTCATATGCGAAGTTTGGATTCTTTTTGCCGATGTGGAAGGTAGAGCATTTGTTGGTTGATATTGGAAGTTGCCAGGTGTTAGACCAATCTGAAACAAAGTCAAGGTCTTTTTGGAGAGTGAGTGTGTTGTCAGTGGTGTTGAATAGTTTCACATCGTGGGCAAAAAGCACACAGTTGCTTGCGATATTATCACAGAGGTCATTGATGTATAGGATGAAAAGAGTAGGACCTAGTACACTGCCTTGGGAACGCCGCTTTTGACAGGGACGGGGGTGGAAATGGCGCTTCCGATTTTGACAACTTGTTGCCTGTTTGACAGGAATGCAGTAATCCAGTTGTGGAGGAGTCCTGAGATGCCATAGGATTTGAGTTTTAGGAGAAGTTTGTCGTGAACCACTGAGTCAAAGGCTTTGCAGAAGTCGATATAAATTGCATCGATGGATTTTCCTTGATCAAGATGGGTAGTCCAGATGTTTTTGCAGTGAAGTAGTTGTAGGTTGCAGGATAGTTTCTTTCTGAATCCAAATTGGTTTTTTGATAGTAGGTTATTAGATTCTAAGTAAAGGGTGATTGATCGATTTATAATTGATTCCATGATTTTACAAGGGACGCAGCATAGTGATATTGGTCTGTAGTTGTCAACTAGTGATGGGTCTCCTTTTTTGAAAATGGGGATGACTACTGCTTTTGACCACAGCTTGGGGAGAGTGCTGGTCCTGAAGGATTTTTGGAAGATAATGCTTAGGGGTTCAGCTATGGCAGAAGAAAGTTTTCTTAGGAAGTATGCACAAAGACCGTCTGGTCCGACAGATAGGGAAGGTTTGAGGTCATGGATTGCTTTTTCAACGTAGTCTATAGTGAAGATGATTTGGGTTAGGTTTTTTTATGAGTTTGGAATGCGATTTGCGAAGAGGGGGGATGAGCCATTACTGTTAACAAAAACGGAGCCAAAAAAGGAGTTGAAGAGGTTAGCTTTGGATGGTTCATCGTGGTATTCTTTGTTGTTGGGTCCTACGAGAGGTGGAATAGGTCTGGAGTCGTTAAGTTTGTTGTTGACGAAGTTGTAGAAGGCACGGTTAGGTTTGGTACGTAGGAGGTTTTCCTCTTGTTCACTGTGATAGTTGAGACATTCTACTTTTATTTGTTGGCATATGCTTCTGTAGCAGCTTTTAAAGTTGGTTACTGGGCCTTTTTTATTTCTACGCCAGAGGGATCTTTTTTTGGTTTGTAGTTTCTTTATCGAGACTGGTACGTTATTTTTTCGTTTTCTTCTAGGAGAGGTGAGTGGAACATACAGATCTATAAGTCTATTAATTTGGTGTAAGAACGTGTTGTAGAGGTCATCAATGGTGATGCAGTTAGAGAACAAGGATTGCCAATTAATAAATGAGAGATTGGCATCTATGAGTTCATAGTTGGCTTTCCTGAAATTGTACTTAGGGGCCGCATACTTCATGTGAGTGTTTAGATGATGTAGGTTGAGGTTGAAGTTGATCGTGCTGTGGTCGCTGTTGGAAAAAGGTTCTTTTGTGTGCAGTCCATAGATAGCACTTTTGCTGTTGCAGAATATGAGATCGAGACAGTTGTTGATTCTGGTGTTGTTTGATACTAATTGTTCTAGTCCTAGGCTGGTGACGGCGTTATAGATGGCGGTATGTATAGGTTCAGTGGAGCAGTCGTTTAGTGACCAGTTGATGTGTGGTAGGTTGAGGTCACCAAGGAAGATAATGGGATGGGGGCAGGAGGTTGCCCAAGTTAGGAGGGAGGTTAGTTTAGTTGCATGGGTAATGTCGTAGTTAGGAGCTCTGTAGCACAGAAGGAAATGGAGTGTAGTGTTGAGGGAAATGTTGCAAACTAGGCTTTCAGGGAGGATGAGATCTTGTGTAACTTGAATGTTTTTTAGGTTGAGTGAGCTTTTGTAGAATATGGCTACACCACCCCCTCTGCGGGAGTCGCGGTCAGACCCGAAGACCAGGTAGTTACTTTGTGTGATAATGGAGTCAGGATATGAAGAGTTCAGCCATGTTTCACAAACAAATATTAAGTCAAATATGTTTGTGTCAAGTAGGATGAGGAATTCAGATAATTTGTTGATTATGCTTCTTGCATTGATTAGTTTACATTTGAGATTGAGTTCATGGTAAAGGGTGGGATTGGGTTGAGTTGGGTAGAAATTGGATTGGAATGAGATAGTAAGAGGCACACTATCCTATTTGTTGCTTGAAGTGCTGGGGGGGTCCGTTTGAAGATGAGGGATGATGGGTGGAGAAGATGGCTGAGGAGGGACAATGGGTTTGGGGAAGAAGGGAGGATTATGAGATTTGGTCCTGATGCAATCAGAGCGGTAGTCAATGTAGAGGTTAGTTTCACCTTGGTCACAACGTCTCCGGAGTTTGGCCCGTAGTTCACGAGAGCGGATGCGTTGGAGTAGTGTTAGGTCTGGTCTGGATCTGAGTTTGTTGTAATTTGCGTTATTTCTGGCGATGGAGTTCATGGTCCTGATGAACTGTTGTTTGGTAGTTTCGTTTTTGCAGACTATTCTGCACAGCCGGGGAGCCATTGTTCCATCACTGTACTTTAGTACAGGGCCACTTCTAGAAACCGCTAAGATATCGTCAGGGGCGATTGATTGAGGATGATGGTTGTGGATGATACTACGGATATTTGATAGATCGGTTTCCCCGTTTTCTTCTAGGCCAAAAAGTACGGCGTTATGGCGTTTTTGTCCACGTTCCATGGCATCTTGCATCAGGGTGGAGATGTCAGTAGTAGGGTTTGAAGATAGAGGTAGTGGTGGCCTGGGTGGAGTATAAAGTGGTGGTGGTGGAGTGGTGTCAGGTACTTGTTTTGGTGTTATAGTGTGTATCAGATCTTGGATGTTTTTTTCTATGGAGGCAAACCGTAGTTCCATGCTTTCTGAGCATGATAGTTGGGCTTTAGAGACTGCTGATTGGATTACATCGGATAGATTGCCAAGGGAGTCTGGTTTGGGAGTGCAGGATGGGCAGCAATAGTAGAAAGAAGGATTATCTTGAAGAAAAGTGGCGACATGCTTATTTATGTTAAGGCAGGTATGATGAGCTGATTTTTTGCAGGAGTGACATTTTATAAATCCTTCTTGTGTATTAATAGTGTTGTTACATATGAAGCAGATGTTAACAGACTCATTTACTTGATTTGCTTGTATTTTTTTCTTGGACGGCATAGCTGCTGGTTGAATGAGACTGCTGGGTTCCTTTGCAACCACTCGGGGTGTTGGAGCGACCTGTAGAGATTTATAGCTTTTGAATGAGAAAGGTTGCTATGTTATTATACAGCCACTAGGGGGGATCAGGCGTCTTCCAGGGTCCTTCACTAGCAGCTAGACTCTGGTGTTAGCAGGGTCTTTCACTGCAGGCTGGGCTCCTACCACTGAGTGTCTCAGTTAGGAATTTTAAGGTCAGGTAATTAATGATGGCTCTACACAGCTGGGGGTCAGGCGTCTTCCCAAGTCCTTTGCAACGGCTGGACTCTTTTTAAATTTTATTCAGAGTCCTTTCGCTATTGTCAGGATTCCTAATGCTGAGTAAGTAAAAATTGGAAAATCAGAGAATTTACTGTTGGGTTGAAGGCAATTCTTTGTTAGTAAGTTGGTTTGTTTATTCCTTTTGTTGGAGTATTATTAGCGCCTACCAGCTCCTAGCACCATCTGGGTGTTTGAAAAGTCAGTTTCCTTTCTTCAGGCCTTTGATATGCAAATTGAGGTGGGCTAGGGGGGAGGGGAGCGGGGGGGGGAGAGAAGAACTTTTCCTCTTTAAAGTTTCTTGAAACTTCTTGAAGTTAATTAAGTCTCTGAGCTTATGGTTTGAGTTTAAGCTTTGGAAGAGGGAAAGAGATTTTCTGGAGTTAAGGAAAAAAAGTATCTGGATTCTTATACCTCAGATGCTGGCTGCTGAGATTCTTTGTTTTGTTATGGAGCAGCTAGGAGAAGGTGAGTGGAAATGGGTACATGTTGCTATATTTGTAGCACGCTAAAACTCACCGATTCTTTGCTTTTCTTTGCAGTATTCAGTCATTAGAACTTCTCCCCTCAGGATCTTTGCAATTCCTTATGGCTTTTCTCTCAGGAAAAAAAAACCCCGGAATATCTCTGGGACTGCCTTCTGCCGCACGAATCCCAGCAACCGATTAGGTCCCACAGAGTTGGCCTTCTCCGGGTCCCATTGACAAAACAATGTGGTCTGGTGGGACCCAGGGGAAGAGATTTCTCTGTGGCGGCCCGACCTTCTGGAATCAACTCCTCCCGGAGATCAGGATTGCCCCCACCCTCCTTGCCTTTCGCAAACTCCTTAAAATCCACCTCTGCCATCAGGCATGGGGAAATGGATTCCCCTGGGCCGTTCCATTTTATGCATGGTATGTCTGGGATGTATGATTGTTTTTATATTAAGGTTTTTAATAATTGGATTTGTACTGTGCTTTATTGTTGTGAGCCGCTCTGAGTCTTCAGAGAGGAGCGGCATACAAATCTAATAAATAATAATAATAATAATAATAATAATAATAATAATAAGAAGAAGAAGAAGAAGAAGAAGAAGAAGAAGAAGAAGAAGAAGGAGAAGAAGAATTAGATCTAAATAAAACTTAGCTTTCCTTGGATAAGTCAAAACTGTTATTAATTTTGTATGTCAGGCGTGGGTTCTACTTACCTTCGCCACCAGTTTGCATTTTGATGATTTCACTTCTGCACATGGTCAGATGGATTCTGCCTGAAACTCAGCTGAGGAGCTGTTCAGTTATTATTATTAATGCGGGGGGCAGCGGGGGGGCTTTCTTCAAAGCAGAGGACAAGGAGAATCCATCAGATCACAGACAAATTCACTGAAAATTGGGGGGGGGGGGAATGGTGGCACCCACAGACCAGCACTGCCCGAACCAGACCCATGACACCATTGTCATGTTACCAGCGTGTTGCTAACAGTTTGGGTAATCTGGTCCAAATCGAAAGGAACACAACCCTACTGTATGCACAACTTGCATTTCATTAATTCAGAGCTGAGCTAGAATTTAATGGATGCTGTTTAAATTTCTAATCACTCCTTTTGGGTAACTAATGCCTTGACCAATATACTGGGGGTTTTTTTAATTCCTATTTTATAGAAATCTTGAATACATGGCAATTAAATATAACTCACTGTAGAAAATGTTTGAAAAGTAGCTACATTAATCTTCATTTAATTTTCATGTAGATCATATGAGTGATGACATCCACAACCACCCACAAATCTTTTCAATTTTTAGTCAATAATATTGATGAAGGCATTTTGACAAACATGAAAAACAAGCAGTAACAGTGGAAATGTTAACGGAAGCTGTTGAAAGTTTAGCTGATGATGTTCTTTTGGCTCCTGCAAAAGAACTGCTTTTTGTTGGGCAAAAAGCAACTTAACATGTTATATTGGAATCTTTAAGGTCTTCAGGCCATTAGCCACCCATTTACTTAGTACATTGTTATCAAGGGCCTATTTGGATTAGTAATCAGAAGCAACATAATTGACTGCTGGAGAGAAAGCTGGTCTCCAGAAGACAGACTGGTAAGGATACTCAGAACTAATAAATTGGCATTAAGCCTAAAATAGCACATAAAATCAGAGCTAATAGAACACCTCATCTAGACAGGTCTCTTAAGAGGTGATTGTAGAGCCCCGAGTAATGCCAGGGTCAGCTAGGAGTAACTATATTAAAAATTATAAGAGTCATTAGATCTAAAATTAGGGGAAGCAAAATTAGATATCATAGAAGGAATGTATTATGAATGCATAATAGTTACTGGATTTTTTTTAAAAAAAATATAAACTAGGAATTTAGTCCATAAAGTATTCTAAAGTGTTCTAAATATTATATAATATTAGTTTTATGTATATATAATACTAGTTATATATAATTCTAGTCATAGTTACATATACAGCACGAATAACAGGACTTTGATTTTGCTATGTGCATAAAAGTAATTAATTAAACTTTGAGGCATCCATCAAGCTAAATTTTTCTTTCAACTTGCTAAGTACTGAATATATGGATATTCCAGAAGAGCAAATGCCTATTTTTAAATGATTTTTGGACATGCAAGTCATATTTTATCATTCATTCTTAAACCTTTATACTGCATTAAGTGAAACCACTAGTGGTTCTCAACCTTTCTAATGCCGCAACCCCTCATGTTGTGGTGACCCCCAATGATAAGTCTTGTGCCAATTCTCCCAACAGAGCTTTAAAGCTGATTGGCAGGAAGGTCAGAGGGACACCCCCACTGTAAACGTCTGATTGGTTGGATTGGAAAAAATATGTTCCAGGGTGCCAGAATAGAAGCTTTAATTCCTAACACCATGGGAAATTTATCTTTTCCCATGGTCTTAGGCAACTCCTGTGAAACAGTTGTCTGACCCCTAAAGGGGTCCCAACCCCCAGGTTGAATACCACGATTTAAAGGATGATGTACTGCTGCTACATATATGTGTTTCATATTAGTTTTAATAATAATAATAATAATAATAATAATAATAATAATAATAATAATAATTTATTAGACTTGTATGCCGCCCCTCTCCAAAGACTTGGGGTTTACGTAACCTCCTTAATCTCAAATAACCCTAGCGATCACACAATAACACACAATATGAGATATTTGAATTTGTACAAACTCATTAGAATTCATTTTAAGTTTATTTTAGCAAATGATCAGAAATTACCTATGAAGAAAATTAACTTGTACTTTGCTAAAATTATACCATATTATTTGCAAATTTCCTAGTCCCAAAGGTGTTTTTTCAAAAGGCAACTGGAGTTCCTTTGATTTTCTTTAAAGATGATATATTTTTCATTCAATTCATTTCAATTCAATTCAATTTATTAGATTTGTATGCCACCCCTCTCCATAGACTCGGGAGCTTCATCAAGAAGCCTCTTCAGTTGTGAGAAGCAAAATGTCTTCAAGAAAAACAAAATCCATTTGTCTTTTGGAAAAGCACCTTTGGGACAGCAATGACCTGAATCAGTGTTGGGTTGCTCCTGGTTCAGCCCAGTTCAGTGAACTGGTAGTGGTGATGGTGGGAGGCTCAGTCCACTTGGCGCACTCCACCAATCTGTTAGTACAAGACATTTGGGTTTGCAATATACAAACAAGCTTAACAACGGATGCTTTTATATATTGAAGTACTATAGCTCTAAGAGGTAGTGTTGCAGATTGCCATAAGAGAGAGCCAGAAAGCATGATTCTCTCTCTCTGCTCTCTGTTCTTTCTGCTGATTCATAGTGACTGATGAAGTAAGCTCTGTGTTAGTTTGACTGATATATAACACAAAGACAGGATTGTAACATTATTGTATTGAAGTACTATAGCTTTAAGAGGTAGTGTTGCAGATTGCCATAAGAGAGAGCCAGAAAGCATGATTCTCTCTCTCTGCTCTCTCTGTTCTTTCTGCTGATTCATTGTGACTGATGAAGTAAGCTCTGTGTTAGTTTGACTGATATATAACACAAAGACAGGATTGTAACATTATTGTATTGATATTGACTGATTTGAATGTGTATGTTTATCTTGACTATGCATGCATGCATGCATGCATGCATGCATGCATGCATGCATGCATGTATGTATATATGTATGCAAATGCTATTTTATACACTTTGATGTATCTGTTTTGAATGACTGAATAATTACTCATATCTCCTGGATATCTACTGGAATTCCACGTTTCCTCTATGCATGGCCTTGATAACTCAAGAGTTGTTCTGCACACTCTTTAACACAATCCACCTGGGACACTTCTGCGAATGCACAGAAGCATCCCATGAGTGCAAGAGTGCAAGTACAAACTGGTAGCAATGAAATCCACTACTGAACAGGATGACTGAGAATCCTCATAGAGACCACCTAGATTACATTGAAGTTGTTTTGTTATGGCAACCATATTCAATTAGACATTTAGTCACTTTGGTCAAAATAATTTAAGGAAATTAGAAAAGCATTGAAGAATTGTCGGTTTCTTATCAGGTTTGACTTTAGGTATATAAAACCATGAAACTTATAAAGATGCTATTGTTGGTTATCAGGCTTGTTAGTGCAATATACTTTAAATACATTGAAACAATTGTCCAGAAAAGCATAAAGAATTATACTGGATGAAACATTAACAAAACAAAAAAGCACTCTGACAACATCCTACAGGGGGACATTTCCTTATTCAAAGCTGGTTAACTTTTATTACCTTTTTTACAATGTTTTTCCTAATAGATTATCTTTCCTAATAGATCATTCCAGATGGAAATATTTAATATAGACAATTAAAATGTTTGTATACCTCGTTAAAATTGCATATTCTTTCCCCCTTGCTAATCTTCCATTTACTTTAATCAGTATTTAACAAGCTTTGTTGAAATAACTAGAAGAAGATGAAAATGACTCTTCTTTTATCCTATCTTGCTTCCATTAGCAAGTGAATTTTATATAATCAAAATTGGATATCAGCCATTGCTTGTTTCTTCATTTTACTAAGGACTAAGATGTCACCTTGGTTGTACCCAAATCATCACAGAAATAGGAAGGAATTTAATGGCAGCAATCTTCATTTCAACATGTGTATTTCATGACTCTAATGATTTTTCCTCCTTTTTATTTTTATCCTGATTTTTATTACAGTTGTTTGACTAAAATATCTTGACTACCATTAGAAGACATTTTCTAAAATACAGAAAATCCTAACTAATCAGTACACTGACTTTTCGTAGCCAGCCTGCTTTTTGTAAGATTTCTCCTGAATTTTTACAGAGGTTCTATATTTGTGCTTCAGCTGGTCTCAGTTGTGATTTATACTTATTTCCAGAAAGAAGAGTATTTGAATGACACTTGCTCCTTGAAAAATATCAGTCAGAATGTCCAATTATATCTGAAGATTCAGAACATCTACAAAACTATAATGCTGTCTTTATATTCCATTATGAGTTCTACACATTTTAGTCTTTGGGAAAGATCAAAATGATTGCCCAGTGCAATGCTATGCACATACAAATAATTTAAAGCAGAAATTATGATTCAAAAGTTTTTACCCATCTGTTATTAAATATGACTTAGGAAAAGATCACAAACTAATATTCAAATGAACACTAGTGAGGTGCACAAACTCGGGTCATGTATGAAGAATCTCTATGTATACAATCAGGAGTGAAATGCTATCAGTTTGACCCAGTTCGAGTATACCGGTAGCGATGGGCTCCAGTGGTTTGGAGAACCGGTAGTGACAGCAGCCTCAGCCCACTTGCCCAGACATTGCCATTTTTTTAAAAAAATGGGTCATTCTGTGTGATGTGGACCAGTGGTCCCCACCTTACCATCTCAGATCTTACATTTTTGGAACTCTTCCCCCTAGTAGTGGCTTTAGAGCTCTGAGGGGAACAATTTCGGGACAAGACTGTGCACTTTTGGTGTGACAACCTTGCTGTTTTCCATGTTGTGAATGCCCTGTCTTCAAAGAATGACAGGGTTATGCGACTTGTCCGCCATTTTGTGCACAGGTCTTTGTCCCTGAATGCCCTGTTTTTGGCCCGTCATGTTCCCAGGTTCAAAAATGAGATGACTGATGCCTTGTCCCATGGTCAGTTGTCCAGGTTCTGGATGCTGGCACCGGGGGCTCGCGCGGCACCAGAGGCTTTCCCTTAGGATTAGGCTTGCGGGCCTGGCATTTCTTTCCAAGGCCCGTGAGTTTTCTGATTCCTCTGGAGATTTCTGCATTCGGAAAATGCTAGAGGAGTGGGTTAGGGAGCAACCCGGGCCCTCTGTAGACGGCAGACAGGCGTTGACTTTGCAACAGCTGTCTGACATTAACAGCACTTGGAGTCGGCTGTGTGCCTCTGTCTATGGAGCCTGCCTTTTTCAGGCTGCGGCTAACATGATGTTTCTTGGGGCTCTCTGGGTTAGTGAGGCTTTGGCCTCCTCCCGCAGAGATAGGTCACTTCGTGCCCTACAGTTTGTGTCTCTCTTTTAGTAAGGTGGTCTAAAACAGACCAATTAGGTACGGGGTCTAGGGTAGTCTTAGCAGCTGCTGCTGACACCTCTGTCTGTCCAGTTGCTGCCCTTTCCTTGTTTTGTAATCTGCGAGGAACAGGACAGGGGTATCTTTTTAGCCATGAGGATAGCTCCCCACTCACTCGGTATCAATTTCGGCCAATTATGACCAGGGCGTTGGTTGCGATTGGCCTTGACCCTGCCTGGTATGGGACATACTCATTCCGTATAGGGGCTGCCACTAGCGCAGCAGTTTCTGGCTTCCTGGGTTCTTGAATCCAGGAGATTGGTCGCTGGAGGTCCGCGGCCTATTTGACTTATGTTCAGCCTGCTGGTTCTGATGAGCAGGACTCCATGCATGTTTAACCTTTCTCTGTCCTCTTCTAGATAGCCCTCATGGGGAGAAACCGACAGTGTTGCTGTACGGCCACAGTATGATGTTCTGGGCTGGCCACTCTGCAGCAAGATCCGCCGTGGGGACCCAGCTGTCTTTGGGCCATAGGGTCAACATCGCTTGGCTTGGACGAAGAGGCCTGTGATGGGAGGGGCTCCTCCCGTTGCTCCTGGGTGGGTGCCACAATGTGGTTGCACCCAGGTAGTTGGTCTTGCACCTTGGGGGCAATGACCTTTGTGTTTTAGGTGGCCTGGGATTGATTTGTCAGGCCCGCGAGGACTTGCGGGCTCTTTGTCTAGGTTGGCCAGCCACGCAAGTGGTTTGGTCCAAAATCCTTCCCCGGATTTTCTGGAGGGACGCCATCTCCCCTAGGGCCATCCACAAGGTCAGTCGAAAGATCGATAAGGCCATTGGCAAATTGGTTAGAGAGTTGGGTGGGGTAGTTATTTCCCACCCCAATGTTACAGTTGATCAGCCATGGCTTTATCATGCCGATGGCGTTCACCTGTCAGAACAGGGGAATGCCATCTTTTTACAGGACCTGCAGTGGTCCCTACATGAGCTGGCGCAGGTAGGGGGGAGTCTGGGGGCCAAGATAGTGATCTGGCACCCCTCCTTAGCAGATTAGGGGCAAAAATTGGGAGGTGCTAGCAACTGCATGTTCTCCATTGGGCATCTTTGGGGATTATTGGCAGACTCTCTCCAAGGGCTCGTGGTGGCTTTTAAACCAGCCTGAGCAATTGGGGAGAAGTTGCTTCTGGGTCTTGCCCATTTCAATTGCCTTTCAGGGATTGGACGGCGAGACCTCCCACATGCGTTGCATGGCTGAGATCCAGGTGAGGGCGTGGTCCCCTTTACCTGGATCAGCATGGAGCTACACCCCGAATTGCCCATGAAGTTTTTGTTACGTCATTTCCGCCCCAAATGTTCTTAATTGACCTCTGCGGGTCACATTTTAGTTTTGAATTAAAATAAGTTTATTTAATTAATTAAAATGACCCAGTTTAAATCCATCTCTATGTCCGCATTGTTACTCCGCTTCCACGGCAATATCACTACACATACTGTGTATGTGCATTTTTGTAGGTGCAACTAAATGTAAAGCTTTGCAGTGAAGAACACCATATAGAGATGAGGGTGCATTCTTGAGTGATGAAGTATTGCAGTAGTATGCACTATTTTGCATATATTGAATACTGAATTAGAATTTATTTATTTTACTAGATTTGCATTCTGCCTTTATTACTTTATAAGTAATTCAAATGGTGAACTACATAATAGTCTTCCTTCTTCCTTTTTTGCACCCAACAACAACTTTGTTAGGTGCGTTAAGCAGAGGGAGAATGACTGTCCCAAAGTCAGTCAACCAGCTTTCTTGCCTAGAGTAAAACTAGAAATTACATCTCCTGGTTTCTAGGCCGAGCACCTTAACCAATAGAGAAAACTGTCTCCTTTTAATTAATAAAAATAGTATTTAAAGATAAATAATTTATGGAAGGTTGACCAACAACACCCCAATAGGACACAATTGTTTTAATTTAATGACAAATTTAGACTTCTGGCTGAAATTACTGGCTGTGTGAAGAGCAAAGGAGAGAAAAGGTTCTTAGAACTCAGAAACAGAAGAAGTTAGGGATAGAAGGAAATAAGTTTTTACTTTTAACTGAAATTGCAGTTTGCTTGCAAATCCAAAGAATTGTCCAGAGGAAATTCAGATCATAAGAAGTCATCTGTCATGATTTAAGGATACTCATGCACAATAAAACAGAAATTTAGAAAGTAAAAACAGGTGAAAATACTTATTTTTAAAATATTGGAACATTTCTTAAGCAAGCAAAAAAGATGGAAGATTATTAGATGTTGAAAGGTTTGTTGTACTTGTACTCTTTCAGTACTCATGTTACCCCTGTTATTATAACTTCTTAATTTGAAATGCACAACTTTCTTAAGGCTCTTCAGAGAAATGGGTTAAAAATGGGTTGTTTTAATACAAAATCTAAATTTCATTGCAAGTTACCTAAACACAAACTTAATTAAGATAAGTAAATAAGTTAAATAGAATAGATGTTTGCTTCCTATGAATTCACTTAACATTGTTGTATATCCCAATAAAAAAGGGCAATTAGCTGAAATTTTAAAAGAGCTACAAGAAAGGATGAATTTACCAAATTTTCCATATAGAGGCTGAATATCTCAGATGAATGCACAAAATACTGATGTCATCAATTTAATTTTGTACTAGACAGTTATTTATGTGGGACAATGCAAAACTTGGTGATGTTAAGTTTTCTCTTCCATCTTCACACAACGTAAGTCTTATTCACTTATGAGCCCTAAGGCTGATTCAAAAAAGCAATAACAAACAAGAAAAGAGAATAAAATCAAACATTTAATAAGGCCTTATACTTAAAAATATTGATGATAAAATGATTTGAGACTGTAGCATCAGAAGAAATCAAAGGGAGAAAATAAGATTCTTTTTCTTTAAAGCAAACAGTATAAAGTTTAAATTAAATATGAGATGAGCAACCAATGGGGAACACCGCCCCCCCTCAACATTATGAGGACATTAAAAAAAACAAGAAAAAGATAAAGAATTTGGACAGATATATTCTGGAGAGAAACCAAAGGTTTAAGGTGAGAAAGTGGAAACAAAAAGAACATTGAATTAATCAAGATAAGACAAGATTAAACACTGAGCAAGCATTTTTTAGTATAAGAAACAGATGTAAAATGATTAATTTTACTAATAGTGAAAGGCAAAGGGGGAAATCTGGCAGTAAAATCCATCTGCTGGGAAATAAAGAAGAATGAAAGACAACAATGGACATGATCGGTGAAGTGCAACTTAAATCCTTGCCAGAAACAGTAAGGGAAGTAGAAAAGCATGATTTAAAGGTAAGACAATCTATTCAGTTTCATTATTAAGTTTTAGCTGATGCTGAGACATTCAAGCAGAAATATTTGGAAGACAATCAGAAATATGGGATTGAAACTAACAAAGGAAAACAGAGGAAGATAAAGGTGAATAGATGGATCAAATGGACCAAAATAGAAAATGAACTGATCTATAAACTATCATAACATAAAACTAGAACAGAACAGAACAGAATTCTTCATTGGTCAAATGTGATTGGTCAGAGAAAGAATTTGTCTTTGGTGCATATGCTTTCAGTGTACATAAGGGAAAAGATACAATTGTCAGGAATCATGAGGTGCAACACTTAATGATTGTCATAAGGTACAAACAAGCAATCAGGAGACAATCAATATAAATTGAAAGGATACAAACAACAAATTACAGTCATACAGTCATAAATTGGAGGAGATGAGTGATAGGAACAATGGGACAACTAATAGTAAGAGTAATGCAGCCTTAGTGAATGTTTTGACAGTGGTGAGGAAATTATTTGTTTAGCAGAATGATGGCATTCAGGAAAAAACCTGTTCTTGTGTCTTGGTCTGCAGTGCTTTATAAGCATCGTTTTGAGGGTAGGAATTGAAACAATTTATGTCCAGGATGTGAGGGGTTAGTAAATATTTTCATCGCCCTCTTTTTGACTTGTGCAGTATACAGGTCCTCAATGGAAGGCAGGTTGTCAGTAATTGTTTTAGAATCAATCCTAAAACAATTCCAGATGCCAAATTAAGAAAGAAGGATTAAGGAAGTTCCACACCATGCAGCATTTCTTTGAATCTATTTTGTAGACTTTTATTGTTATAACTTCCCGAAGGACTTGGAAGAAAGACAGTATAGAATCTTATAAATAAATACATAATATAAACACTAATAAAAACAAATGAGAAAGAGTCAAATGCATGCTTTTAATTAGTTCGCCACAAAGGAACATTAGAAATGTTAATGAAGTCATTACAGTAATGAAGAAAAAATAAAAATGGGAAAGTATCCAAACCTAATTCAAGTAGAGTGATCAGGACACAATGAGATTGTAGTTGTTATCCATGTCCCACAATGCCATGTTCTTATACTGTATATCGAGACAAGTCCTATGATCCTCTTTTCTTAATATGTGTACAGTGGTACCTCTACTTACGAACTTAATTCGTTCCGCGACCAGGTTCTTAAGTAGAAAAGTTTGTAAGAAGAAGCAATTTTTCCCATAGGAATCAATGTAAAAGGAAATAATGTGTGCAACTGGGGAAACCATAGGGAGGGTGGAGGACTTGTTTCTTCCCAGGAGGTTCCCAGAGGGGCCCCACAGAGGCTTCTCCCTACCTTTTCCGGTTACAATTTCAGAGGCTTGGGTTTGTAAGTGGAAAATGGTTCTTGAGAAGAGGCAAAAAAATCTTGAACACCCAGTTCTTATCTAGAAAAGTTTGTAAGTAGAGGCATTCTTAGGTAGAAGTACCACTGTATTTCTTAGGCAAATTATTCCTTGCTTTAATTTTTGTCAAATATTGAGTTTTTGTTGGGGTTTATTTCCTCTTTTGAGGGTTTCTCTGGTCCAAACTTAGTGATTTTCTCAGTTGGAAAAACTCCATGCAAATAGGTAAAACATACAGATTACATTTATTGTCTGGCATCCTCATAGACTTACATAGTCAAGATGAGGTTCTTCAAAGAAAATATGGTCATAATATGTCCCATTACACAAAGGTGAAAAAAGATTCATTTCTCCTGTCTGCTGGCTGCTACATGGTCCTTCGTAAGACTTTAAAATGGCTGTTTAAGAGCATAGCAGAATTACCCAACTGCCTAGGTATAATTTAATGGCCAATAAGAACACACAGATGAGGTCAAATGTCATGGATTACATTACCCAGAGTATAATCTGTTATTACATTCCCCTAATACAGGGGCAGACAAAGTTATCTCTTCTATGAGTTGTGGACTTCAACACCCAGAATTCCTGAACTAATCATGCTAAATATGGAATTTGGGGAGTTGGCCTACCCCTGCCCTAGCACAATCTCTTAAAGAAACAGCTCTAAACTGAGCTAAATATCCATTTCGTCCAGTGGTTCTCAACTTGGGTGTTGAACAATCATTTTACAGTGGTCACCATTGTAGAGATTCTCAGTCCTCCAGATCAAGACATTTCAAAGAACCCATTCAAAGGCTTCATCCACTTACTCCCCCTGCCAATGAAGGATTAAAACCATCAAATTTGTTGCCGGCCAGAATTTTTTTTATTTATTTTCTCTATCTATCTATCTATATCTATATCTATATCTATATCTATATCTATATCTATATCTATATCTATATCTATATCTATATCTATATCTATATCTATATCTATATCTATATCTATATCTATATCTATATCTATATCTATCTATCTATTTATTTGATTTGTATGCCGCCCCTCTCCGCAGACTCGGAGTGGCTCACAACAACAAAACAGTACAAATCCAATGATTAAATTTTTTAAAAAATCCTTAATATAAAAAACAATCATACATCTTCGGAGAGGGGCGGCATACAAATCTAATAAATAATAATAGCAATAATAATAATAATAATAATAATAATAATAATAATAATAATTGGACATTTATTTGTAATTAGAAATAAATATTTTACAATTATTATTATTATTATTATTATTATTATTATTATTATTATTATTATTAATAATTTATTAGATTTGTATGCCGGCCCTCTCCGAAGACTTGGGGCGGCTCACAACAACATAAACTGTGTACAAATCCAATTTAAAAAAAATAAAATTTAAAAGCCTTGTAATAAAATAATCACACAATCCAATCAAACCACACCTTGACAATTACATGTTTTTATGATTAATCGCTATGCTTTAATTATGTTCAATTTGTAACAATGAAAATATATTCTGCATATTATGATTCATAACAGGAGAAAAATTAGTTATGAAGTAGCAGCGAAAATAATGTTATGGTTGGGGGTCACCACAACATGAGGAACTATATTAAGGGGTCGTGGACTTGCAGCATTAGAAAGTTGAAAACCACTATTTTATTCTGTCAGCCCAAGGGTCATTTTATCCATTTATATTCCACGTTATTGTAGCACTTAGTTCAATATCATCCCTTTCAGTCTCCTGTTGCAGCAAGGAATATTTTCATACAGTGGAATCGGAGCGTCCCAAAAGCAATGGTAGTATTAAAAATAAATTATCCCAGTATGTGTATTGGAGAAATTACTCCCTCTAAGCAAGCGGAACCACCTTGGTAAAGTTTGCCTCCACTTTCTTAATTTATCAAGAAAGCCAAATAACAATTATTTTAGGAAACCAACAAGATAATAAGCTTTCTGAATTTAAAGATTAAAAGTAGCCATTTGGACTTCTTTAGAGCTGTAAATAATGCATTTCATTTCCCACTAGGAAGCCCTAGGAAATGCACGGTTCAGTCCATGATCACCAATTGTATTATAAGTAATTTATTGCTATGAGTTACATTTTTGGACACCTTCACAAAGCTGCTATTTTTCATCCTACAAATTGTACTCTGCTTTGTAAGTTGATCAATGACAGATGGCAACAATTGAAACTTCTAGCTACCTACATATCATCTATCAATAACTAACTCTCTCTCTCACTCTCTAGATAGATAGATAGATAGATAGATAGATAGATAGATAGATAGATAGATAGATAGATAGATAGATAGATAGATAGATATAAATAGAGGGGGTATGTAGAGGTTTATTGCTCAGCATACTAAGCCCTTACAATTGTGTAAAGATATGAATTGAACAAAAGCATAATAGCATACGTTTGGTGTACCCTAATGGTTTTGGGAACTATTTCTTCTATAGTTAATTCTTCAGTTGTGTCTCTATGATTTGAATACAGGAACATATGCCCAAACACACTCTAATATGGAAAAAGATACCCTATGCTACAAAACAACAAACAAATCTCTGTTTTGCTTTTAAAACTTAATTGTTTTAATTGCTGAGCTTTAGTCACCAGGCATAAAAAAAATACCCCTCCCTCTCCCCCAAATAAATTTAGATTTAAATTTAGAAATTGTAAATGACACGTTATCTGGTTTGGATTAAGGTCTTGACTGTCATTAAAAACCTTTTATTTAGCACCAATTTAGTCTTCAGTTATTTCACTAATAAATCTGGTTTGCTGCTGCAATAGCTTTTTGACAGCTTTCCTGCGAAGTCAGGAAAGAAAAATGTCCAAGCAAAACCTTAGTAAACAAAATTATCCTAACAGGGGGGAAATCCCAAGGAACAACAAGAACCATTGTCTGTTTAGTTGTGTAAAGAACTGCAAGGAGTTCTTTGATTCCCAAGTTTTTAAAATTCAATTTATTTTACATTCAACCTATTTAGCTTACCAGTGTACTGCACAAATCAAAAAGAAAGCTGTGAAAATATCTACAGATCCCTCACATCCTGGACATAAATTGATTCAATTTCTTCCCTCAAAATGATCTTATAGAGCAGGGGTGTCAAACTCAAAGCCGGGGGCCGGATACTTAGATCAGGACCATGGGGCTGTTCTGGAAACAGCAAAGGACCAGTCCACAGTGCTTCTGCCAGCGAAAACAGGCTCCTGAGCTCTATTTTTGGCTGCTGCACCCTCCTGCAACCCTCTGTCAATGAAAACAAAGCTCAGGACGGTCCTCCTGAGCTCTGTTTTTACGGGCAGACGGTTTCAGGAGGCCATGGCAGCCAAAAAAGAACTCCAGGAGCCTATTTTTGCTGGCAGAGCACTCGGGCCATCACAGACGCCCTGACAGGAGTCACATTTGGCCACACCCAACCTTACTTCCCAAAGGTCAAACACAACCCTGATATGTTCCTCAATGAAGGTGAGTTTGACACTCCTGATCTAGAGCATAAAAGACATCCCTCAAGCCTATACCTGATTTTTTTTTAAAAAAAGCTACAGTAACAGACAGTTGAAAACCTAATTGAGTTTTCTCTGCCTTCCTCATACTGCAATGGTGCATAGGTTTCAATTCCCAGCATGCTAGCTAGGGAATTCTGGGAGTTGAAGTCTACACCTCTTAAATTCTCAAAATTGGGAAGCATTGTTTTTATGGATTATGGGGAAGTCAGTCTGAACTTCTTTCTTTGTTTCCTAGGCTTGTAGGTTGCATTTGTGACAATCACCTCTGTCTTGTTTCTCCAAGATCATCTTTTCAGCTTATATATTTCAACCAGGATGAAATGCTCCCAGCTCAGGTATGCCTTTCAGTTGTGAAAGAGTTGGTCACGAAGGCAGCATGAGGCTTCACCCACCCACCTGGGCGCCGTCATTTGGGTTCTTTTATGCTCTGTGCACACACAAAGCATTATGTGTATTAAGTCGGAGACATGGCAAGGTAATTAACTGCGGTTTTATTGAAGTTGGACATGGAAACAACTAGTACAAGCAATACACAGAACTGAGGAGCCTGAGCTACATGACAGCTCATTTATACTCCAGCCCATAATAACATAACCAATGAACACGCTACAAAGTTCCCGCCAAGATTTGTCTCTACCCAGTGACAGGAACGCCCAATGGCAGTTCCTTTACTAGTCACTGGGCAGAGACATAACAATGTGCATGCATAGAGAGTAAAAGAACCCAAATGGCAGTATCCAGGTGGGTGGGAGGAGCCTCATGCCACCTTCATGACTGGTTCTCCGACGACTGACTGGCACTCATGGAAGCATTTCACCCCTGATTTCAACCCTTTTGCCGGAATATTTCAGAAAATGATCAAAATGCATCAATTTTTAAAGATTTGAATCATTAATAGGTTCTAATGACCTTGATTTAAACTGTGATTTTTAAAATGTTATTTTATATTGTATCAGTAGAAGTATAAAGCTGTACAAACAATTGTGCAGACAAATTCTAAGGCATCCAGCCTTAAAAGTAATAATGAAGATACTAAAATGATGGATAGTTTCTGCTTTTTAGCATCAATTAGCAAAACAGAAAAGAAATCAGCAGTAAAAATATATGTCATAGAATTGTAGTAATGAAAGCCTTGAAAGAGATATTCAGATGCCAGGGGATGTCAGACCCACAAAGTTCAGAATAACGTGGTCAATGTTTTCCTTATTATGC
Source organism: Erythrolamprus reginae (assembly GCF_031021105.1). Classification (NCBI taxonomy): domain Eukaryota; kingdom Metazoa; phylum Chordata; class Lepidosauria; order Squamata; family Dipsadidae; genus Erythrolamprus; species Erythrolamprus reginae. Next base: position 93,509,549 of record NC_091952.1, read on the forward strand.
TCTAGGAAGCAAAAGTTGGACATTGGCAACATAGAATATTAGCCTGGATGCTTTTGAAATTTGGAGTTGGAGAAGAACCGTTGTACATACCTGAACGGTCTTCTCAGTGCTCTGGAAGGAGAGTCCATCATGGGTTGTTAACCAATCCTATTGGTAGAGACTGAGTTAATTTAAATAATTAATTAACTGGCACCGCCCCCTTAGCAGCCCCCATGAGCCAGTTTTAAAAATGAAGACAATGTAAAAATCAGAAAGTTTTATTAACTTCATAACAATGTAAAAACTTTAACAGTCCCAACACTCCGGCGACCTGGCCAAACGCCATGCCGGGTGGGTATGGACTCTCCTTCCAGAGCACTGAGAAGACCGTTCAGGTATGTACAACGGTTCTTCTCCATTGACTCTGGAAGGAGAGTCCATCATGGGATATACCAAAGATCAATTCCCCTGGGAGGGAAAAGGCTGGGCCGAGGTCGTTGGAGTGACACACACTCGCTGCAAGACACGCCTGCCAAATGAAGCCTCTGACGAAGCCAATGAGTCCAGTTTATAGTGGCGTATAAAAGTAGAAGATGATGCCCAAGTAGCGGCACGACAAATATCTTCTAAAGAAGCTTGCGTTGACCAAGCCGCCGAAGTAGCCGCACTTCTAGTGGAATGTGCCATAACCCCGGCGGGAGGAGATTGAGATCTCGATGTATAAGCCTCCGCAATGCAATCCCTAATCCAGCGACTAAGGGATTGCGAAGAAACTCCAAGACCCATCGTGGCCTGAGCAAAGGAAACAAAGAGTCTTTCAGTCTTTCGAAATGGTGCTGTCCTCCTGATATAGAGCTTCAAAGCCCTTCGGACATCAATCTTGTGCCAACGAAATTCAGAAGGATGTTGACCATGTGTGCAGAAGTCCGGCAGAACCAGTTCTTGCCTTCTGTGAAAATCTGAATTTACCTTCGGGATGAACGAAGGGTCCAACCGCAGCACTACTCTGTCCGGATGGAACACACACAAGTCCGGTCTGACGGACAGCGCTGACAACTCAGAGACCCTTCGGACAGATGTAATCGCCACCAAAAACAATGTCTTAATCGATAAGAGTCTATATGAAATCGACCTCATGGGCTCAAAGGGAGGTCCCGTGAGTGCACGTAGCACTAGGGTGAGATCCCATGTCGGGAATCTCCGTACCGGAGGAGCGTGCTTGTTAATAGCTCCCTTGATGAAATCCCTCACCCATGGATGGTGAGCCAAAGATCGAAAGTCTGACACACGGATTATAGTTGAAAGGGCAGCCACTTGCCTTTTTAGGGTGTTAGGAGCTAAGCCCCGCTCAATCCCCGATTGGAGAAATTCCAGGATTGCAATCAATGAGGCTTGCTTCGGATCACAGTGGCGGGCAGAACAAAACCTGCAGAAGGCTGCCCATGTTGCCTGGCATATCCGCACTGTCGATGGCCGACGAGCCGCCTGCATCGTAGCAATGACCGTGTCTGGAAGATCTTACTGCGTTAGTCTTTCCCGCTCACACGCCAGGCGGCTAATTGGAACCATTGGGGATCCGGGTGACAAATGGACCCCTGAGTGAGGGAGACGAGCCGATCCGGGATCCTCCAAGGAGGGGACACTGAGAGGGCTACCAGGTCTGCGAACCACGGCCGGCGTGGCCAGTATGGAGCCACTATGATGACCTCGGCTTTCTCCCGGATTACTATGTCCAGCACCCGTTGTAGAAGACACGTCGGGGGAAATGCATACAGCAGACCCCTGGGCCATGGAGACAAGAGGGCATTGACCCTTTCTGACCTCGGTGTTGGGAACCGGGAATAAAATCTCACTAGTTGCGTGTTGGTTTGTGACGCAAAAAGGTCCACCCGAGGAGTCCCGAAGCGTTGAATTATCTGATGAAAAACTCCGGGATCTAGTCTCCACTCTGCGGGGTCCAGGGTAGACCTGCTCAGCCAGTCTGCCTGAACATTGCTGGTCCCAGCAATATGTTCCGCCGACAGTGAGGCTAAGCGGGTCTCTGCCCAGTTGAAAAGGGCCGCTGACTCGACCATCAGGCGGAGAGACTTCGTTCCCCCTTGATGATTCAAGTGGGCCCTGGTAGCCACATTGTCGGTTAAGACCAACACATGCTTGCCCCGAATCCAAGGAAGGAAAGCTTGAAGAGCAAGAAAGACTGCCCTGAGCTCCAAATAGTTGATGTTGATTGGGCTCAGATCTTCCGGAGACCAAAGTCCCTGGGCCATATGTAGTCCCATGTGGGCCCCCCAGCCGGACAGACTGGCATCCGTTGTGAGGATTAGGCGGTCCCGGTTGCAGAAGAGGGACCCGTTGCCCAAGGCTGGGGAAGTCCACCATCTCAACGATACCTTGACTGCTGAAGGAAGCCGCACTGACTTTTGGGCCTTCTGCCATGGAAGAAGGAACCATTGAAGGACCCTGAGATGATGACGGGCCCAAGGCACAATGCCGATAGTTGAAACAAGGGTCCCCAGAACCTTTGAAAGGAACGCTAGAGACACCCGTTGCTGGTGTCGAAGATGTAAGAGTAATTGTCGAATGTTTGACATTCTTTCTGGAGATAATGTCACAGTCCCTGTGGAAGATCTATCATGGACCCCAGGTGTAACAATCTGACTGTTGGAAGATGACTCTTTTCTTCGTTGATCGTGAACCCATGGGATTCCAGTGTCTGTCTCGTGACTGCCAGATCTTCCAGCGCCCTCTGAGGGGACTTGGACAGGATAATAAGGTCATCTAGATACACTAGGATTCGAATCCCATGAGACCTGATCTGGGCAGTCAGGACGTCGAGTAATTTCGTAAAAGTGCGAGGGGCCGAAGAAAGGCCGAACGGCATTGCCCGGTATTGATAGTGGGAGCCATCCAGGTAGAACCGGAGAAATCTCCGATGAGCCGGCAGGATTGGCACATGCAAGTAAGCTTCTTTTAAATCTATGGATGTCAATAGGTCGTGCCTCCGGATTGCAGCCAAGATGGTTTGAAGAAAATGCATCCGGAATCGCCGATACCTGATGTAGGTATTGAGGTGTTTTAAATTGAGGATCATTCGGACCCCTCCCGATGTCTTCGGTACAAGGAAGACCCTTGAATAAAACCGGGTACCTATTTCGTGTCTGGGCACTCCCTCTATTGCCCGTATCTCCAAGAGATGGGCTATCTCCTTTTGAAGCTGTGACCTCTTCTGGGGGTCCCTCTGAACTGGGCACTGAACATAACGGTTTGGTGGGGGCTGGAGGAACTCCAAACGCAAGCCCTGGGAGACAGTTGCTAACGCCCACCTGTCGGAAGATGTAGTCCGCCAGGAGGCCTCGAAAAACTGAAGTTTGCCTCCCAGGGGCCGGTGAACAGAGTCATTTAGGGCGCTTGAAGCCCCTCTGGTTTCCACGAAAGGGGCGTCTTGTATGTTGATACCCTCTCTGGCGATACTGGAAGGGCACTCTATCACTTCGAAATGTGTTAGAATTATACTGGGCCTGGGAATAGGGCCTTGTATTTTGACCCGCTGGAGCAGAGGAGTCCCACCGAAAGGACTGCCTGCGTTGGTAGGGAGTATAACGATGCTCCTGGCGCCTGTAGGCTCTGGGGAGGGACTTCCTCTTGTCCTTGTCCTCCACAAGGACTGGATCCAACGCTTCCCCAAAAAGCTTTTCCCCTTGAAAGGGTGCTGAGGCCAGGTTCCATTTAGACTTCAGGTCTGCTGGCCAGCTTCTCAGCCAGAGGAGGCGCCTTGATGACAAAGTTGTCGCCATACTCCTGGCCGAAAACTTGGCAGCATGCAGAGTGGCGTCCGCTGAAAACTCCGCTGCCGCCAACAGCTTTCCAAGATCCTGTCGCAAGCGACCCTCATCCGGTCCAAGTCTGGCCTGCATCTCCTGCAGCCATACGATCGATGCTCTTGTGAAAAAGGAAGCAGCCGCCGCTGCTCTAAATCCCCAGCTCGCCATCTGATGCGTTTTGCGCAATAACACCTCTGCCTTTCTGTCCTCAGGCTTTAGGCTGTCGCCTGTCTCCGAGGGCACTAAGGATTTGGAAATCAGCTGCATGACTGGCTGATCTATAGGAGGGAATTCCAATAATTTCTCTACCTCCTCATCAAATGTGTAGAATCCTCTTTCTACTGCAGAGGGGCCCTGAGCTGCAGCTGGGTGTTGCCAGGGTCTTTTCACACTTTGCTGAATAATATCAGAGGATGGAATGTGCTCTGACTCGGGCTGGGGTTCCTTAAAAAGGACGGTAGACGGCTTGGTCCCATCTGTGGTGTCAGTTGATTTTCCAGGACCTGGCAAGTCTACGGTTTGTTTGGCTTTATGAAGCAAGACCCTGAAAGTTGAAGCCTTAAAAAGCCCAGCCGCCACAGGCTGTTCTGGCGGTGTCTCATCGTCAGACAGATCATAGTCTTTCTCCGTTTCCTCTAAAGGGTTTGCTTCCTCAGCCCAAGACCCCAAACCCGAGGGGGGCGGTGCACACCATAGGTTTTTTGACTGCACTGGGCGAGGCTGCTGTGTAACTTGTTGCACCCCCGCCGCCATCCCCTGAGTATAGGCATTGTTAATTAAGTCCTGAACCGAAGGGGATATCTGAGGCCAAGTATCTGGCTGTGGTCTAAGCCCTGCTGCTGGCCATGTCTCAGGTTGACCTCGAAGCCCCGCTGCTGTTGGCGTAAAGGTGGCTGAGGGTCCCTGGCCGCTCCTCAGAGACTGACTTGCTGACCCTGGCCTAGGTTGGATAGGACCAGGAGAAGGGAGCACCTGAGGCATAGTTGACATCTGCCTGTCTGGAGACCAATCGCGGTCTGACAGCACCTCTGCTGGCCTTATAGTGGGATGAGGAACTAATGTGTCCCTGGCCAGGGGCAAATATTGCGCAGACAGAGGAGAAATGGTCAAGGGGGTGTGAAGGGCCGCCTCCAACCTCTTTTCCAAGGCTTGAATCCCCTTTTCAGCTTCCTTAAGCGAGGAAGAGGAATGCTGGGTCTTGGCTTTATCTTTAGACCTAGCCTTGGCCTTGGGAGCTGTGCTAGGAGAGGGCACTTTCACTGGAAGTGATTGATCTTCCATTGTACTCACTCGTTAGATCGAATCTGACAGCTTTCACGACAGATATTAATCACAAAATGGCGATCAGACAACCCTGGGCTTCGCGCATGCGCAGATTAGCCCAGCTTTTGTTGTTCGCGCCCAGCAACCGAGCGGAGAGCAACTTTCCCGCCTAGCAACAAAATGGCGGGCGCGGGCAAGCCTCTGAGGCAAACTGCACCTTTAGTGCTGCTGGCTTCCCGCGTCTCCCTTATGGGGGGGCAACTCCCCCAGGGCAATCAGCCTCTTCATTGCCAGCCCTGCCCTTTATTTTCGCCGATTCAGCGATCTAGAAAGCGGCGGCTTTGGCAGCGGCTTCGGCGGCAGCTTTTTTTCGCCCCGCTGAACAGCTGAGAGGTGCTGGCGCCCAGCCAGCTTCTTCAAATTCTCTGCTTCTGGGGCATCGGAATGTCCCCCAAGCCTCCCAGTGGGGGGGCAGACCCCCCCCCACCTTCGGCTCGCAGCCGGGTCTGGCCTCGGAGGCCAGGGACCCCAGGCTGTGTCGCTCCTCGCTTGGGGTGGTACCCGCTGAGGGAAGGGGCCCCCGAGAAGAAAAAACGGTGGGGGAGTGCCCACGGAGGGCAGAGACCCCTTACAGGAAAGCTGTCCTTCACCTGTAGAAACACAAGAAAAAACATTAAAACGGTAAAGAATTTAATTAATTAAATAATTAATTAATTTAATCAATTTTAATCAATTTTAATTAAACCATATATGTCTAAATAACATAAGGTAACTCATAAGAAAAAACTCAAACGTCTCTACACTTAGACTGAGTTTTTAAAACTGGCTCATGGGGGCTGCTAAGGGGGCGGTGCCAGTTAATTAATTATTTAAATTAACTCAGTCTCTACCAATAGGATTGGTTAACAACCCATGATGGACTCTCCTTCCAGAGTCAATGGAGAATACAGTGGATAGCATTGTATTCCTGAGAACAGAATAGAGAGCAAAGAAAACCAACAAATGAATCACCGAACAAATCAATCTGGAGTTTTCATTTGACACAGAAATGAAGGGGTTCAAATACTCACATTTTATGTTCATTATGAAAAGGCTTAGCTCTCCAGAGAAGGCTAACATACTCACAAATACTGAAAGAGGATAATTAGCAACAAAGTGGGGAGACTTAATTGTAGAGGTGATGAAATGAAGAATCAGGTTACGGTAGCTTATCCTGTAAAAACTCTATTTAAATGATTACTAAGATTCAACACCTACTTAACGGTACATAATCATCTTTTTAACTTTACAAGTGCTGAATAATGGTTCTCTAGCATTCTTTTCAGGATACATGTCAACAAAAGAAATGAAACCGTTGCAAAAATTGCTTCAAGGTACAATTTACCATCTAACCCAGGTATCAAAGTCTATCCAAAATTGGTGCTAGTTTAGAACAACCATGTCGATTACTTTCGCCTCATCAAATTTCCAATATATGGTAGATCATTAACCAAATTAACCAGACCGATGTCAGTATCAAAAACTGAACAAAACTAATCAAAATAGGCATGAACAATCGAATAATTTGTGATTTACAAGATTTTAACTTTTTGACAATTTTACTCAGAAATATTAGAGATTTATCTATAGTTAAGGAGAATTTCCATATCAACAGATGTCTTTTCAAGCCCTATCTCACCCATAATTATAAGAAGGCAAGAAAATATGGACTCATGAGTAAGCATTTATCCTTAGCCTTGTGATTAATTCCTGTTGAATCCCTGTTTTCACTTTTTCCTTTTTATATTTATATTTTCTCCATCTCTACATCCTTAGCTTCTTATCTTTCCCCCCCTTTTTTCCTATTCTTTTTGTCTCACTGACTGCTCTTTCCCCTAATCTTCTTAAATAAATTCTTTGATCTTTATTTGCTTCCATAAAAGTATTAATCCATAATTTTAATGTCTTCTTTTTCCCTTGTTACTATTCCCAATATAGTCATACTTTTCAAAATAACAATAATCATAATGTTCATAATAATACTCAGAGTATTCATTAGGATAGTCCTTAATCTTTATTTCACTGTCAGCATTCTTTTCTTCTTCCTCCTCGTATATCTTTGTTTCTCTCAGTCGTTTTCTTTTCTACAATCACATTACTGGAGATTTTCTGATGTCAGTTCAAATACCCTCCTTTGCATATTTATTAAAATAAGTATTAAAGTCATGAAAATTACTGTGAAAATAGCGCCGGCGGACTTACCAGCTGGCAGCCTTTGCCGAAGGGCCGAGGGAGACACCGGACTCCCTATGGCGGCCGCCATCTTGTTTTTGGCCGAAATCTCGCGAGACGAGATTTCGGCCGAGAATCAGGCCTACGTGGCCTGACGTGCTGCACGGTCCGGGCGGGGCTTGCTGGCCCTATTTAAGGGCTTGCAGGCCCTGGGCCAAGCCTTCTTGCCTCGGACCGGCAGCTGGAGCAGATACCCACCCGCCCCCCCTATTTTGCAGTGTGCTACTATGGGTCGCCCCTAGGGGGGCCGAATGGGAATTTTTTGTGGCTTCGCCCCTTAGGCAGGGCCGTTTTTTCGCCCATTCCACACTGTGGAGATGGATGTGCGGTTAGGGGGTGCTTGCATTTTTTAGGCTGATTGGCTTACCTTTGGTCATTTGGGTAGGCAGGTTAGGGGCGGAAATCTGGGTGGTGGTTAGCAACTGCGCGTTCTCCGTTGGGCATCTTTGGGGATGATTGACAGGTTCTCTCCAAGCTCATGGTGGGGGGCTACCTGAGCAGTTGGGGGGAACCTGTCTTTGAGTCCCGCACATTGAAGTCCCCGGGTAGGGGTGAGCCGGCGGGACCCCCCCTCATGCAAGTGCATGGCAGGGTCTCAGGTGAGGGAGAGGTCCCTCACCTGGACTAGCATCGAGCTACGCCCATAGTTGCCCAGGAATGTTGATTACTACGTCATTTCCGCTCCGGAAGCATTTGTTTGACCCTGCAGGTCCACTGTTTTGGGTCATAGGTAAGCATGTTGATTTATGCTAATTTATGCTAATTTAATTGAATAAATTATGCTAATTTATTATTAATAAAATGACCCAAGTTTAAATCCAGCTCTTGTGTCCGTGTCGTTACTCCGTCTCTTCGGCAAAGGACAGTACAGAAAGACAGCTCCAACTTTACTTGAGTGTAAGGTTGGATATTTTTCTTCTCCCTTTCTCTCTCTCCCTCCCTCCCTTCTTTGTTTGTTTGTTATTTTGATATTTTACTCAAAAATATCAGATACTTTCTTCAGAAATAGAGGAATACTGAAGACAGCATATTGAATTAGGTTACTATTAAAGATTGCAAGTGCTTGGAATTTGGTATGTTAGTAACACAAGATGATGGCATGAAAATTATGCTTATATTTCATGCATAGACAAAGCTTTTAATCTTTGAAATTTGTGACCCAAATGTTTTGCTTACAGTCTTATTTTTTCATTCTTAAAACTCAATTGTATGCAAAACCACAATGAGTAAACCTATATGTCAAAATTCTTATCCAACTAGGTTTTGTACTATCTACCACAATAGCCACAAAAGGGCAAGGCAAACAGAATATGCCCCTCATCTCTCAGTAAACAATGATTGTGCCTTAAGTTTTAGAAACTGAAATGAATCAATATGGACAATAATGATAAAATATTATTTCTCTATGACCTTCCCAATGTGATATGTAATTTGAGAAAATTAGATTGTCCCTGTGAGTATAATGACAAATATCAGCTTGGAAAATACATAGTCACTATACATAGTCATCATACATTGATACAAGATACAGAAGGATCTTGACAAACTTGAACAATGGGCGCTATGTAACAAAATAAAATTCAGTGGTGAAAAAAGTAAGATACTACATTTAGGCAAAAAAACCAAAACACACAGATACAGTATATGTGGTACATTGCTCAACAGTAGTGACTGTGAGAGGGATCTTGGAGTCCTAGTGGACAACCATTTAAATATGAGCCAGCAGTGTGCAACAGCTGCCAAAAATGCTACAGTTCTAGGCTACATTAACAGAGGGATAGAATCAAGATCACGTGAACTGTTAATACTACTTTATAAGGCCTTGGTAAGGCCACACTTGGAATACTGCATCCAGTTTTGGTCGTCATGATGCAAAAAGGATGTTTAGACTTTAGAAAAAGTGCAGAGAAGAGCATTAAAGATGATTAGGGGATTGGAGGCTAAAACATATGAAGAACGGTTGCAGGAACTGGGCATGGATAGTTTAATGAAAAGAAGGACCAGGGGAGACATGATAGCAGTGTTCCAATATCTCAGGGGTTGCCATAAAGAAGAAGGAGTCAACCCATTCTCCAAAGCACCTGAGGGTAGAACAAGAAGCAATGGGTGGAAACTAAACAAGGAGAAAGTAACTTAGAACTAAGGAGAAATTTCCTGACAGTCAGAATAATTAATCAATGGAACAGCTTGCCTCTCAAAGTTGTGAATGCCCCAACACTGGAAGTTTTTAAGTAGATGTTGGATAAATATCTGTCTGAAGTAGTGTAGGGTTTCCTGCCTAAGCAGGGGGTTGGACTAGAAAACCTAGAAGGTCCCTTCTTTTTTGTTGTTGTTGTTGTTGTTATCATCATCATCATCATCATCATCATCATCATCCACATAAAATTCAAAGTCACTCATTAGTGGGCAGCTTCAGCATGGATACTGAAGAACCCCAAGACAAAAAGTAATCTATCTTTCCTACCAATTCAGAAGCATGTGTCATCATCGCATGTGCTTTTCATGCACAGAGGGTTAAAAAAAGAAAACTATGTCCTAGTGGGTGGGCAGAACCTCATGCTGCCTTTGCCACTGGTTCTCTGTACCACCTGTGGCTACTGGTATGGGCTAAACCCGTAGCATTTCACCCCTGATCACACATCAGGGAGACTCTTCCAGCTGCTAACACAAGAACATTTACAACTAGTGTAACTCAATGGTGCATTGATTATATCCCTTCTTCACTATCCAGATGCAGCAATAACATTCAAACTTGACAGCCTCTTGGATATAAAGGAGACATAATTCCTACACCCACAGTTTAACATCTTTTCCATGAAAGATTCAACCCCATCTTGCCTCTAGAAAGGGGAGGAATCATATCCACTGTACCTATAGCTTTTTGGGAGTGCTAATAACATATTCTTAAAATTCTATGTTCCTTTTAAGTTATAAAAGGATATAGATCCCTTGCCATAAAAGGAAGGATGCATCAGTTGTCAAACTTGATCAAAGTACAGAACCTTACATTGCTTATTAATTTCAGTAACATAAATACTGTATATGTTGAGTCCTTCCAGATTGGGTGGCATAGAAGTCGAATAAGTAAGTAAGTAAGTAAGTAAGTAAGTAAGTAAGTAAGTAAGTAAGTAAGTAAGTAAATAAATTTTCAGTAATATGTAATTGAACTGTGTATTACAGAGAATTGTACATATTAGAAATGTCTTCATACTAAATCAGTTAAATGAAAAAAAAACACACATTATAAGAAAGTTGATATTCCGAATTTGAGAGCAAAAAGTTTGCAATTACTAAGTGCTATCAAAGTTGACATTTAGACTTTAGTAGAGATTCCAAAACATGTTTATTTTATTTTATTTTCAAGAATCATAATGTGACTAAGATTTTTCTTTTTAAAAAAGCATTGAAAATGCCATTTGAGATATAGTAAACAAAAACAGAGAGAGAGAGATTTGAAGGTCACTGGGGAGGTGAAATATTGGAACGCATGTTTATGCCAGCCTAAATAAATACTGGATGGAAAACAAATCACTAGTTATTTAGAAGCAAACATTTTCCTCCTTTCTTCACAAATTTGTTCAGGCTAATGTAACACTGTTGGGGGGAGAAATCCTTAGAATCATTGTATAGGTGTCTCTGTGTGTGTTTGTTCAATTTAATTTCATTTATTCAGGTTGTCTCAGGGGCCTACCAAATTTTCGTTTAAAAAAGGCTGGTTTAAGTAGCAGCACAATTTCTCCTGAATGAATTTACAGTGACATAAAAACATGTTCTATCTTAACATAATAGATGGTTCAGGATACAAATAGGTAGAGATTTTCAGACATGTTCCTTTATTTTGGCTGCACTTTCTCTTATTCCACAGTATGCTGTAAGATATCCACAGAAACTTCACTAAATGCTTCAAAATGCTCTAGAAAGTTCAACAAATTCTGAAAATTCCGCCACTCCATAAAAATATTTTCTCTTTCCTTGACCACAGTCTCAGACTGGATAGATATGACCCTTCTAAATTGTATAATATAGTTATATTAATATTTTTTTAAAAAAAAACAAAACCTTGTATCTAAAATTGAACCAAATTTCTTTCTTTTTTAAAGAAAATCTATATTTTATGCAGCAATGACTATTGCGCCGGAAGCGGAATAAGAACGTGGACACAGAGAGTTGGAAGTAACGGATCACTTTATTAATTAACATATTAAATTAATTGATTATTATTGAATAATCAGGACCTGCAGAGGCCAATCATAAAAACAGGGCAGAAATTCCTGATGATAAACATTCCTGGGCAATTATGGGCATAGCTTCCTGCCAATAAAGATGAGGGGTCAAATCCATCACCATATTCTAGGCCAGTGTTTCCCAACCTTTTTTGAGCCGCGGCACATTATTCATGTTTTCAAAATTCTGGGGAACATTGGAAGGGGGGGCGGGGGGGGGGGGGCTAAAGAAAAGTTTGGACAAAAAAAATATCTCTTCCTCCATTTCACTCTATTTCTCCCTCCCTCTTTCTCTCTCTTCCTTCCTTCCCTTCTTTCTCTCCATCCCTCTTTCTTTCTTTCTTCCTCTCTTTTTTGCTCTCTTTCTCTCTCCCTCCTTCCCTCCCTCTATGTCTTTCCCTCTCCCTCCTTCCCCCCTTTCTTTCTCTCTCTCTCTTGCTTTCTTTCCCTCTCTTTCTCTTGCTTTCTTTCTCTCATTCTCTCTCCCCTCCTTTTTCTCTCTCTCTTTCTCTCTCGTTCACCACGCCAGCAACAGAGAGAAAAAGAAAGAGCGAGAGAGAGCCGGAGAGAGAGTGGAGTGCGCAGCAGCCATCAGCCTCCTCGCCCTCCCAGACGTCCCCAGCGCCCGGCCTCGCGCCGCCTCCCGTTAGCCCGGCCAAAAGCCACACAGTCCCGGACTCCCAGATCGCTCGCTTCTCCGGCCAGCGCGGCGCTTTCCTGGGCAGATGGCTTTGCTGACCGGAGAAGCGAGCGGAGTCCGGGACTGTGTGGCTTTGCGCCATGAAGAGAAAACGGCAGCAGGGAAAAGTCGGCCATTTTCTCTTCATGGCGCAAAGCCACACAGTCCCGGACTCCCGGATTGCTCGCCCCAAGGCAGGAGGCGGCGGCGGAGGAGAGTGGGCGGATCGGGCGGGCAATGGGGCAGGGCAGAGAAGCCAGGGGCGCGTTTGGCCGGAGGCACCGTGGGGAGGCAGGGGCAGGGAGGTGCGGCAGTAGGTGCCTCCGGCCAAACACGCCCCTGGCTTCTCCGCCCTGCCCCATTGCCAGCCCGATCCGTCCACTCTCCTCCGCCGCCTCTCGCCGCGGCACACCTGATGTTGTCTCGCGGCACACTAGTGTGCCGCGGCACACCGGTTGGGAAACGCTGTTCTAGGCCATACCCACAAAGCATGTAGGAGGGGCTCACCACCCAATCCTTATCCGAGAATAGGGTTATGTGAGTGCCAAGGGCCTCCCCTCTCCAATTGCTCAGGTGGGTAGCCGCCAGGAGTTTCTGGTGAGGGGATGCCCATCACCTCCCAAAAGATGCCCTAAAGGAGAATGTGCAGTTGCTACTGCTGTCCCTTTCTGCCCCTTACCTGCCAAACCCCAGTGACAAAAGGGATAAGCCAATTGTAACAAAATTGAAAATAATATGCGCTGCACCCCCTAACCTGTCCATCCTCACTCAACCTGAAGCTGGTGCAGAAAATGGGGCCTTGCTGCACAGCCCTAATTAGAGGACGTACGGCCATGCCCTCAGCTACAGAAGCCTCAGTGGTTGCTGAGGCAGTGGGACAGATCACATGTTATCTTGTGCAATCTCCCCCCATGCCGGCGACAATGCCGGGAGCCGCGTTCTTCCTGGTTCCCTCGCAATTTCGTCTGGCTGTTTATTCAGCCAGCCATTCATTTTACAGTGTACAATATCACACAGCTATCGATCCACAGAAGTGGCTCACAAAATTTTACACGTGATGTGACCAAAAACAGAAAGTTTGATTGTGTAGGTTTGGCCACCATTTCAATGTTTTTGACATCCCCATGTGGTTAAATGTTCCTGTACAATTGTTTTCATTTTCAAAAAAGGAAGAATCCTTAATATTCTGCTAATATGCTGCCACACTCACAATATTGTTTTGGAGAATTTATCTAACTGGAAAACTGTAGTGAAATGCCCTTATTGCTTCAAAACTTTAACCATAAGAGTGCAGATGATGCAACTCGTGCAATTCATGGGTCCAACTACTGTTTGAGAAGCTCAGAGTCATTGCATGTTATTTAAACTTCTCCTTAACAAGCTCACACTTTAAGATCTCTACAAGAAATTAACAGAAGACTTTTTAGCATGCAGGTGTAGCATACAAGTTCTTCAGTTTCAATACTTGTTTCAATAGTTTCAGAAACAAAATGAAGGAATAGAATCAGTTGAATAAACAAGGGAATTGCATAAACGTTAGAATTATAATTTACCAATAGTTAAATAAGCTGTACTTAAAAATGTAAGAATTACAATTAAACTCTATATAAAATACAAACAGTAAAAGCTATAGGCAGCACAAAATATTAATCACTAAGATGAAATAATGAAGTTCATTTTTTTAAAAAAATGACTATTAATATACAAAAATAATAATAAAAATCAATAAAACATTATTATGAAACCATTTGCTCAAAAATTACAGTCTTCCCTTCCATTATATATCCTGATTGTTAACTACAATCAATATAGTTGCAAACATCTAGACTTCTTTCTTATTTTCAGTAAGAAATAAAGTCTTTTCATTTATTTTTCCCACTTAGAAATCATACTGTAAATGTCTAGGATTGCCTTGTTTAATAATGTATTATCTGTAAAGGAGCCATTCTTGTTTGAAGTGGGTTAAGTTTCTGATGTGAATATATACTATGAGTTGCATCATAAAACAATATTCTTTTTGAATTTTTCTTTTTTAAATCCAACATTTGTTAAGTTCCAGAGGTAGAAACATACTGTTATTGCTTTTCATTTCATAACTACAGAGAATATAACTACAGAGAATATTTTAGAATATAGATTCTAAAATTATGTTAGAGGTAGGCAAAGAACAAATATAAAGAATTCCAAAGTTCATACAAATTTTGTATATATTTGCTTGAAATTTTGCATTTCTCTTTTATGGCTGGACAAATTTGGAAGTAGCAAAAATATTTTAACCCCCCCCCCACCCCCCCACCCCCGTATAGGATATAAATTCCAATTGATAATTCTGCTCAGTATCAGCTTTGGTCATAGTTTAATACTTTTCTGACTGCCATGCTTCTTTCTTCTGAAAATAAAAACAATTGTATTGATAATTTAATCTTGTGGTACCTTGTTTTGTGAGATGGTGGGGAGGTATAGATATCAGGCATAGAAAAGTTTCAAATATTTTTTCAGGGTAGAAAAATGTTTCCCTTTTTTGTTTTTAAAAGTTTTCATGTCTTATTAAGTTGAATTGGTTGGTTGGTTGGTTGGTTGGTTGGTTGGTTGGTTGGTTGGTTGGTTGGTACATACAGAATTTTAGGTTCAGCTGGGAGCTTAGTATTTAGGCTTAGTTGGGATGGAACTTTTAACTTGATTGCAAGTAGGCTAACTAAATATGGCAAGGCTTCTAAATTATTGTGCTTTCTTGGTCTTTTTCTTGTAACAGTATGTGAGCATGGCCTTGGGCAATAGGAAGAAAAGCCTCAGATTATATAATGGTCAGACAAGGGGCAGCAGAACCTACAGAAGGAATGTGGGCATGGAAAACTTCTCAGAAGGTCCTCCCCTTTAGTTCCTTGTAAAGTTGAGAGCGGAGAAATGTACATTCAGGCTTGCAAGTTTCTGCTATTGTAACCTTACAATAAAACTATAATTAGAACTTCTGCTTCTCCTTGTTAGGACTACCTTACATGGCCAATAATTATTCCAATACTATGCAAAGAAGATTTATCTGTCTTGTGCCCTCTGCTTCATTTTTCATGTAGGACTACCACAGGTGAATTGTGTACAGTAGTCCCTCGCTATACCGCGCTTCACCTACTGCGGCTTCACTTCATCGCGGGTTTCTGAGGAAGTCGATCGGCAGATTTAAACAGCCCGCCGAACTCGATCGGCAGGTTTTAAAATATATATATATATCTAAAATTGTAAATACTGTATTTAAATACTGTATCTAAAATAAATACTGTGTGGGAAGGGTTTATAAACAGTTAAAACAATGAAAACTTACCAAACAATTACAATATAAATACTTAAATAAGTACTATCAGTCGATAAATTCCCCATCGCGGATTTCACCTATCGTGGCCAGGTCTGGAACGTAACACCAGCGATAAGTGAAGGACTACTGTATATCCTATTGCTCTGTTCTTCTTTCTGTTGCCTGGACCATAAATTTGAATGTAGCCTTTTCTTTTTTGAATTTGAATGTAGCCTTTTCTTTTTCAATATAATAAATTATTGTTACCTTCATCTTCCCACAACATGTGTCCAGCTAACCACATCAGAGGAATAGTTATTTCCTCAAAAATCTAGACAAAGTCATTTGTTAGTGCCAGATGTACTTGAAGAAGGCATTTCTACAAATAGCAAGCAAGAGTTGCTAAAATCTAAGATAAAAATAAAGAGAGCTTGGAGGAATCTTCATGTTACCAAATTAAATATTAGATAAATTTGTAGTATGAAGAGTTTTCAGATTTTATCATTTATTTATTTATTGTTTTAGGAAATTCATATATTAAGAAACTTTGTATATTAAAAAAATAATCATATTTCTTAGGGGCAATTTCTATCTGCTGTAGTCAATTTTAAGCATAAGTGAGTACAGTACTGATTTTTAACTGATTAAAGAGTGCTATAGTAATACTGACAGTAAGATGAATCTACTCATTTTTCAGAAGAATGATGCTGAAAATGATTAATACTTTTTGTTTAAAAGCTTGTTTATGATAGAAAGCAGATATCATTTATAAGCTTAGTGCCTGAATGTCTTGAATTGCATTGTTTTGAATTATTTCCCCCCCCTCCAATTCAGTACGTACTATCTGTTAATTAGATTTGAAGGAGTGCATTTTCCCACACTCTTCCTAAAAAGCAGCAGCATCCAGTTCTTTCCATCTGATTACTAAAATGTACCTGCCTTAGTAAAGACAGCCACAGGAGAGATGGATTAATATGTCAGTTAAAATTGACAGTAGGATGAACAGTACCTAGCTTGGCAGAATCCCTTGGTACCTCTAACTTTCTAAGTGAACGAATCTCGCCAGAAACACTGTTTTTAAGGGATCTAGCTGCCGTGATAACTGACATTCTGGCATAAATACAGTATTTGACTTACATTTGAAATACTTTTTTCCCATTTTGAACAAACTAGCATAAACTTTAGCAAGTGCTTGATATTTCAACATGAAATTACCTTAAGCGACTTAGGGGGGGTATTCATATCTGAGCATGTGCATGAAAAGAACAAAATGGTAAATGAACTAAAAATAACTAAATAATAGTCTTCAATAGAAATCATGTAAGATAAGGTTTCACCAAACAGAAATCTATGAGGACCAAATATTTAATTATTATATAAAAGTAAAAGAGTCCCTGCGGATTTTACTTTGCTAGTCATGACTATAGGGAGTGTTGCTCATGTTTTAAGCCATTGAGACAGCACTGTTTGAAGATGTTTGCATGGCATTTGTTGCTATACTTCTCAAATTCTATAAATAAAACCTGAGCTTTCTTGAAAATATTGTAATACTAGGAAAGATGGAAGAAAAGAAACAAAGACAGTGTGACCCGTGACCAACAGGAAGGACTATAATGGTGATGGGTGACTATAATGATGATGGGTGACTCATTGGAAGTTCTGAAGGATCAAATGAGAGGGTAGAGGGGTTTGGAGAAAATCCATTTACTAAAAGTCAACACCAACTTGATGGCACACAATCAATCATCAGAAATAAACTCTGAAGATCTTTCACCTTTCATGCATAACAATTTCCATCTTGGTGAGATATGTCAGGACACTATTGAGCTAGGTTGCTTTTAAGAGACAATCTCTCCCTATTTGCTCATAGCCCTTCAAAACAGCATAAGAGTTGATTCTTGTGTTAATCTTCCAGCACTTGGAAAATAATGTCCATACTGCAAAAATGTAGATTATCAGGGGTATTTTCCATCCCACTGATTTTTATCTTGGGGAAGATCCATACAGTAAATCTGAATCACATAATCATAAGGGCTACACTATGAAAAACATACTGAATTATTGTAAAATCAAACACTAAGGGAATAAGGCTTCTACATTGTTCAATGTGTAAGTTGGAGAGAATAAAAATCTTAGGGAAAAGCAGAGATTTCTTCATTATTCTTGCAGTCAATAGAATTAATTGGCCAAAGACTTAACAAATGATTACCTATTTAGTTGTTGCAAATATGGTGTAACAGTAATGTTAACTAGAATAATGTAATCTTAGGTTTAAGTCAACTCCATAATTTACTTCATTATGATGAAATCCATTTTTCTCCATATAATCTTTACTCCACATAAAATTCCCACAGCCGACTTACCGGCCGGTGGGGTTTGCGGCGATCGGCGGGGAAGGAGGCCGCCATGTTGGGGGGCGGAGTCACGGCACCCACGTTGGGGTGCCGTGACCACGTGGTGCGGTGCGTGGGCACCGATTGGCCGGGCGAGCAAGGCAGCCCTATAAAAGGGGGCTGCCTCGTGGCGCAGCAGTCTCGCCCGGAGCATCGTGAGGCGAGGCTGCTGCTGTCGTTCCTCCCAGCTTGCTGCGTCACAGGCCTGAAGGCCTGCTGCGCAGCCGATCGTCGCCGGAGCGTCAGGCCTTCGAGGGCAGAAGAGCCGCGAGCGGCGGCTGGAGCCTTAGTTCGCTTCGGCGACACCCCCCACAGGGTTTGGAGGCGCATTTGATCACGGAGGCATGGCGGGGGGTGGACGTAGTCGCTCGGGGGCAGGCCGGAGGGCCGGGGGCCCCCCCATTGAGCCACGCCGCACCGGGAGGAAGCGGGCCCCCAAGCGGAATTGGGGAGAAGCCCCGGGGGCTCGGCAGTCCGGGAGGCCGGTAGGGGAAGGCAGCCCCAGCGGGGAGGTGAGCCCCCGGGGGCGCTCAGTGGGCCATAGGGGGGCCTCTTCAGCGGTGAGGGGTCGACGCCAGGGCCAGGCCCGGCCGGTGGCTGCGCCGGGGGGAGCGGGCGAGGCCACTGGGGCAGAGGAGGTCACTCCCAGTGGGTCTGAAACTGGTCTATCTGGGGCTGAGGCCCCCGCTGCAGGGCTTGCCAGGAGGGGGCAGAGGGATGGGGATTCCCTTTCGGTTTCCTCACATTTACTGTCTTCCTTACTTGAGAAACTTGATGAAAGGCCAAGGAAGCGGGGCAGGTCCCGGCGAGGCCGTGCCACGGGCGTGGACAATACAGAGGGGTCTCGGAGCTCGTCGGGGTCTGCGGACAGCCCGCGGAGGGCGCGCGGTACTCAGCGCGCGAAGCAGCGCAGCAGGCGGCGGAAGGCCAGGAGAACAGTGTCCGGCTCCGAGGATGCAGACGACGACTCTTCTCACTGGGGTGAGTGCCCTGTGCCTAGGCACCGGTGGTCCCTCCCAAGAGGGCCTCGCGGCAGGCTACGGGCTACAAAACGCACGACACAGGGGGGTCAGAGGACCTGGCGCTCCCGCACAGCTGCTCAAGTTTGGAGGAGGGGGCGTAGAAGGGCAGTGGCCAGGAGGCACAAACGGAAGAGGGATACCTCGAGGGACAGCTCAGGGTCAACCACCTCGGGGTCCACCAGTACCTCTTTTGACAGCGATAATCCTTTCGCGCCGGGCCTACCGGACACTCCGCTTAGTATGCACATGTCCCAGTCCCTCAAGCGTAAAATTTGGCGGGGCGCTTATGTGGACATGTTTCAGATTTTGCTGCCTGAAAAGTCTAAGAAGGAGAAGGATAAAGAGGGCAAGAAGGGGTCGGATGACCCAAAAGGCACCAAAATGGACAAGGGGATTCTGTCGTGGGCGTATGCATTTTTGGCCTACCACTCTGTGGTGGTGGAAGATGATGTCCATAAGACACATGAGCTCATCTTGTACATGAACATGATTCTGAGAGCGTATCAGGAGTTTGGGGGGGAGGCTTGGAAGCGCTATGACGAGGACTTCCGCAGGTTCGCCGCCCACAATAGACACTGGCCGTGGGATATGCGGCATAATGATTTGTGGCTTCAGGCCACGCAGCAAGCGTCAACTCCGGCCAGTGGGCGAACACCCACAGGTCATCTGCTCTTGACAACGGGCAAGGAGGCTACTCTTCCCCGCCCGGCGGTGGGGACGGGGACCCCGGCCTCCGGCCAGCGCAGCACGGCTGGGTCGTCCTTTCGAGGCCAGCCGTACTGTTACGAGTACGGCGCCAGGGGGGCCTGTTCCAGGTCATATTGTCGTTTTCGCCACGCCTGCGCCTTGTGTAGTGGTAGACACCCGACCTCCGCTTGTTACAGGGGACGGGGAGGGGCCGGCTCCAAGGACGCCGGGACCCCCGCCAAACCCCAACCTGGGGGAGCTCAAGGTAAGGGGCCCAACCCCCGTTAGATTGGACAGGTTGCAGCATTGGCTCACCGGCTACCGCCCCAAGAAGGGTGCTGATTTTCTGCTCGCGGGGTTCTCCGCGGGCTTCAGGATCCCGTACGGGGGGCCGCGTAGGGCCTGCATGGCGGACAATTTGAGGTCAGTGGCAGGTATGGGCCACGTAGTGCGGGACAAAATTATGAAGGAGGTGCGCGAGGGCCGGGTTTTGGGCCCCTTTGCGGAGCCCTCCCTGCCCTTCCTGCAGGTGTCCCCACTCGGGGTGGTGCCCAAGAGGGCCGCGGGAGAGTTCAGGCTCATACATCACCTGTCGTTCCCCCCTGGTGAATCGGTGAACGATCACATTCCCGAGGAGCTCTGCTCAGTGCGCTACACACCATTCGAGACGGCTGTCGCGATGGTCCGGGCGTGCGGAGTGGGGGCACTGATGGGGAAGTGTGATATCAAATCGGCCTTTCGGCTTTTGCCCATTCACCCGGGGGATTTCGACTTGTTGGGTTTTCAGTTCGAGGGCGGGTTCTTTGTTGATAGGGCCTTGCCAATGGGTTGTTCTATATCATGCTCGCTGTTTGAGAAGTTCAGTTCATTTTTGGAGTGGGCACATGTTAAAAGTACGGGCTTTGCGTCTGTCGTACATTATTTGGATGATTTTCTCTTCGCGGGGCCGGCGGGCACCGTCGATTGTCAGCAGGGAATGACGGGTTTCCAGGCTTTATGCGCGGATTTAGGCGTACCTTTGGCTCACGAAAAGACCGAGGGGCCTTCGACTAGACTGACATTTTTAGGCATCGAGGTGGACTCCGTTGCACAAACGTGTAGGCTACCCGATGACAAACTGACTAGACTCAAGGAAGCGGTGAGGGTTGCCCAAGCCGCAAAGAAGGTGACTCTGAGACAGGTTCAGGAGCTGGCTGGCCTGTTGAATTTTGCTTGTCGTGTGATTGCGCCGGGTAGGGCCTTTATGTTTAGACTGTACAGGGCAACGGTTGGTGTGACAAAACCGCACCACAGGATCAGGTTATCGAAGAGCGTTAGGGAGGACCTCGTGGTGTGGCAAGGGTTTCTGGACGGGTACAACGGTGTGTCATTGTGGAGACAGGATATGCTGCTGAAAGCGGACTTTCAAGTGAAGTCCGATGCGGCGGGCACGACCGGTTTTGGTGTGGTGTGGCAGAACAAATGGTTTCGAGCTGACTGGCCGCAGGAGTGGCGCGGAGAGGCCATCTGTAGGGATTTGACATTTTTGGAGCTATTCCCAATTGTCGTGGCCATCGAGCTGTGGGCCTCCAGTTTTGCCGGTAAGACAGTCCACTTTTGGTGCGACAATATGGCGGTAGTACACGTAGTGAATACACTCTCCTCTAGGAACGAGCGGGTTATGGGTTTGGTCCGGCATATGGTAGCGAGATGTCTTGCCAATAATATGCTCTTCCGGGCACATCATGTTCCAGGGGTGAGAAACGGGGTGGCTGATGCACTGTCAAGGGGGCAGTTGGCTAGATTCCGGCTGCTTGCCCCACAGGCCGAGGAGCACCCGGAAGCAGCCCCACAGCATCTGTGGCTGATTGGAGGGCCGACGTAAGCAAGGCCATGGATTTGTCCATAGCTCCCAGCACCAGGAGAGCATACCAGCGGGCAGGTAGGGAATTTTGGGCTTTTCGTCATGATAGGAGATACGATCAGCTTTGGCCGGCCCCGGTCGAACACCTGCTCGAATTTTGCGCGCTTAACCGCCGCCGTGGGTTGTCTGCCCGGACGATTAGGGGCAAGCTGGCAGGCTTGGCCTTCGTAGCCAAGTCTCGGGGTTTTTCGGACACCACAGGGGATTTCAGGATTAGGAAGACATTGGAGGGGTGGATCAGGGAGAAAGGTCAGGCCCAGGGTGACAGCAGGCGTCCCCTAAAGCTCACCCACTTGATGGGGCTTTACGAGCTGTGGGGTCGGCTCTGCCGCTCTGAGTATGAGGCGTCACTGTACCACGCGGTGGCGGTGACCTTGTTTTTCGGGGCTTTTCGGGTTAGCGAGGTTCTAGCAGCTTCCCGAGCCGATAGCTCCGGCCAGGCGTTCACCACAAGGGATATCAAGTTAGGTCGTAGCTCGGTGTCCTTGAGGCTTCGACGGTCCAAGACCGACCAGAGGGGTAGAGGTGTGACGGTCCAACTTTCCCGGGCTAACAACCGGCGGGTGTGCCCGCTGGCGGCTCTGGTGGCGTATTGGGCCCACAGGGGTGAAGAGCCGGGTTTTTTGTTTTGTCATGTGTCCGGTGAACCCCTGACCAGGTACCAGTTCTGGGCTGTCACGTCCAAGGCGCTGGCAAGGCTGGGCTTGGACCCCAGACGTTACGGGACTCACTCATTCAGAATAGGTGCAGCGTCGTTGGCAGCAGTCGAAGGTTTCAGCAGGCTGGATATAAAGACAGTGGGCCGCTGGAGATCTGGGGCCTTCCGGACGTACATCCGCCCCTAGGTGAGTGAGGCGGGGCGGGGGGGTTGTGCTGGGCCGCCAGTCTGATGCTGCTCTGCTTCCTCCCTTTCTCTAGCCCGACGACTTGACTGGCGCCGCAGAATCCTGATATGTGGCCACAGCATGGTGTACTGGGCCGAGCGGAGGGCCCGTGAGACGACGCCCGGCACGCATTTGGAGATTGATCGAGCGGTGGTTCAGTGGCTGGGCCGTCGAGGCCTACGTTGGCGTGAAGTTCTTCCCCTGTTGTTCAACAGTGGGAAGGTGCGAGGGGTGCCGGGCTGTTTGGTCTTGCACGTTGGTGGGAACGATCTGGGAGCGATGACAGGTGTAGAGCTGCTGTGGCACATTTGGGAGAGTTTGCAAGTGATCTGGGAGCGGTGGCCAGATACGTGTGTGTGGTGGTCCAACATCCTGCCCAGGAGGAGTTGGCGGCAGGCTAGAAGCCCTAGCGCAGTGGATAAGGCTAGGAAGAGGGTAAACAGAGCGGTTAAGAAGTGGGTGATTCAGGCTAGGGGTGGAGTGATAGACCATCCAGACATCAGGGCATCCCTCATAGACTTGTACAGACAGGACGGTGTACACTTGACCGATAGCGGGAACGATAAATTTATAGCCGACCTGCAGAGGTGCCTGCACATATATGTGCAGGGGGGGGAGCAGGGGGAATAAATTAAAATTTCACCCCCTGCTGTGGCCGATAGGGGGCGGAAAATAAACTAAATAGCAACTGGTGAGCTCCTTTAGGGGCACCTCTACTGAGGTGAGGGGCGAGCTCCTTCTCGGATTACAGGGCTCGACCGGCCTGGGTTCGGGGAGTGAGTCGCTCCTGTGGCTCGCTTGCTGGAGTTTAACATAGACCAGTAGCGAGCCATCCCACACGCCAGGTGTGGCGTAGTAAGGGTGCAGGGGGTAGGTGTAGTTTACCATGACCCGCACCCAGTTTCAAGGAGTTTTCGCCCCAGGGTTGCTCTGTCTGAATTGGCTTACGTTATTCCGCCCCCATTTGATTTTGCACCCTGCAGGTCATGTGGGGTTAATGGTTTAAATAAGTTAATAAGTTAAGAAGTTAAGTTGTTTGAATAAAAAGTGACCCCATTATACCCACACCTTGTGTCCGACTATTACTCCGCCTGCGCCGCAATTCCCACAGCCGACTTACCGGCCGGTGGGGTTTGCGGCGATCGGCGGGGAAGGAGGCCGCCATGTTGGGGGGCGGAGTCACGGCACCCACGTTGGGGTGCCGTGACCACGTGGTGCGGTGCGTGGGCACCGATTGGCCGGGCGAGCAAGGCAGCCCTATAAAAGGGGGCTGCCTCGTGGCGCAGCAGTCTCGCCCGGAGCATCGTGAGGCACCCACCCACCCTCCCTCTGTTACAGGGTGCATATGATGGGTCGCCCTCCGGGGGGCCGAGTGGGAATTTTTTGCAGTCGCAGCAGAATTGGACGAGCTGCGATTGTTTTTTCGCCTACTCCACTCTGTGCGTGGGAGTGTGGTTAGGGGGTGGCCCCACCATCTAGTGCCCCCCCCCTTAGGGTCACTGGGGGGGGGAGGGGTGGCCGATAGGGGGCGGAAAATAAACTAAATAGCAACTGGTGAGCTCCTTTAGGGGCACCTCTACTGAGGTGAGGGGCGAGCTCCTTCTCGGATTACAGGGCTCGACCGGCCTGGGTTCGGGGAGTGAGTCGCTCCTGTGGCTCGCTTGCTGGAGTTTAACATAGACCAGTAGCGAGCCATCCCACACGCCAGGTGTGGCGTAGTAAGGGTGCAGGGGGTAGGTGTAGTTTACCATGACCCGCACCCAGTTTCAAGGAGTTTTCGCCCCAGGGTTGCTCTGTCTGAATTGGCTTACGTTATTCCGCCCCCATTTGATTTTGCACCCTGCAGGTCATGTGGGGTTAATGGTTTAAATAAGTTAATAAGTTAAGAAGTTAAGTTGTTTGAATAAAAAGTGACCCCGTTATACCCACACCTTGTGTCCGACTATTACTCCGCCTGCGCCGCAACTATTTACAAATATGCTGTGTCCCAACCTTCATGCAAGTCATCATATGATGTGCATAAATTTATGTTTTTACAATGTCCATACTTCCAGAAACCATCACTAATCTAACCTCCTAAGAAAATAAAATAGCAAAATAGCTATTAATCATATATTGTGAATTGAAAATTGTATCTACAATGCAGCTTCTCAGTAAGACATTCATTTGCAATGATCTTTAGCAGCATTAATTATTTGTAAGTAATTGGACAGCTATAAAACGAGTTTTTTTTAAAAGATAGATGCATAATATAAAAACTCATGAAAAATGCATAGTAAATCTGTACATTTCAGAGTCTCATGAAAAGATTTTTTGAAATATTAATTAAATCAATATACACTAACATACATCAGGCTTCTACAGATGTTTCAGTGATAGTGATGCATTTGATGCAAACATACCAGTCATGTTTTTAAAAGTTAAATTTTTGAAAAATATCATTTTTAAAAAATACATTCAAGGGGTATGCTTTTGTTTATCAGCATAATTTCATTTTTTTTAATGATTGAATTTTATTGATAATGATTGTTTCTTCATTGCTTATTTGACCTTTATGACAATCATTAAGTGTTGTACCACATGATTCTTGACAAATGTATCTTTTTCTTTTATGTACACTGGGAGCATATGCACCAAGACAAATTCCTTGTGTGTCCAATCATACTTGGCCAATAAAGAATTCTATTCTATTCTATTCTATTCTATTGTGATAATAGATTTTATAATATCAACCTAGTTCTGATGCCATCTTCACTTTTTAGGTTACTTTTCTCTAAATTGAAAAAGCCAGTGGTAAAATAGTAATATTATTCAAGAATTTAAATTCCCCTGCATTTCTTTTAACTATTAAGCAAAAACCTGCTAGACTAAATGAGACTGTAAAAGGCTCCGCTATTTGCCATGAACCTTTTTAAAAAAATTGAACTTAAATGAAATGGACTTACTATGCAGCAAAAATCATATTCATACTGCAATTTATATCATTTAAATAACAATGCCATTATGCAAAGAATACAAATGATGTGCATGGCAGAGGCGGGTTGCTATCGATGTGGTCCAGTGTGCCGCAATCTCGGCATGATCGCTCCACTTTTCTCTGTGCCAGTCCGTTCGTGTCTCCATCTTTTTTTGTAAGTTTACACTATTTTGTCTCTCTGCGCATGTGCGGAAGTGAAATTGTGCCTCTGCGCATGCGTGGAAGTAAAATTGCACAAGGGGATGTGCACACAAGTGAGTGAAGAGCATGTACATGCGTGAAATGTCACGATATGCACCAGTAGCATCCTGACATAAATTAAGAATCATTTACTCAATTGATGTAAATTTCTATACCTTTCTGACTCAAGGAAGATTCCTTAACAAAATTAGTTAATCTATTAAAACAATGTTATACATAAATAATGTATTTAGGAGTCTGTGCATCCTTTAGTTTATCCTCTATTTCAGGAATATCAAACTCAATTTCATTGAATGCCACATCATGATTGTGTTTGACTTCAGAGGCCTGTGGGTGTGGCCAGGGGTGTGTGGCCAAGGTGGACATGTGGGAGGCATCTGTGGTGGCCAAGTACTAAGGCAGGACTTCCTTAGATCCTCCCTCCTTCTTATTATAATCTCTTTCCTTCCTTCCTTCCTTCCTTCCTTCCTTCCCCCTTTCCTTCCTTCCTTCTCTCGTTTTTCTCTTCCTTCTCCTTTTTCTTCCTTCCTTTTCTTTATTTTTCTGTCCTTGTTCTCTTTCCATCTTTCCTTCTTTTTCTTTATCTTTCCCCTTTTCCTTTCCTTCTTGCATTTCTTTTTTTGGTTTTGTTCTTAAGCTTGATTCTGACAGCACTCTGAGAGCAAAAACAGAGCCCACACCCCATTTTTAGCCATGTTGGCCTCCTGCAGCCCTCTGCCAGCAAAAAATGGAGCTCTGTTTTTGCTGGCAGTGGTATCGTGGGCTGGTCCTTTGCTGCTTCCATGTTGGCCCCATGCGCCAGATCTAAGCACCCCGGAACCAGATCCAGCCCCCGAATTTTGAGTTTGATACCCCTGCTGTAGATATATTATACTTTATGAAAAGCCGTAAAGACTTGGCTTTTCCAACAGGCCTGGGGCCATTGACTTCGGGGGAGGGAGGTTATTACTAGTGAGGTCAGCCTCTGAATGTATGCAATTCTGCAATTATTTTAAATTGAAACACTTTTATATTGCTCCATTTTATGTTCATTGTGAGCTGTTCTGAGTCCCCAGGGAGTTGGGTGGCATAGAAATATAATTAAATAAATACATTAAAAAATAAACTTGTGATGAAATCAGCTGACTCCTGATCATTTTTGGAGCGTAAGTTGATCTTTTGGAATGTTAAAACATTTGAAATAGAGATAGTCCTTGAATTAATACTAGTCACCTGATCACTGTTCAGCATTATGATGGACTAGAAAAAGATTACTCATGGCAAGTCCTTGACATTAATACTGCAGCATTATTCTCACAGTCATGTGATCACATTTTGGGTGCTTGTCAACTGGCTTTTATTTATAATGAGGTGGAGCATGACATGGTCCTGTTGCCATTTTCCAGCAAAAAGATGCTCATTGGATAAAATGGATTCATGCTCACGATCATGTAATTTGCATAATGACTGTATGCTGGCTTAATAAATGTGGTAAGTTGCTTACTGATCTTCATAAGGAAAAAGTTATAAAATGGAGTCTGGGCACACGGTGCGTTGTCATATGATCACAATAATTTAAAACCAAATTTCTGGTCCCAATTGTGGCTGTGTAAATACTGATCATTCAGTGAAACAATTTTGAATGGTACGGTGGCCTAGAGCTGGCGCTCTCACCTCACAATCAGGAGGCTGTGATCCTAGGTAGAGGCACATATTTCTCTTTCTCAGAACAGTGAGAACTTATCTGCTCCATAAAGCTCCATATTGGCAACAGGAAGGGCATCCAGCCATTACAACTCTGTGCTAGCTCCATTCAGTTACCCAGACTCCATCCCACAAAGGATTATGGGGTTGTTAAATGAAGATGGTTCAGTGAAACACTTTAAAGATTCACATTAATCCTTTAAGAATAGGAGAATTATAATATAATAATTTTAAGGCCAATGTTAATAATGTTAAATATAATTTTGCCAAAATTAACCCTTGGTTCCAGTTCTATACATGTTTGCCCCAAGGCATCCTTGTTCAGTTAAACAGAGTTTATTTCTAGATAAGTGAACCTAGAAATGTAATCCTGCAAGTCCAACTGTTGCCAAGTGCATACACTACTCAATGGCGCAGTGGTTAAAATGCAATATTTCAGACTAACTCTGCCTACTGCCAGCAGTTCGATTCTGACTTGCTCAGGGTTGATTCAATCTTCCATCCTTCTGAGGTCCAAAAAGTGGGAACTCAGACTGTTGAGGGCAATATGTGGATTGTGTAAACCTATTAGAGAATGCTGTAAAAGTGTTATGCTATTCTTATTCTGTTCTGTTCTGTTCTATTCCATTCTATTCCATTCCATTCTATGTAGCAATATGTAAGTCTAAGCATTATTGTTATTCCTACTTGCTGTTAGTATTTATTTATTTAGAGGCATTTTTTCAAGACTGATGATAGACAACCCTGTGAATAAATAAATAATTTAAAAAATAAATAAATCAGCACCATAAAATAATTTATATTGCTTTGCCTACAAACAAGATACACACCTATTGATTTTAATGGGAAGAATTAAAGAGACTGGTGGGGGAGGACATCAAGTTACACTGGAAGGTTTGCTGGGCAGATGGCACTAAACTCTACAGCTCATTTTCTGCCTCCAGTGCAGGGCCATGAGGGATCTTCTGAGATGTTACTTGGCAGCAGTTTGGATTCAGAATAGGTTTTCCTAAGCAAGATGTAAGTTACATTAGGTAAGGAATCCATATTAGATAAATTAGTGGTCATATTTAATAACAAAGGATAACAAAAAAGTAGCACAAGGACATGATGAAAGCAAGAATGGTTTGCATGGATTATTTGTAGGGATGATAAATAGTGAATGGCATTGATGCTAACTATTTCTGGCTATGTTTCTTTTTCATATCTTATAGCTTTGTTTCTTTTGTCTTGTTTAGTACTTTTCTGTGTTCTGTCTTTTGCTTTCTTTAAAAAATAATATAGACGAATTGGGGATATATGTGCACATACACATGAAATTACTAGACTGTTTCTCAACACAACAATAGTCTGAACTAAAATCTGCTCTTGGATGTTCACGTACAGAGCTCCCAACTAGACCTACTGTATGTCAAGCATCCTAATTTAATCCATAATGGAAATTCAGAGATTCACTGTCAATATGAATGCGATTTGAGATTGGGAAGCCATTCAATTCAGTTTGAGTCAATTCAGAATTAGGGGGGGGGGTTTGGGGGGGGGGAATGTTGCTAATAAGGACATTTCAAAATGGGGAAAAGGAATCCTCAATCTGAGTATTGCATTGGCAGTTCTGTGTTAGCAAAAACTTCAGAAGAGAAGGATTTAGGGGTAGTGATTTCTGACAGTCCCAAAATGGGTGAGCAGTGTGGTCGGGCAGTAGGAAAAGCAAGTAGGATGCTTGGCTGCATAGCTAGAGGTATAACAAGCAGGAAGAGGGAGATTGTGATCCCGCTATATAGAGCGCTGGTGAGACCACATTTGGAATACTGTGTTCAGTTCTGGAGACCTCACCTACAAAAAGATATTGACAAAATTGAATGAGTCCAAAGAAGGGCTACAAGAATGGTGGAAGGTCTTAAGCATAAAACGTATCAGGAAAGACTTAATGAACTCAATCTGTATAGTCTGGAGGACAGAAGGAAAAGGGGGGACATGATCAAAACATTTAAATACGTTAAAGGGTTAAATAAGGTTCAGGAGGGAAGTGTTTTTAATAGGAAAGTGAACACAAGAACAAGGGGACACAATCTGAAGTTAGTTGGGAGAAAGATCAAAAGCAACGTGAGAAAATATTATTTCACTGAAAGAGTAGTAGATCCTTGGAACAAACTTCCAGCAGACGTGGTTGGTAAATCCACAGTAACTGAATTTAAACATGCCTGGGATAAACATATATCCATCCTAAGATAAAATACAGGAAATAGTATAAGGGCAGACTAGATGGACCATGAGGTCTTTTTCTGCCGTCAGTCTTCTATGTTTCTATGTTTCTATTTGAAGCAGCTTACATTTGGGCCAATGAGATAGGCATACCAGGGCTGGCTAAATATGCCTTAGACCCATGATGGTGAATGT
The DNA here is from genome assembly GCF_031021105.1 of Erythrolamprus reginae. Lineage (NCBI taxonomy): Eukaryota > Metazoa > Chordata > Lepidosauria > Squamata > Dipsadidae > Erythrolamprus > Erythrolamprus reginae. The sequence goes on from NC_091952.1 coordinate 93,539,218, forward strand.
ATGGCATATCTGAGGGCATGCGAGGTGTTGCCCTGTATCAGTTCCAGCACACGTGTTCATCCTGTCCAGCTAATTTTCAGCCTTCCAGAGGGTAGGGGGAAGTCATTTTCACCTTCTGCAGGCTTCAAGAAACACCGGAAGCCTGAGAAAGATGAGAAATGGCACAAAGGGCCTATTGAAAGGTCAGAAACAAACTACTGGTAGACCCATTGGGCCATTTTTCGCCATCTGTAGGCTCTGGAAGCTTCAGTGAGGTTTCCATGCATGTATGGGAGGAGCAAGGGGAGAGTGGGCATGCATGTGTGTGGAGGAGGGCATTGCGTTATGGATGTGGGCAAGAGTGTGCATGCTACCGCAAGCACGCACACCCTTTTGGCATCCAAGCCAAAAAAAAAAAAATCACCATCACTGTCTTAGTCTCTTTTAACCCAGCCAACTTTTAGGAAGATTGTTTCAAGCTATTTCAAGCTATTTTGCTCTCATCAGCTAGCCATGCCCTTACTGGGATTTGAACCTGGGCACTCTGATTATAAGGCAGTAGATTTAACATCTAGGCCACAGGTTCTCCTCCTGTTTAAGCTTCTACCAGGGAAGAGTTATATAGGTTTTTTCCCCTGTCAAATCACCCTGGTATACCCAAATATGAAAGGGAGCATTATCAGCAAAAATATGTTACACGTATAGAATATAGTTTGTCAGCTATAAAAATTAACCCTGCTGTTCTGTTCGGGTCTGTGAGACCCGAAATCAAAGTTTGAGACCCTGTAAAAAATTTTCCCTGCATATCTGAAACTTGAAATTTCATGACTTTTCATCATTTCAGGGGTTCTCTCTATGAGAATTTTTTTGGGGGGGTGGGAGGTTTCTTTCTTGCTGAAAAAAAAAACTCCCTAATGTTATGTTCCCGGGTCTATTTGACCCGGACTGCAAATTGATCATTTTAGGTACTTATATTTGGTCTTTTTGAAAGCTTTTTTCACCTGGAAACATGTTTGAACTTTTCTGCACACAATGGAATGAAAATTGAACTGAAAAAAATTAATCCTTATTGGTTTATTTTGCACATAAATGTGCCTCCCCCCCCGTTTTTGTGAAAGTTTTTTTCAATTTATGGATAGTTTTGCTTGCAAAATGCAGTCTATTTTACTGGAGTTGGTGTTGGAATGGTACCCTGAACATTTCTGAATATAAGAAAAATATAAAGGAACTGAAAAAAATGATTCTTACTGGTTTTTTAACATCAGAAATAAGGCCTTCCCCCCCCCTCGGCTGCTTGCAATCATTTTCACTTTTTATTTTTTTATGCTCCAAATCCAAAATATTCTTTAAGATCTTAGGCATTCATTTACTCAATTTAACAATGCTGATCATCAAAAAATATTTTTGGGGTGGTGGCTAATTGTTTTCTGGGCAAAAAAAATTCATAACTTCGAATCTGTTTCTGTTCGTATATGACCGGACCAAAAATATTTTTTTTAGGTACTTGAATTTGATCTTTTTGAAAACTTTTTCAACTGGAAAACTAGTTTGAACATTTATGAACATAATGATATGAAAATTGAACTGGAAAAATTGAGACTTATATTTTTATTTTGATCAAAAAGCCCCTCCCCCCATCCTTTCTGAATTTCGTGTCAATTTCTATTTTTTAAGGCTACAAATCCCTAAGAAATTTCCCCCCAAAAGGTTTGATATACTAAATTGAACATTTCTGAATATAAGAAAAATATAAATGAACTGAAAAAAATGGTTCTTATTGGTTTATTTTTGCCACAAAAGGGACACCCCCCCCCCGGCCTTGCTGTGTGCCATTATTGTCACTGTTTATACATATTTGTCTAGAAATATTTGGAATATCCTTTTGAAAATCAACCACATTGTAGCCAGATAACTAATTTTATGAAAGAAATCCATTTTACTAAAAAAAAGTATGTAAATTTGAAATTAACAGCATAATTTTTATATAAATTGAAATAACTTTATATGCAAAATAAACCAATATGCATCAATTTTTCCACTTCAATTTTCATATCATTATGTTCAGAAATGTTCAAGCTACAAATCCAACACCAACTTTAGCAAAATTGAATGTATTCTGCTAACAAAACTATCCATAAAGTGAAGACTATGTCACAGAAACGGGGGGGAGGCACATTTATGTGCAAAATAAACCAATAAGGGTTAATTTTCTCAGTTCAATTTTCATATCATTGTGTGCAGAAATGTTCAAGCTACCAATCCCACACCAACTTTAGTAAAATAGAATGGATTTTGCAAGCAAAACTATCCATAAATTGAAAAAACTTTCACAAAAACGGGGGGGGGAGGCACATTTATGTGCAAAACAAACCAATAAGGATTAATTTTTTCAGTTCAATTTTCATTCCATTGTGTGCAGAAATGTTCAAACATGTTTCCAGGTGAAAAAAGCTTTCAAAAAGACCAAATATAAGTACCTAAAATGATCAATTTGCAGTCCGGGTCAAATAGACCCGGGAACATAATATTAGGCAGTTTTTTCGAACAGCATACAAGGTTAATTGCCTTGAATAATCTCTGGAGGGGATGAGGGGCAAAAAGGAAGCAGAATGCTGCCTCCCATATTTAGCTAAACCAGGGTGATTCGACAGGGAAAAAAACACATATAACTCTTCCCTGGTAGAAGCGTAAACAGGAGGAGAACCTGTGGCCTAGAGGTTAAAGCTAGTTAACCTCTAGGGTATGGCTAGTTAACCTCTAGGGTATGGCTAGTTAATTTTATAGCTGACAAACTTTTTTCTATGTGTGTAACATATTTTGCTGATAATGTGTGTAACATATTTTGCTGATAATGTGTGTAACATATTTTGCTGATAATGAAGCTTCAAGTTAACCCATTTAAGTTAACACATGTTAACAACCATGGGTGAGTTCCACTTACCTTCTCCACTGATTCACATCATGATGTTTTGAGCAGCTATGCTTTGGGCAAAATAATAAAGGTAAGTATAAACCCAGGGGTGGGCGAAAGGGCCTTTTTTCAAGCAGCAGCAGGTGAAAAACTTCCAAACAATAAAAAATGTAGAACCCCCCCCCCCCAAAAAAAAAAAAAAAGATGATGGTGCTCACAGACCAGCACCAACCAAACCGGATCCATGATGCCATCTCACATCACCTGCGTGTCGCTACCAATTTCGGTGATCCGGTCTGAACCGGGAGGAACCCACCCGTTAACTAATATTAGAATCCAGGTTTTCAAAACACTGTATGTGATTCTTCCTGTTTTAATAACAATTTTGTTATTAATTTGTAATAATTGCTTCTGTTTTGGGATGCCACAAAAATTAGTTGGTTCTGATTATTTTACTTTCTAGGTTTACTTATTTACCAACTGCCCTTACACAACATCACAACTGGCTACTTGCTCCAACCAACACTCTTCTTCATTATGAGAATTAGTTGCAACATTGTCGTTAGAATTTCAGGACAGCACAATAGCCAATGAATTTTTGGAAGGCATTAATTAATTAATCCATCTACCCATCCATCCATCCATCCATTCATGGAATTTTGATGGATGGCTCATCCTCATTTAAAGAATGATCATATTCTTTAAATCCCTAGAGTAGTGATGGCAAAACTTTTTTTTCAGGTGCTGAAAGCATGTGTGGGGGTGCCCAACCCATAATTCATTGCCTCCCATGCATCCTGGCCCTCTGCACATGTGTACATGACCCCCCCCCCCCCTGCACTGCACTTCCCCCTGCACATGCATACACAATCCCATACTTCCTGACTTCTGGTGGGTCTAGTAGGGACATTTTTCACCGTCTCCAGGCTTCAGAGGCTGTATTGGAGTTTGGGGAAGGTGAAAAAGTCCTCCCTTGCCTATGCAAATTTTTGTTTTAGACATGCTTTTCTCCCTACTATTTCCAGACTGTAACTGCAAAATTAGTTCAGTAGCAGGGAAACAGTGACCTTCCACATTTGTTGAATTACAACTCCCAGGATCCCTCGCTATAGATGATATGTCTGGGGTTACTATGAACTGGTGTTCAAAAACATATGGAAGGGCACATTTTTCCCATTCCCTGGGAAGAGGTCTACTTTTACTTTTGTTTCTGTTTGCTCTGTTTGACCTGAGTCTCTGTCTAATCTCTGTCTAATCTTGTTTATATCCCTGGAATCAAAATATTTATTTATTTTAGACCATAGACTTGTTATTAGTCTTCTAGATTTCCAACCAGCATTACTGGTGTCTTTGACCATGATCGATGATAGCTTATTTCCTATCATTTCATTTAGCAAATGAAAAGTTGGATACTATTTCCAAAATCAAAATATATTCTTCAAAGTTGGCAATAAAAAGTTGTAGATTGGTTCTGAATGGAATACATACACTCAATTGTCAAGAAATGTACGCCTAGAATATCCTCTCCAGAAAAATATATTTGCTCATTTTTTTTGTTCTAGTCATCAAATACAATTCCACAGTGGGTTATCTTCTATGTTGACTTTAAACATGAATTTTGTTTGCATCCCCCAGAGAAACCTAAGATTTGACTTTGTCATGACAGTATTTCTTGAATTACATTAGTACATGCTCTAAGATCAGTCATTTACTTTGATTCCGGTATCTTATCTTCCTAAAATAAGGTCAATGGGAGTGAGGTGTTGATATGATAAATGAACAAATATTTAATCCAGATGCTGGCTTTATGTACATTTCTTTTTGGCTGAAAGTAAAGATGAGAAAAATGGACTCAAATTGTTAAAATATATAGCTTTGGCTTTGGCCAATATAGGTTTTGTCTTTCCCTTCATAATCCCTTAAGAGTAATTTGGAACTTTGTCTAGTCTCATGTTTAAGAGTGTAAGTGGTGAAAATACTTAAAATCATTATTTTATATTTTAATAAAAGCCACCATTAGAATTCTTTTTACTGCTAGCTGTCCAAAATTACATTTTCTTAATACTGGTCTTGTAAGGTTTTCTCACATCTGGAGAATGCTTTTTAACATTTATTAGACTTTCCTTGGATATTGGCAAGGATAGAGTCCATTCCAAACTCTACTTCCAGGATAATATAGTAGTTTAGTTTGGAGCCAATACAGAAAACATTTAGTGCAATAATTTTTACTGGCCTGTAGCTGTACATGTCAGCCCAATTTTGTATATAAAAAACGGTATCCCCTTGATCCACCACCCCATGCAGTATTAGTACTTGAATTTCAGCCCACAGCTCTACATCAGAAAGGCATGTTGAGTAGACTAGTATTTTATTACAAAGCCAAAGCTCTATACAAATTATAAATAATTAGTTTAATGATTTATTATTTTACCTAAAATTTCTTAGATTTCATACGAAATGATCTCTGTGCAAAAAATTGTTTTTAAAAGTTCAACTTTAGACCACATTTAGCTGAAAATACATTTGGAAGAATGCAAAAAGGCAACCTTTTTTGCATCCTTTGTGGATTTGGAATCATTTTTTGATCTAATTACAAGGGAGAGGTATGGCAAACACTATAGCAGTAGCAATAGCACTTAGGCTTATATACCACTCCGCAATGCTTTACAGCACTCTCTCAGAAGTTTCCAATGTCAGAATACTACAGACAAGAATCTGGGTCCTCATTTTACTGACTTTGGAAGGCTGAGTCAACCTCAAGCTCAAACTGCAGACTAAAGTTTTCATGTAACACTGTATTCTAACCACTGAGCCACCACGAATGATCAATGGATCATTCTGCTTAGTTCTAGGTTGCTTATCTCCTTGTTTAGGTTCCATCTATTGTTTCTTGCTTTGCCTACTGGTGCTTTGAAAGATAGTTTGTCTTCCTCATCATTGTGGCAGTCCCTCGAATATTGGAACATGGCAATCCTACTTTTCACTAGACTAGTAGATATACCAGTATTCAATTCTTGCAACCATTCTTCTTAAATTTTAGTTTCAAGCTCCCTGATTATCTTTGTTACTCTTTTCTGCACTCTTTCCAGAGTCTCAACATCTTTTTAATATTGCAGTTGTGAAAACTGGATTCAGTATTCCGAGTGTGGTCTTAGTAAGGCTTTGTAAAGTGGTACTAATACTTCACATGATCTTGATTCTATCTATCTTTTAATGCAGTCTAAGAATAACATTGGCATTGTTTATGGCTGCTGCACACTGCTGGCTCATACTGAAATGACTTTTCACTTAGACTCCAAGATATTGATTTTCAAACCAAACCAAACCAATTATTTTATATAGCCTTCTCAAATGAGCATGAGCCCTAATCTTATTTCTCTCCGAGGGATGAAATTCAGCAGGTTCTGACAGGTTCTGGAAAACCGGTAGTGAAAATTTTGAGTAGTTCATAAAACCAGCAAATACCACCTCTGACGAGCCCCAGGGTGGGGTGGGAATGGAGATTTTGCAATATCCTTCCCCTGTAATACAAATCTAATAAATTATTATTATTAAATTATAGTTAAATACTAAATACTGTAATACCCACCAAGCCACGGCAAGAGAACTGATAGAGGGGGAAAATTGAATTTTACCTGTTGCCTTCAATGCTAATTCTGAAATTTTGAAGGGCTTTCTCTTTGGCTATTTGATGTTCTACCCTCTGCAATTTTGTGGGGATGGTATAAAAACATTTCTTTTTAGCAGCACCTATGACCATGTGGAGCTGGACCTCTGGAATCCCTAAGTAATATGTTCCTTGTTGCTTTCACTATAGTGAATCAAGATGCATATTTATCCTTTTTTTTTTTAAACTATGCTGGTAGAAAGCACAATGCATATATGTCACTGCTTCTATCTGACCAGGACATTGATATATTTTCTAGGTTGCATGATTTTGCCCACCATTGACGTTTAGTACAAATTGTGATGATTACCACTTCTATCTGTACTAGTAACTATAATAATGTATTTTATATAATGTTGAATTTTTATAAAGTTTTATTAATACTTACAAGTCTGGGCATTTTATTGTTGTACTTTCTAGCCCTTAGTCCATAATAAATGTGTTTCCCTTGAAATATTTTTGTTTTCTTCTTTTTAAAGTTTTTATTTTTATTCCCCATGCACCCATCCGTGCTGAACTTTAATACTATTTTATCTTGGGGAAGCTTAAATAACCATTTCTTTGTAGAATGTTTGAAACAGTGGCACTGACAAAATGTAACACTGTTTTCCATAGAGACAGTAGCACGGTCACATTTGCTAGTTGATATCTCTTTCAATATTATTATTATTATGAAACCGTGTCAAATATTTTTGCAGACTAAGCAAGCATTTGGCTGAGTATTTCTTTTGCAAATTTGCAGAATGAACTGCCCATCAAAACCTGTGGAACTGGTCAACATCTTCAATTATTGAGGTTTACTGTGTAAGTCTGCCACCTCCATCCATAAATTGCAGATCCCTAAGGTGTCTGCATTATGCCTAGAAATATTTTTCTAGTGTATAATTAAAAACATAGTTCCAGTTATGTGTGCTGTATAATTAAAAACAGTTATGTGTATTTTCTACTCATGGGTTTTCTGTTTCACAAACCCCATTTCGTGATATCATGGTAGTTCATATTTCAGATTATGCTTCAGTCATTCTCTATGGAGCATTCATTGTTTATGTTCTTCACCGCTCAATCCATAGCAAATTTTTTTCAGGCTGTACATTGGGACTGATATTCTAGAATTATGTTAAGGATTAGTAATGTTTTATTCTACCATATTTTTTTAATAGCAAGGATGAATTTACTCTCCGCATTTCTTTTAGAGTTATGAATGGTTTGTGGAGGTTTCATTCATTTAGAAATGTTTTTACTAAGGGGCATGTGTTATGTCATATGCCCTTTTTTGGTATAATCCCCTCTCCAGGGTTCTCTGATTTAATAATTAATAATAATAATTTATTAGGTTTGTATGCTGCCCCTCTCTGTAGACTCGGGGCGGCTCACAACAATAATAAAAACAATGTACAGTGTAACAAATCTAATAATTAAAAGAAAGCATCTAAAAACCCGTCAGTTAAAAAACCATACAACGGAAGAATACCATACATAAAACTCTGTAAGCCTGGGGTAGGTGTCTCAATTCCCCCACACTTGGTGATATAGGTGGGTCTTAAGCAATTTACAAAAGACAAGGATGATGGGGGCAAATTCTGATCTCTGGGGGGAGTTGATTCCAGAGGGCTGGGGCTGCCACAGAGAAGGTTCTTCCCCTGGGGACCGCCAGACGACATTGTTTAGTTGACGGGACCCGGAGAGGGCCAACTCTTTGGGACCTTATCAGCCACTGGGATTTGTGCGGCAGAAGACGATCCCGGAGGTATTCTGGTCCAATACCATGTAGGGCTTTTTACCACACAATCTCATACTTTGATTCAACTAAATCTTAAAAGAAAACTATTATGGGGAAACTTTATCTTTGAAATTACTCAGATTGAAAGTTATGGCCAATAAGGCATCACAGAGATGGACAAACATTTCTGATTCATAAAACAAGTTCAAAACACTCTGAAAAGAAATTCAAAAGAAAACTTGAAGCACCCTAAGAATAACAGAAACCTCTTTCAGATAATAAACCAATAAATAATTAGGAATGTGAAAGTCAAATTATTGATAATATTAACGTAGGGAGTTAATTACCAAGCATAATTTAGAATTCTAAGAGACATATACTGTGTATAACATTGTAATAGCAAAACTATACTATAATAGAAATTGAAATTTAGCGCACATTGAGAACAGGCTCCTCCCATTCCTCTTTCTCACTCACGTCAGCCTCTGGGGGTGGGACAGACCTCCCCAATGGCCCTGGCTGATGCTAATGGCCCTGCCTCTGGCATTGAGCCTTCTCCAGATTCCAGGTCTGGCTCAGGTTTCTCCCCAGCCTCCTTGCTATCTGACTGCTGCCAGCTGCACAGGCCACTGGTGGACCACAACAATGGTATGGTATGGTGTTGTGTAGTGTGGTATGGTGTGGTATGATATGATATGGTATAATAATAATAATAATAATAATAATAATAATAATAATAATAATAATAATCCAAAGTGCAGACTCTGTAAAGAAACGTATGAAACAATCGATCACATGCTCAGCTGCTGCAAAAAGATTGCACAGACTGACTACAAGCATAGACACGATACTGTGGCACAGATGATCCATTGGAACTTGTGCCAGAACTACCATCTACCAGTGGCAAAGAACTGGTGGGATCATAAGCCCGAAAAAGTGGTCGAAAATGAGCAAGCAAAACTACTGTGGGACTTCCAACTTCCGACTGACCGTATTCTGAAGCACAACACACCAGACATCCTGGTTGTGGAGAAAAAGAAAGCATGGATCACCGACATCGCAATCCCAGGAGACAGCAGAATTGAAGAGAAGCAGCTAGAGAAATTAGTGAAATACGAAGATCCAAAAATCGAGCTGCAATGACTCTGGCATAAGCCAGTGAAAGTGGTCCCAGTGGTACTTGGCATGCTGGGCGCAGTGCCAAAGGATCTCAATGGACATTTGAAAACCATCGGAATTAACAAAATCTCCATCTGTCAATTGCAAAAGGCCGCTTTACTGGGATTGGCAAACATCATTCGCTACTACATCACGCAATCCTAGCTGCTTGGGAAGTGCCCGACTGGTGATGAAATATGAAATCCAGCTTAGTGATCTCATTTGCTGTGTTGTATTGACATAATAATAATAATAATAATAATAATAATAATAATAATAATAATAATAATAATAATAATTTATTTGATTTGTATGCCGCCCCTCTCCGAAGACTCGGAGTGGCTGGTATGGTATGATGTGGTTTGGTTGGTGTACTGTGATGTAGTGTGGTATAAACCACGGAATCATTATATTATACATTTCTTTAGAACTAAACATCAACCTAATAAATGTTGTGCTTCAATTATGAATATAAACTACAAAATTGCACTCTTGGGCTCTCCTTGCTACAGTGAAATGGCCCTAATTCCACTAGAACTGAAATTGGTTATGGTTAGTCTAATGAAGAGAAGAGCTAGAAGTGACTTGATAGCAGTTTTCCAATTATTGAGGGGAAGCCTTTACTCCATCTGTTTGTCTGTGTGTCTTTCTATCTCTATATATCTGTCTATCATCTATCTATAAATTTTATTAGGAATCCAGCATTGCACTAATATGTTTAAGTTTATGGTCTTTTTATCCACTCCTCCACTTGCAATAGATTTACAATTCTAGGTTTAGAAAGTCTCCTTAAAATGACCTAAGCATAGCCCATAAAATCATCTACCTACAATGTCCTTCCTGTCAATGACTACTTCAGCTTCAACCACAACAACACATGAGCATACAACAGATACAAACTTAAAGTAAACCGCTCTAAACTTTACTGCAGGAAATATGACTTTAGTAATCGAGTAGTTGATGCATGGAACTCACTACCTGACTCTTTAGTTTCATCACCTAACCCTGAAAACTTTACTCTTAGACTATCCACTGTTGACCTCTCCCGATTTCTTAGAGGTCAGTAAGGAGTGTGCATAAGTGCATCACTGTGCGTTCCTTTCCCTATCCTAATGTTTCTATTTTACTAGTATCATGTATATAAACATTTTAATACCTTTGTATACCACCAATATGTACTTGACAAAACAATAAAATAAAAAATATTTTCAAATTGATTCCATGACCTAGAAATGGCTTGCAAATGCTATTTTGGTTCCGATTATATATCTTTTTTAAATGGCATTAATGATTTCCTTTTAGGACTGGCCTGAGTTAGAATAGTGACAAATCTTTGTAAATATTTCTTAGTGTAGCATTCAACCTGTAAAAGATCTTTGTCATGGGAGATATTGGAATGTCTGGAAATGCAGTTTTGCATTTAACTCTATTTCCTTTTAAAGATATTTTAAGAACATTCAATAATTGTTAAAAAGAGTGTTACTTAAATAGAGGAGTAGGAGTTACAATTCCATAACTGGATGTGAAGGGGGACCAAGATATGTATGTTGCACAAATGAAGTATTGCTAGTAAGCTGTTGACATCATATTCTTTCCTCAAGATTTCAACTCTGGCCAGCAGCCAAAGGGTTCAAGTGACTAATGGATGAAGCAAGTTGTCAGTCAGAGAATCAAAAATCCAGGTATGCAAAGCTGGAGTGGCAAAGGGTAGAGGTTTAGATGTGAAACTACATTTAGGTCATCATATCCAACATAAAATTAATTAAATTACAATTACAAATACCAAAAAGGTGGAGGTCAGATCTCTGTCTGAACACACACAGCAGCTTATAACTGAGGAAACAATTCTTAGAATTTATATTACAGTGTTTTCAAACAGTTAAATCAGAAATATGAAAAAAAACCAGAAAGTGAAGAGAGAAAACGGAAAGTGCAGTAACTAAGAAAAGGAAAATAAACATTTAATGAAATGACTTATGATCTTTGTTGCAGCAGTTACAGCAAACACTGAGGAAATTATTCTTCAGCTGAACTTCATTTTTTTCCACTCTAACATTCAACTTAAAAAAAAAACACCAACTCATTATTCTTTCTCTTGAACTATGGGATACACAGATATGTCACAGACTTATTTGTGATACTTCTCAGATACATGAAATTGCCATTAGGTTGTATCACTTCCAACTTTTCTTTTTTAAGATAAACATTCCCCATTTTCTTCATTTAATGCCTTTTTATAGGATTTGGTGTCCAATTCCCAGATCATCCTTGTTGCCTGGCTACAAACACATTATCCATTAGTAAATTCCTTGGCAATCAATCAGTTCTAGGTTGGTCAATTGGGAGAGTTATCAGAGAATTGATGGGACAGCTAGTTTTACTGTCTGAATTAGAGAGAGAGAGAGAGAGTGAGACAGGACATAGAGATGATAGAGATAGAGATAGAGACAGAGATAACTAGAAAGCTAGCTAACTAGTTAATGAAAGAGAGAAATAGTGAGTGAGTGAGCAATATATATACCGTATTTCCCCGAAAATAAGACACTGTCTTATATTAATTTTTGCTCCAAAAGTTCTGCTACGTCTTATTTTATATGTGCCTTATATTTCTCAAATAAGACAAATTCACAGGCAGAAAAGCTGACATCCCCAAAGAAAGTGTACCGTACGGTACACTAATTACTGTATGGTACCTGTCAGTATGGCACCCACACACACAAACAACGGCACTTATATGGTACAACAGTATACTCCCAATATTGCAGCTTCCGACCACCAGATGAACTACAGTCTACACACTGTAGTGGAGACTGTAATGGCGATGAGACAGCAGCAGACTGTGTCTGCTGTACTGGACGGTACAAAGCGATGGAAGGAGCCAGCAGGGGATGCCACATTATTACGGTACCGCTATGAACAGCTTTGAATGGTACCATATGTTTTTCCACCGTACCGTATGTAAACTTGACTACGCCTTATTTTCGGGGGCGGGGGCTTATATTAGCAAATTCTGCAAAACCTCTGACATGCCTTATTTTTGGGGTACGTCTTATTTTCGGGGAAACGCTATTTCTCTCTGTACATACAGAGAGAGAGAGAGAGAGAATGATCTATAAGTTTAAACTGTTTATAGAAATTATCTTTTATAGCAATATACCACATCTTATATTTCTATTTTTCTACAAGCAAAGGCACCAAACTAAATTTGAAGTTGTTCAGTTTACTGCTTAAAAACAATATACAGTGATCCCCCGTTTATTGCGTCCCCAACCATTGCGAATAGGGTACTTCGCTATTTTTCAACCCGGAAGTCAAAAATACCATCTACGCATGCGTGCCGGGCACGCATGCGTAGATGGCAGCGGCTTCCCTGGGTCTTCCCCCTCTTGCTGGCGTCAGCGAGGAGTTTCCCCACCGCCCACGCAAACTCCTCGCTGCCGCCCGCCCTTCGCCCGCCCACGCCGTTCATTCTCGCCGCATGGGCCTGTCCACGCTGTCTCTCGGCGCTTTCCAGCTGAGTCCGGGAGCGAACTCGCTCCCCGACTCAGCTGGAAAGCGCCGAGAGACAGCGTGGACAGGCCCGTTCCTTGGCGCTGTCACTCGGGGCTTTCGTGCTGAGTCCGGGAGCGAACTCGCTCCCCGACTCAGCTGGAAAGCCCCGAGAGACAGCGCCAAGGAACGGGCCTGTCCACGCTGTCTCTCGGCGCTTTCCAGCTGAGTCGGGGAGCGAGTTCGCTCCCGGACTCAGCACGAAAGCGCCGAGAGACAGCGCCCCCCGGACCCCCAACCCGGGTTTGGGGGGTGGTAGGAAGCTCCCATTGTTGGCGGAGACCTTTTAAAACACTCGTGCGGCTTCCAGGACTCGGTTTGGAAGCCGCGCGAGTGTTTTAAAAGGTCTCCGCCAACAATGGGAGCTTCGTAGCACCCCCCCCGAGCCCCCAACCCGGGTTTGGGGGGTGGTAGGAAGCTCCCATTGTTGGCGGAGACCTTTTAAAACACTCGCGCGGCTTCCAGGACTCGGTTTGGAAGCCGCGCGAGTGTTTTAAAAGGTCTCCGCCAACAATGGGAGCTTCGTAGCACCCCCCCCGAGCCCCCAACCCGGGTTTGGGGGGTGGTAGGAAGCTCCCATTGTTGGCGGAGACCTTTTAAAACACTCGCGCGGCTTCCAGGACTCGGTTTGGAAGCCGCGCGAGTGTTTTAAAAGGTCTCCGCCAACAATGGGAGCTTCCTAGCACCCCCCCCGAGCCCCCAACCCGGGTTTGGGGGGTGGTAGGAAGCTCCCATTGTTGGCGGAGACCTTTTAAAACACTCGCGCGGCTTCCAGGACTCGGTTTGGAAGCCGCGCGAGTGTTTTAAAAGGTCTCCGCCAACAATGGGAGCTTCCTAGCACCCCCCAAACCCGGGTTGGGGGCTCGGGGGTGTGCTAGCGAGCCCCTCATGTCGGCGGGGATGTTTTAAAACACCCGCGCGACTTTCCAATGAGTCCCGAAGACAACGCGTTTGTCTTCGGGACTCATTGGAAAGTCGCGCGGGTGTTTTAAAACATCCCCGCCGACATGGGAGGCTCGCTAGCACACCCCCGAACCCCCAACCCGGGTTTGGGGGTGTGCTAGCGAGCCCCTCATGTCGGCGGGGATGTTTTAAAACACCCGCGCGACTTTCCAATGAGTCCCGAAGACAACGCGTTTGTCTTCGGGACTCATTGGAAAGTCGCGCGGGTGTTTTAAAACATCCCCGCCGACATGGGAGGCTCGCTAGCACACCCCCGAACCCCCAACCCGGGTTTGGGGGTGTGCTAGCGAGCCCCTCATGTCGGCGGGGATGTTTTAAAACACCCGCGCGACTTTCCAATGAGTCCCGAAGACAACGCGTTTGTCTTCGGGACTCATTGGAAAGTCGCGCGGGTGTTTTAAAACATCCCCGCCGACATGGGAGGCTCGCTAGCACACCCCCGAACCCCCAACCCGGGTTTGGGGGTGTGCTAGCGAGCCCCTCATGTCGGCGGGGATGTTTTAAAACACCCGCGCCGCCCCCAATCTTAGGCTCCTCGCTAGCGCTGCGGAAGTAAAAACACCCTCTGCACATGCGCAGAGGGTGTTTTTACTTCCGCAGCGCTACTTCGCGAAAACCCGCTCGTTGCGGGGGGTCCTGGAACGGAACCCTCGCAAAGAGCGGGGGATCACTGTATTGATGCAGGGTTTTCCCTTAATGAAAGATACCAAGAGTAACTAAGAGGCCAAGATGTGCTTAAATCTCCCAGGAACATCTGACTCAAAGAAGAACGTTGCTCACAACTAGCCTAGGTTACTTACATATTCCATTCCCCAGGTGTACATTCTTGAATAGGCCATATACCTTGTCTGCCTGTTTCTGGTTGTGGTTCTTTGGTACAATAAAATATAAATTCGCAAGTATCAAATTTAAAACAGCTTATTTAAATAAACACATTTTATGTATTTTAAATATTTATATAGCCACTTATTTTATATATTTTCTGGATAGCTCCCAATCAACAATTTAATCAACATTGTGTTTGTGTGTGTGTGTGTGTGTGTGTGTGTGTATTGGGGTGAAATTCAGCAGGTTTGGACATGTTCTATAGAGCCAGAGGCAGCAATCATGTGCAGTTTGGAGAACTGATAAATCGCACCACTCACTGGCCCTGCTCCACCCTGTTCTACCCCTCCTATTAGAAAGCTAGCTAACTAGTTAATGAAAAAGAGAGAGAAATAGTGAGTGAGTGAGCAATATATATATTTCTCTCTGTACACATATACACAGAGCAAGAATGAGAAAAAGGCGAGAAGCGCTTGAAGACTTGGCCAAACTTTTCTGTTGTTTCTGTGGGCGTGGCTTTGGTGGGTGTGACTTGGTTGGGCCATGCCCACCAAGCTACATACATTCATATATTCATACATTCATACAGTACATACATACAGTACATACCAGCGGCAGGTTCCACTTACTAGTGCACTGCACATGTAACCTACTGATTTGGGCACTCACACCTGCGTGACCGTACGTTCTCATGCACACATTCCCTAAGGAAATTTGCTTCTGTGCATGCACAGGAAGCAAAAAAGGCCCAAAAATTCAGGAAAAACGATGGCATCACCCGATGGAGTGGAGCAGTTGTGTGCAAATTGTGGAATCTGGCGTCCGCTTTTGGAATGGAGCTCTGGGGCATGTCAAGAGCAATCCATCACTGGTACATACATTAAAAACCTGGCATCAAAGTTAAACTTCTGTCATTAAATCCTCTTTCCACCTCACCTTATTCTAACACACAGGAAGAGTTTGTGTACCAGCTGAATCCAAGGGAGTACCACCTTGTCCAGAGTCAGATGAAATATTACCTGAGCCTGAGCAAAATTCCCAAACCATTCCATCTTTCCAGGGTTGAGATGAAGCAGTTCCTCGCCTTTCAGACCTTTCTAATCTCTAGGCACTCAGCTAGCACCAACCCAGTATTACCTTTCTAGTTATGGGTACAGACATATAACTGAGTATTACCAGCATACCAATGACCTCTTCCAGCAGTTTTGTGTAGATGTTAAAAGATTATATATTCTGGAATGGATTTTCAATCAATGCTCTTTCTATAGCCATTTCTATTGCCATTGGTCCTCTGCTGTACACAGTCTCTTAAAATGAAATAGATTCCATGAAGTCCGAAGGATTGTTTCAAACTAGATAAACATAGGATTGCTCCATTCCCTGACCAGGCTGTAAATGCTGCCCTACTTGTGTCTTCTTATATCATTACAGTTGCATCATTAGCTGCACTGAGATGCATAAAATTACAATTAACAAGGATAGTAGAGTCCTGGTTTCCCAACGTGACTGTTTGATTCTTCAGGTCATGGGTAAGCTGTTGTGGTTTTTTCCCCCCCAGTAATAACAAACTATAATAAACTCCAATGTTTGAATGCTGCCAACATTTAGCACATCATTTGGACATTGTTACAAAGCTTAAATAGACGAACAGCGCCAATATTTCAGCCCCTGAATAAACTGCTGAAGCTTATTTCAGCTCCACACTGACTAATATTCCTTTTACGGTGCGGAAAGATTAAATATATTATGAAATGTTTATTTGAAGGAAAATTAATTCTCATTTTGCCATCTGAGGCTTTGGGCAGATTGCCTAACAGCTCAAGAATTTGCTGCAATGTTTTGCTTGGCAAGTTGGCATGGCTGCAACATTCAATTTTTCTTTCTTTTTCATTTTGCCTGCAATCATTTTTTCTGCTTGTTCAGGAAATCAGTCTCACCGGACTTGTTAAGGCAGGAAGGCCTGGAACTGGTCAAGGGTGTGTCACTCAATTAAATCTATGAGGCCATCTCTCATAGAAGTAAAAGCAAGTCTCAGGGAAATGGGACTGTACTTAAAAAAAGTACATAAATGCTACAGTAAGAGATGAGATGTAAAATCATTGCATATATCTGAAAGGAATTCACACAGGCTGTATGATTAGCAACCCAGATATATGTATTCTTCTCTTACTCTATTATATGCTTCTCAAAAAGCAGGAATTCAGCAGGGCAGAATGACCCACCACTATTTCAACATACTAGAAAGGCAGAACAAAATGCCAGCGGTGCAATTACTAAAGTCACAACAACTCTGTGGTGGCGAGCAGGGTGAGGCAAGGGGAAGGAATATCCATGCCTTTAATTTTTACATATTTGTTCTTACACCCAGATTCTAGCAAGGAAGGATTTGGGCATATATTTGGATTACAAAAAAGGAAACAGTACAAGTGCACTTGGATTTCAGTGTTGAAAGTTATACAAATTGTACATTTGGATTCTTTGTAATCTCTGGAGCACTTTCTTCTCATTTCAGTTTTCCTTCTTGGCTTAGCACTTTTAAAATCCTTATGCTGCACGATAGCTTGCTATTCACATTGTCACCTATCCGTTATGTGTATTTGGAAGAAAAATTTTGACAGCTGTGATACGGAGCTTCTATACCTGTCCTAAACATCACAGTTTTGATGGGCAGCAGGTTCTTATTCATCTTTTATAGCAACCTCTGCCAAGATATTTTTTTTTAAAACACCACTCCCACTAAATCTCTTTCTACAATTATTTATTTCTAGCGCTCTATCCTAACATAGATGGAGAAAACAATTCAGCCAATCTAGACCTTTGAAGGAAAAGCTGTAGGGCAGACCTGAAATATACTGCGCACTGTGCGGGTGCATTGAAGCTCTTAAAGGTTGGCACTCATCCCAGCTTATGCATATCTCACGAGAAGCAACGCATACTATATTTCAGGAAAGGAAGTGCAGGGTAAATTTGAAGTCTCCTTCAAATCTAGTTTGACTCCTGGTCCGCTCATAAAGATGTAGTTTTCTTGGCAACAAATAAAGTAGTTTTCTTGGCAACAACAGATAAGTAAGAGCTCTTGATATTCTCTGAGCTTGATTGTTTCGTTGCAAATGTTTTATTACCCAAAGTAAGAAATATCATCAATGAAACATCTTATTTATTTATTTATTTATTTATTTATTTATTTAGTTAGTTAGTTAGTTAGTTAGTTAGTTAGTTAGTTAGTTAGTTAGTTAGTTAGTTAGTTAGTTAGTCCAATACACAATGAGGGTTTTAGTGGGTATATATCTATATACACATAGTAAAATACATAATGAAGGTTATAGAGGAGATACTAATAGTAAAATATATCTAAGAAATAATAGAAAAGAAGGTATAGTAATAGAACATATCACTGAAAGAATAGAAGAAGAGATATAGGAATAGAAGAAAGGTATAGGAGATATAGGAGAGCAATAGGACAGGGGACGGAAGGCATTCTAGTGCACTTGTACTTGCCCCTTACTGACCTCTTAGGAATCTGGATAGGTTAACCGTAGATAATCTAAGGGTAAAGTGTTGGGGTTTTGGGGATGACACTATGGAGTCCGGTAATGAGTTCCACGCTTCGACAACTCGGTTACTGAAGTCATATTTTTTACAGTCAAGTTTGGAACGGTTCATATTAAGTTTAAATCTGTTGTGTGCTCTTGTGTTGTTGTGGTTGAAGCTGAAGTAGTCGCTGACAGGCAGGACGTTGCAGCATATGATCTTGTGGGCAATACTTAGATCTTGTTTAAGGCATCTTAGTTCTAAACTTTCTAGGCCCAGGATGGAAAGTCTAGTCTTGTAGGGTATTCTATTTCGAGTGTAGGAGTGAAGGGCTCTTCTGGTGAAGTATCTTTGGACATTTTCAAGGGTGTTAATGTCTGAGATTGCCAGAGCAGAAGCTACGTAGGATTAGGTTTACATCTACAAGAAAACAACCAAGTTCAGGGAGCATCAAGGAGCTCTCATTTCAACCCTTATCTACAAATATTCTCCTTTATTGATATCCTTCATAATGAGATGAATGCTTCTTGAGGAGGAATGGAAAGTGTTACGTTTAAACAGCTTCTTTTTTAAAAAAAAAACCCCTATTGTCTCTTAACTGATGAAGGCTCAATGAGTTATCTTCTGGAAGAAGGCTGGATACAAAATGCCTCTTTCTTTTCTATTAAAATAGGAAAGGACAGAAATGGCATTCAGCTGATTTCAGCAAGAAGTGTTCTTTGCCTTAGTTATATTTATTCTTCCTCATGAAAAAGAGAAAGGAGGTGACTTGATATTTCAGAAGTCTTCCTGTGACCTTCCCTTTCTACAAATGGCAATGAATCATGTGGTGATATTTATAGGGTCTACTGCAAATTTCACAAAAAGTGTAGAATATATTTGAAAACTATGTACTGATTTTCAACGGTTGCATAGGTAATTCCTTATAGCTTGTTCCCCATGCTTCCTCCCTGCGCTGTGAAAACTCTGACCTATTCTTTTTTCAAAATGAGTGTTTAAGTCTTTCACATGAGGGAGATCACAATGTGAAATCATTTTATTTATCAAAATAAGATGTGGGCTGATTAATACTAGATCACGTGAATCCAGGACACCATAGCAAAAAAAGGATGCCATCTGGGACAATAAAGGATTGTTAAACACTCTTCCATGTTTTGGACAGTAGCTATCACACTTCTTATAATGGAGGACCTGGATTTTCTTCAGATCTCTTCAGTTCAGCTGTGGAGTTCATTGCTGCCTTTTCCAGATCTAATGGAGCATGGCCTCAACTTTCTAATAGAGTGTATATTTCTAAGAACAGCCTTCTTAGTGAGGGAATGGACTTGCAATGCATAATTTTTGAGTCAGGTGGTTTTTTTCACATTGTCATTACTTCAATACAGAAAAAAAATTGAAGACATTCTTTTTTTCTTTTTTTCTTATATATGTATATATAAAAGAAAAAAAGAATGTCTTCAATTCAATATATATATATATGTGTGCGTGTGTGTGTGTCACATGTTTTTGCTGAATTTGAAAATTAAGGGAGACTAGGATAGATCTATGTTGGCCTTATTTTGGCCTCATCAGCTAGCCATACCCTCACTGGGACTTGAACTTGCAACCTTTGCCTTGTAAGGCATAGAATTAACCTCTAGGCTACAGTATCCAATCCCTTCAGCTCTGTACCAGGGAAGGATTACATGGTTTTTTTGCGTCAAATCACCCTAGTATATTGAAGGAACATCACAGCTCCTTTTTTTTTTTTTGCCTCTCGGCCCAACCCAGGGCCATTTCCAAGGCAGATAATTTATTCATAGCCAATAAACTATATATAAGCAATCTCTGACATTCTATATTTCATTTGCATTACTGTGTCAATATACTTGAAGGGTATTTTTAAAGAATGTCATAGTCCCATGATGGGGAACCTATGGCACATGTGCCACAGATGGCATGTGGAGCCATAGCAGAGGGCATGTGAGCCATTGCTCTATGTCAGCTCTAGCCCACATGCACATACTGGACAGTTGATTTTCAGCCTTGGGAAACTTCCCTGAACCCTCCGGAGTGCAAAAAACAGCACAATGGGCAAACTGGAAGTGCATTTTCCAAACTTCCGCTTTGCCCATTGGGCTGTTTTTTGCACTCTGGGGGTTCAGAAAGACTTCCCTGAAGTCTTTGGAGTGCAAAAAAGGAGCACAACAGGCAAACTGAAAGTCCATTTTCTGAACTTTTTGCACTACGGGGCTTCCCTGAACCCTCCGGATCACAAAAAAACCCCATCACAATGGGAAAACCAGAAGCCCATTTTTCCAAACTTCTGGTTTGCCCATTTGGTTGCTTTTTAACATTCCAGGCTTCAGTGAGGCCTATGCGCATTCACAGAAGCAGCACAGAGGGTGTACATGCATGGGGGAGAGGGAAGGGGTGTGAGCACACACACGTAGGCTAGCGTGCCTGTGCACACACACACACACTCTCTCTTTTGGCACGCGAATGAAAAAAGATTTGCCATCACTGGCATAGTCAATTCCTAATTCTTCTCTGTTTGGTGTCCTGGGATTCCATTTAGTTCTGTTTGGATGAAAGAAAATTATACACAGATACAACAGAAACAAAAACAACCACTGTTTAAGTCCCTATTCTTCAAAATACATTAGTAAGTCTGGAATCATCAAGTCAAAAATGGACTGTCATTGAGATGAACTCCCTGCTCAATGTATGAATTCAGATTAAATCCTTTGTGAGAGAAGATGGTTTAATGAGATGTCATATCTCACTCCTTTTTTATTATTTATTCTCTTCCTTAAGGAGAATTGCTTTTGTCTGTTCTAATCTTGCCATTATTTAATAAGAAAAATCTCCCATCATAGCTATCCGAGTCTTTTCCAAGGACTGCAATGCAACTATACACTTACTATGAGACCTGCTCTGACATTGGAACATAAACTTGCCACAACGATTGCAGTTCATCATTAGCTATTCTTGCCTTCTGTGACTTAAGTTTCCATCCGTGGAAGCTGTTCATTTCTTCTTCCCTTCTCAGACTAGCCATGTACTCAATGACTAGTGAGAAAAAAGAAAATGTAACAACTTGCCTAAAATCCACCCCCACCTTCCATGCACACATACCTTTAATTCCACTGGCAAATTTATATTAGCAATAGCAATAGCACTTAGACTTATATAATGCTTTACAGTTCTTTACAGCCTTCTCTAAGCAGTTTAGAGCATCAGGCATAAGTCAGTCTTGAGCCTGGTGAGATTTGAACTTCCAAATTGCAGGCAGCTGGCAGGCAGCAGTAGTAGCCTGCAGTACTGCACTCTAACCACTGCACCCCCATGGCTCAATATATTATCTACTCTTTGACTCAAAGTCATCTGCTATTAATGATAAAATTATTTCTTCAGTATGTTATGTATCATGATAAAAAAGGGAAAGAGGATCTATTTTCTTCAAAGGAATTTATATTCATATTAGTTATATATGTAGGTTTTTTCCTTATTTCATTTTTCTTTCTATGAAATGCCATATTGCCAAATTAATGCTTTGGCGACTTCCGATATTAGATTTTAAATTAATGTTATATTAGTTGCCTAAGTATTCCAGAACCTATTTTCAAAAGCTTCCCTTCAATTTTTGATGTTTTTATGAGTTTATAAAGGACAATTGGCCTTCTGTTCACAATCAACAGATGTTTGAAATGCTGATGTTCTTCCAATTGAATTTTTCTTTCTTTTAAAACACTTTTTGGAATGAGAATTCAGCTGTTCATGTCTCTCATGTGCCATGAGTCTGTTTTAACCAAAAAGTTAGGTCCAATCCATTAATTTTAATTAATGCTTAATTTCACACAATGAAAACATATTTGATACAAGGAAAATGGTATAAGAGGAAAACTCCATGTACCTAAATACTACAGCTTTTAAATACATTTTTCATTCTAGTCATTCATTGTAGGTAGGGTCTCTACAGAGTAACCTTATATATACTACTATTTGATTATTTCCCTAACATTTTATTTTTTAATTGGGGATATTTTACTCTCATTTTTAATTAATAATTGTACCCATTTATGATGCCACCCATTCATTTATAAGAGTGGTGTTGTGGCCCAGCTCCTGCCCCAAGGAATGTGCAGGTGGGTGTGAGGGAAACATCCACATGCTGCAGGCCTGTTTTGCTCCCAGTAGAATCTGTCGACGAAGTCTCCTCTGACCAAGGAAGCATGAGTGACAGGGAAGAGGAGAGTTTGGCAGACAGCCCAGGAAGAGATCAGTCATCTGTATCATCCCTGGATTCGGAACAAGAATTAATGACACATCCACGCATGTGTAGAGTGATGCATAGGAGACAACAACTGAAGGATTATTACAAGAGAAAATGAGGCCATCTGTGGTAGGGTGGGGCTGCTGTAATTAGTGCTACAGATAAAAGTGCAGCCTGGTGTTTTAGCCTCATGGCAGTTTATCTGATTCATTGTTTCGTCAAGATCGTGGTTTCTGTGCTGTTCAAGATTGTGTGTGGACTCTCTGGATTTTAGAATTGGACTCAATTTCCCAGTTATTGGGTGAGCATTTAACCTGTGCCTTGTGTGTACCAGAAAATCCCTTTGACATTTAAAAAGGGAGCTGTTTCTGTTTTTCTGTTTATAAAAACTTTTGGGTTTTCCGTTTATCGTGTGGTGTGTGTCTTCCTGGACTAATTACCCTGTAATTACGGGCGGTTGAAACACGCCGGCAGAACACATGGCGAACTTTTTTTGGTTCATGTGTCAAAAGGGGGGAGAATGGGGGGGTTCACGTGTGCACCTACCCTCACCCATAATTCTATGCAGTCCTCCCACATGTGTGTGTGATCCCCCACTTCTGGCATGCAATGGCACACCCATTTTTCGCTCTCCCCAGGCATCAAAGCCTTTCTAGCAGCCTGAGGAGAGCAAACAAGGCCTCCCCCCCCCTCGAAGGAACTCCGGAGGCCAGACATGGACCATTTCAGATTAGGAAACAGGCCATTTCTGACCTCCAGAGGGCCTCCAGGGGGGGGGGGTAAGAAGGTCATTTTCACCCTTCCCAGGGTCCTAGAAAGGCTCTGGAGCTTGGGAGAGCAAAACATTAAAGGTGTTGGCTATTACCTTTAAAGCCATACATGGCCCAGGGCCAGAGTATCTTTGAGACTGCCTTATTTATTTATTTATTACTTATTTTTTATTATTTGGGCTTATATGCTGCCCAACTCCCAGAGGATTCTGGGCAGCTCACAGCCAAACACAGAGAAAAAAGATATAACAGGAAAAACTTCCTAAAAACTGTAATAAACATCTAAAAACAGCTATCGGACAATTAAAACAGTTAAGAAGAACCATGCATACCCCAGGTCTGCTGGAAGAGCCAGGTCTTCAAGACTTTTTGGAAGGCCAGTAGGGTGGGGGCAATTCAGACTTCAAGAGAAAGCTGGTTCCAAAGAGCTGGAGCAGCCGCACAGAAGGTCCTCCCCCTGTGGGCCCACCAGCTGACATTGTTTAGCTGACAGGACATGGAGAAGACTAACTCTCTGGGTCCTTATTGGTCACTGGGAGGTATGCAGTAGGAGGCAGTCTCATTAATAGTCTGGCCTAGGCCATGTAGGGCTTTAAATGTGATAACCAACACCTTGAATTGTGCCCAGAGACCAATCGGGAGCCAGTACAGGCTGCAGATAATTGGTGTGGTGTAGGTGTACCTAGGTATACCACAACAGCTCCTGTGGCTGCATTCTGGATCAGCTACAGTCTCCAAATGCTCTTCAGGGGCAGCTCCATGTATAGTGCATTGCAATAATCTAAGTGTGGGGTAATAAGGGCATGAGTGACCATGAGAAAAGCCTCCTAAACCAGGTATGATCGCAATTGGTGCACTAGGCGAACCTGTGCAAAGATCCCCCTAGTCACAGCTGTCAGGTGTTGATGTAATCCTACCTGTGAATCTAGGAAGTCCCTCTGAACCAAAGTTGGATAATCAATATAATCTTTCGGAGGCAGTGCCCACAGCAATTTGGTCTTGTCAGGATTAAGTTTGAGCCTGTTAACTCTCATCCAGATTCTCACAGCGTCCAGACACTGGCACATCATATCCATCACTTCCCTGAACTGACACATGGTGGAGATATATAGTTGGATATTGTCAGCATATTTCTGGTATCTCACCCCGTGTCGTTGGATGATGTCACCCAGTGATTTCATGTAGATGTTAAATAAAAGAGGACAGAGGACTGAACATTGAGGCACCCTATAGAGGAGGGGCCTAGGGGTCGACCTCTGTCCTCCCACCAACACTGACTGTGATTGACCAGAGAGATAGGAGAAGAACCACCGTATAACAGTGCTTTCCACTCTCAACTCCCACATACCTTCTACCACATACCTTCCAGCAACTGGTAAGATCCCACAGGGTTGGTCTTCTTTGGGTCCCATCAACTAAACAATGTCGGCTAGCAGATCTGCGGGGGAGAGCCTTCTCTGTGATTGCCCCAACTCTCTGGACTCAGCTACCTCCTGAGATCCACACTACCCCTAACTTATTGGCCTTCCAGAAAGCCATAAAGACCTGGCTTTTCTGACAAGCTTGGGGCCATTGACCTCAGGAAGGTGACTAGTAAGGTCGGCCCATGAATGTATGTAAGGCTGCAATTATTTTAAATTGAAATGTTTTTATACTGATTCATGTTCATTTTTGTTGTGAGCCACTTTGAATCTAGGGAGTTGGGTGGCGTATTATGAATGAATGAATGAATGAATGAATGAATGAATGAATGAATGAATGAATAAATGTCCTTCCCCATCCAGAAGGCCCAAAAATCAACTGGTTGGTGTGCATAAGCACATCGGACCTGAGCTCACATGCCCATCTATGTGGCTCTGCATGTCACTTATGGCATACGTGCGATATGTTAACCATCAGAGACTTATAATATCCCACAAATATTTGTGAGATGTTATAGAAGCGCATAGAAGCTCCTTTGAAGTCACTTTTGAATAGGTTCTCACTTAATACATCCAGAGTATTGTTCAAAATGTCACTACCACATCAAAATCCCAATTACTACAAAGATCTAACTACAGTTTGATGAAAATGGATAAAATATAGCAAGAGCATCATTAAGACTATTCCAGTAGGAACTAACCCAAGACTAAGTAGAAATGCTACTATTTGATGTTTACTCAATACAAATATATATTTTAAAGATGGGCACAAACTGAAACTTTTCACGTGCAATGAATCCTAAAACATATAATCTATTTTGCACTTATTTGTGGGGTCTATGTGCATCAGCATTGGGTCTACTGTTTAAGCACAGAACCTCAGAATTTTTTTACGCAAAGGTTATTAATGTTCATTCAGTACGAGAGGGAGTTTTATAAAGCTGGATTGTCTTCTCTCCATATCTCTGCCTCTCTCTCTCTCTCTCTCTGTCTCTCTCTCTCTGTCTCTCATTTCTTTATCCCCTTAAAACGCTTTCAGATCAATAGAAAGTCCCTTTTTTCCAGGCCATAAATATATTCACCAATCAGTATGTGTCTTTAGTTCTTCTCATCTCTTCAACATGTGTCTTGACATTTGAAAAGAATGTTTGGCAGGTGAAGAAAGCAAGCAAGGGGAAAAAAAGACCCTTTCTCATTGTGCAATGAGATTTTGTTCTCTGGTCTGTCTGTCAGAAAGCCCAGAAATGAAACCACTCTTCAAGGCATGTTCACGGCTGGACAGTAGCTCGGTGACAATGGACAGCTCAGCAGCAACTGAAGTGATAGAAGAACTGTCTGAC
This sequence comes from Erythrolamprus reginae, assembly GCF_031021105.1. Classification (NCBI taxonomy): domain Eukaryota; kingdom Metazoa; phylum Chordata; class Lepidosauria; order Squamata; family Dipsadidae; genus Erythrolamprus; species Erythrolamprus reginae. The sequence continues at coordinate 93,565,307 of NC_091952.1, forward strand.
TCAAATTTTTTCTGATGAATCAAGGCCTACAAGCTTTAGATCTGCAGGAACGACTGTGGCCTATTTCTCTTCTGTGCTTTCCCTTATTTCATTATTTCTGACACTGCTGAGATGAAGCTTTGTTATATACCACAAGCCTGTAGCAGTGGACTGGGGAGATAAGAGTTTGCTAAGACAGAGAACACACAAGCTGAGAAAATGTGTGGAAAATTGAAATGACAAGGGTGTGTTGATAGTTTGTTGTTTTTGAGCAACTGTGTCTGGATTAAAAAGGTAGCTAGTCAGAAGCAGAGCGAAATGAAATATGGGCTGACCATGCCTTCAGATTTAAACAAAACCTGAATATTTAAACCTCTTAAGGCAGTTGTGTAAGATAAACCAATTCACTTTAACAGAAACAGAGCTACTGCTGTTTTCTGAAGGTTTTTTTTTAAGCACGTCTGTCAAATGGTCTTCTGTACAATTTACTTATATTTATGAAAAAAAAAGAATCTGGCTGTACCCATCATTTTAACAATGTCATCATCTCAGCTTATATCATCAATGGTACAAGACTGTTGACATGCAAAGAAACTAACACGTTCCTGGATTGTTCTGGCTGTTTCTGTGTGGTTTCTCCTTCGGTGATTTGCAATGCTTACCTTAACAAACCATCACATTAGAAATGGAAAAGTTCTACCCAACCAGAAAGATTAGATTATTCCCAGCATCTTTCATCATGTTAGCTAGATTATATGCCACCAATCATGTTTAACATTTTCCTTACAGATCTGCCCTTAAATTGGTTTTCCAATGGAGCACTTGATGGCCCTGGAAATTGTAATCTTGCTGCTGGCTTCCTTCCTCTTTCTCCTTTTCTTCCCATATTTCCCAGCATATTTCCAGAGAGATAGATTTTCACATTAGAATAATTTGAACCTAGACATTTGTACCTCAAGTGAATACTTTGATGATCAGTTTATTTGTTTTCTTGGCTGTCCATGGTATGCTTAGGCATCTTCTCTAATATGAAAGTTCAAAAGCACTGATATCTATTCTCCAATCTGATTTATTTTATTTTTATTTATTAAATTTCTTTGCCACCCATTTCAGTGCAAGATTCACTTCACTTCCATAGAATATCACAGGAAATACCAAGAGTCACACAATTCTGAGATTTGTAGGCAGAGACACACCACATTTGAATACCTTTTCTAAGGCTTTCATGGTTATTCTGCCAAATGCTAAATGTGGTGTATTTCTGTTTTTGTTTTTAAACACTTTGATGGTTAATCATAAAAGCCAAAAGTTATCTACCACTTTGATATCTTCATTTACATTTTTAAGATTTGTTGTTTTACTTGCTGTCATATTTGGTCTTCTTTAATGTTAGTCCCTTTTTATTTTTTTCTACTTAAGTTTTATTACTAAAGTTTGCATCGGGATAGTGTCATTGGTATAGCATAGGTTATTGACATCTAATTGTAACACACGTTGATCTTACAATTTGGCTTCCCTTAATATGTATACAAATAGAGGTTGAATTTTAAAAAGTGGGTGTGGTGGGAGAGAGAATAGACTGCTTTATCTGACTCTTTTGTAACAAGTCTGTTGCATTATATTCTGGCAGTGTGAGCAACACATATTTCTACAAAAATCACGAAGTACAGTGATCCCTCGATTTTCGCGGTCTCAATTTTCGCGAAACGCTATACCACGGTTTTTCAAAAAATAATAATTTTAAAATAGTCCGCGTTTTTTTTTTCTACACCACGGTTTTTCCCGCCCGATGACATCATACGTCATCACCAAACTAATGTCTGCCATTGCTGATTGGCCGAAATCTTGGCCAATCAGCTTTGCCATCGCAAAAAAAAAGCAAAGATTTTTCCCGACTGCTGATGGACAGAAATCTCGGCCAATCAGTGTTGTTTGCCCCGCGTGGTTTGGAGCTTTTGGAACTTGTTAAGACTTGTTGGAAGATGGCTCCTAAACGTTGCACGCGGAGCGGAGGTGGCAACGCTAAAAAGAGCAGAAAGATGCTGACAATTAAGGAGAAAATTGAACTTTTGGACATGCTGGCTGAAAGAGGGACGCTCTTATGCAGATGTTGGTCGGCATTATGGGATCAACAAATCGACTGTGCGATACATTCGCAAAGACGAAAAGAAGATAAGGCAAACTTCTCTGATGACATTCAACAAGGCTGCAAAAAGAATGGTGACGCCTAGAAACAAACGCCTTATGAAGATGGAAGCTGCTTTGTCCGTGTGGGTACAAGACTGCCGCAAAAAGAGCATTGCTTTGGATATCAACACCATAAGGACAAAGGCACAGCAACTGTACAACCGTCTTGCAAACACAGAAGGAGGCGATGCAGATGAGGGAAACGCAGGTGAGGGCTGGGGTTTTTTATTCTGTCATTATGTATTTAAGTGCTTTTTAAGAAAAGAAGGAGGGAGGGAAGGGGGGAAGGAGGGAGGGAAGGAGGGAGGGAAGGAAGGAGGGAGGGAAGGAGGGAAGGAAGGAGGTGGGCATTTACCATACAGTACTGTATGCTTTCATTCAAGTCACTTCTCTCTCCCTTTCCTGACATTCTCTGTAGATGAAGGTGCTGGTGACTCTGAAGACCCCCCGCCATCAACATCTTCTGCTTCTTCAGCCCCAGCCACATTCACAGCAAGCAAAGGGTGGTTTGAGAAATTTCAACGGCACTATGGCCTGAAGAGTGTGTCATTGCATGGAGAAGCTGCCTCAGCAGATACAGGTGCAGCCGAAAACTACGTCCAGGGCACGTTTAAAGACCTAATTGCAGAAGGGGGCTACCTTCCAGAACAGGTGTTCAACATGAACGAAACAGGCCTGTTCTGGAAGAGGATGCCTTCATGGACTTTCTTGATGCAAGATGAAGCCAAAGCCCCTGGCTTTAAGGCCATGAAAGATCGAGTGACTTTGATCATGTGTGGGAATGCAGCAGGCTTTTTGATGAAGCCAGGGCTAATTTATAAGTCACGAAATCCAAGAGCACTCAAGAACAGAAATAAGAATGCATTGCCAGTGTACTGGATGCATAATCCTAAAGCATGGATTACAAAACCCCTCACGCGGGACTGGTTTTATCAGTGCTTCATCCCACAGGTGAAGGATTATTTGGCTGCCAAAGGACTCAATTTCAAAGTGCTTCTCCTAATGGACAATGCTGGAGGCCATGATGACCTGGCACATGAACATACTGGGGTGCAAGTCGAATTCTTGCCACCAAACACCACATCGCTTATCCAGCCAATGGATCAAGGTGTTATCCGCGCATTTAAGGCACTGTACACGCGCAATTCTCTTGGAAGCATCGTGGAAGCAATGGATGCTGATGAAAACTTCACATTGAAGGCCTACTGGCGTCAGTACACGATTGCATCTTGTCTGAAGAACATTCAGAATGCCTTAATGGATATGAAGTCACAGACAATGAATGCCTGCTGGAAGAAATTGTGATCCCAACATGACTCGCTCTATACAGTTTAAGGCCTCCCTTGACAACACCTTTGCACCATACAGAGCCATGTTAGCCCAGAAAAAGAAACTGTGCCAACAACTGCCCATAACTATGTTTGTCACGAAAACCAAGAGGTCTGTCACACCATCACCTGCAGCGTCCATTGTAGAAATGGTGATAGAAGAAGATCCCGAGTTATCCTAGTTATGCTAACCCCCCCACCCCAAAAAATGTAAATAAATATTGTTATCGTTTATAACTTAAGAGTCTTATTCAATGTGTACAGGTACAGGTAGAGATACAGTAATGGGAAGGGCAAATGGTAATTAAGGGGATGGTAAATGGTAATTTATGGGTTAAAAGTGTTGGGACTGAGTGGCATACAGTACAGAAGAATGAATGAATGACTGAGTGAATGAAATTCAAACACAGGTGAGGGCTGGGGGGTTTTATTCTGTCATTATTTAAGTGCTTTTTAAGAAAGGAGGGAGGGAAGGAGGGAGGGAAGGAGGGAGGGAAGGAAGGAAGGAGGGAGGGAAGGATGGAAGGAGGGAGGGAAGGAAGGAGGGAAGGAGGGAGGGAAGGAAGGAGGGAGGGAAGGAAGGAAGGAGGGAAGGAAGGAGGGAGGGAAGGAGGGAGGGAAGGAAGGAGGCGGGCATTCTAAAAGCCGAGAAGCTGTTGCCACCAGCGCTGCTGCAGGAGGACTCGTGCCCCAAGAAAGCCGGTGAGAGGGGCGAATCGGGCGGGCAGGGGGTAGCGGCGAGGAGGCCGGAGGCGCTGGGGGGGTGGCTGACATTAAAAAGAACCATTGCCAGCCTCCGAACTTTCGTCGCTCCCTGCCTCCACCTGCAAGCCCTTGCGCGGCCATGGAAAAGCGGCGCGCATGCGCAGATGGTGTTTTTACTTCCGCGCCGCTATATCGCGGATAATCGATTTTCGCGGGAGGTCTTGGAACGTAACCCCCGCGAAAATCGAGGGATCACTGTATAGTCTTTTCTTTCCCCCTGTTGTAATATTGGAATTACAATCTGGGCCAGATTAAGGGTCCTCAAATAAATTAGTTTGTTTAGTATTACATTCCTTTTTGGAATGTAATACAAACAAACTAATTATCTACAGAGCTCTTTTTATGCTTTGAAAGTTAATGATTGATTGGTTACTTTTTACCAAGATGATATCAAATTTTAGCAATCATACAGATAAATCTTCTTCAGGATGATTTGTCCTCAGCCTGGCCTTTTATGTTTTTCAACAATGCACCCATGTTTGCCTGTTTCCAAACTCTGGTCAGTTTTATTCAGGGCATTGCATAAAAGTAAATTTAGCTATTAAGACCTTTTAAATTTCATTGTAAAATTCCCCTGAAAAATCTATTAGAATCTGGAAATTTTCCATGTTTAAATTTTAAAGACTTTAGAAATTAAAAGGAAAAGGAAATTTGATAAATTGAAAGGGGAGGATTGATGAAGTTGTACTGTTGAACTACTTCTAAAAGCATTAATCAGTTTAAATATTTATTAATTTTTTATTAGTGATGGATTGTTTTAGGAGTACAGTTGGTGAAAAAAGTTAAAATTCCTTATATGTTTGATTTTAATTATCATTTGAGTATTTCTATTTTTAATCTATTTTTCTTCCTTAGGTTTTATTTATTCACCAGCATTTTAGAACTTTTTTATTCATATCTTTGCTTAGCCAAAATAATTTGACAGGATGTTATAGTTTTAAGAGGTACTAACTAGGACTTCCCCTATCATCAAAATTATTCAACCCAGCTATACAACTGCTGGCAATAGCACTTCAATCCAATGATCAGATTTATGAGATAAAATTGGGTGATAAATCATGGCTTTGAAATTTATTTGCAGATGATATGGTTCTGACTCTCCCAAATGCCTCCCATTCAGCTAACTGCATTAAGAATGAGTTATAAGAATTTTTAAAGGTGTCAGAATTATTTATTAATATCCATAAATCACATCTGGTATTTTTTCTACCCTCCCAAACTGCTTAAAGAAAATTTACATAGGTTTAAAGATTCCAGTATAATAAGGCTAAGTATTCAGGGATCACTATTACCAAAAATATTATTCTGATTATGATTTTAGAAATGAAACAGGGAAATGTTAAAATGGAAAAAAGTTAAGTTGGACTTTAAAACTATCAATTTATAGAATCTATATTAGAGCCAAATCATTCTATAAATTGATAGTTCTTTCACTCAAACATTTCTATAGAATTAACAGGATTGAAAATATTTTCCTAACAATGATACTCCAAATTTGAAAAATAATATATAGATATGAGATAGACTTGATAAAGTATGCTTTTTCTCTAACTCTTTTAACAGGACAATCACCATAGCATAGCTTAAAGGAAACTTTTGAGAGGATATCACTTTTATAGAATAAAATATTTCTATGGCAATACAGAACCTTTAGATAAAGACCAGGTGCCATGGTTTTATTTGGTTTTCATCAAAATAAATCTCTACTGAAAAATGAGGATGACAGGACTTATCCTGACGTAAATCAAACTTATACTTATGTTGAGAAATTAATTCTTAACTGTAGAACAACCAAGTGGAAGCATTTCAAAAATCTGTAAATTATGTTGGAATTAAAAAGACAAGATTCACTGCTGGTTTAAAAAGAAAGCTTGGAATGCTATTCCAGTAACACCACACTGGGGAAAAAATGGAGAGGCTATGGAGATGGGGTAGATTCACAAAGATTTTCTGTGAGAATTTCAATTGAAGAATCATTGGTCCTTAACTCCAGTTACTGAAGATTGACACCTATGTATTATAATTATTCTTCCAAATAGTTCAGAGCTTGTAAAAAAAGTGTGAGGGGGTTATCTTTCTTTCATTTGTTGTGGTCAGGTGATAAAGCTATGCTCTTTTGGAAAAATAAGCATTATTATTAAACTAAGAATTGCAGAGCTGCATGCGTACTGCACATATTTACAGAACAAATCTGAAGCTTAGAAATAAGCAACTTATCTAGTTTATTTTAGTCCCTTAAAAGATAATTGCTCATCATTTCAAAATTTGAGATAGCTTAATGAGTGACATGTGGATTAATAAGACCCTTTTCAATTGCTACACTAGAAAATATTATAGATAAAGTTAAAATAATAGAACATCAGAGACCGGAATTACAGTCGCATTAAATTCTGAAGGACTTTATATTTTATCTCACTTGCAATAGACTTACCGGTTCTTATTAGCAACCCTTTACACAACAAATAAGCATGTGCATATTATCTGTTTATCTGTTTATATAGATCTTTTTTTTTTAGTTTTTACATCTTTTTTCTATAATCATCGTGGATTAATGTTACTTAATTTTTTTATATTTATTCATCATATTCACTAAAAAAATATGTCAAAAAAATGAAAGAATAAAATCAAATCCATTCTTTGTGCTCTTAGTTGATAATTTATTTTGCACATTTTCAGCATTATAGACTTCTCAAGAATAGATTTCTGAGGGGAAATGGTAGACAGAAGACCATGGTTTCCTTCTAAATGTGGATCATTTATTTTTGGCTATACAAAGGCTGCTACAAATAAATTGACTAGTACTACCCTCTCTGGACAAAGAGATGATGCAAGATCACCCAAGCTGATCTCTTTATAGTTGCTCATCACAAAGAGACCTCAAGGCAGTGATCTCTGGAAAGGGGGATTTGGGAAATGAGGAAATTCCACATAATTGCTCCAGCTTCATATAAAGCTTTGTCAAAGGACACTATGCTTGTACAGTGGTACCTCAAGATACGAACCTAATTGGTTCCAGGGGGAGGTTCGTAAGACGAAAGGTTCGTAAGACGAAACATTGTTTCCCATAGGAAACAATGTAAAGTCAATTAATCCGTGCAACAAGAAAAAAAACCCCGCAAAAAACCGCTGCCGCCCGGCTGTCACCTTTTAAAACAGCGGGGGGCGGGGGCTTCCCAGCAGCCTCCCGAACCGGGAAGTTTGGCAAAATTTTGGGGTTCGGGAGGCTGCTGGGAAGCCCCGCAGCCCGGCTGTCACAACAACCGGGAGGCTTCCGCCTTTGGGTTTTCGGCTCGGGGGGGAGCAGGAGGACCTTCCTAACTCCCTCCTCCCCGAGCCGAAAACACAAAGGCGGTCTGCTGCCGCCTGCTTGAGCCAGGAGGCATTCAGGGCGTGGAGGAATGGGAAGCTCAAACGCCGGTGGCTTCAGCTTCCCATTCCTCCATGCACTTCGCCCTGAATGCCTCCTGGCCGCCTGGCAGAGCGCTCGCAGCCATTGGGCGGCGGCGGCGGGGGACAAAAGGCAGGCCAGCGCCCGGCGCCTGCCTCTCCGGAGCCGCCGACCGAGCGGAGCGATCTTCTGCGGCCATGGATTAGTTTGAATTAGTTTGAATGCCAGTGTGCATGTTCAGTGAGCCGAAAGTTCCTTGTCTCGGTGTCCGGTTCCTGTTTAGCGTCCTCTCCTTGGTTTTGACGTGGGAGAGTTGAGAGCTGGGAGCCCCGATCAGCTGGGGCTCGGAAGATGGCGGCCGCTGTGGAGCGAGCGAACTTGACAGCCAGGCAGACCGAGATGCCGAGCAGCTGTGCGGTGGGTGCGCTCGGTGCTGGAGGAGACCTGGCAGACGGAGGACCGACCATTGCGATAGGAGAGAAGAGACTGAAAGGAGACCAAGGGAGGAGGACTGGTAGATCAAGGTCTGGTGGTGGGAGAGTTTTTACAGACATGGACGCCCTCCTCCCTAGTCTGGGGGGGGGGCGGAGAGAGAGATGCTGAATGATCCTTGACTTTTGAATAACCTCTACCCCTGAGAACTTGGCACTTTGAGAAAATTGGCACTTTTGAGAAACTTGGCACTTTGAGAACTTTAGCACTTTTGTTAATTGCTGCTGACCGGATTTCCTAAATGAATTGAATTATTCATTATTGCCTATGTTTGTATTTTCTGTATTTTATTGTAATTTTTATTCAGTTTTAATAGTGTTTTTAATATTAATATTGTTATTAATTGCTATTTTTTATACTCCTACTAATTTAATTACTTTTTAACATAATTGGGGTTCTTTATAATGAGTGACTGGGGTACATATACGTGTGGGTATGAATGGAATGATTGGTATGATTGGGGTGGTGGGGGTGGGTGGGGTTATGGTATGGATGAGTTGATTGATAGTAGTGTGAATGATAGATTTGGCCCACATGACGCTCGGGAGACAGGAGAGGGAGGGGCACCGATCTCTGGGGTGGCAGAGGGTCGGAATATTCCTGTGTTGCTGGGAAGAGGCAGATATGGAGGGGGCCACAGAGCTAGCCATTCCAGGGGAACGAGGGACCGTTGCTTAATAACGGTCCCTTGATCTGGCTCCGTGAGCCCAATCTTGGGTACTGGTGATGAGTGTAACTCTGGCCCTGGGCTCAGGTTGCTGCTGCTTAACGCCAGGTTGGTGGTAAATAAAGCTCTCCTCATCCGGGATCTGATCCTGGATGAGGAGGCCGACTTGGCGTGTATTACTGAAACCTGGCTGGGCCCGGAGGAAGGTGTTCCTCTCTCTGAAATTTGGCCAGCCGGGTTTCAGATATGGCATCAACCTTGACCCCAGGGAAGGGGGGGGAGTGGCTATTATAGCCAGGGAGAGCCTTTGCCTACGTAGACTCATTGCTCCGGAAATTGCGGGTTACGAGTCTCTCTTGTTGAAGTTGGACTTAGGGGTCCAGCTGGGCTTATTTCTCATGTACCTGCCTCCCAGCTGCGTGTCAAAAGCCCTGCCTGTGCTACTCGAGGAGGTAGCTGGGTTGGCGGTGGAGTTCCCCGGACTCATTGTCCTGGGGGACTTCAATCTGCCGTCGCTCGGCGAAACCTCTGGGTTGGCACAGGAGTTCATGGCCACCATGACAGCCATGGACCTGACTCAAGTAGTACAGGGTCCGACTCACGAGGGAGGGCACGCACCTGACATGGTATTCCTTTCCGAGCAATTGAGAAATGGTCTGAGACTAAGGGGCTTAGAAGCATTGCCTTTGTCATGGTCAGACCATTTTCTACTACGGCTTGACTTCCTGGCTCCAATCCTTCCCCGCAGGGAGGCGGAACCAATGAAATTGTTCCGCCCCAGACGCCTGATGGACCCAGAGGGCTTTCAGACGGCGCTTGGGGTTATTCCAGAGGCACTCATCCACAGTTCGGCGGAGTCTCTTGCGGAGGCCTGGAATACGGCTGCTGCGGAGGCCCTCGACCGGATTGCGCCTTTGCGACCTCTCCGTGGCGCTAGACCCCGTAGAGCCCCATGGTTCAACGAGGAGCTCCGGGAGTTGAAATGCCAAAAGAGACGTCTAGAGAAGCGATGGACGAAGAGTAGGTCTGAATCTGATCGAACACTTGTAAGAGCTTTTATTAAGACTTACAAAGTGGCGCTCAAGGCGGCAAGATGCGCGTACCATGCCGCCTTGATTGCATCAGCGGAATCCCGCCTGGCCGCTCTGTTTAGGGTGACCCGCTCCCTTCTTAACCAGGGGGGAGTTGGGGAGCCCTTGCAGAGTAGTGCTGAGGAGTTTAACACGTTTTTCGCTGATAAAGTCGCTCAGATCCGGGCCGACCTCAACTCCAATTGTAAAACAGAGTCGACTGACAATGAGTCAGTCGAGGTGACTGGGGCACGTACTTGTCCACCTGTCTGGGAAGAGTTTGATCTGGTGACACCTGATGAAGTGGACAAGGCCATTGGAGCTGTGAGTTCCGCCACCTGTCTACTGGATCCGTGTCCCTCCTGGTTGGTTTCGGCCAGCAGGGAGGTGACACGGAGCTGGGCCCAGGAGATTAGCAACGCTTCCTTGGGGAGGGGAGTTTTTCCATCACTCTCTAAAGAAGCACTCATGCGCCCCCTCATCAAGAAGCCCTCCCTGGACCCAGCTGTCCTTAACAACTATCGTCCAGTCTCCAACCTTCCCTTTATGGGGAAGGTTGTCGAGAAGATGGTGGCACTCCAGCTCCAGCGGTCTTTGGAAGAAGCCGATTATCTAGGTTCCCAGCAGTCGGGTTTCAGGCCCGGTTACAGCACGGAAACCGCATTGGTCGCGTTGATGGATGATCTCTGGCGGGCCCGGGACAGGGGTTTATCCTCTGTCCTGGTGCTCCTTGACCTCTCAGCAGCTTTCGATACCATCGACCATGGTATCCTTCTGCACCGGCTGGAGGGGTTGGGGGTGGGAGGCACTGTTCTTCAGTGGTTCTCCTCCTACCTCTCTGGCCGGTCGCAGTCGGTGTTAGTGGGGGGTCAGAGGTCGACTCCTAGGTTTCTCCCTTGTGGGGTGCCTCAGGGGTCGGTCCTCTCCCCCCTGCTATTCAACATCTACATGAAACCACTGGGCGAGATCATCCAAGGACATGGGGTGAGGTATCATCAATATGCAGATGATACCCAGCTTTACATCTCCACCCCATGCCCAGTCAACGAAGCGGTGGAAGTGATGTGCCGGTGCCTGGAGGCTGTTGGGGCCTGGATGGGTGTCAACAGACTCAAGCTCAACCCGGATAAGACGGAGTGGCTGTGGGTTTTGCCTCCCAAGGACAATCCCATCTGTCCGTCCATTACCCCGTCCATTATTGACCCCCTTAGAGAGGGTCCGCAACTTGGGCATCCTCCTCGATCCACAGCTCACATTAGAAAATCATCTCTCAGCTGTGGCGAGGGGGGCGTTTGCCCAGGTTCGCATGGTGCACCAGTTGCGGCCCTATCTGGACCGGGACTCATTGCTCACAGTCACTCATGCCCTCATCACCTCGAGGTTCGACTACTGTAATGCTCTCTACATGGGGCTACCTTTGAAAAGTGTTCGGAAACTTCAGATCGTGCAGAATGCAGCTGCGAGAGCAGTCATGGGCTTACCTAGGTATGCCCATGTTTCACCATCACTCCGCAGTCTGCATTGGCTGCCGATCAGTTTCAGGTCACAATTCAAAGTGTTGGTTATGACCTTTAAAGCCCTTCATGGCACTGGACCAGAATATCTCCGAGACCGCCTCCTGCCGCACGAATCCCAGCGACCGATTAGGTCCCACAGAGTGGGCCTTCTCCGAGTCCCGTCAACTAAACAATGTCGGTTGGTGGGCCCCAGGGGAAGAGCCTTCTCTGTGGCGGCACCGGCCCTCTGGAACCAACTCTCCCCGGAGATTAGAACTGCCCCTACTCTTCCTGCCTTCCGTAAACTCCTTAAAACCCACCTTTGCCGTCAGGCATGGGGGAACTGAAACATCTCCCCCTGGGCATGTTTAATTTATATATGGTATGCTTGTGTGTATGTCTGTTAGTATATGGGGTCTGTTTTAAATCTTTAAATATTTTAAATTTGTCAAATTATTTATGATTTGTTTCCACGTGTTGTGAGCCGCCCCGAGTCTTCGGAAAGGGGCGGCATACAAATCTAAGTAATAAATAAATAAATAAATAAATAAATAAATAAATAAATAAATAATAAAATGGGCGAAGTGCGAGGAAGCCAGCGGCTGTAGCAGCTGGTGCAAGAGGCTTCCCCGCCCTTCGCCCATGGCCAGCAGAAGATCACTCTTGCCCGGCTCCCCGCCCCTCTTCTGCTGGCCACGTTGGCTGCAGCGGCAGTGAGAGCTGCGGCTTCTCCTCCTCTTCCTCCTCCACATCCTGTGGCCACTTTCCCCAAGAAGCCTCCCGTCCACAGAGGAGGCAAGGATAGCTTTGCGCTGCTTCAAAGCCCGGGCGGCTCCGAAGAAAAAGGGGGCCGCAGCGGCGGGGGCTGCTGCAGCTTATCCTCCTCTTCCTCCTCCTGCGGCCGCCTTCCCCAAAGATCTTCCCGTCTGCAGAGGAAGCAGGGAGAGTTTTGTGCCACTTCGGAGCCCGGAGGAGGAGGAAGAGGAGAAGCCACAGCTGTCACTGCCGCTGCAGCCAACGTTTTCGTCAAAGCCACACCAAGCTCCAAAGCGGCGCAAAGCTCTCCCTGCCTGCTCTGCGGTCGGGAGGCTCCTTGGGGAAGGTGGCCGCAGAGGAGGCAGGGAGAGCTTTGTGCCACTTCGGAGCCCGGAGGAGGAAGAGGAGGAGAAACCACAGCCACCGCTGTGGCCACACTTTCCTTCGGAGCCCGGCACAAAGCTAACCCTGCCCCCTGGGCAGCCAGAAGGCTCCTTTGGGAAGGCGGCCGCAGGGGGAGGAGGAAGAGAGGCAGGATAACTTTGCGCCGCTTCGGAGCCCGTTTCTTTCCTGCTGCCACTATCTCCTTGAAGGTTTTCCCAACGAAGCGCTGCGCTGGGCTCCAAACTGGCGCAAAGTTCTCCCTGCCTCCTCTGCGGCCACCTTCCCCAAGGAGCCTCCCAACCACAGAGGAGGCAGGGAGAACTTTGTGCCACTTCGGAGCCCCTCTCCGCGGCTTCTTTTTGCCTGGGAGGGAAGGTGAAATGCCGGCGGCTCTAGCAGCTGCTACGAGCGGCATTTCACTTTCCCTCCCTTGCAAAAAGGCCGGCATTCTGGGATGATGGGGCAGGACTTCCCAGGCGGAAGGCGTGCCCCTCTCCGCGGCTTCTTTTTGCCTGGGAGGGAAGGTGAAATGCCGGCGGTTCTAGCAGCTGCTACGAGTGGCATTTCACTTTCCCTCCCAGGCAAAAAGGCCGGCATTCTGGGATGATGGGGCAGGACTTCCCAGGCGGAAGGCGTGCCCCTCTCCGCGGCTTCTTTTTGCCTGGGAGGGAAGGTGAAATGCCGGCGGTTCTAGCAGCTGCTACGAGTGGCATTTCACTTTCCCTCCCAGGCAAAAAGGCCGGCATTCTGGGATGATGGGGCAGGACTTGCCAGGCGGAAGGCGTGCCCCTCTCCGCGGCTTCTTTTTGCCTGGGAGGGAAGGTGAAATGCCGGAGGCACTAGCAGCTGCTACAAGCGGCATTTCACTTTCCCTCCCTTGCAAAAAGGCCGGCATTCTGGGATGATGGGGCAGGACTTCCCAGGCGGAAGGCGTGCCCCTCTCCGCGGCTTCTTTTTGCCTGGAAGGTGAAATGCCGGCGGCTCTAGCAGCTGCTACGAGCGGCATTTCACTTTCCCTCCCAGGCAAAAAGGCTGGCATTCGGGGATGATGGGGCAGGACTTCCCAGGCAGAAGGCGTGCCCCTCTCCGCGGCTTCTTTTTGCCTGGGAGGGAAGGTGAAATGCCGGCGGCTCTAGCAGCTGCTACGAGAGGCATTTCACAGCTGGGCTGGGGGGCTTCCCAGCAACCTCCCGAACCCCGAACTTTTGCCGAACCTCCGGGTTTGGGGTTCGGGAGGTTGCTGGGAAGCCCCCCAGCCGGCTGTCACCTTTTAAAACAGCCGCGTGGCTTTCCAGCAGCCTCCGAACGCTTAACGCGGAAGTTCGGGTTTGGCGTTCGACTTCGGGAGATGGCTGGGAAGCCGCCTGGCTGTTTTAAAAGGTCACAGCCGGGCTGGGGGGCTTCCCAGCAACCTCCCGAACCCCGAACTTTTGCCGAACTTCCGGGTTCGGGGTTCGGGAGGTTGCTGGGAAGCCCCCCAGCCCAGCTGTCACCTTTTAAAACAGCCGGGCGGCTTCCCAGCCGTCTCCCGAAGCCGAACGCCAAACCTGAACTTCCGCGTTCGGCATTCGGAGGCTGCTGGAAAGCCGCGTGGCTGTTTTAAAAGGTGACAGCCAGGCTGGGGGGCTTCCCAGCAACCTCCCGAACCCCGAACGCGGAAGTTTGGGTTTGGCGTTCGGCTTTGGGAGACGGCTGGGAAGCCGCGCGGCTGTTTTAAACGGTGACAGCCGGGCTGGGGGGCTTCCCAGCAATCTCCCGAACCCCGAACCCGGAAGTTCGGCAAAAGTTCGGGGTTCGGGAGGTTGCTGGGAAGCCCCCCAGCCCGGCTGTGACCTTTTAAAACAGTCGTGCGGCTTCCCAGCCGTCTCCCAAAGCCGAACGCCAAACCTGAACTTCCGCGTTCGGCATTCGGAGGCTGCTGTGAAGCCCCCCAGCCCGGCTGTCACCTTTTAAAACAGCCGCGCGGCTTCCCAGCAGCCTCCAGAATGCCGAACCCGGAAGTTCGGGTTTGGCGTTCGTAACACGAAAAAAGTTCGTAAGAAGAGGCAATTTTTTTCTGAACCCCGGGTTCGTATCTCGAGTTGTTCGTAAGACGAGGGGTTCGTATCTTGAGGTACCACTGTATAATTCCCATGCTAACCACCTTTGGACATTTCCTATAACTGTTTTTTAAAAGGTTAGACATCTTCAGAATGACTAGGCTGGAACTATCATCTGAGTTCCTTCAATCTAAAATATAATATGAAGATTTATTTATATACTGCTTAAGAATTTAAAATAGACAGCAAAAACTAAGGCAAACTTTACGTTAGAGAAACCAAGGTTTAAATGGATGAAGAATTCAGAAATGCTAGAATATTGGGTTTTGAACATTCAACCTTTGAAATTATTTTTGAAGAATAAGTACATATTGTGGAAAAGAAAAAATGTTTTTGGGATTGGAGAATTAACAAAACAACTATAGTGGTGTTCAGACATAGCTTTGAGGGACCTGTGTCAGGAATTAGATTCCGTTATGTAGTGTTTTCTTAGCAACAATCTGTTCATAGAAGAAGATCTATAGAACAGCAAAATTTACCGAAGAAAAACATTAGACTTTGAATAAGAGCTTCTTATCAGATATAAAGAAAGCTGGACAATGTTTGAAAAAAATCAGAAGAAAATAAACATGACATTCCCACAGAGCATTGGATTTTGTTTTTATTCACTTACAAGCACACAAAAAACCTCCACACATCTGTTTAAAGTACTGAAGAAATGTGTAAAAAGGATCAATAACCATTTGAATGAACTACAGAAAGATTATTCTATTTGGGGGGGGGGATAAAAAGCCAGTTTATTTAAACAAGACACATTGGTGTTCTGAGTGGTTTTGGATGCTGGTATCTGAACTGGAAAAATATGGTGTACTGTATTTGCTTACATTTAATAAGGTGTTTTAGTTCATTTTCCTGTAATTAATGTATGTATCTTAATATTGTAATATTTAATCTGGCTTTTATCTGGCTTTTTACTCAAAGTAAGGAAGTTTAGTCAAATTATTTCTCTTGGCTATGCTAAATTTTAGTCTTTTAATTCTATCAGGTGACAGAGATTACTGCATATTTGACAGATGTGGATGTATTTATACTTTACAGTTAAGCTATACTGTATAATGTTTATTTAAATAGTATGAATTGCTATTTAGACATTTTGTCTGGAATTGTTGGTTCAAATGGGAAAAGGGTTGTGTAATGAAGCTTGGACAAATGAAATGGTTCCTTTGTTAGTGTTTCTCTTATTTGGTTTACATTAGGATATTGTAATCATTTTATGCTTTTAAATGGAATTTTGTTAAGAACTGATATGTTGAATTTTATATATGTTAATTAATGCTAATATATTGGAGCTCTGGATATTTTTTGCTGTTAATTGGATTGGAGAAGATGTTACTTATTTGATTTGTGTATATAATAGTTTTATTTTTTTAACTAAGAAGATGAAGAGCTTATGAAATCAATTACAGTGGTCATGATGATGGTGGAAAGGAGAGGGCTTTTTTCTTTTTCCTTCTTTCTTAGATCTTTTATTATTCTTTTAGTTTATTGCTCTATATAAAGCTTTTAATAGAATTGTTGCAAAACTTCTCAATAGACCTAAGGTTTCACATAATGTGTCTAAAATACAAAAAAATTCAGCGCAGTCATTGTGCCTCATGTGAAAAGGGTCGATTGGCCACTCTCCAAAGTCAATAACTGGTTTATTTTTCTTGTTTTACATGTAAATGCTCAAGTGAAATAAGCTCATTGATAGGAGCTTTCAGTGTCTGGGTACTAGTCTCATAATTCAATCTCATTAAATTAACATGCACATTTTTCTTCTATTAAGCAGATTTGTTTGAGTTCGGGAGTTAAAATTCCAACCTTTCTGGATGATTCCAGCATATTTGAATTTTTATCTTCTCTATTCACAATGAAGAAAATATTTGCTTTTCTGTTGTATATTCTGCTCAATTTTTTGTTTTGTTTTTTTAAAAAATTGAATTACTAGTAGTTAGGTGGAAAGTGATCCCTGATATCTCTCTAGATAAATGACCAAAGTCTTGATCTAACCCAATGACAATTCATATCTCTTTTAATATTTTCCAGTGATTTTCATCGTATACACCTAACTTACCTTAAAGTGGCTGTTGACAGTTAACACATGTTTGTTCATTGCTGAAACTGATTATATTTTTAATATGGGCTTATACAATAGAAAGCTGGATTTCTAAACTTTTTAAAGAACAATCTTCTTGGATAAGAAGGTTAAAATTTTCAAGGAAAAACAAAAACCAAGGAAGCCCAATTGTTGTTGTTGTTTTTGAAAAGCACCTTTACCTGATCTGAATGACTGAGAATCTCCATTGATATTTAGCTTTCTACACCACCACCCCAAAAAAACCCCACAAAAATCTATCAAGCTAAACAAAATAAAGCCCTCTGATTCACTGAAAGGATAAAAAAAAAAATCTTATGATCTACCAATCAGTTTTAAATTATGCCATATCAACCAATTTCAACATAATCCAAAACAAGAAGCTTTTCTATTGTTGTAAATAACAGCAAAGTAGCCAAACTGAATATTAGGTAATTATACAAGATAGTCTTCAACATACAATAGTTCAAGATAGTCTTGTACAGATAGTCTTCAACATACAACACTTCATTTAGTGAACATTCAAAGTTACAACGGCACTGGAAAAAAATGACTTATCACTATTTTTATTTTATTGATTTATTTTATTGGGTCAACAAGTGCAAGGAAACATTATTATTATTATTATTATTATTATTATTATTATTATTATTATTATTATTAATTAGATTTGTATGCTGCCTCTCTCCAAGGACTCAGAGCGGATCACAACAACAAAACAGTACAAATCTAATGATTAAAACAATTTAAAACGCTTAATATAAAAACAATCATACATCTCATACAAACCATACATAAAGCGGAAACGGCCCAGGGGAATCAATTTCCCCATGCCTGATGACAGAGGTGGATTTTAAGGAGTTTGCGAAAGGCAAGGAGGACGGGGGCAGTCCTGATCTCAGGGGGCAGTTGATTCCAGGGTCGGGGCCACCACAGAGAAGGCTCTTCCCCTGGGTCCTGCCAGATGACATTGTTTTGTCAATGGGACCCGGAGAAGGCTAACTCTGTGGGACCTGACCGGTCGCTGGGATTCGTGCGGCAGAAGGCAGTCCCGGAGATATTCTGGTCCGATGCAATGAAGGGCTTTATAGGTCATAACCAACACTTTGAATTGTGACCGGAAATCGATCGGCAACCAATGCCAGAGTGTTGGTGTGACATGGGCATACCTGGGGAAGCCCATGATTGCTCTCGCAGCTGCATTCTGCATGATCTGAAGTTTCCAAACACTCTTCAGAGGTAGCCCCATGTAGGGAGTATTACAGTAGTTGAACCTCAAGGTGCAAATGGCACAAATGAAAAATGGCACAAATAAATGGATATAAAGAAGCAAAACATAGCCATAAAATGAGTACATACAAATGGATACGCTAGGACAGAGACGGTAGGCACGCTGGTGCACTTATGCATGCCCCTTGGGACCTCTTAAGAAATGTGTAAGGTCCACAGGCAGTTTAAGGTAAAATGTATGGGGATTAGAGAAACTAACAACAGGATCAGGTAAAGTGTTCCAGACATTTACTACTCTATTGCAGAAGTCATATTTTCTGCAATCAAGATTAGAGATGATTACATTTAATTTGTATCAATTGATAGTGCTAGTGTTATTTAAGTTGAACTTAAAGTAGGCATTAAGATAGATTTTTCAAAGTTCACCTTTCTAGCATCCTCATTATCGTGTGATCAAAATTCAGATGCTTGGCAATGGTGGTTGTGTCCCAAGATCACGTGATCATCTTTTGCTACCTTCTGACGAACCAACTCAATGGGGAAGCCAGATTCATATAACAACCAGGTTACTAACATCAGCTGTGGTGATTTACTGAGGCAAGAAAGGTCATAAAATGGAACAAATTTCACTTAACAAATGTCTCATTTAACAACAGAAATTCTGGGCTCAATTGTGATCTTACATCAAGGACTACCTGAATTTCACTTTACAGAAAAACAAGAACAGTATACAAAGAAGCACAGAAACCCATTATAATATAAAGTTTTGAGATTTCTGGCTATCACAGATACATTTGTGATAGTTTTTCCATACAAATTAAACATCAAGCAGCATCTTAGAGCTGATAAAAGAACATTGATCTATTTTATCAGTGTAAGATAATAAAAATATGTTAATGAACATGAACCTCATAGCCTTCCAGTAGGCAGGTGAAGCATGATCCTTCCAGAGGCTTTATAAACTATTATATACTGACTCCACTTTTACAACTTTTAATACCTAGCTTTGCATTTTAAAATACCATTTTGTGGTGCAGTATTAGCTTTGCATTGCATCACCATTGCATCACTGCTTTTGATATTTAAACTCTTTAGGAGCCACCTAAAACCAGCTCAACAGAATCAATATTCAGTAAAGTTGACCAGCCTTTCATATTCAAGCGGGGGGGGGGGGATTTAAAATGCAAAGGAGTGCTCACATATCATAGCATCTGTCTTCAACGTTATGTCATTTCTTGGGATCACTGCCCTTTGCAGCTGCTACACAGTCCTTGAACAAGGCCTCACTGTTTCAATGGCTTGACAAAAATCTAGTGTCTCTAGATTCTTCTAAGCACCTTTTCCTATTGAAATCCTAAGTGCGGTAATGACCTTAACTTCTTCCTGGAATGTTAAAAATTAATCTTCATCATCTATCAGTTGGTCCAATGTCTATATCCTCACTTCTATCCAATTTTTCTATATCACCATCCCCCCCCCCCTCAATTCTTAAAGTGGGAAATCAATTTTAGTTGGTTGAATAGCAAAAGGCTTGAATCTTCTTTTATTAGACATTTCCATAAATTTCTAACTGGTGTAATTATCTCCAGGGATAACTAGGGTTTTATTCCAATCTGGATCTACACTCCATCCAACCAAAGGCGCCATATACATACTGCATATTTTGAAGTTGCCCCAAAATTTTGTATAGCAAAAGGCAATTAAAATAGCATTTTGTTGGAGATGTAATAAGAATAAGGATGGTTTAAAACACATTATTTTACAATGTCCTATACTTACTAAGTTTTGGGAGAAAGTAGTGAGTTATAGTCAGTGAAGGGCTACCAAAAATTTTACTACCACACTGTGGGTGTGGTTTATGCAGGATGCCCTGCATTTTCTTTCAACATATTTGAGTGCAAATTGGGTGCTCTGGGGTGGAGCTCCATTTTTGCTACCCTACTGCACCCCGCCACCACCATCTGGGCAGTAGCCCACCCCTGGTTATATGATTGTGCAGCAAAAGTTGAAATGTTCAGAGGACAATATTCCATTGAACTACTTATTGTACTTAATAAACAAGAATTGTAACATAAATGGATACCTTCTGCCCTTACTGTGGTGAAAAGACTAATACAGTCATACCTCGTCTTACGAACCTAATTGGTTCCAGGGAGAGGTTTGTAAGATGAAAGGTTCGTAAGACGAAACATTGTTTCACATAGGAAACAATGTAAAGTCAATTAATCCGGGCAACCAAAAAAAACCCCGCAAAAAACCGCTGCCGCCCGGCTGTCACCTTTTAAAACAGCCTGGGGGCTTCTCAGCGACCTCCTGAACGCCAAACGCCAAACCCGAACTTCTGGGTTCGGCATTCAGGAGGCCGCTGAGAAGCCCCCAGGCTGTTTTAAAAGGTGACAGCTGGGCGACGGGGCTTCCCAGCAGCCTCCGAACGCCGAACGCGGAAGTTCGGGTTTGGCGTTCGGCTTCAGGAGGCTGCTGGGAAGCCGCCCGGCTGTTTTAAAAGGTCACAGGCGGGCTGGGGGGCTTCCCAGCAGCAACCTCCCGAACCCCGAACTTTTGCCGAACTTCCACGTTCGGTGTTCAGAGGCTGCTGGAAAGCCGCGCGGCTGCTTTAAAAGGTGACAGCCGGGCTGGGGGGTTTCCCAGCAACCTCCCGAACCCTGAACCCGGAATTTTGGCAAAAGTTCGGGGTTCGAGAGGTTGCTGGGAAGCCCCCCAGCCCGGCTGTGACCTATTAAAACAGCCGGGAGGCTTCCCAGCCGTCTCCCGAAGCCGAACGCCAAACCCGAACTTCCGCGTTCGGCGTTCGGAGGCTGCTGGGAAGCCGCGCGGCTGTTTTAAAAGGTGACAGCCGGGCTGGGGGGCTTCCCAGCAACCTCCCAAACCCCGAACCCGGAAGTTCGGCAAAGGTTCGGGGTTCGGGAAGCTGCTGGGAAGCCCCCCAGCCCGGCTGTGACCTTTTAAAACAGCCGGGCAGCTTCCCAGCCGTCTCCCGAAGCCGAACGCCAAACCCGAACTTCTGCGTTCGGCATTCGGAGGCTGCTGGGAAGCCCCCCAGCCCGGCTGTCACCTTTTAAAACAGCCACGCGGCTTCCCAGCAGCCTCCGAACTGTTCAGAAAAAATTTGCCTCTTCTTACGAACTTTTTTCGTGTTACGAACGCCAAACCCGAACTTCCGGGTTCAGCGTTCGGAGGCTGCTGGGAAGCCCTGCCGCCCGGCTGTCACCTTTTAAAACAGCCGGGGAGTTTCCCAGCAGCCTCCCGAATGCCAAACCCGGAAGTTCGGGTTTGGCATTCGTAACACGAAAAACGTTTGTAAGAAGAGGCAAATTTTTTCTGAACCCCGGGTTCGTATCTCGAGTTGTTCATAAGACGAGGGGTTCGTATCTTGAGGTACCACTGTATTGCAGTATTAGAAAGAAAAAATGTATGACTTATTTCAGTGAGTTGACTGAAGTCCTGATCACACTTGCTACCTATTATTGAATTGCCTATATATGTAGACTTTGTATGGACATGTATTTTGTTATACATGTCCATACAAAGTCTACATATATAGGGAGTCATTTAAATAAACAAAGGTAAAGGTTCCCCTCGCATATATGTGCTAGTTGTTCCTAACTCTAGGGGGTGGTACCCATCTCTGTTTCTAAGCCGAAGAGCCAGTGTTGTCTGACGATGATTATATGGCCATGTGGCTGGCATGACTAAACACTGAAGGCATACAGAATGCTGTTACCTTCCCCACAAGGTGGTCCCTATTTTTCTACTTGCATTTTAACATGCTTTTGAACTGTTAGGTTGGCAGAAACTGCGGCAAGTAACTGGAGCTCACCAGTTTCGTAGCACTAGGGATTCAAATTGCCGAACTGTAACCTTTCTGATTGACAACCTCAGCATCTTAGCCACTGAACCACCACGGCCCCTGTAAATAATATATAATATATATAACAGTGATGGCACAGGTGGCACACAGAGCCATATCTGCTGGCACGCGAGCCATTGCCCTAGCTCAGCTCCAGCATGCATGTGACCAGCTGATTTTCAGCTCACATGGATGCTCTTGGAGGGCATTTTCAGCTTTCGAAGGGCCTCCGGGGAGATGGGAGAGGGCGTTTTTGCCCTCCCCAGGATCCAAGGAAGTCTATGGAGCTTGGGGAGGGTGAAAAACAGGCCTAATGGGCCCACCAGAAGTTGGGAAATGGGCTGTTTCTGGCCTAAAGAGGGCCTCTGGGGGGCAGGGGAACCAATTTTCACCCTCCCCAGGCATTGAAGTATGGGTGTGGGCACTTGCGCAGTCACACTACTGTGTGTGCATGCATTTTCAGCACCCAAGAGAAAAAAGGTTCAGCATCACTGATTTTTAATGTATCTATAATATAATCTATAATATAATCTATACACAAGGTACAATGTATATAAATACATTAGGTTAAAAAAAGCATTGTAGTTAGATAAGTGTATTAGAAATATATATAAATATGAATAATATTTGTATTATATAAGTATATATAGAATCCTCTTTTTTAACAATTTATCTATTTCTATTATAATTATCTCTAGGATTTGGGGTTTTTTAAATTATTTGTTTATTTTAAAAGCAATAAAAGTAAATTTTAAGAAGCTCTTTCCAGAATGTTGAGAACAAGATATCAGAGTCCAGTAAAGAAGCATGTGCATTTAATATAACCAAATATATAGCAAATCAATACAAATCAAATTTAAATTGGTCTCAGATTTAATGAGATCATAATTGGATTCAAATTTGTGATTAGAAAGTTGATGGAAATATAAACACTGGGATTCCTGGTTGCCTGTGATTGAAAAGTTTGGACGAGGCTAGAAGGCTTCGTTATTAGCAAAATCACTTGCATCAGAATTATCCCTTGAGGGCAACAATCTAACTTGATGAAGTCAAGAGAAGAAGGATGGAAGGCTAAACTATAGAGCCACATAGAAAGAAAGAAAATGTCTCTTCCTCCCACAATCCTCCCACCCTTTTTATTTAGGAGAATTACAGACATTACTACTGAGATTTCAGATCTAGAACAAAATACAGGGCCTATATGGGTGCCATCACGTATCATAAAGCACCTTTGTAGCTTCCAATACAAAGCACTATATTAGAAATGTTTCTTTCTCAAGATCCAATGTGATGTGAAGTTATGCCCAGCTTGTATATTTTAAATAAACCATTTATTGGCATACACATAGACATACAAAATGATTGCTTGCTTTCAGAAAATGTATTGTCTAATATTCTATTGAAATATTTTAAGTGGGATGTTCAGTTGAAGAATAGGACATCTCACACTATATGCAATTACAGCTATCTCTCCTTTCTCCTGGGGATATCATAATAGTTTATACAATGGTCTCTTAAATGGTATTGTGCAGATATGAAATGTGGCAACTTAAAGAATGAGGGAAAGGAGATAGATGCATCTGAAAAATAGATTTAGAAGTGGCTACTAAGAATACCATAAATTTCAAGAATCAATCATGTCTGGATGAAAGGTTCACCGAGCAAATTATCAGCATGCAGAAACTTGTGTGTTTGCAGCATGTGATGTGAGGGGATAATGAATGGGAAGAAATTTGGCAAGGCTGAAAGAAGTATAATGCCTTGGTTAGGCCACCTTTGGAATACTCCATCCAGTTTTGTTCACATGATGTAAAAAAAAAGAAACAGTGCATAGAACGAATGCAGAGAATAATAATAGATCTTATGAGGGACTGGAGGCTAAAACATATAAAGAACAGTTGCTGGAATAGTTTAATGAAAAGAAGCACTGGGCCGATATGATAGCAGCCTTCCAATATTTCAGAGATTGCCACAAAGAAGAGGGAGTCAAGCTATTTTCCAAAGCATCTAAGGACAGGAGAAGAATCAATGGATGGAGATGAATCAAGGAGAGAAACAACCTAGAACCAAGAAGAAATTTCCTGACACAACAATTAACCAATGGAACAATTTGCCTCCTGAAGTTATGAGTTAACACTTAAAGTTACACTTAAAGTTTTTAAGAACAGATTGGACAACCATTTGTCTGAAATGGTATAGAGCAGTGATGGCGAATCTATGGCATGGGTGCCAGAGATGGCACACGGAGCCATATCTGCTGGCACATGAGCCGTTATCCTAGCTCAACTCTAATGTGCATGTTGGCCAGCTGATTTTCGGCACACCCAGAGGCTCTGGGAGGGCATTTTCAGCTTCCGGAGAGTCTCTAGGGGCGATGGGGTAGGGCATTTTTGCCTCTGGAGTAAAAAGGGGAGGGCGAAAAACAGGCCTACCGAGCTCAGCAGATGTTAGGGAATGGGCTGATTTAGGCCTCCAAAAGGCCTACAGGAGGGCCAGGGGAGGCCATTTTTGCCATTCCAAGGTATTGAATTATGAGTGTGGGCACTCATGCACATGTGATAGCACATGCACACGCGCTTTTAGCACCCAAGGAAAAAAAGGTTTGCCATCACTGATATAGAGTTTCCTGCCTGAGCAGGGGGTTGGACCCCCAAGGTCCCTTACAATTCTTCTCTTCTCTTCTCTTCTCTGTTTCTGTTTGGATAAAATAGATGGAAAATATTCTTGGTATGTCCTTGAAGAGATAAGAATTGCTATCAAAGCTGGTCAAGTTGAGAAACATTTGCCTATATAGCTCTCACAATGTGAAACCTGACTTTCTGGAACCTAACCAATCAAAGTCATATGAGATCACATATGTTTATATGTCTTTTATTTCCTTTCTTTTTTTTAATACCTATTCCCCAGAATGTGATAAACTATTGAAGTCTTTTTTAGTAATAACCACATAAAAATAATAAATTACAGAATAAAACAGCAAATAAGGTAAAATCATGTTCTGAGGGAATTGATTCGACTTGATAGTCTCCCTGTAAACTTACTTTTATATGATTCTGTTAGTGGGAGGAAATCAAAATGTGAATAATGAAATCCCTACTAAACTAGCCATGTTCCTTTTTAACAACACCATTTCAGATGGAATTTAATACAAAACAAAACAGAAATCCAATATAACACAGCAGCATGAATATTTTCTAGCCACTCAGTGAAGTATTGAAAAGACCGGCCTTTAAATATAAGTGTTCATTATTAAAAACCATTGGGAGCTTTTGGAAGAAGACAAACACATCTTATTTAATGGCCTTTTGGGAGCAAAGTATTCATAATAAAGAGGGTATAAATCTCTTTTCTGGTTTCTTTATTTGATTCATTGGCCCACTGGCTCTTCTGCTGTGCCTATCTTCCTCCATCAGCAACTGAGGAGAACTTTTAGTTGCTAGAAAATTCACAGGGAAATTTGTCAAGGGTCTTTAATTGATTTGGAACCCAGCCCATATTTAAAATTAAATGATAAGGGAGGGTTTTTTTCCTCACAACTTAAATAAGAACACAGTTTTCAAAGGTTGCATCTTTGCCTTTTTGACCAGACAAATTAGCCATTATGTCCTCTTGAGCAATTCATTAGTTCTTTAATGGCTGCAGTGACATCTGCTGATGACAGCAAAGCTGATCAAATGTTTCTTTCATTGCTGGTAAATTCATTCAGAAAGCCTCTCATAAAATTTGCCCATTGCTTGCATTTTCACATTCTTTGCATATTCCCCCAGTGCCTTAAGAGAAGTTTGTTTTTCTTTAATCATGCCTCAGGAACATACTCTGCATAATGCAAAGACCTGAACCCCATATTTTATCAATAACTATGAAAGAAACCCCATAGAAATTTGGAGCGGAAGAAGAGGTAGATATAAACACGAACAGAAAAATCACTATGTTCAGGTATGATAGATAGGGCTGTAATCTGTTTATACTATTTCTATTTATACTAATCCAAAACAACTTTAAACCAATTTCATTAACGCCAACCCCTTTTTTAAAGATCACTGACTTATGACTCTTAACGCCTCCTTCAAAGTCTATTTGCAGGTTCTTGTCCTAAAAACATCTGCACTCAAAGTTAATGGGAATTACTTAGATGATTTACATTTAGGGAGCTCTAGTGTGAATTAGAAGGTTATTACAGTACCAGTTGCCTGAGATTTTAAAGGTATGCCCACTGTGTCTAATTTTATTTGTGATTTGTACACTTCAACTTTTCTATCTTTTTTTTTCTAATTGAGATTTTAGTAGTAATATTTGAGCTTAAACAATAGCATTTTAAAAAAAGAACCCTGTCCTATACTTTTTAAAAGTTAAGTTACCGTATATACTTGAGTATAAGTCAACCCAATTATAAGCAGAGGCACCTACTTTTGCCACAAAAACTGGGAAAACTTATTGACTCGAATATAAGTCCAGGGTGGAAAATACAGTGGCTACTGGTAACTTATAAAAATGGAATATTCTTCTACTGTAGCTTCTTAAAATTGTTTTCGTAGGAGAATTAAAAAAAAAACATATGAAGAATGGTTGCAGGAACTGGGTATATCTAGTTTAATGAAAAAAAGGACCAGGGGAGACATGATGGCATTCTTCCAATGTCTCAGAGTTTGCCACAAAGAAGAAAGAGTCAACCTATTCTCCAAAGCACCTGATGGCAGAACAAGAAGCAATGGGTGGAAACTAAACAAGGAGAGAAGCAACTTAGAACTAAGGAAAAAATTCCTGACAGTTGGAACAATGAATCTGTGGAACAGCCTGCCACCAAAAGTTGTGAATACTCCAACACTGGAAGTTTTTAAAAAGATGTTGGATACCCATTTGTCTGAATTAGTGTAGGGTTTCCTGCCTAGGAGTTAGACTAGAAGACTAGAAGACAAGGAGTTAGACTAGAAGACCTCCAAGGCCCCTTCCAACCCTGTTGTTATTATTATATTATGTAACATTTTTCCTTCCAAAATGTTTTTTATTTCTTGCATCTTTCCTCCTCTCCTTCCAAAATCTTTTTTTTTTAATTCCAAAAACCTCTTAAAATACCTTTAGGAATGTTATCTTAATCTTAAAACCTGTTATCTTAATCTTCATTACAATATCATTATAATTTTCTTAATAATTGGGATTTCATATATTCTTTCAAAACAATTGCTTAAATCAAACTTCCATATGATAAATATTCAGATTTTCCATTTAAAACGTATTTCATAAGTTAAAATCATTATTACTATCTCAATAGATCAGTAAATAACAATTGGGGGTTACTCAAAATCTTTCTTCTACATCAGCGGTCCCCAAACTACGGCCCGCGGGCCGGATGCGGCCCGCTGAGGTCATTTACCCGGCCCGTGGCAGCGTACGAGATTTTACCATCTATAATATACTAAGTTCCGAATGTCATCTCCACTCTGCTGCCGAGCGTCTGGCGGCGGCAAGGAAGAGGAAAGCCAGGAGGGCGGGGAGGAAAGCACCCTATGGCAGAGCAGCAACAGTTCCTCTGAGAAAGAAATTGGCCAATTGCTTTCCTCCCCGCCCCCTGGCTTTCCGCCTCCTCCTCCTCCAGACGCTCAGTTGCAGACCGTCTTTGTCCCTCCAGTGCGGCTTTTTTGCTTTTTTTTTTTTTTGCACCGGTGAGGTTTGCGCGCGCTTGGGCACTTTTGGCGTGTGGGGGGTCTGCTGCGGAGAGGGAGAGAGAGAGAAAGAGGGAGACATAGAAAGGGAGTGTGAGAGAGAAATAACGCAAGAAAGAGAGGGAGAGAGAGAGCGGGAGAGTGCTGCTTTTTTGCTTCTTCGCTGCCCGCGGGGAGCCTGGAAGCCCTGCAAGAGCGTCTGGAGGGGGCAGTAAACAAGACCGGCTCTTCCCGCGGGCAGCGAAGAAGCAAAAAAGCAGCACTCTCCCACTCTCTCTCTCCCTCACTGGTGCAAAAAAAACGCAAAAAAAACGAACGGAGGCGGCGGCGGCGAGCTCAAGGAACCAAGAGCCGGTCTTTCTCCGCGCTGAATTGTTGCAGCTTCTGAGGCCGCATCCGCCTCCAGGCGAAGGGATCTCCTCGGTGGGCAGCCTCGGTCCGAAAAGGACCGGCTGTTGGTCCCTTGGCGGAGGCAGAGGCGGCCTCAGAGGCAATTGTTGCAGCCTCTGAGGCCGCCTCTGCCTCCGCCAAGGGGCCAACAGCCGGTCCTTTTCGGACCGAGGCTGCCCACCGAGGAGATCCCTTCGCCTGGAGGCGGATGCGGCCTCAGAAGCTGCAACAATTCAGCGCGGAGAAAGACCGGCTCTTGGTTCCTTGAGCTCGCCGCCGCCGCCTCTGTTCGGGCGAAGGGATCTCCTTGGTGGGCGGCGGCGGCGGCTGCAGCTTCAAGAGACCAACAGCCGGTCCTCGTTGAGCTGAGCTTCCTTTGGCTTCCTTCGAGGCGGCAGGTGAGCTTTGCAGTTTTGCCTCGAAGAAAGCCAAAGGAAGCTCAGTTTGGGGGCGGGCCTGAAGCCACCGCCGCCGCCTACTCTGCCCCGCACTTAGTCTGCACCGGGCAGCTCTGGCGGGCGCGGGGCAGCAGGGCAAGCCGCGAAGGTGGCGCAGCCAAACGTGGGTCGAGCGGGAGGGCACTGAGCAGTTGCGTGGGGTGGCGGTGGGGCGGTTGGCTGCAAGGCACTGGCGCCGGCGGCAGCTTGATGTGTTGCAGGACGCCGCACATTGCTGGCGCTGCGCTGGCCATGGGGCTGGCACCTCTGTCCCGGCCCAGCCAGTGGGCCAGTGCCAGTCCGTGCCCATGCCCAGCGCAGCGCCAGCAATGTACTGCGACCCGACGTTGGTGCCACTGTCTTGGAGCTTCTGCTTGCAGCCGACTGGCTCGCGGCGCGTTGCAGGGCAGAAAAAAAAAGAAGAGAGGAAGGAAGAGAGAAGAAAAGGAGAGAGAGAGAAGGAAAGCATGAGAGAGAGGGAGAGAAAACAAGTGAGAGGGGGAGGGAATGTGAGAGACAGAAAGAGAAAAATGAGAAAATGATGGAGGGAAAGAACGAGGGAGAGGGAAACAAAACAAATGAGACAGAAGGAAAAAAAGGGAGAGGGAAGAGAAGTGGGAAGGAGGGAGGGAGGGAAAGAAGAAGAAATGGAGGGAACAAGGAAGGAAGGAAGAATGAAATGAATTGAGAGGTGGAGGAAGGAAGGACTTTTTTGGGGGGGCGGTGTAAATTTTTAAAAAAATTTCTCTCAACATACATTCAAACAATACAATGTACCATCTAATTTTCCCTGAATAAAATGCAGTATTTTGTCAGTAACTAATATCAATCATCAAAAAAGTTGCAAAAGTTTTTTTTTCTAATGTTGTGATCCAGGTACATACTTTTCTTTTAATTAAATTCCCTCCTTAATGTTCCTTCTAAAAGTACAACACCAATTATATTTCTAACTTAACCATTATGCCAAAGTGCTTTCTTCTTTCTTTATATATTTTTCTATAAATATTTTTCTATATTTTTCTATAAACCAAGAAAACCTTGTATAACCAATCAGATGTTAACAAAAGAAAATTAAAAACAAAACATAAACATATATGAATCTCAGACTTCTTTCCCCCCCCAAATAGTACGTTCCCATTTTGTTTTTTACATTAAAATAAGGTATGTGCAGTGTGCATAGGGATTTGTTCATAGGTTTTTTTATAGTCCGGCCCTCCAACAGTCTGAGGGACAGTGAACTGGCCCCCTGTGTAAAAAGTTTGGGGACCCCTGTTCTACATGATATTTATCTTGCATAAGGAGAAACCATACTCTTAAAAAAAGGTAAATCTATTCATATTAATTATGTAGAACAAATGATTAATGACAAAATTCATACTATTATAATATCCTAACCTTTGTATTGTTTTAAATAAGTCAGCATTAACAATCCTCTTGGGTAGGATAAGTATAGTTGGAAGAAAAAGTTTAATTACACAGAGTTATCCCCACTTTAAGCAACATTTTCTTACAAAATAACCTATCCTGTTAATCAAATTTAAATGGGTAACTTACATTTTATTTGTACATTTTATTTACTTGTAAAATATTGTTGCTGGCTTGATCAGAAGAGAAAGCCATGGTTCCTTCCTTCTGAAAGTCTCTTCAACCCTCCCGCCCCTTCCCCCAGTACTTCCTGTAAAGGAGAAGCTGTAATTGGTACAGCCTGCTGCCAATCAGATAGCTCTCTCAGTGCCTCCTTTCTGTGTAGAGAAGGAGCTGTGATTGGTTCAGCCTGTTGCCAATCAGGCAGCTGAGGGGTAGCAAGAGCAGAAAGGGAAAAAAAAACCCTTCTGTTGCCAGCCATGAGCTTTTTTTCCTTCCTGCCTTTCACACCGTAAATGTTGAGCTTTGGGACAGTTTTCAGGTCAGTGAAAGTCAGTGACTATAGTATAAGTGAGGTTGGATTTTTCAGCACATTTTTTGTGCTGAAAATATCGAGTTATACTCGAGTATATACGGTATTTCTCAAATATTTAATAATACATTTTAAGCCAAAACAATTTGAATGTATTGTTCTTCTCCTCTTTGGATTCTTTTAGCAATGTATCAATACAGTTGGCCCTGTGGGCAGAGAGGGAGAAATTTCTTAAATTGAGATCCATAGAAGTAAAGTTCTTACATCCAGAATAAGCTCTTAATATGTTAGTATCTCAAAGATATTTTAGGACAGTGATGGCGAACAAGCCATATCTGAGGGCATGCGAGGCATTGCCCTGTGTCATCTCTAGTATGCATGTGTGCACTAGTCAGCTGATTTTTGGCCTTCCTTTAAGCCATTTTCCCTCTCTCCAGGCTTCAGGAAAGCCTCCTGAACCCTGATGACAGTGAAAAACTGCCCAACAGGCCTATTGGAAGTCCAGAGGCTTCAATGAGTCCTGTGTGCATGCAAGGGGGGACCATGTGGGGGGTTATGTGCATGCAAGGGGCAGTGCTGGGATTGTGTGTGTATATACGGGAGAGGGAATTGCATTATGGATGTGAACGTGCATACACACACTCTTGCACATGCGTACACCTTTATGGCACCCGAACCATAAAAGGTTTTCCACCACTGCTTTAGGATCCTTTGGACTAGCTGGGCTTCATTACATATTGTTTAGAGACAGTGAGCTAAGCGAAGAGAAGTTATAGTTATCTTCCTTTTTCCTTTTCTTTTTTCTCCTTTGTACTTTGAATTTCTTCACATATTTTTGACTTTCGTTGTTTACAGTTTTAATTCTTAATAAAACTATTTGAAAGAAAAATAGAAGAATTAGGCTTCAAATCTTATCAGCTCAGCCACATGATGTATATCACAGGTGTCATACTCATGCCATCATGTTGCCACCATAGGACATTTCATGATATTTTCCCCCTTCATGGAGCTAGGGTGGGCAGGGCTTGTGTATGATGCATCTGATCCACTGGGCTAATCTGAAGAACAGATACTTCGGGTAACAATAGAAACAATGACTGTTACAATTGCAGTAACCTTTTAAGGTTAGACAGAACAGAATATTTCATCTCTTTTCACTGCATGCTCTACCAAAGTCTTCCCACCCAACTACCTAAACAGCCAAGCAAATGCGGGAAAATATAGGGGGAAGTACAGATGACTTCAGTTATGTTGGAAACATTTGAAGTGATTAGTTCATATAGCATATGTAATTTTAGATACAGTGGTACCTCAAGATACGAACCCCTCGTCTTACGAACAACTCGTGATACGAACCCGGGGTTCAGAAAAATTTTGCCTCTTCTTACGGACTTTTTTCGAGTTACGAACCGGCGTTCGGAGACTGCTGGGAAGCCGCACGGCTGTTTTAAAAGGTGACAGCCGAGCGGCGGGGCTTCCCAGCAGCCTCCCAAACGCCAGTTCGTAACTCGAAAAAAGTTCGTAAGAAGAGGCAAAAATTTTCTGAACCCCGGGTTCGGTTCGGGAGGTTGCTGGGAAGCCCCCCAGCCCGGCTGTGACCTTTTAAAACAGCCGCGCGGCTTCCCAGCTGTCTCCGAACGCCGAACGTGGAAGTTCGGGTTTGGCGTTCGGCTTTGGGAGACAGCTGGGAAGCCGCGCAGCTGTTTTAAAAGGTCACAGCCAGGCTGGGGGGCTTCCCAGCACCCCCCCGAACCCCGAACTTTTGCCGAACTTCCAGGTTCGGGGTGGTGCTGGGAAGCCCCCCAGCCCGGCTGTGACCTTTTAAAACAGCCGCGCGGCTTCCCAGCTGTCGCCGAACGCGGAAGTTCGGGTTTGGCGTTCGGCTTCAGGAGACAGCTGGGAACCCGCGCGGCTGTTTTAAAAGGTCGCAGCCGGGCTGGGGGCCTTCCCAGCACCCCGAACTTTTGCCGAACTTCCGGGTTCGAGGTTGCTGGGAAGCCCCCCAGGCTGGCTGTCACCTTTTAAAATAGCCGCGCGGCTTCCCAGCAGTCGCCGAACGCCGTTTTTTTGCGGGGGGGGGGGGGGTTTGGTTGCACGGATTAATTGACTTTACATTGTTTCCTATGGGAAACAATGTTTCGTCTTATGAACCTTTCGTCTTACGAACCTCCCCCTGGAACCAATTAGGTTCGTAAGACGAGGTATGACTGTACTTGTAGACTCCTTCCATCTCCTTAATCTTGGCCCTTTTCCTGTGCCATTTCTACAATAACAATATGAACAGTGATCTTAATGTCTAAGAACTCTGAAAATGATAAAGATTCAGGAGACTATTGTGTAAACATCCAACTGCAGGCTTCTCCATTCTCAGAATGCTTGCCTCCTCACTTGATCGTAGGAAGTCTGTTAAATGAAAATTTAAAAAGAAAAACATTTCTGCCCTTGGGTCAATGTAATTATGTTGCATTGATTATATGTTGAAGATGATTCAGTTGCTGGAATTATTGTAGCTCCACCCTTTCATGTCAATAAAGATTGTTAAAGAACTCTAATAATGATTGGAAGAAGGATGTTGTCTCTTATAGCTGGTAAAAGCCTGGCACTTGCTTGGTATAAAACTATATTTGTCTGTCTGTCTGTCTGTCTGTCTGTCTGTCTGTCTGTCTATCTATCTATCTATTTATCTATTGGATTTGTATACCGCCCCTCTCCAAAGACTTAGAGTAAGCTTTAAGTAGAGCAGCTTCAGATCAAAAATTTCAGATATGAATCTTTTCCAGCCTAAAGATGATGGGCTTTGCAACTGGAAGCTTCTGCATATGAACAATATTGTTACTTAATTCTCTTAACAATCATCAAATTTTATTTTGAACAAAGATGAAATTCTCATCTTTCTCATATTCTATGGGGAAAACAATATATTCAAAATTACATCGATGGAAATTATTCTCTTCTGATGTCTCTATAAAAAGTCATTAACCACATATACAGTAGAACCCCGACTTACGAGACTAATTGGTTCCGGAAGGAGGCTCGTAAGTCAGAACGCTCGTATGACGAAACATTGTTTCCCATAGGAAACAATGTAAAGTCAGTTAATCCGTGCAACAACAAAAAAAACCGCTGCCGCCGAACGCGGAAGTTAGCGTTCAGAGACAGCTGCGAAGCGGCGCGCATGTTTTAAAATGTCAGAGCTGGCCTGGGGGGCTCGGGGGGAAGCCCCCGAGCCCCCCAGGCTGGCTGCCACGTTTTAAAACACGCGCGCCGCTTTGCAGCTGTCTTCTGAAGCCGGAACGCTAACTTCCGCGTTCGGTTTCAGAAGACAGCTGCAAAGCGGCGCGCTTGTTTTAAAACATCAGAGCCAGCCTGGGGGGCTCGGGGGCTTCCCCCCGAGCCCCCCAGGCCGGCTCTGACGTTTTAAAACACACGCGCCACTTCGCAGCTGTCTTCTGAAGCCGGAACGCTAACTTCCGCATTCGGTTTCAGAAGACAGCTGCAAAGCGGTGCGCGTGTTTTAAAACGTGGCAGCCGGCCTGGGGGGCTCGGGGGCTTCCCCCCGAGCCCCCCAGGCCGGCTCTGACGTTTTAAAACACGCGCGCCGCTTTGCAGCTGTCTTCTGAAACCGAACGCGGAAGTTAGCGTTCCGGCTTCAGGAGACAGCTGCGAAGTGGCGCGCGTGTTTTAAAAGGTTGCAGCCGGCCTGGGGGGCTTGCCAACACCCCCCCCCCAGCACCCCAGGCCGGCTGCAACCTTTTAAAACACGCGGGATACGAGCGCCAAGGAGCTGTCTCCTGAAGCCGAGACAGCTCCTTGGCGCTCGTATCCCGAATGTGAGCTCGGAAGGCGAACAAAAATGTTGCTCCCCTCCCAGCTCTTATCTCGAGTAGCTCGTAAGTAGAGCTGCTCGTATGTCGAGGTTCCACTGTAGTTTAAGCAAAGATGTCAAACTCGATTTCATTGTGGGCCACATCAGAGTTGTGTTTGAGCTCAGAGGGCAGAGTGGGCATGCCTGGGGTGGAAATTGCTAATTCTATGTCCTGCAGCTCTCTGCCAATGAAAATGGAACTCAGGAAGGCATTCCGGGCTCCTTTTTCGCTGGCAGAGGCATCGCTGTCTGCTCCTTCGCTGTTTCCAGGGAGGCCCTGTCGGTCAGATCTAAGCATCCCGTGGGCTGGATCCATACCATGATCCTTGAGTTTAATGTCCTGGTTTAAGGCATTTAAAAATGTGGTGGGGGGAAGGAAGAGATGTGTTGGTGCAGTGATTAGAATGCAGCACTACAGGATAATGCACTGCTTACTCTACGAGTTTGATCCTGAGCAGCTCAAGGTTGACTTCCATCCTTCCAAGGTCGGTAAAATGAGGACCCAGATTGTTGGGGTCAATATACTGCCTCTATAAACTCCTTAGAGAGGGCTGTAAAGCAATATGAAGTGGTATTTTAGTCTAAGTGCTAGTTCTATTAAGAACTGGAAGGAACTAAACTTGAGCCTAAAATTACCAAATGAGATCAATTAAGCTCATAGCTCTATCCCTTCTTAGGTGTACCATTGCATATAGTTGTTCTCCAAAAACTGAAACCACATTTCATTAGAGATCTAACATGTTGTCTAAAATATGCATTTTGAGATTTATCGGGATCCTATCAATAATACTCATTGAAACAGTACCCAATAGTTACTATTCTGATCCATACAAGTACATTGAACAGTAAAGTACATGCACTGTACATAAATATAGTAACATGCCATTGTAGTCTGTAAATCCAATATTTTTCTCACCCATTATTCAAAGAAAATATGAATGTAAATGGTTCATATTAAACTCTGAAATAAATACAAATATGACTGCCATAAAAATTGTTTCCAACATTATTAGATCTTCCTCCCTATTGTTGTCAATTCCATCTATGCACTTGAACTCATTGTGTTATTTTGTTTCAGGATGAATGAAAAAAAAAACTGTAAAGTACTTTGGCCATCTGCATTTTCAAGGACTGAATAGCTATATTGCAAAGGCAGTTGTAAGACAACATTCCCCATACGTGCACAATGATGTGAGTTTATCCTTTTAGTGCAGGTCACTGAGTCAGGGAAATTCAGTCTTCTGGGGGGAAATGGAAGGTGCATTTGCCACAGGAATATATTTTCTACTGACCTAAGGACTATATAAACAGAATCATCTGATCTTCTAGTGTAGCTAAAAACAATGTCTGTGTCCCTCTAGCTAGATCAATACAGTGCATTTGCTAAAGTGGGATGGCCTTGCTATGAAACAACAAAATATCCAGTTTTTCTGCCTAAGGAACCACTGAATAAATGCTTCTTTCACTATTCCCTGCACTCCAGAATTATAGTTCATGAACTGGTTAAAGTAACTTATTTCTAGAAAATGACCTTAGCCAGAAAATCTCTGGTGACTTTCAAATGACTGAAAACAGAACACTTGCTCCAAACAACAGATTTTAACAGTTTTGGCTCTATTCACTAAGTCAAGCCAAAACATAATGCCTTTATTTTATAAAAGAGATTCTGACCTGTGTACCTGAAAAAAAGGGAAAGAAAAGTAAGGTGAACAAACTTAAATGCACATGTAAAGATCAAACAAAACAAATGTAAATTGTGTAACTATAGGCCAGGAAGAATGAAAGCTAAGGATTTTATTTTAAAGGCCCTGTAAACTTGCGGTTAACAAAGAACAGCTAAGCTAATAGGCTGCCACTATCTTCCACATATAAAGCCAATAGTTCAAACTCAGTACTACTTTCAAACTTCCTTTTTTCTGTGTGTGATTTGAATGATTCCAAGCACAATCTGTCACCACATTTCTAATAACTGAAACAGCATTCAGGAAGAGCACATTGCAACATAGAGAATATGAAAGGGCTATAATATCAGAGATTTGTGTACCAAAAATGTCCAGGCATCAGAGAAGTGCTTGGCAAAACTGTTAGGGTAAATGAAGTGCCCTGTAAAGCACTAAGGTAACTGATGCTCATAAGCCAAAACAACAATACTGTATTTTGAAAGTCTTCCCTTGATTATCTGTACATACATCTGTTGTACAGCCAAAGGTGTACAAGGAAAGTCTTCCAAACAAACTCATCCAGTTTTCCAGGGAATGAAGTTGCTTTAGTTTTGGTACACAAAGCTGTAGTAGTTGCAAAGGAAGCTTTATCTACACATACACACACACACAATGTAGGAAAGCTTTCAAAACCTTTTGAAGCATATGGTTATTTTGGAGTTTGAAAAACCAGCCTGACATTTACCCCAAAACATTGTGGGTAGAGCTTTCTACAAGTTATCAAATGTATTGAGTAGGTAGCACCCAATATACCTTTTCTGCACACATCCAAGTCCATTGGTTATTGAAAATAGTTTACTTATATGTATAACCTCTCCTTTTCTTAGACATATTTGGCATTTAATATATTGCAGGAATCTGCTCAGTGATCCTGTACTTCATTGTATGACTATTCTGGTAGCCCAGTCAAAATTTCATTCTTTTCTGAAAGCGAAGAAAACAGAGAAAGAAAATGCTCCTTTCTGATCTAATGATTTATCACAATTCCTCTCAACCACGATTTTGAGTGCAAAAATTGAAAAATGATGCTGTTTGCCAGTTCAGATACTTACTTCATATAAGAAAATCAAATTCTATCAAACTTGGATGTACAAAGTTTGTACAAATGGATGTTCAAAGATAAACTAGGTATCTTTTAGAAGGAATCCATAAATACAAAAATAAAGCTCATAAAGAACTAAGTGGTATGCGGGGCATATTGTGAATTTTATCAGTATTTCTCTATTTGTCACTTGGCATCCACTTTGTTTCTTTGTGCCTTACTGCCAATAGCCCAAACTCTCAAATGTGTTTCACATAAACTTTTGTGATGAAATCTGAATTAACAAGTGAACTTTATCTCTTTAAGTTTTTTTCTGTCGAAAAAAATAACACTTATGGAATGAGAGAAATGTCACATTTTTAAAATAATACAGTGGTTAACCATGGCTTTATTAAGTGTGACTTATTCTTATTAAACATCTAGATTTCTTCATAAATTGTTAAAGGTTTAGGTTTCAATATTTCTGAGTACTCTGGGATCCTGTTCTTGTTCCCCTGAATAGTGTACAAAAGAAGATATGAACTAGGAGAATTGTTAAAGATACAAAAAGTCTTTCGGTGTTTTCTTTTGAGGGTAAAGGTAATTTGTTAAGAAACCTTCTTGACAGGTTGATGAAGCATACTTCGTTGTTTTTTTTCTCCACAGTGTATCACCAAGAGAGTCAAGCGAAAGCCAAGCTGTAACACATTGACTGGCAATTAGATTTTTAAAACCTCAGAAATAAGACCTCATAATGGTACCTAATGGGATTCCAAAGCAACTATGTAGGCTATCCAAACTATCATCAGGCACTGGAATTAAAAGAAAAGCCTAGCAACTCAAATAACAGTTTCATTGGTTCCCTGACAATTCTGCTAATTTTGGGCTACCTGTCCTATTAGAGTTGATTAGGACATGTAAAATTAATAAATCTGTGAGTGAGATGGGTGGTATATAAATTTGACAAATAAATAAAATCTGATTGATGTTTTTGACAAGCTTGAAACCCGAAATGTTATAGATCTATCAGCATCCCTCCAATCTCCTCTTCCATCCCTAACTCCTAACCTAAGATAATGAAATCAAGGCATTATGGAAAGAAAAAAATATCATGACTTGAAAGAAAGTTGAAGAACATTATCCTCAAATGCTAATGGTTCATCAAACATGGTTGCAAATGTATAAATTTTACCTACTGCTCATTACCATATTTTGGACTTTTAGGCAAAATTATGCTGTTATCCTTTATCATGTGTGTAGATTAGATTAGAACTGAGAGGGGTAGTTGCATGAAAGGGAAAGTTACTAGCCACAATAAATTCCTTTCTTAGACTCCAAGGTCATTCTTTATTCTGCACCAGCAGATATAAGGAGGAGGTCAGTGTAATCCCTGCACTTGAACTGGCCCTCGTGATGAACTTGTGGATGTGGGGATGGGGGATAAAACTTAACCTGGGTGGGGTAGCGGAAGGAAGTTAGTATCGGGATGGAAACAGAGTGACTAACATGGCTCTGTTAATAAATCAAACTTTGTATGAGAGATTTGGACTGGAATCTGATTTATTTCTCAGATGCTATTTGGGGTGTTGACACCAGCCCTAAATTGCCATGCTATTTCAATGTCTTCTGAAGCCATGCATAGTGCCATCTTTGAATTGTGGTGCACTCCTTAGCCTGGATCTTGGCCACATTCACTCAACAGCCCTTCTTTAATGGGAGAACTGCATGGTTACCTGTTCAATCATACACCCCCACGTGGCTTCATGATTTGTGAAAAAGCTTGTCAGCACCGCACTCCGGATGCACCAAGGTCTTAATGTGCTATAGGTTGCCACCCAGTTCATTTATTTATTATTTATTATTTATTTATTACTTGGATTTGTATGCCGCCCCTCTCCGAAGACTCGGGGCGGCTCACAACATGTAAAAAGACAAATCGTAAGTAATCAACAATTTTAAATTTTAAAGATTTAAAAAAACCCACAAACTAACAGACTCACACACAAGCATACCATATATAAATTCAACGTGCCCAATGCAATGTTATAATTGGCCAGTTTGACACAACGGCCATGGAGGTCCACAGTAGTTATACGCAGTATGCCCTGGCTGCACTCTTGGTTGGCCTTTGTCCACTTTCTTTAGCATCCAGCACCCATGCCACTACCTGGTCAGGTTTCCTTGCTCTGGACCTCATTCTCATGGAGACGAAGGATAAATGTAAATCTGGACTCCATATTAACACACATACCCCCATTGTCACAGGGTCTCCAGGGCTTTGAACACTTCTATGGACAAACTTCTGAGCAGTACCAAAGGCAGTCTGATGCCCATGGGGAGAGGGGGGCTCTACCCCACAAGTCTTATAGATTTTATGAGATCTTGTGCAGGGGACTTCTTCATGGGTGCCTTACAGAACAGCCTTATTCTCTGCACCTATAAATAAAGCCTCCAGGCTTAACTTAGAGACCAATCCAAAACAGTGTACTTTGGAACCTCTGGGATCACACTTGCTGTACACTTGTAAGTTTTCCCACTTCACCGAGACTGGGTGGGCTCAGGTAAGTAACTGTCTGAGTAAAGGAGTCATTAAGGTGGGCCTTTCTGCTATTCCTTATAGGAATCAGACTTTTATCAGGCTTTCACTTGAGCCTGAAAAAAAGATGCTCTATCCTTAAGAAAACCCTGTTGTTGATTTTGTAAAGCAGTGTACAGACCTAGAAAAGTTCTAAGGTTTTGTTGTTGTTTGTTTTGTTTTGTGGCATACATGTTGTCCTCAACTTACAACAACAATGGAAGACCAAAGTTCTGTTACTAAGCAGGGCAATTATTAAGTGAGTTGTGCCCCATTTTATGACTTCTTTTGCTGCAGTTGTTTAATGAACCATTGCAATTGTTAACTAAATCATGCGGTTATTAAGTGAGGTTGGCTTCCCCCATTGACTTTGCTGTGTCAATTGGCAGAAGCCAGCTGGGAAGGTTATAGATGGTCACATGATCTCGGAACAGTTGTCAAGTGTCTGGATTTTGACCACATAACCACGATGATGCTGCAACAATCTTAAATGTAAAAAAGACTCCTACAGTAAGTCACTTTTTTTCAACTTCAAATGGTCACTAAATGGATGGTTGTAAGTCAAGAATAAATAGCTGAGAAGGAATTTGCTTTTGCTTGCAATTGTGTAAAGAAGACAAAACACCTCTTCCAAATCATTTTCAAAGCACACAACTAGTCATTAAATTAAATGCTGGTCAAAAGACCGAGATAATTTTATAATAGGAATAATGTCCAAATACATAAGGTCCGAAGTTGGAATTTTGGGAGCCCTTTATTCAAAGGTCTTTTGTCTTTAAGGATCAGCCTTTTTTCCCCCTACACATTTATCTTTCTTTTAAAAAACAACAGCATAATATCATTTAAATAATATCATTAATTGCAGTCCATTAGAGTAGCAGGACACTCTGAAATGGTAGGAAAGGTTTTGGCAACATTATTTTACCACCACCACCACCAAAGCAGTAAAATTACATGATACTTTTTACTACAATTCCTTTCAAAAATCAGCCATATCTCCCAGAAACCTTGAAGAACTTGCTGCTCTTTTTGACCCTCTAATAGACAGGAGGAAGTCTGGATTTCCTCATATTTGGAATTTTGTACTAAAGCTAGTCTGAGAACTTGATTGACTGAATTCTTATCCCTGTAAGCTGACAGCTCGATTAGCAATGTGAACGAAGTGCAGCCTCTGTTGCTCTTAATGGAGCAACCCAGCCAAGTTTTCTTTGTAAATGATGGATATATTTTTTCCCACTCTAATCCTCACTTTTTTTTTTCAGTCCTATTCCAAATTTGCACAAACAGGGAGTTCAAAGAGAATACTTTTGCCCAGCTCATCATGAATAATGGAGCCAGAATCAGGCCCCTGAGCATTGAGCAATATGCAAAGACCTTGCTCCAACCGATAAAAATGGGCTTGAGGTAGTAATGAGGAGTTAAGTGTTAATGCGTCCTCATTAACACAATGTGAATTAACTTTAATGGAGTGCAGCAAGAAGTCATGGATAATATGCCTCCTGATGGCTATGGCTGAATTCTCCTGCAAGACGTGACTGCCTTTTCTAGTGACTGGGTCATCCCATGGCAGCTCTCAAGAGCTGGCACTCATCCCAGCTTATGCATATCTCACGAGAAGTGTTACATGCCATATTTCACGAAAGGAAATTAAGTGCAAAGTAAAGTAGAGTCTCCTTCAAATCTAGTTTGACTCCTGGTGACTTCATAAAGATGCCCAAATAGTTTTTTTGGCAACAGTAGCCAAATAAGGAGTCCTTGATGCTCTCTGAGTTTGAATGTTTTATTGCAGACATTGCATTACCCAAACTAAATAACATCATCGGTGCTAGCATTGTTACCTAGTTTGGATAATGAAATCTCTGCAGGAATACAGTCAAGATCAGACAGCAACAAGTACCGCATTTGGAATATTGCATCCAGTGAAAAAGATGTTGAGACTCTAGAAAAAGTTCAGAGAAGAGCAATAGAGATTATTATTATTATTATTATTATTATTATTATTATTATTTAGATTTGTATGCCGCCCCTCTCCGTAGACTCGGGGCAGCTCACAACAATAACAAAGACAATGTAAGAACAAATCTAATAATTTAAAAAACACTAAAAACCACATTATTAAAAAACAAAAACATACACACAAACATACCATGTATAAACTATATAGCCCCGGGGGTGATGTCTCAGTTCCCCCATGCCTGACGGCAGAGATGGGTCTTAAGAACTTTACGAAAGGCAAGGAGGGTGGGGGCAGTTCTGATCTCCGGGGGGAGCTGGTTCCAGAGGGTCAGAACCACAGAGAAGGCTCTTCTCCTGGGTCCCGCTAAACGACATTGTTTAGTCGAGGGGACCTAGAGAAGGCCAACTCTGTGGGACCTAACTGGTCGCTGGGATTCGTGCGGCAGAAGGGACTAGAGGCTAAAACCTCTTGAGATTCTAGAGAAAGTGCAGAGGAGAGCAACCAGAATGATTATCAGACTGGACACTATAACATGCAAAGAGCAGTTGCAGGAACTAGGCATGGCCAGTCTGGCGAAAAGAAGTACCAGTGAAGACAGGATAGCAGTACAGTGTTCCCTCGCTTTTGGCGGGGGATGCGTTCCGAGACCACCCACGAAAGTTGAATTTCCTCGAAGTAGAGATGTGGAAGTAAATACACTATTTTTGGCTATGAACAGTATCACAAGCCTTCCCTTAACACTTTAAACCCCTAAATTGCAATTTTCCATTCCCTTAGCAACCATTCAGATTATTACTCACCATGTTTATTTATTAAAGTTTATTAAACAAAAGTATTTATTAAAGGCAGATGAAAGTTTGGTGATGACATATGACGTCATCGGGTGGGA
Source organism: Erythrolamprus reginae (assembly GCF_031021105.1). Lineage (NCBI taxonomy): Eukaryota > Metazoa > Chordata > Lepidosauria > Squamata > Dipsadidae > Erythrolamprus > Erythrolamprus reginae. The sequence goes on from NC_091952.1 coordinate 93,607,505, forward strand.
AAAACCGTGGTATAGGGAAAAACCCCGCAAAGTATTTTTTAATTAATATTTTTGAAAAACCGTGGTATAGACTTTCCGCGAAGTTTGAACCCACGAAAATCGAGGGAACACTGTATTCCAATACTTGAGGGGCTGCCACACAGAGGAGGGGATCAGACTGTTTTCCAAGACAACAGAAGGCCAGACAAGGAATAATGGATGGAAACTGACCAAGGAGAGATTCAACCTGGAAATAAGGAGAAACCTTCTGACAATGAGAACGAACAACCAGGATATAAGAGGAGGATATAAGAGCTCCAACATTTGAGACTTTCAAGAGGAGATTGGACAACTATTTGTCTGAAATGGTGTAGGGACTCTTGCTTGAGTGAGGGGTTGGACTAGATGACCTACAAGATCACTTCCAACACTAGTAATCTAATCTAATCTAATTTATGTAAAGAATGGTTGATGGAATTGGGTATGTCTAGTTTGATGGAAAGAAGGACTAGGGGTGATGTGATAGCATGTTTCAATATCTAAGGGGTTGCCACAAAGAAGAGGGAGTTAAGATATTATCCAAAGCACTTGAATGCAGGAGAAGAAGCAATGGATGGAAACTAATCAAGGAGAGAAACACCCTAGAAATAAAGAGAAATTTCCTCTTTATTTCCTGACAGTTAGAACAGTTAATCAGTAGAACAACTCAGCTCCAGAAGTTATGAATTCTCCAATACTGGAAGTTTTTAAACAAGAAATTGGACAACTATTTATCTGAAATGGTATAGGATTTCTTTCCGGAGCATAGAGTTGGACCAGAAGACATTCAAGGTCCCTTTCCAGCTCTGTTACTCTGACCGTTCATGTCAACCATGAGTTACAAATATTCACCTTTTAAAAAAGTAAATAAATAATGTTTTATTTGCAGTTTTCTTTTCACACCGTACATATTTTGTGGGCAGTGTATTGACCCTAATCCTAACCCTAATCCTAACTCTAACCCTAACAATAATAATACAAATAAGTATGTGTAATCCTAATCTTCCAATGTCAACAATACTATTCTCTCTTTATAATTCTTTATTATTTTTCCTATTAATTTGTTTAAACACAGATAACATGTATTTGTAATTCCCTATTAAATTACTAATATTTAATATTTTAAGAATTACTCATTATTCCACCATAACTTCAACATTCCAAATGTGTAAGATTCCTAATAAATCCAAATATTAGCCATATTAAATTGATCTCGGGAGTGTATCTCAAAATTCCCACAACTTCTAATCCATAATATTTTAAATTTACTGTATACTTTAGCATACTATTAATGTTATTAATTCAATTAAATTTCCCAATCCTAAATTTCCATCTACTAATCTTAACTTATTTTTAGTTATAATAAGTTGTATTATCTGTTAATATATATACTACTATTTTCCGTATTTGTGTTTTCCATTTTTTAAATATTTTTTCTCATTATTCGTCTTATCTTAACTTTTTTGAAATTCCAGAATTTGTTGACTTTTTAGTCAGCCTTTATCTCCCTCTTGCTCTTATAATTTTGTAGCTTTTTAAATATATTTTTGTGCCTACTGAACATTCCCTTCTGGATACCCTTAATTTTTTTTCTGCTGTATTATTTGAACACCCATCAACCAGACTTCCTTTTTTAAAGAGATTTTTCTTTCTCCCCTCTCTAAATCTTTCTCCTCCCCCCCTCTAAACCTTTCTCTCTTTTTTTGAAGAGAGTTTTCTCTTTTCTATCTGCTCTATTATAAGCTTTTAAAGAGTTATTTAATGGATTCCTGATTAATCCTTGCTCTTTTTTATTTTTTAGCTTCTTGCATCTAATTTTGATTTTTCCCTTCCAATGTTTCTTCTAATTTCTCATCTATTTCTTGAATATCATATTCCTCTCCCCTCATCTCTCCCACTATTGTTGAGTGACTTCTACATTCATTTCTGTGTCTTTAAACAATTCCCTTGTCTCCTTATCCAATATTCTCCTTTTCTGATAGCCAAATACTTTCCCATTGCCTTTTTCCAGAATGCTGTTTTGACTTCTTAGATTCATTTACAGGGCAGGTTTCCTATTTCACTATTCACCAGATCCAACCTTGCTTAGTTTCTAGGCTCAGCTCAGGAATGATTCTTCCATTACCAGTTTTGGGTAGCACATGAAATTTTTAATATCACTTTGTAAGCTCGTATTAAAAGTCAGTGGTTAAGAATAGTGATGGGCGAACCCAACGGTGTTCAGGTTCGGCAAGTTCGGACAAACTTTACGCAAAATTCGGCCGAACCCGAACCGAACCAGAATTTGAACCTGAACAGGGAATCCCTCCCACGAAGAGATTCCGGGGGGCAGAGCTTTGACGTCACCGGCGGGCTGCTAAGGACGCCAAGGTGATCACTTTCTGGATTCCATGGAATCCAGGAAGTGATCACCTTGGCATCCTTAGCAACCTGCCGGTGACGTCAAAGCTCCGAACGCCGAACATGACTCCAAACTTTGCCCGAAGTTTGAAAAAAATTTGGGTTCATGTTCGGCATACCGAACACCGCAAAATTCGGTACGGACCCGAATTGTACAGGTTCGGTTCGCCCATCACTAGTTAAGAACATACAGAGAAGTCATAATGGCAAGAATGCATATACAGAAGAAACATAACACTTTTGATTATCTACACCCCAGAATTTCTGTTCTTACAGTAGAGTCTGAATCTTCCATACATTAGTCTCAAGGTAGACTATTGAGGAAAGCTTTGTCCTTGAAACTCAGAAAGTTGTCACTTATCAGTACGGCTGACAGGAAAACCAATGTCCTGACTCAGTACAAAGAACATTTCTTTAAGTTCTTGAGCAAACAGCTTTTTTGTGTCTGCACCATTTATAAGGCCAATCAGACAAGGAGGTTAGAGACGGGATAGAACTTACTTGTTTGCATTATAATGTTCAGTCATTTAATTCACACATCCCAAATCTATATGCAAATCAGAATGTAGTTGTACATCAGTACCTACGCTTCTCCAAAGATTGCATTACAGTTTGCAACTAAAATATTAAACATATAAATGCATATATTATGGAAAGGTGTGAACAAAACATATTATATTAAGAAAAGGGGGGAAAAGCTTTAAAACACAAACTGATGCACTGAAGGAAATCAGTCAACCAAACAGAGAAGAAAAAAAGAAAATTATGCCATGATGCATAGAATTTTTTACATAAAGAGAGCGCTTTTTAAATTAGAAACTGACCTAGAAATGGAAATATGAGAACATGAGGTACTTGGAAAAATAAATTTCACACATTTCACCATGTCAGGACTTCCTATTTTTCTCTGTGCAGACAAGGAACAAAGAGCTCTTTAGTAACACTAATCAACATGGTGATAAACCACACGGTTTGATTTCCTGAAGTGAAGGTGCTTTCCTTTTTTGATCATCCATCTCAATTTCTGCGTTTAGGATATTTTGTGGATTTGGCCCAAACAGGAACAGTTTGAGTGGCCTGAAGATTCTATTAAAAGCTTCCCATCTATCTCCCCAATTAAATTGTCCTTGAACTAGCAATGCAGCTAATTTTTTTCCTTATGATTTATTGCTTATACCAGTCAATTAACACATAACCACAAACCCGCGGTCATAGTGACCGCAATAGTTTTCCAAAATGTTCAGAACACCACTATTTTTAGAAATGGATCATTCCAGTTGCAAATAGCTTTTGTTTTCCCAACAATAAGAGTATATGCAGCATTGTACTTGCATGAGGTATTTGGTGTTTTCTATATATTCTGTCGGGCTCTCTGGTAGACTCCTCCCAAAAATTCACAGGTACAAATTTCAGACACACACACGTTTGAAAATTCAAGACAATGTCCTTTATAATGAAAAGTCACTTAAACTAAGCCCTCTTTTGGTATAGCAAAGAGCACTCATCTCCAATCAAACTGGTCCCTTATCAGTTCTGTGATACTTAGCTTGCAGCTGTGAGGCAATTCACAGTCCTTCTTCTTTCACAAAGTGAAACACATTTTGCTCTGGTTTAGTTTCAAAGCGGGGGGAAATCAGCACACAAAAGGTCAAAGTCAGTAAAGCAGTCACGAAACACAACGATCAGATAATCCTCCACAATGGCCAAACCCACAGGCTGCTATTTATAGCAGCCTCACTAATGACCACAGCCCCACCCAACCACAGGTGGCCTCATTTTCTTTGATAATAATCTCTCAGTTGTTGTTGCCTATGCATCGGTCTCCGCATGTGTGGCTGTATCATTAACTCTTGTTCTGAATCCAAGGAGGAGCTAGATAATTGATCTCCTTCTGAGTTGTCTGCCACACTCTCCTCCTCCCTGTCACTCGTGTCTTCTTGGTCAGAGGAGCCTTCATCATCAGATTCCACCGGGGGCAAAACAGGCCTGCAGCATGTGGATGTCTCCCCCACATCCACAGTCCTTGGAGCAGGAGCTGGGCCAAAGCTAACCACAACACTATAGTGGGGTTTGAAATGAAGGTCAGTTTGACCACAGATCTTTGTAAACATATATATATACTGCTCAAAAAAATAAATAAAGTAAACACTTAAACAACACAATATAACTCCAAGTAAATCAAACTATGAAATCAAACTGCCCACTTAGGAAGCAAAACTGATTGACAATCAATTTCATTTTGTTGTCAGCACATTCAACTTAGTACAGAACAAAGTATTCAATGAGAATATTTCATTCATTCAGAACAGAATGTGTTATTTGAGTGTTCCCTTTATTTATTTTGAGCAGTGTATAATGTCAAGGTGATATTTTGCATCAAAAAGAGTGCGATTTGGTGATCCAAACTTTTAAGAAATTGTTCTAACATGGCATGCTGAAGCAGAGCGTGATCTGAGTGAAGTGGAATCAGATTGCAACAAAACTTTTGTAATGGATGATGAGAAACCTGCTATCACCGCCAATTGGATTTCTCATCATCCATTACAAATGTTTTGTTGCAATCTGATTCCACTTCATTAGTGATCATGAAGCTCCCAATGAAATTGATGACCAGGTGCAATCTACATCGTGTAATAATCTATATGACAAGAACAAATTCAAATGATCTAGTGCACCTGTTGGAAGGAATAGGCTCGACTACTGTAATGCTCTCTACATGGGGCTACCTTTGAAAAGTGTTTGGAAACTTCAGATCGTGCAGAATGCAGCTGCGAGAGCTATCATGTGCTTCCCTAAATACGCCCATGTCAAACCAACACTCCACAGTCTGCATTGGTTTCCCATCAGTTTCCGGTCACAATTCAAAGTGTTGGTTATGACCTATAAAGCACTTCATGGCATCGGACCAGAATATCTCCGGGACCGCCTTCTGCCGCATGAATCCCAGGGACCAGTTAGGTCCCACAAAATGGGCCTTCTCCGGGTCCCGTCAACTAAACAATGTCGTTTGGTGGGACCCAGGGGAAGAGCCTTCTCTGTGGTGGCCCCGACCCTTTGGAACCAACTCGCCCCAGATATCAGAGTTGCCCCCACCCTTCTTGCCTTTCGTAAGCTCCTTAAAAACCCCCTCCGTCATCAGGCATGGGGGAATTGAGACTTTCCCTCCCCCTAGGCTTAAAAAAATTATGCATGGTATGTTAGTATGTATGATTCGTTTTTTAAATTGGGGTTTTAAATTAACTTAAATTTAAATATTGGATTTGTTTACATTGTATTATTATTGCTGTGAGCTGCCCCAAGTCTGCGGAGAGGGGCGGCATACAAATCTGATAGATAGATAGATAGATAGATAGATAGATAGATAGATAGATAGATAGATAGATAGATAGATAGATAGATAGATAGATCCAGAACTACTAGCCACAATATTGTAGTGTAATAGTACCTGGACTATGGCCAGGAGTTAGAGCGATCATTATGATCTCATGTCTGTAACAGTGTAGCTGAAATAGTGTGTCTGTGGTTAAGGGTTAAAGCAACATTTGACTAATGGACAGTGTAAGCTACCATATCAGGGTGAACTAGTTCATCTGAGTTACAGCTTTTTTATGGCAAAAGTTCCAAATTTCCCGGCTAATACCATGTGGCTGAGCTCCCCTCTCAGAAACCTTCTGGGTTGAATCTGGACATGTCTAGACATTAGCCTTGTCTTTTGCCTTGGTGTAATGGCTTCATAGTTCTTGTCAAAACTTCCTATATTCCATGAGTCACTTCTGTCATGAAAGGCAGACGATAAAACAGGCAGGCAAATGAAACATCTCAGCAACTGAAATTTGTATTCTTATTAATAATACAAATATTCTTATTACCCTTAAAAAGCATTGGAGACTGCAACTGGTTCAGAATGCAGCCACGTGAGCTGCTGTGGGTGTGCCTAGGTACATCCACATAATTCCAACATTCTGCGAGCTGCATTGGCTATTGATTGGTCTCTGGATGCAACTTAAGGTGTTGGTTATTACCTATAAAGCCCTATATGGCATTGGATTAGACTATTTATGTGACCTTCTTCTGTCACGTAACTTCCAGAGACCTATTATAACCCACAGGGTCGGCTTTCTCCAGGTCCTGGTGGGCAAACACTGCTAATTGGCAGGGCCACCTGGGAGGGCCTTCTCTGTGGTGGCTCTGGCTCTATGAAACCAACTACCCCCAGATACCTGGACTTCCCCCACCCTCCTGGGATTCTGGAAGGCTGTGAAAACATGGCTCTGCCAGCAGGTCTGGGTGCCACTGCACAACTAGCCTGGCCCAAAAGATATGAATGCTTGTTGAATGAACGTTATACTTTGGGGTTCTTTTTTAACTGTTACATATCATTATTATTGTTTATTATATTGTTTATTTTTGTTTATTTTGTATTACACTATATTTATTACTGTACTCCGCCCGGAGTCCACAAGGAGTTGGGCAGCTTAAAAATTAATTAAATTAAATTAAATTAAAATTAAACACTTGAAAAATCAACCCACTGATTTGAATGTATCTGGTGGAATAGATTACACCATTCGCACACCATTCCTTTGAATTCATACGCAACAAAGAACATTAGAAAGAACAAAGAGCATTAGTGTTTTGAGAAAACACTATCTTCTAAAATGCTAACTGGATATGATATATATTTCTCACTTCTACCTTTACCATTATTTTTACGCCATTAAAAAAAAATGTGGTTGCTGTTGCTGGTTCATTTGTTGTTGTTTTTTAATGGTTCATGTGCACACACAGTGATATGCAAGCCTAGAAGGAATCACAACAATTATCTGCACCACAATTAGAACTACACAGGTGGAATGGTGTGCAGGAGTTGAGGTCCCATTTGCCTAATTTCAGCACAACACAGTCTCAGTTAATGTATCATTATGGTCCCCGGTTACCCAATAAATGAACTCTTACTGGATGCTTTCACTGACACTCAGGAAGATAATCTGTGAACTACAGCTGAAGTTACTTAATGTGCTTCAGAAAAGTATTATTCCATGCACTTACTAAAACAGATTTGCATGCATTATTAATGGTTGCCAACTTGCAGGAATGATAACGGAGAAAGCTACCCAACCACCAAGAAAGCATGAAAACATTATGATTAATTAGAAACACAGACAAATCTTTACGATGTCTACACTGAGTGAAATAGTAGAGACCTGCACATCTGGTAATATTGATGAAGAAGATTTAGAGGAGAATATGTCTTAGTTATTGAGCTAAGAGACCTGGAATTGTTCTACTTATTGTGTTCCAAGTAACGCACTTAGGAGATATGGAATTCTGAGACCTTATTTGAACAAATTATTCAATCAACAACATTGTGAATTGTATTAAACATTAGCTATATAGCTTTAGCCCTATATAACTGTCTGGTTTAGTTCTGCAAGCCAACAAGACCGGCACAGACTTCAGAGGATAATCAGAACTGCAGGGAAAAACAATTGCTGCCAACCTGCCTTCCATTGAGGACCTGTATACTACACGAGTCAAAAAGAGGGCTGTGAAAATATTTACTGACCCCTCGCATTCTGGATATAATTTTTTTCAACTCCTACCCTCAAAACGTCACTACAGAGCACTGCACACCAAGACAACTAGACACAAGAACAGCTTTTTTCCCGAATGCCATCACTCTGCTAAACAATTAATTCCTTCAACACTGTTAAACTATTTACGAAGTTTGCACTACTATTTCTACTAGTTTTTTCTCATCATTCCTATCACCCATTTCTTCCCACTTATGACTGTATGATAACTAGTTGCTTGTATCCTTAAAATTTTATTAATAAGCAATGGCTTATTTTACCCCGATGACAATCATTAAGTGTTGTACCTCATTATTCTTGACAAATGTATATTTCCTTTTATGTACACTGAGAGCATATGCACAAAGACAAATTAATTGTGTATCCAATCACACTTGGCCAATAAAGCATTCTATTCTATTCTATTCTATTCTATTCTATTCTATTCTATTCTATTTTATTCTATTCTTTAGAAAGGTTTCACTTTGAGATAAATTAAGGTCCGTATGCCATAATTCTAAAAATTGTATACCCTAGCACCCATATAACTTGTTTTGCTACAGTAATATTATCAGCTGATAACTGTATTATTATTATTATTATTATTATTATTATTATTATTATTATTATTATTATTTTGTATACTGTGCAGATGTCACCATTACTGGAACATTATACAGACATCCCATACCACCCAAGTATCTGGTGTACTTCTCCACTGGAGTGTTTAGAAGGCAACTGGAGAGAATCCCATAGTGTCACTGCTTTGGCATCCACATAAATGTCTGGAGTTAACCAAAAGGAAAGGTTGTAAATCATGTTTGGAAAAAGATTGATGATGTTTGTAAGATATATTCTCTAGGTGCCACAGTGCTGTTTGTTTCTCAGATTTCAGAATTGGGGATGAGGAAGAGACAGGATTTTTTTTAAAAAAAAATCATTAAAGTTGATATGTCTACATTCAGGAAATAAAAGAACAATGCTTGAGATGCCAAAGTGTTTTGCTATATTTTTCCAGTTTAAATAAATAAATAAATAAATAAATAAATAAATAAATAAATAAATAAATAAATAAATAAATAAATAAATAAATAAATAAATAAATACATAAATACATACATACATACATACATACATACATAAATAAATAAAAAAGATAGATAGATAAAATAAATAAAATAAATAAAATAAATAAAATAAATAAAATAAATAAAATAAATAAAATAAATAAAATAAATAAAATAAATAAAATAAATAAAATAAATAAAATAAATAAAATAAATAAAATAAATAAAATAAATAAAATAAATAAAATAAATAAAATAAATAAAATAAATAAAATAAATAAAATAAATAAAATAAATAAAATAAATAAAATAAATGCCACCCTCTCCCCTCAATCAGTTTATGTGATATAAATTATATAAGTTTTACTGAATGGTATGCATATGTGTTGCCTGAATTATTTGAGTTGTAGGTTTTCTAACTGGGGTTTATAGTTTTAGATTTATATGTGACTCCTTTTTTTGTATATTGTATCTTTTATATTGTTGTAAGCCACCATGAGTCTTCTGGGATTTGGCGGCGTAGAAGTCAAATTAAATAAATTAATAAAATAAATAAATATATATAAAATATTGAAAAGGTTTGAAAATCCTTGCCACTTTGTTTTTGTCTAAATTTTTGAGGGATACAAACTGTAAAATATAAAACAGAAATTCACCTGTTTACATACTGAACAGATTTGCTTAAGAAGTTGATTAATTTTATAACCACTTAAGAGCAGAAACAGAGAAAAAGAACTCCTATTTATTCAACTCACTAGAAAAATAGTTTGATGTGTGAAAGAGACTCAGTTTAGAAACTGAAGAAGTTGAAATACACTAAAGCCATATAATGAATGTAGCGTACAGGTATATTGTACGTATCAAAATCTTCTACATAGGACTGGTTGTGCTAATATATTTATACTTGTTTCCATATAAATTACCTTCTCAAAAATCAATGAAATAAATATTGCAGAAAGCTAATCTAATAATGCAAGAAGATTGGCACCAATACAATTTTGCATCTTTTACTATGCCATTTCATATTTCCCATTTCCAACCTGTACCAAGCTCTTATTATTTGGAGGGAAAATTGCACCAATGATTTGACAACTGCTAACTCTGCCCATCTTCATTTTTTTAGATTTATGATTATTAAGTGATATAAATTCTGTGCGCATGTTATTATAGAGTTGAGTTTGTATAAGAGGCTATTGACTTTTTATAAGATAGAGATGGTTTATTACAGTGGCAGAAGATACATTGAAATCGAGATATATGACATTTCTTATTTGTAAGGTTTTTCTTAAGAACTCAAGAGATTCTAGAAACCAAAATCTCAAAGATTTTTAAATAATAAATTTGTCCATTATTTGTTATTAATTGTATAAAAATAAAGCAATTTCATTTAAGTGAATCCACTGCATAGGAAGACATCATTTCCAGTTTAAATGCTCTTCTCCAAAGAACAGCCATTTGTTAATCCCAGGAACCCCATCTAAAAATTATGGCACTAGGAGAGATGCCATCAATTTTCACTTACCTGTGCACTATGTTTGGAACTAAGCCAATCAATAAAAAGGCCTAGATAGCAGACAGGTAGCCAACCATAGATAGAATAACTAAGATAATAATAATAATAATAATAATAATAATAATAATAATAATAATAATAATAATAATAATAATAATAATTTTATTGTCATTGTCAAAACAACGAATTGTCATTGGCAACGAAAGTCGTGTGACACCAAGAGACCAGTCCCACCATACATAAAATCAGAATGGTAAATTTTAAAATAGAATAAAAAATAGAATAAAATGTCCCACCCACTACAAATTCCCCACCCTGAACCACTCAACCATCTACATGACAAACCGAGTAATATTGTCCAACAGTTCACTGATGGTGACCCTTTAGTTCGTTGTTAAGTGCAAGTATAGCTCTGGGATAAAAGCTATTCAGGAAACGTGTGGTCCGAGTTCTAGTTGTTCTTAACAATTGCACTTAGACTTATATACTGCTTCACAGTGCTTTACAGACCTTTCTTAGTGGTTTACAAAGTCAGCATATTACCTCCAACAACTCGGTCCTCATTTTACCACTCTCGGAAGGATGGCAGACTGAGTCAACTTTGAGCTTGGTTAGATTTCATCTACCAAACTGCTTGTAGACGGTGATCAGCAGAAGTAGCCTGCAGTACTGCACTCTAACCCAGGGCCGCCGATAGGCCGGTACTACTGGGAGTTGCGTCACGGGCCCGGGGAAATTGAATAATGAGGGGGGGCGGCGCTTCTCCTGCTGGGCCCAGTCCTCTCCCAGTGGCTTTCGGCTCCTCCCGCCAGGCTGGCCTCGGAGCCCCGCGCGGCCAGCATTCCCTTGTGCCTGGCGGGCTCCCCTTTCCTAAACCCCCGCCAGCCACCTCCTTCCCTTCCCGCCCTGCCCTCCTTCCCCGAGGCGTCCCTTGCCCATCATCCCCTGCCGGGCAATGGGGCAGCGGTACTGCTAGATGGGCAGCTCTTCCGGCGAGGGTGGGCAAGGCGCGTCCTTCTCAGCTGTCAGCCTCCACCCGCGCAGAAAGCATCCTTTCTCGCACCCAGCGCCGGCCATGGGGGCTTCCGCTGCCGCCTTCCGCAAGGCCCCCCGAGGAGCCGCGTGGGTCTCCAGCCTTCTCCTGGTGAGTCACCGCGGCAAGGATGCGGGCGAGGGAGAAAGGGGAACCCGGCGCCTCGGGCGCTTCCCTCTTGCGGTAGAGGGGTGGTAGTAGTAGTAGTTGTTGTTGTTGTTTTGCAATTGGGCCGTTTTTAATTGCTTTACGTTAAATAACCTCCCCTAACATCCGAGACTCGGTGACTTCTCTGTAAATAATTCAATGTCGCAGAGGTTCTCAAACATGGCCACTTGAAGACTTGTGGACTTCAACTGACAGAATTCTCCAGCCGGCTATGCCGGCTGGAGAATTCTAGGAGTTGGAGTCCACAAGTCTTCAAGTGGCCAAGCTTGGGGACCCTGGACTCTATAGAGTTACATTTATTGTAGGCTTGAACATAATAAGGCAGAGAGAATGGTTGGAGGCTTTTAAATAATAACAGTGATATAATTGCTTCCCACATTTCCGACTGGGCCACCTCCTCGTGGTTTTGCGGGGAAAGAGGAACCCTCCCGTTCTGAGGGCTCTCTTTTGGGTGCCTTTCCCGCCTTCGCCCTCCGTCTCCAGCTGGCGCCGGCGCTGCTAATTACCCAGAGATTTCCAAGCGTCCCTTCGGCCACGCCTTCTTTCCTTCCCTCCTCCAATGAGGCCGCCGCGAAGCGTCTCTTGCCCCGCCCCCTTGGAACGCAAGTGGAGCCGCCCTTTCGGTCCTGGCGCTCGGGAGATTCCGATTGTATCCAGATGCCGTGGCCCCGCCCCTTTTGCCAGGGTGAAGCGGAGGGCGGCCGCCAAAGGAGGAAGACTCACTTCGAAGGAGCGGAGTTCCCCCGCTTGGCCAAACTTCTTTTCTTTGAAGGTTCGGTTTCAGCTTTTCTTCCCAAAAGTCAAGGAGATCTCCGAGACCCTTTTCTTTTTCTCTTCGGGTTGATCAAAGCCTTCCTTCCTTCCTTCCTTCCTTTCTTTCTTCCTTCTCCCCTTCCTTCCTCCCTCTTCCTCCCTCCCCTTCTTTCCTCCCTCCCTCTTCCTTCCTTCCCCCCTTTCCTTCCTCTTCCTTCCTTCCTTCCTCCCTCTTCTTCCCTCCCTCTTCCTCCCTCCCCTTCTTTCCTCCCTCCCCCCTCCCTCCCTTCCTTCCTTCTCCCCCTTCCTTCCTTCTCCCCTTCCTTCCTTCCTTCCTTCCTTCCTTCATAGCTCACCCTCGCCTTTCTTCCCTTCCTTCCAGATGGGAGTGCCCCCTCAAGACACCCGCCTGACTGCTGGTACCCTGCTTTTTCTCTCCCCTCGTCCTTTCCAGCTCCTCGCCGGTGGCTGTTGGGTGTGGGATCCCCCTCCCCTCTCCCCTCTCTAGAAAACACATGGTTTTGTCAACAAGAAGGGAGAAGTGCCAAGGAGCCGTAAATAAGCCTCGCTCCGCCTGACCGATGCCAGGATCTTTCTTTCCCTTGTCACTCCCGCTTCTTTCTTTCTCCTGGACGAGTCCACACAATCGGCTTAACCCAGTTCCTGAAATAGCCTATGGCAGTGCTTCCCAACCTTGACAACTTGAAGATATCTGGACTTCAACTCCCAGGATTCCCCAGCCAGCATTCGCTGGCTGGGGAATTCTGGGAGTTAAAGTCCAGATATCTTCAAGTTGCCAAGGTTGGGAAACACTGGCCTATGGGACTGCCTCGCTTGGCGTGAAGCAGGAAATAATCCCCGGGGGGATGGAGTGGCTTGGCGACTTAAAATAGTTTTTAAATGGCGGGGGGGGCAGACACTTAGGCTGTATGGGGCCCCAAAATTCCTGATGGTGGCCCTGCTCTAACCACTCCGCTAATGCAGCTCTTAAGATCTGAAAGGGAGCTATGAGCAAATGTGAGGGAATGTTTGCAGCATTCCCTTCAGCTGAGATTCTTGCTTTATCATAATTGTTAATTGTGAGTGGTAGCTATGTTCAGTGACAAACACACAATCTTTTCAAGTTTCAGTTTTCTACAAACATCTGGACACAGGAGGACATTCCGAGCTACAGCACACCTGCTTCCAATCTATTTCAGCATTACACATCGCAAAAGAATAGCTACATCAACCCACTGAATTATTCTAGATTATGTAGTGTAAATTAAATTTCTCAAATGAGGAAATGAAAATGAAAACTACAGGCTATATTTATACAGTGCCAGTTTTCTGCAGCTTATAATAATTGCTATATTTATTCATGGTAAATGCTGCCTGCGAGGCAACACCAATACAATAAAAAAAGTCACCACAATCCTAAAAAGTGTAAGGAAAATACAGCATAATTTTCTTTGTGAAAAAAAATAAATAAAGCAGACAAGCAGAAATAGATGAATGATTGCATTTTGATAGAATGCCCGGCCGGTGCTTCACTCCCCGGCCCGGATTTGCTGCAGAGCCAGGGAGACATGGCTCTTTGGTGCAGCCGCCATTTTAGAAAGCCGGGATCTCGCGAGATTTCACGAAATCCCGGCCATTTTGGGCAGCATCGGCTATAGCCGATGATGTCATCGGGGGGCGGAGCCTGCCAGCCATATAAAAGGGGCTGCGCAGGCTTTGGGCCTCCTTTTTGCCCCGACGACGACGAGCAGTGAACATCCACCCACCCTCCCTATCTTTCAGTGTGCTAATGTGGGTCGCCCTTAGGGGGGCCGAATAGGAATTTTTGGCAGTCTCAGTATTTTCTGCGACTGTTTTTTCGCCTATTCCACACTGCGGTGACAGACAGGTGGTTAGGGGGTGCTTCGCCCCCCTTTTAGGCTAATTGGCTTACCTTTGGTCATTTGGGTAGGCAGGTTAGGGGCGGAAAACTGGGTGGTGTTTAGCAACTGCGTGTTCTCCGTTGGGCATCTTTGGGGATGATTGACAGGTTCTCTCCAAAGGCTCATGGTGGCTAGCCAACCTGAGCAATTGGGGGGAACCTGTCTTTGGGTCCCGCCCATTTCTTTCCCCTTGTAGGGGTTAGACAGCGAGGCCTCCCACATGCAGGTGCATGGTGGAGATCCAGGTGAGGGCGGGGCCCTTCACCTGGATCAGCATGGAGCTACGCCCATAAGTTGCCCCAGAGGTTTTTCTGACGTCATTTTCCTCCCCGGAAGTAATTGGTTGACCCTGCGGGTGCTTGTTAGGGTTTATTTAAATTTATGCTAATTTAATGAATAAATTATGCAAATTTAATTAATAAAAATGACCCATTTTAAATCCAGCTCTTGTGTCCGTGTCAATGAGAAAATGGCATATACCAGGTCTTTTGAGAGATTTTTTTTTATTAGTAGTGAAAGTAGAGAAAGAGAAAACTCCAAGACATGCCAGTTTAGGGATTTTCACTTTCAATCTTTTGCTATTTTTTTAAACATACCTAATTGTAATGTTTTCAGGAACAAGTAGTTTCAATATTATAAACTGAGTTTATAATATTTCTAGACCAGACAGTGCAAATTTTACTCTTGATATTTAACTTGTGTCTTGAAAGCATGTCACAAAAGTTGTCAGTGAGGGGTGGGGAGAAAAAAACAAGCTCTCCTCTTCCTAGTTCATATCTTCCATCTGCTTTCACAGATGGAAAACTAATCATTGGTAATTTGGAAGCAAATACAAAAAATATACCTAAAAATTGGAAAATGGGCAAATCAGGACAATAACCATTTTCAACATCATATTTAAGCTACATGTTCTTGTCAGTCGCTTCTCCATTTTTTTTCTAATTGTAGACCCTATGACTGATTCAAAAATAGGCTATCTAATGTTTCCTCCATGAAACAATTAGAATAATGCTATAAACAAATATGTGTGGCTATCCAGAGAGCACCCAACAAAAATAATTTGAATTCTTGAACCAAAGGACTTGTACTTCATGTTTGTGTGGCTCCTGGCAAACGATAGGCTATACTTATTGGGAGTTGCAAATAATACGTTTGGCCGATGAGACACAAAGTTCCTCAAACTAGTTCTTGAGTGGGTGTCTGGCCATTCAGTGTTTTTTATGGTGATTGGAAAAAGGGAATGAAAGGAAGAGAATAGAAAAGAAGGGAAGGGAAGGGGGAGGGGACAGGTTGGAAGGGGAGGGAGGGGACAGGAGGAGAAGAGAAGAGAAGAGAAGAGAAGAGAAGGAATAGACTTTGGAAATCTAGTCCAGGGGTCTCTGATATCCAGTCTACAACCCACTACTGAGTCATGTCCCATTGAAAACTGAGCATGCAAGTGCCAGGCAAGCATGCAAAGCTGAATTTGGGCAAAGTGAAACAGCACTTCTTTTCCATCCATGCCTCAAATCTTCTCACTTCAGCCCTTGCCCTTGGTCCTTGGAACTTTTCTATTGGTGACATGTTTGACTTTTAATAAATGTGAATTATATTTTATTGTTATAACTTGCCTGATGATGGTGAATAGTTGCTAGCTAATTAACTGAGTTGGAAAGACCCTCACATCTATTGATTTTTTTTTTTTTTTTGGAAAATGGTCACATAATATTTTATTTATGATGGAATTATCCTTAAGTTGCTTTGGGTAATGGCTGAATTCAGCATGCATCTCGGATAAATAAATATTACATGCCAAATTTAAACAAAACATCAGTTGAAGTCAAAAGGACAATGGACAATAATTCAATAACAATTAGGCTTGTGCAAATCCTTTAAAATAAATGCTTTGCAACACACGAGGAGAGGTGTATGTACAAAACACTGTTGAATCATTAAAGCAGGTTCTCTTTAAGATACACGGGGCCATATTTACAAGAGTGCATGCACAAGAACCATGCTTTATTGGGTCTATGCATATTTATGGAGGAACAGTTGGCAGCAGCTATGTGACTCTAAAAATGCAACTGCTTCAGTGGTTCAGAGAAAGATGCCTGATACATGCTCCAAAGCACTACAAAATACCTTCTGAAGGATTATAATAGTATAAACTTGCCCATAAATATTACTGAATGAAGAATTCGACTATGACTTTAAAGCAGATATGGTTTTCATACATTTCTAAAGTTCATATAACCCACTTTAGAAACCTTAGAAGTGAATGTCAAATGGGAGTTAAAATTCTGGCAGAGTTGATCAAAAGGTTACAAATTTCAAGCTAAAAAGAAAGGAAGTTATTTATGAAGTAGTCGTGTTGGGAGAGGAAAGAGCATTGGATATGTTTGCTGCCTTGGTTAATTTTAAAATAATAAAGTCAGGATACAAATAAACAAATAAACTAACAAACAAGATCCCAAGATCCATGTTAGAGTCAGCAGCAGCAGCAGCAGCTTATAATCATAAAACAACCAAATTGGTAAAAATACAATTTATATCTAAAACTACTGTATATATGTGTGGGCAGGTCACTATAAAAACTGAAGGGGAAAAAGTATATTATTCTTCACTTCAGGCAGGGATTGATAAAATCATAGAATTATATTTTTTTCATCAAAAGAAAAATGTTGCTCCCTGAAGAACACTTCAGCATTGCACAAACGTATCAAACAGAATCTCAATTCTGTAGGAAATTATTTTTAAAATGGATTTCCTCTTACATTTTTGCCACTTACGATTTTAATACCTACAAAATCGTATCCGTGTTAAAAAAAAAACCCTAGTAATTATGGCCTCTTAGAGATACAGAAGTATGTGGGTTGGGAGGAGTATCCCTGAAGATTTATTAGGACTATATCCCTAAGAGATCAATATATCATGCAATTTTACTTTTAAAAAAGGTATTGGTGTGTCTCTACAGTGAAAATCTATCCATCTATCTGTCATCTAGGTATCATGCAAATATACATTTGGAATAAGTAATAAGCATGAAAACCAAACTTCTAACTAAGTTATGCAGAACCATCAATCATTCCGACTAGGCAACTTATAATGTCACTGAAACGTTGGTATGGCCATTGTCATTTGGCACTGAAATTCAGCAGAGTCATTTATGGAACATGTATATTCACAAATAGGCCCACTATTGTGCTAGTCCCAGGTGACCTTAAGATGAAAGGCTTGCTATTCAAATGATTGCTCAGGAATAAGTCTCTTTTTTTTAAAAAATAATTTTTTATTGATTTTTATAAATTGATTACATAAAACAAACATGTAACAGTGCACAGTGCATGTGCCCATCACCTAACAAACAAAACACCCCCCCTTCACCACCACCACCCATACAAGGGGATTCAAATTTTTTTTTGATTTTGCTTATCTGTATTTCCTTGGCTCTATCTTGCATTAGATATTACTAAAAGAGTGATTGCAGTTTATTTTTCACATTTACATCACAGATTCTACTCAACATATAATCTTTCACCTTATTCCATCGTACCATCAGCTTCTCCAATTTGTTTTCATCAACATTGTTTAATCTGATTTCCATAATTTCAAAATGTATATGGTCCACCATGTACCAGTACCAATTCTGTATTGTCCATTTTGTAGAGTCTTTCCAACCCAATACCACTACTGCTTGAGCACTTTCCAATGCTGCAGATTTTATTTCTTTGAATTCTCCTAATTTTCTTTGTTTAATTAAAATCGCTATTTCTTTTGTAATTATCCAGTTAATATTTAACATTTTGTTAATTTCGTTCTGTACTTCCTTCCAGAATGTCTGAATTTCTGCACACTCCCAGAACATATGCATAAAGATTCCCTTTTTTTGGCAACCATGCCAACAATTACCATTCTCTTTCCCCTGGAAGTGTGCAAGTTGTGCCGGTGTATACCATTTATGTAAAAATGTTCTTCTCATCTCTTTAACTCTTGTATTTTTAATCTTATGTATATTTTCTACTATTTATTTCATTTCACTTTCATCTATTAGTAAATCATTTTGCCAGCATCTTGTCAAACTTTTTATTACTTCCTCTTCCACCTGCAATAACATTCTATATATATTACCGGCT
The DNA here is from genome assembly GCF_031021105.1 of Erythrolamprus reginae. Lineage (NCBI taxonomy): Eukaryota > Metazoa > Chordata > Lepidosauria > Squamata > Dipsadidae > Erythrolamprus > Erythrolamprus reginae. Next base: position 93,626,064 of record NC_091952.1, read on the forward strand.
TGGGCTTTTGTCTCATTAATCTTTTCTTTTATTATTTTTTCTAAACAATTTTCTTCTCGTAAGAAAGCTTCTTTATTCTCACTTTTATTTAAATATTTGCTTATTGCATTAATTTGCAACCATTTCTGTTGACCAAGCCACCATTCCAATCGAGTTCTGCTAACTCTTCCATCCTTCTCATATAATTGTTCAATTCTCATTATCCCTTTGCTGTTTAATACTTTAATAATTCTGCTTAAGTTAACATCATCACCTGTATTCAATACGTGTAACGTTGATAGCTTGGAATTTCTAGTTCCACATTTTCCCTGCCATTTAGACCATATTTCTAAACATGCTTTCAGAGGGTCGATTAAATTAGTGATTTCTATTCTAGTCCAATTTTTAAATAATAGCTCTTTATTATTTATATTATTAATTTCCTTTTCTAACTTCACCCACTTCTTTTCCCCCCATAACTGTAATTCCATTAATCTTTCTATTTGAAATGCTTCTCTATATAGTACTAGGCACGGGCTCCCCCACCCCCCCTCTTTCTCTTGGGCAAACTGCCATTTTTTTCTTATTCTGGGCCTTTTGTTTCCTTCAATCCAAAAGTTTAATTTACTATCCCATTCTCTCAGTTTTGCCCCAGGAAAGGTACCTGGTAAAACCTGAAATAAATACATCATTTTTGGTATTATCATCATTTTAAGGGCTCTGATCTTGGCAATTCTTCCCAACCTTTTCCCCCTCCAATTTTTTATCTGCTTCTGAATTTTTTTCCATATTAAATTATAGTTGGCTGTCACAATTTTTATCGGATTCTTAAACAACCAAATTCCTAAATATTTCATTTTTTTACATCCTAGTTTCAGTCCTGATATTTTTTGTATCTCAATTTGCTCTTTAGGGCCTGTGTTTAAGCAAATTATCTCCGATTTCTCTATATTAACCGTAAGTCCCGATTGGTCTTTGAATTCCTGGAGCAATATCATTATTCTTTTCATCATTTCGATTGGGGTTTCGGACATCACTATAGCATCATCTGCAAACAAATTTAATTTCAATTCAAATTTTCCTATTTGATAACCTCTCCATTCCTTATCATTTCTAATTTTATTTGCTAAAGTCTCAATAGCCAGTACGAATAACATTGGGGATAGTGGACAACCCTGCTTAGTTCCATTCTGAATTTTAATCGTCTCTGTTCTGTTGCCATTTACTCTAACATGGGCTATATTATCCTTATAAATTGTTTCTATAATTCTACAAAATGAATCTCCCATATTTAAATCTTTACATAATTGAAACAGGTAATCATGGTTAACTTTATCAAAGGCTTTGTACACATCTAACTTTAAAATACTTAGTTTTCTTTTGGTATTGGTAGCATGGTATATAACATTAACCACGTTTCTAATTGGTTCATAAATCTTTCTTCCTTTAACAAATCCATATTGGTCTTCTCCAATTACCTTTGGTAAGATATTCTCTACCCTGTTTGCCAATATTTTCATAAATATTTTATAATCCTGATTAAGTAAGCTGATAGGGCGATAAGAACTTGGGTCCATTAGATCACGATCTGGCTTTGGGATAGTTATAATTTCTGAGATTTTCCACGTTTGTGGAGTTTCAAAGGTCTCAATTACATTGTTAAACAATTTTTCCAGATACGGTAATAATTCATTTATATAAGTCTTATAATATTCAGCAGTAAAACCATCTGGGCCCGGGGCTTTAGCAGGTTTCAACCCTTTTTATAACTCTAGATATCTCATCATTTGTTATTTTTGCATTTAAAATTTGTCTATCTTCTTCCATTAATTTCTCATTAACCTCTATGGTTTGCAATGTAATATGTTCTTTTTTATATAAATTCCCATAAAAGTCACTCATTATTTTTTCCATTTCTACTTTACTACGTTTTATTACACCTTCCTTATCCTTTAAAGCAGGTATATGGGATTTCTCTTTTCTTTTTGTAAATAGTGTACCATTTGTTTCATTGATTTGTTCCCCCATCCCGTGATTCTCTGTTTTACAATCATCTTCATTTTGTTCCATCTTTCTTCATCAAGTGATTGTAGTTTCTTTTTCTTAGATAATAATAATGTATTCCAAGCTCTATTTCTTGTAATTAAATCTATTTCTTTTAATAGGCTTTCTCTTTCAACTTCCCAGAATTTCCTAATAAAAGCTTCAGTGCTAATACAGTTACCCCTCATGACAGCCTTATGTGTATCCCAAACTATTGTTTGCTTAATTTCGCCTGTTGCGTTAATACTAAAAAATTCATTCAATTCCTTTTGTAATTTGAGTCTATTTTTCTCACTAACTGAAACCACAGGGTTATATCTCCAAATCCTTTGTTGCCTACCAACATCTATCTCAATCACTGCTAACAGTGGGGCATGGTCTGATAACCAAATGCTTTTAACTTCTACTTTCTTAAGCTGTACCTCGGCTGTTTTATTCATTAATATATAATCAATGCAACTAAATTTATTGTGTCTTGCTGAATAAAATGTATCCCTGTTTACTATATTTTCATGTAGGTCCATCATATTAATTTTATTTAAATGTAACTTTTTCTTTTCTCCCCTCCCTGCTGTTAATTCCAAGTTGAAATCGCCTGCTAAAATCACTATGCCTTCCACAAAATTATCTAATTTACGCTTTACATTCATTATAAATTGTTTTGCATTTACATTGGGGGCATAGATTACTGCTAAAGTTACTAGCTTATTATTTATTTTCCCCTTGATAAATAGCATTCTACTGTTTTTGTCTCTTTTAATATTAATTAATTGAAATAATATTCTTTGGTTAATCAAGATGGCGACTCCTCTGGATTTTGCCGTCCCTCTCGACTCATAAGCCTGTTGCCATTCGCCATTTGTAACTAATTTATCTTATTTTTCCCTTCCTTTATGAGTTTCTGATAAAAATAAGATATCAGCTTTACTGTCCCTGGCCAGCTTCATGATTCTATAACGTTTTTTCTGTGATGAGAGACCATTTACGTTTAACGACAATAACACTGTTTCACCCATTTACATAATTTTAAATGTATTTCCCCCTCCTGCAAAACAGAGCCTCCTGGAAAAATGCTTATTGATTATCATGAATCCCCACCCTAGTGCTTCTTCCCTTGCACACACCCCCAAGGGGAGGCAACGAAAAAAAAATCTTTCGTTATCCAAGAGGCACTCCTGAATTTGCGTTCCACCATCTTTCCCCTTTTAATACAATAAAGAAAGATCCCCCCTCCTTCCCTCTTTTCCCCTTGTTGGTTAGCATAAAATACACAAAGAAGAAGTTAGTTGAGAACAATAATACCATATTGGCAGATCAGCTCAGTTCAGTTCATTATTTCTTCTTCTGGCGCGTGATTCTCGGTTCTTCTCTTTTTTCCTTCTCCTGAAGTAATTCAAGTTCCTTTTGCAGAGCTGCAATTTTTTCCTCTTTACTTTGTTCTGCTACACGAATTGGTTGGAGCATAAACAAATCCTCTTCTCCTCTCGATGTTGATGCCTGGGAAGTTACCTTTGAATCAATCCCCAGCTGTTGAAGCAGTTTCTTCCCCTCCTCCAGAGATCTCGCCTGGAAAACTTTGGAGTCTTTAAAAACAATTACTGTGGCAGGAAAACGCCATGTGAAACGGATTCCATTTTCGTATAATTTGGAGGTGACATCTCTAATCTGGTTTCTCATCTTAAGTGTTTCTGCAGACAAATCTTTTAAGATGCGTATTGGAATGGCTTTATAACGTAAGTTTGAAATCTGCTTTAGTTCTCTGAAGATTTCTGCTGCTCTCGTTTCCGAATTAAATCTTACAATAACATCTTTTTGATCTCCTTGATTCCGAGATCCAAATGCCCAGTGTGCTCTTTCAAATTCATCTAGATCACATTTAACGTTATTTTCACTGAACCATTGGTAAATTGCTTGGATAAAATGTTTACCCTCCGCGAAATCTTTTTTGAATCCCCTCAGGCGGAATTAGGTCTTCTTTGTCTGTCCTCCAAGTTAATTATACGTAATTCCTGACGACTCTTTCCCTCCTCCAGTTTCACAATTCTTTGATCTTGTGTTTTCGACTGCTCTTTTAACTCTGAAACACCAGCCCCAACGGCAGCTATCTCCTTTTTCATATCTTGGAGCAACTGTCCCATATTGGCAAATGCCGTTAACAATGAATCCATTTTTCCTTCCAGCTCCATAGTAGACACCATCTTTTCTTTGTTCTCACTTTTTCCCCCTACTCACGTTTAAAACTGTGACTTGCTCCTTCTTTTGACTCTTTTTTGTAAAGTTTTCAAAAGCTTCGTTCAAATCGCTTCCTCTCAGTCCACTTTTCACCAAGCTAGAGAGGGTTGTCAGGGGTTAACTTTCACTTTTCCTAATTCACATTAGGGAGCTCTCTGTAGATGCGTCTATCCAAATTGATGCATGCGCAAATTCCCCAAATTGACGCATGCGCAAATTCCCCAAATTGACGCATGCGCAAATTCTCCAAATTGACGCATGCGCAAATAAGTCTCATGAGGTTTCATGAAGGTTATTCTCAAATCATGGTATGAAATGTTTAAGAGAAAATAAAGGATATATGATTTAAGCCCATTATTAGCAGAAATTGGAAAAGCAACAATAAGAAGGAAATAGGGAAGTCATGCCAAGGTACTGTATCACCATCCAATGTGTCTTCTAACCTGCGGCGGGCCACCATTTCCAGTGCTACCGGAATGAGTTCTGCATGCATAGAAGCCAAATCTTACACGAGGGCACACATGTGAGTCTTCTGGGTTTTTTTTGCTTCTGCACATATGCGGAAGCAAAAAGGCCCAGAAAACCAGAAAATAAGGTGACAGCAGCCGCTCACCACGCTATGCTGCTCATTGCAGCACTGCCATGAGCCGCCTATCCGCTCACCTTCCACAAACAGCATGCCCACTCCACCTCTCCCGTCTGCTCCCGTCTGCTCCCATCCACTTGCCCGCTTCACCGCGCCATTCATGGCGGCTCCACCACAAGCAGACTGCCTGCTCCACCGTGAGCGGCAGCTCTGTCTGTTCGTCCATCTCGCCATGCTGCTTGTGGTGGCTCCGCCATGAGAGGTCTGCCCTCTCTACTGCACCGCCATCTGGCCCTTACTTTGTAGTAAGTGCTTGCGCAATCTCCTAAAGGGGAACTGGTCCACACAGGGAGCAGGCTGGGTGGCCCTGAGCTCTGGCTGCACGGCCTCCTCTGTGCTCTCCCACACTGCAGGCATCTCTCAGTGTGGCAGCGGCATGCGGGAAAGCAAAAGAACCAGTAATTTTAACCAGAATCGCACCAGTTGCAAGTGCACAGCACGTGCATGCCCAGCGGTAATGGAGCTGCACGCCATTTCCTCCATTTCCATGCCATTCCGCCTCATGCCCACCCCTGCTTCTAACTTTTACCATTATTAAGATTGTAAATGAAAGATTTATATAAACATGACCAGATTCAGCCACAATTAGCTGGAACAGAAAAAATGAATTTATCAATTCAGTTTTAATCCCACAAGAAAAATAAGCATTTACCTTCAGTCACCATTCAGCAGTACCCATTCCCTACCAGACCATTCCTACATTTGAGAATGATTTGTAAAAAATAATCGAACCAGGAAAATGAATTTGGGACCTAGTTCCAAATTCTGTTATTTTAAGATACCCATTGTTTATCTCTGGCCCAGTTTGTTTTGCTCAGCCTAACCTACTTAACCATCTTTTTTGGGGGGGATGGGGTAAGTTTTATTTCATCTTTATTATTTTATAAGTAACTCAATATGACAAACCTACATTGTGTTCCTTCTTCCTCCTATTTTCCCCATAACAACAACTCTTTGATGTGTGTTGGATTGAGAGAGTGTGTGAATAGCCCCAAATCATCCAGCCAGCTTTTATTATTAAGGCGGGACTAGGAGTCATAGTTTTCTGATTTCGAGGCCAGCACCTTTACTACCACACCAAGCTGGCTCTCAATGGTTTGAGGATAGCATGGAGGGAAGATGGAAAATTTATGTACCATATTTTTCAGAGTATAAGCTGCACCAGACTATAAGACACACCTTAGTTTTGTGGGAGGAAAATAGGGAAAAGAATCTGCTTACCAAGTATTAATCTGGCTAGCATCCTTAGCCAGCACATTATTTTATCTCCTGGTTAGGGCTTAAAAAAACTTTATTCAGAGAGACTAACAATGAAAGAGCTTGCAAGCCAGTAAGAGCTGGAAACATCATTAGCACCTGTAAAGAAACATTGGGAGCAAGTAGAGCAATGGAAAAAACACAGCGAAGACTTAGAGCTTGGAAAACATTCTTCACAGAAAGTAACAACGAAAGAGCTTGCAAGCTGATAAGAGCTGGGAGCATTGATAGCACCTGGTTAGGGCTGAAAAGAAACATTTGGGGCAAGTTAAACCAATGGAAAAAACCTGCAAAGACTTAGGGCTTGGAAAATATTATTTGCAGAGAGTAACAATGAAAGAGATTGCAAAGTAAGCAGGTAGTTATGTCTGAAAAATAAAACCAGATGCAGAGTATAAGACACCCAAATTATCAGCCTCTTTTGGGGAGGAAAAAGGCACATCTTACACTCTGAAAAATACGGTTTCTGTTCATCCCTTTCCTCTTTAGCCAAAAAACCCTTTTTGTTGAAGCTACCCTCTTTATCTTTGGAAAATGAAAAATTCCACGACTAAAAAGAGAAGTCCTCAAACATATCTTTACATGAGGGGCCACCTATTTCCAGTTGTTTCTAGATGTTTGGTCATGCTTGAATGAATGACAGCTGGCAGGACTCCAGATGTCTGCCTTTTTTGCCATAGCATCTGCTTTATGGAATAATCTCCCTTCTGAGATTAGGATGGTCCCAATCCTGATGGCCTTTCACAAGGCACTGAACATTTAGTTCTATGATGACATCAGAGACCAGAAGGATATAAAAGGTGTCCACAAAATCATATGCTGCAACGTCCTGCCTATCAATGACTACTTCAGCTTCAACCGCAACAACACAAGAGCATGCAACAAATTCAAACTTAATATTAATCGCTCCAAGCTTGACTGTAAAAAATATGACTTTAGCAATCAAGTTGTTGAAGCGTGGAACTCATTACCGGGCTCAGTAGTGTCAACCCCTAACCCCCAACATTTCTCCCTTGGACTATCCATGATTGACCTCTCCAGGTTCCTAAGAGGTCAGTAAGGGGCCTACATAAGTACATTAGTGTGCCTTTCGTCCCCTGTCCAATTGTCTCTCCTTATCACATATATCACATATCTTTTCTCCCTTTCATATATCTTCTCCTCTATTTTTATATCTTTTCTTTATATATAATACTTCATGTCTATTCTCTTCAATATGTATTGTGTATTGGACAAAATAAATAAATAAAAATAAATAAATAAATCTTCTAGTTATGTCAACCAACCATTAATAATATTTTCTTTAAGGAATATATCTATGATAAGAATCTGTTTCAATTTTATATTAAGATTGTTTGACATCAAGAGTCATTTGCTGAGATGGTCAGTCATCCCAATGGAATAAATGAATAAATAGAATGGTACATCCAGATCAAACTTAATATCCTTAAGTTCATACGTTGAGCATGGTGAAATCACAAATATGACAGAGAAATAAGTTTGAAAGACAATTCGTAGTGAAATTTCTTCTTCCACACTTGTGGATAATTTATATGTGAAGTTCTCAAGATCACATTAATTTATACAAAATCATTAAATTTATTAGAAGCTCCTTTTTATTTAATAAGATAACTAATTTTTCCTAAATGCAACTAACAAGGTCTTTAAATACAATTATGTTTAAACCGTAATAGAAGTGCCGAGCTGTTTTATGAGGCAATAATTTGGTTCCCAGGTGGATAAGTTGTAAGGCTGATGACTGCTTAGAGCATTTCAATAAGAGTACCAGATTATTGGCTTCTAAAACAGCTTAGTGTGCTCCTTATTGCTATCATATACCAGCTTCTAAGAATCTTGTTCTCATAGAAATGAATGTAATACCAGTGAGTTGAAAAAATAAAATTGGCTCAAACACAGAAGATAATAAAAAGAAGCCAAAATAAATTTCAGTGGAATTGTCCATATATTTTCATCATCAGATTGTTGGATTATAATGCTGGGAGGTCAACTGAAGTTTTTCTTTGATCCTGACTTTTCCAGTTATTCTTCAGGATAGAGCTAGCTGAATTCTGAAACCTTCTATTGTCCTCTTTGACTGATCCATGACCCAAGGCACTGTGATTACATATCTCTTTATTTATTTTATCTCACTTCATCACTCAAGACTTCTTCAATTTGATATTATCTTTATAATCCCTCCCAGTATGTTTCTTGAGTAAGCCAGAAATAAATAATCATTTTATCCCTTTCAACAAGGGATTCACAAAGACCCATATCCATATACAAAGGAGGTTGAATATAAGTTTGTATTGGGACCATGAAGTTTAATCTAACCTTATCAGCCATTTGAGGTAGACCAGAAAATAAACATCACAAAGACTACTATAGCTCTATTTTAGTGATGTCAGATATGACTGTAGTTTTATTTTAGTGAATCCTGAAATCCTGTCAGATTTCAGATTAAAGAGAGATTAAAGAAATAAAATCCATATAACAACCAACAGATGGTACATAAATACAAAATACAAAATCATGTCCAAAAAATAATGACAGGGGGGACTCCAACTCAGCTTGCACTGAATAATTAGGTGAAGATGCCTTGTATAATTTTTTATCCAAGAAAATACATCATAAATTGATTTTTAATACTATTTATTTGATTTTTTTATGCCACCCTTCTACTTAGACTCAGGGCGGCTTACAATATGTTAGCAATATTGTAGCAATTTTAACAGAGCAGGTATATTGCCCCCACAATGCAGATCCTCATTTTACCCACCTTAGAAGGATGGAAGGCTGAATCAACCTTGGGCCCGTGGTGAGATTTGAACCACTGACCTACAGCTCTGCAGTCAGCTTTAGTGGCCTGCAGTACAGCACTCTACCTGCTGTGCCACCTGTACTATATACAATTTTATAAAGCTGAACTAAATATACAGACTAATGTGAATATCGCTAGAGCTATTTTCCAAGGAGGAGGCAAAAGATTTAAGGAGGGTAAGTAACTTATAAATATAAGGACATAAATTTAGATCTGCTTAAAAGCAGGAGACACAGACATATCTTTCTCCTACTATTCATTTAACTAGGCTTCTGAGTCACTTCAATCAGAACTACTTTGAGTGATTTACAGACCCATAAGCAGTAGCAAAATTAAAACAGACTACAACAATATGAATATAAATTCTCAGTATTCAGGAATAACGAAGACACTACAAACATTTGGCCATCAGGAAGGAGTAAACCTAATATACTCCCTCAGAACTCAAAGGACCAATGAAAAACCCAAAAGACCAAAGGATCAGCGTCTACCTTGTTTCAGGAATTCCAAATAAAAGAACATTGGCCACGAATCACCCATTCCTTAAATCTGTGCAGACAATGCTATCTCTTCTGTATCTACTTGAGCCACTATATTCCGGTTGAGCTAAAGCATCTGAGTAATCTTCAAGGGCATCTCCAAGCAGATTGTATTGAAAAAGTCAAAATATAAGGTGGTCTCCTGCAATTGATTTTTCCAGGAAATAGGAATACCTCAAGTCTAACTGATCTATGTTTCATAAATCTATCTAATCTCCTTTTAAAGTCAACAAACTCAATGGCTATCAACATATATTATGATAACCAGGTCCATAAGTTAATCATTTCTATGTGGAAAAAAATCATATTTTTCCAAATGCTAAATCTCCTTTAAACGCTCAGTTTAACTGTATAACTGCTGATACCGGGGTTTTGAGAAAAGAGGAGAAATTTCTTCCTGTATACGCCATGCCTAATTTTATGCGCATCAGTCAATTTTCAGTTTCCATTTTTTAGGTGTTCACACTATAACATTATAAAGCAACATATGCATTCTCATCTGCTTTCCTATGCTTAAAAATACATAAAGAAACCAGTAGTATCTAGGCAAGAATTTGTAAGTCTACATATGTAGAGTTTTATTTTCTCTTTGAAACTATAATTATTCTATGTGGGGTTGTGTGTGTGTGCGCGTGCACAATTATTTCAATAAAATTTATAGTTACAAGGATAAAGTCTAATACAACTAAGAAAATATAAAAGAATAAAAAGGAAAATGTCAAAATAGAATAAAAATAAAATATTTATTTTATTTTTGTTTATTTCTCTCCAGTTTTTTACTTAAACCATTTTTTGCATCTTCTGTTTGTATTTCAACACAAATATGGAAAGCAGGAACCTCCTAGGGCACCATAACTTTAAAAAAAATGCACAAAGCCTAGTAGTTAAACTATAATTATTTTCAGTACCCAGATACCAAGAATAGAGACCATATTTTACCTGTCATTGTATACACATTGTAGCAACATCTCATTTAAAGGACATCCTATTTAGAAAACCTGGGTATAATTGATGCATGTCAGTAGCATGACCTACATCTTCACAGTACTAGCAGTCTTTTAATTTTAGTTCACACTCTTTCAGTTCCGAGGTTTAGGGTTAGTCAGCAGAATAATTATCATTCTCTTTGACTTTATTATAGAAGCTGCATTGTCTCAGCGGTATGATACACAAGAGAATGGCTTTATTACTGATCAAGGTGCTTTGACCTCATTAGCTGAACAAAGAATAATGCATCTGAACCAGGCCCTCTAAGGTATCACAAAATCTCATGCTAGTGCAAATTACCAACTCTAAAAAAGGAAGGGAGCTTTAGGGTTGCTGAGCCCTCAGTGATTGAGCTCTGTAACCAAACATTTCCTTCTAGAATGAGTTTTACTAAGTAAATTTTGCAAAGCTTGATGGTATTCAATAGGACAGACATCCTTACGTTGTAAAGTCTAAAATGATTGAGAGAAAGCAGAGATGCAGAATTCAGAGATGCAGAATTCACATATGTTGTATACATCTCACTAAATGTCATTTTGAAAAATAATGATGGAAATTCTGTGAAGGGACATACAGGCTTCCTGCTGATTTCCAAAACAGATATATAAATATCATCTTCACATGGTACATATAGTCCTTGGCTTACAATATTTAGTGACCTTTTGAAGTTAAAATAGCACTTAGAAAAGTGAATTATGATCATTGCAGTATTACCATGGTCATGTGATCAAAATTATGATCCTTGGCAACTGACTCATATTTATGACAGTTGTGGTGTTCCAAACTCATGAGATCGCCTTTTGTAACCTTCTGACAAACAAAGTCAATGGCGAAGCCAGATTTACTTAACAGCCATGTTACTAATTCAATAATGCATGTGATTTACTTAACAACTGTGGCAAGAAAGGTGGTAAAATGCAATAAAACTCACTTAAGAAATGTTTCATTTAGCAACAGAAATTTTGGGTTCAATTGTGGTCATAAGTCGACCATGAATTGTAAATTGGTCCTTTGGAACTTTAGCACCCAAAAGTATCTTAGCACAGTGTTTCTCAACCTTGGGCGTTTGAAGATGGGTGGACTTCAACTCCCAGAATTCCCCAGCCATCTTCAAACGCCCAAGGTTGAGAAACACTGTCTTAGCATTTATCTGTTTGTAAAAACCCATTCATTTCATTGCTAAAAGATAGAAATTGATTTAAAAGAGGGAAATGTCTTTATTTGGATCAGACAACAAAAGGGAAGTGATTGGGGGGTTTTTTAGTGAGAAATTTAAATTTATCAAATTTAAGAAAAAATTACGAAAAACTCTAATAACAACTTGGCAAGTTATAAAAAGAAATCATTACCACTCTGTACCTAAATGGATATCGCCCAACGAACTAATTACTTACCCTAACCTTTTTTCTCCTTCCAGATTACTAACATACCAGCAACTACTTGATGAAAATAACATTTTGCTAACGACAACAACTGCAAGATATAGGGATAAATTTGGACTGGTTAACTTATTTACAAATCAACTCTAAATACAATGATCACAAAAAAAGACTCAGTTTCCAAAAAAATAATACAATTGACTTAATTTTCTTGGCCCAAATGTAAAAACGATATCCAAATTATACAATTACCTATTAGTGCAAGACAATTTTGAAGACCAAGTTAAAGGCTGCATGATTGCCTGGTGCCAGAATTTTGGCTACACGATCAATCTTGCAGAATGGGAGAAAACATGGATCACAAATTATAAGATGACACTAGCAATGTCCTATAAAGAAAACCAACTGAAAATGTTTTATCGATGGCATCTCACCCCAGCAAGGTTAGCTAAAATGTTCTCGAACTTATCTTCTAAATGCTGGAAATGTAAAACAAAACCAGGAACATATTACTACTTATGGTGGACCTGCACCTACGGTAAAAAATTCTGGAAAGATATTAAAATTGTAATAGACCAAGTCATATCAATCGATGTAGCATTTAAACTGGAATTATTTCTTTTAGGGATATTCAGACAAAAACTTACATGACAAGAAAAATATCTCACTTTACAGATTCTATGGGCTGCCAGAATTTCATACGCTCAAACATGGAAACAAGGAATAACCCCCTCGATTTTAACAGTTATTACCAAAATTATGGAATGTGCCGAGATGACCAAAATTACTATAGAAATGTCCAATCACATTTGGCTAATAAAAATTCTATTCTATTCCATTCCATTTCATTCTATTCTATTATTAAGCAATCTTCCAAGATTTAAGTAGAATTAATCCTTCATGGTGAGATAAACTATATCATGTAAATGTTATCTGGCCTCTGGAATTTATGGAAGGTATTATTCATGGAACCTTCTAAACATTTATACTATTGTATTACAAATGTTTTCGAAACTATGATGACTTATCACCAGCAGCCTATTGCTCCCGTTTAAAAAAAAACTATAGGTAGGCGATGTGGTTTCTTCTAGTGCTCTGTTTTGAATCTTAATTGCTATTTGATTACTTCTTTCATTTGAAGATAATATTATCAAACTAGATAGTGCCAGTGCACTTCATTTCACTCTTTCTCAACCCTTGCATCACACTCATGTTGGAATCAAGGAAGTATTTCCGGGTTGAAAGGTAATATCATCGTTGCTGGATGGCTGATCAGTTGAGAGCTCCTTTCATGTCCCCATTAATATACCCACTGGTTCACTCCTAAGAAGCAAGCAATGACAAGTCAAATCCCAAAAATATTGCCAAGAAAACTTTACGGACTAATCTAAGGCATTGCCAGGAGACAACAGTGACTCCAAGGCACATGAAAAACAAACAAACAAACAAAAATTGCTTCTACTAATAAACAATCTGTTCCCTTTTCCTGTGGAATATTCTTTCTACAGTGCTTTATTATAATGCATTCATAAATTTCCAAGCAACCCATGTTGCTGCGTGGCTAAAATTCATAATGAGGCATGCTTTTGCTGTCTCCAATGGCTTCATTGCTTAATTCCCAGGCATTTTAAAATTTCAGTGGACAGAGAAAAAAAAATGCTGAAAGCGCTGGAATCTGTTAATAACAGTCACCCCACCAACAAACATCTGAGAATTTGAAAGTTTCACCTATTTCCACTTTTATAAGGAGCTAAATAGGCTTATTTTGGAACACATCTTTCATAATAAGCCTCAAAAAATCAAAAACAACAATGGTCTGCCTACATTGCGATACTACATAGTGCCATATGTCTTGGTAATTTGTTAAATAAATGCATGGAAGCTTCTATCATGAGTCAATCTCCTTTGAGAGAAATCTTGAATGCACAGTTTTATTATACTTACAGTTTGCACAGTTCCAAAATTTTAACGAGTATTTTTTAAAAAAATGTCTATTAATCCATCAAACATTATAAACATTCCTTATTTCAGAGCCCTTCAGCTTTATTGTCCAACTCAATTGTGCCACTTGATTTTTGCAATTATTGTATCCTTTCAGCGCACTGCTGCAGATTAGACTTTCTTTGGAAATATTCTCCTGTGCCTTTGCACTTCAGATCAGATAAACAAATGAATTTAACATATTGAATAAATCACACCTTCTGAATCAATGCAATGCTCACAATTGGGGCAGATTACTTTGAGCCCTGAATTACAGAGCAGAGAGATTCTCAAAAAATAACTCAAGGCAAAACTGGAATCTCTAATTTATCTATAGTTCAAAATCCTTTGTGAAACTCTGTGGCCTACTATTCTTGTTGTGGAGGTCTTTGCTTTTATCATCCTTTTGTCCCTGCTTACTAAATCTTCTGACATTTTAGGAGTTATTTAAATATCTGGAATAGAACACCTGGGTGAAATGTAATGAATATATGGGATAGCATAAACCCTTGATTAACATAGGAACAAATTGACTTTTATTCAATGTTTTATTTTATTGATTTAATTCAATTTAAAAGATATTTAAAAAGCAGGTTCACTTATTTCTACAACATAGCTCTATCACATCAACACTAGCATACACTGATTCTAAAATAGTTGTTAATCATATTTCCATAAAAAGAGCAGCTATTTCCATTTCTACTGTAGTTCCAGATTTCTATGAGCTACAAATAGAGAAAGATTCTACCTGTTAAAAACAGAGGGCTTAAAAAAACCCCAAAATGTTCTTTTAACATCTTCTAGCATTTTAAACTGTTTTTCGAACTGGGCAAGTCTTTGATTCAGGTCAGGTGGTCCTTCTTCAGATTAGAAAGATTTTTGTGATTCAATTACTCTTTTGTCCAATCAAAATATTTTGGAGCAAGATTAAAAGTTAGATGTTAGAACATTTCAACCACTTGTGAACCTCACAAGTTCCCATTTTCTATCTATAAAAACTGTAAGAGAAAGTTGTTTGGCTGTTTTATCACCCTGACTGATTTAAAACTTATTTTCTTATATGGAAAAGATGAATGAGTTCTTTATTACAGTTCTCCCTAGTCTTTGTTCCTAACAATTTAGCTCCAATTAATGCACAAAAAAGTATCATTATTCTTTGCAACCTTTATTTTTGTACAAATCTCTAACCATTTGCTGAAATATGCCACAGATATTCTTCAGTACAGAAGCTATTTTCATAATGAGTGTTATTAACTAAACAAATAAGGGACACTTTTATAAAAAGTCATGTAGCTCCAAATAATATGTCAGAATACCCTAATATTGTAAATTCTCTAGCTTTTCTCAGCTAAACCGGGCTTCTAGACTCCATCTTGGCTAAAGTCTCTACATCTATGACATGGTATGACTAGTTTAAAATGTCTTATGGTGAATTAGAATGAAGCCATAGTCAACAATGGTTTACCCTCTGTCATTATGAAAGTGTAATTCTGAATTATATCCATAGACATTTAAACACACAATGCTGGATTTTAAACACTGCTTCTTCCTGCCCTTTTTATATTTCAGTGGACTCTGCCTTGCTCTTCCTAGCCTTGAAACTAGACAATTATTGGTTGTGTCCAAAATTGCTATCTCTCCCTGAGACCACTAGCCCTTACTTTATCTCTCCCAGAATGCTTCCTCCATTTATATAAAAGTCCTATAAAATTCATATCATTCTGGTAATCAAAGTGATAAGCATTAATTTATATTTTTCTCATTCTAGGTAATGGGAGGGTAGAGCTTCTTCTTCTTTTTTCAAATAGCAGTGCGCAATATGGCTAAATTAAGATGTTTTATCTCCAAGACAATATGAGGTAGATTGCAGTATTTTCCGAGTTGAGAAATCATTTCCAGAGTAGGTCACGCTGTCCTTGCATATCCTACTTTCAATTTTGTGTGGAAAAAAAGGTGTTCTCTCTATATTTCCCAATCATAGATATTTATAGAATTAAATAATCTTGCCAACGTCCTAATTTATATTCTGATACTTGTTTACAATCTAAGAAAAGTCATAGAATATTTGATTAAACACAACATCTTCATAAATCCTTAGACTTACAGAAAGATGTATAGCTAAGAAAATTAACTCAGTTCCTAATCCAGAGGGATTTTTTTTTCTCAGAATTTTCTATGGAGTTGAGTAATGAACAACTTCCCATTTGTAGAAACTCCCAGATCGTTCTATCGCCCAGCTTCTGAGATTTGACTCCTCCCATCAAGTAACTAAGTATGGTCATATTTTCTCTCCATTATTCATTTTTCTCTGCATCAACCACTGCATCTCAAAGGATCCCTTTAAGGTACCAAGTTTTCAGATGATACAATAGTGATTGGACTCATTCTAGAAGACAAATCTGCACACAGTGGGAAGTTGAACAACTGGCTCTGTGTGTCCAGAACAATATTGAACTGACCACACACAAAACTGTAGAAATGGTAGTAGATTTTTTTTTAAAAGCCCTCTTATTCTACCAGCTCTTACAATACTAAACAACCCACTATCAACAGTAGAGACCTTTCAGTTTCTAGATTCTGTAATATCTCAAGACTTAAAATGGAAACCTAACATCAAAATTGTCTTCAAAATAGCACAATAAAGAATTTTCTTTATGCACCGACTCAGAAAGTTAAGACTGCCCAAGGAACTGCTGATACAGTTATACGAAGGAATTATTGAGTCTGTTATTTATACCTCTGTAACTGGTTTCACACAGCAACCAAACTAGAAACATAGAAACATAGAAGTCTGATGGCAGAAAAAGACCTCATGGTCCATCTAGTCTGCCCTTATACTATTTTCTGTATTTTATCTTAGGATGGATATATGTTTATCCCAGGCATGTTTAAATTCAGTTACTGTGGATTTATCTACCATGTCTGCTGGAAGTTTGTTCCAAGGATCTACTACTCTTTCAGTAAAATAATATTTTCTCACGTTGCTTTTGATCTTTCCCCCAACTAACTTCAGATTGTGTCCCCTTGTTCTTGTGTTCACTTCCCTATTAAAAACACTTCCCTCCTGGACCTTATTTAACCCTTTAACATATTTAAATGTTTTGATCATGTCCCCCCTTTTCCTTCTGTCCTCCAGATTATACAGATTGAGTTCATTAAGTCTTTCCTGATACGTTTTATGCTTAAGACCTTCCACCATTCTTGTAGCCCGTCTTTGGACCCGTTCAATTTTGTCAATATCTTTTTGTAGGTGAGGTCTCCAGAACTGAACACAGTACAGACAGACTTCAACATATAGTTATGATTGAAAAAAATATAATAGCAACCAGCCTGTCTTTCTTTCATCAAATATTTCACAAGCCAAAAGAAGGGCTGTTAAAATATCTACAAACCCCTCATATCCTAGATATTAGCTGTTTCAACTTTTTCCCTCAAGGTGATGCTCAAGGGCATTGTACGCCAAAACAACAAGAGACAAAGACAGTTCCCCCCCCCCCCCACATGCTATTACCATGTTGTACAACTAATTCCCACAACACTGTCTATGCCGTAGGATAGACAGATACCTGATATCTGCCTGGAACCCCCACTCTATATCTACAATTGAGTGAGTCCAGAGGTATTTCACAAGAATATTCCCCTCCTCTGCTTACAACAGAATAATAATAATAATAATAATAATAATAATAATAATAATAATAATAATTTATTAGATTTGTATGCCGCCCCTCTCCGAAGAATGTCTTAAGCCACCATAAATTTTGAAATTTTGGGATTAGACAGTTTAGAACTATGCTGCCTTTGGTCTAACTTAAGCGTAGTACACAAAATTATCTGCTACAACGTCCTGTCTGTCAATGATTACTTCAGCTTCAACTGCAATATTACATGAGCACACAATAGACAAAACGTACGGTAAGTCAATCCAAACTTGATTGTAGAAAATACTATTTCAGAAACAGAGTGGTCAATGTCCTGAATGCACTGTGTGGTTACTTTCCCAAACCCCCATAACTTCAACCTTGGACTGTCTACTGTCAACATCACCCCATTCCTAAGATGTATGTTAGGGGCGTGCGTAAGCTCACTAACGTGTCTAATGTCCCATTTTTTTGTGTCCTTATCATATATTCATAATAGTGTTTATACAGTGGTACCTCAAGATACGAACACCTCGTCTTACGAACAACTCATGATACGAACCCGGGGTTCAGAAAAATTTTGCCTCTTCTTACAAACTTTTTTCGAGTTACGAACCGGCGTTCGGAGACTGCTGGGAAGCCGCGCGGCTGTTTTAACAGGTAACAGCTAGCCGGGGTTTTAACAGCCCCGGGCGGCGGGGCTTCCCAGAAGCCTCCCGAACGCCAGTTCGTAACTCGAACAAAGTTCATAAGAAGAGGCAAAATTTTGCTGAACCCCGGGTTCGGTTCGGGAGGTTGCTGGGAAGCCCCCCAGGCCGGCTGCAACCTTTTAAAACACCCGCGCCGCTTCACAGCTGTCTCCCAAAGCCGAACGCGGAAGTTTGGCTTTAGCGTTCGGCTTCAGGAGACAGATGGGAAGCGGCGCGGCTCTTTTAAAAGGTCGCAGCCGGCCTGGGGGGCTTGCCAGCACCCCCCCAAACCTGGGTTCGGGGTTTGGGGGGTGCTGGCAAGCCCCCCAGGCCGGCTGTGACCTTTTAAAACACCCGCGTCGCTTTGCAGCTGTGTTTTAAAAGGTCACAGCTGGCCTGGGGGGCTTCAGGAGACAGCTGCGAAGCGGCGCGGGTGTTTTAAAAGGTCGCAGCCGGCCTGGGGGGCTTGCCAGCACCCCCCCGAACCCGGGTTCGGGGTTCGGGGAGTGCTGGCAAGCCCCCAGGCCGGCTGCGACCTTTTAAAAGAGCCGCGCCGCTTCCCATCTGTCTCCTGAAGCCGAACGCTAAAGCCGAACTTCCGCGTTCGGCTTCAGGAGACAGCTGCGAAGCGGCGCGGGTGTTTTAAAAGGTCGCAGCCAGCCTGGGGGGCTTGCCAGCACCCCCCGAACCCCGAAACTGGGTTCGGGGGGTGCTGGCAAGCCCCCCAGGCTGGCTGCGACCTTTTAAAACATCCGCGCCGCTTTGCAGCTGTCTCCTGAAGCCGAACGCGGAAGTTTGGCTTTGCCGTTCGGCTTCAGGAGACAGATGGGAAGCGGCACGGCTCTTTTAAAAGGTCGCAGCCAGCCTGGGGGGCTTCCCAGCACCCCCCGAACCCTGAACCCGGGTTCAGGGGGGTGCTGGGAAGCCCCCCAGGCCGGCTGTCACCTTTTAAAACAGCTGCACGGCTTCCCAGCAGTCGCCGAAAGCCGTTTTTTTGCGGGGGGTTTTTTGGTTGCACGGATTAATTGACTTTACATTGTTTCCTATGGGAAACAATGTTTCGTCTTACGAACCTTTCGTCTTACGAACCTCCTCCTTGCACCAATTAAGTTCGTATCATGAGGTATTACTGTACTTATATCTGTTATCTTATACTTGTTTACAAACAAATAAACAAACAAATGTCAAATCATCTAGTAGGACTGTATTTCCTATTGTCATATATTCATTTTTCTTATGATTTCCTTAGCTTCTGGTGACTCCAATGTTGTTTGTATCACATGAATATGTTGATTGCCTTCATTTAGTATCCTATCATCATCACTGAGTTTGTTTTGTATGATTTATTATCAGTGGTGGGTTGCTCCTGGTTCTAAAATGAATAGTGCTGTCAGTGGGAGCCTCTGCCCACCTGCCTGGGATGTTTCTGTGCATGCGTAGAAGCATCACATTCACAAACAAGTAAGCACATGAACTGGTAGCACAGGGTTTAAGAACCCACTACTATTCATGATTGTATTTTATTATGATGATCGTGAATTATCACTTGGTGCTTGTATGTGCTGTACACTGAGAGGCTTATGCACCAGAGACAAATTTCTTGTGTGTCCAATCATACTTGTCCAATAAAAAAAAATCTGTTCTGTTCCGTTCTGTTCCTTTCTGTTGTTCTATTATGTTCTGTTCTGTTCTATTCCTTGTCTGCTCTTTGTGAGCAAAGAGAGGGGCAGCTTTCACACAGTCATATTTATATTTTCTCGATTGATTAAAAAAAATCCTACTCAATAAATAAGAGAAGCATGCATTCAAGAGCCTGGTGGTGCAGTGGTTAGAGTGCAGTACTGCAAGCTACTTCTGCTGATCACCAGCTGCCAGCAGTTTGGCAGATTGAATATCAGTAGGCTCAAGGTTGATTCAGCCTTCCATCCTTCAAGGTTGGTAAAATGAAAACCCAGATTGTTGGGGGCAATATGCTTACTCTCTGTAAACTTCTTAGAGCAGGCTGTAAAGCGCTGGGAAGCAATATATGTGTAAATGCTATTGCTATTGCTAAATGCTATTGCTATTCTTCTCTTAATTGGAAAACTCTTCCTTTCTTTCCATTCCTCAATTAAATTAATAAAAAATAAATAAAATTGTACAAACTTGCAGTTAAAAGGAAGAGAGGAAATGCAGATGATGATGTTAAAGTACCCCCAAAGAAAGATAAGAAAGTATACCAGGACTCCTTGAAAGAGGACTGAAAACTAGATTGATATTCTGCTACTGGTTTCAGTTAAGGCACGCTCCCCGAAAGTACACTGCAACTCCCAGCCTCATTTTGAAAAAAAATATAGATGATGGTACTCAGTGCAAAAGTACAATAAAAGTCTGCTTATCAAGAGGAAAAGCAAAATGTCCAACAGAGACTCTTTCATGTTTACATAAGTGTGTTCATGTGAGTGGGATGGAACAAGATCAAAGCCTGTTTTCAACAAAGAGATGCTGAGCTTAATGCTGAAAAGATATATAAACTAGAAAGTATTTGGATAACTTCAAGGGAGAATCAGGAAATCTCGATAACAACTAGTTGTTACTGTAACTGATTATGCCACTACAACAATTGGAAGCTTTCCAGAACTCATTCTTCTAACAGAGGGAAATAGATTTAAGATAAATGTTATATGCACTTTTGGGCTTAAGGTTAGAGGGATCTACATAGATTAATGAAATCTTTGACTTTTTATGTTAGTGGAACAAACCTGTTCCCAGACTACACAGAAACGAAGGTCTAAAACTGCATATGCAAATATTAATATTACTGCAATAGTTAGACATTGTGATTAAAGTTGATGCAAATAACTAGTAAGTTAAATAAGGGACACTTATTGGTTAAGAAGCTGATCTAGAGATTGGGAATCAATTTCTTAGGCATGAAAGCCGCTAGATGACTTTGGGCCAGGCATGGTCCTTTAGACCAGCTCATCTCACAGGAGTTAAGGGGTTGGTGGGGTGATGAAGTGGGAACATTATAAAAGAGAGAGAATAAAAGTGATAGATAGAGAGATAAACAGACAGAAAGACAGACCATTTATATTAAATATGCAAAGACTTGCAAATGTTTAAAACAAAAATAATTTCCTTCTTTTTTAAATCTTACTTTTCAACTTGTATAATTTCCAACATTTTTCAATATGAGAGAAAGAGAAGGACATAAATGAGTTTTTCTTATGAGAAATTGTCATATAATTGAATCAGCTTTATTGTACATGTTATTTGGTAAAGCATCATTGAAAATAGGAAAGGCTTATGCTTCCTTTTGGCTAGACTAGGTCCCAAATGTCAACTTCATATGTTCTACAAGCAGTACATGGAGCCCCAACAATCCCTATTCACAAGTTAGTTTATCTCTTCCCATGCTAACCTTGAAAAAGCTAAGCAAGGTTGGGCCTTGTTAATATGTAGGTGGAAAAACTACTTTCCCGTATCTGTGCATTAGATTGAAAGATTTTTTTAAAAAATATTGAAGTAGGCAGAGGTAGATTGAGATATCATTATTGACATGAAGACATCATGAATAATGTCCATGTAGTCATAAAGATTTGGACGGTAATTATCTACTACTCTTAAAAAGTGTCTAGTTGCTGCTTAAAGATAAAATAATGTATATAAAGACCAGGAAAAGATGAAATTTTACATAATGATTTGATTGTCCAATTTATATTGTTGCAAGCAGAAGCAGTGAAATGACTATTTTTTGGATGAGGATCATATTGTTTTACAGATAAGAATTGTAGTCTAATACTGCTGATTGCCAGGAGTTTGATCCTCACTGACTCAAGGTTGACTCAGCCTTCCATCCTTCCAAGATTGGTGAAATGAGGACCCAGATTGCTGGGGCCAATATTCTGAGTCTGTAAACAGCTTAGAAAGGGCTGTAAAGCACTATGAAATGGTATATACAGTAAGTCGAAGTGTTATTGCTATTGCTAAATTTTGATGTTCTTTATGTTCTTGAATGCTGTAATAAAAGGTGTATTAGATGGCATTCTCCATATCTCCTCCATATCAATTTTCATGTATATTTCTTAACCTTTTAAAATAATAAATGCCCTTTAAAATAAAAGAAGCAATAAGTAAAAAAAAGCAAAAATTTCTAATAACAAATTCAAGGGGGGGAAAGCCGAATAATATATCACAAATCTCACCAAATTAATAAACCAAATTAATAAACCAAATTAATAATAATTCCTTTTAATAGGTAATATAAAAAATAAAAAATAAAAAATTTAAGATTAAGAAAAAGAGTAAAGGAAAAGGGAGGGTGGAAAAAGAAAACACAAGAAGAAAGAAAAAGAAAAAAAGAGAAGAGAAAGAAAAAGATATCTTCCTCCTTTTTCTTGCATATATTCCATGTGGCTCCAAATAAAGCTATCGTACCTTGCAGAATTTTATGGTTCACAAATAAACCAATAAAATCCTCCAACCTACTCTAATCCATATAACTATAAACCCAGTGAAATGATAAACTCATCATTTCCTTCTCCATTTTTATCACTGAATACCCAGTGGAATCATGATACCCTACTCTAATTGTAATGCTTCATACCCAGTGGAATCTTCATAACCCACTCTAATTATATAGCTGCATACCCAGTGGAATCATCATACCCTACTCTAATTGTATCACTGGAAACCCAGTGGAATAACCATGCCCTATTCTAAAGAAAAAAGAAAAAAAAATCACTGATAACCCAGTCGAATCAACCTCTAATTATATCACTGCATACCCAGCTGAATCTTCATACCCTACTCTAATTATATCACTGCATACCCAGTGAAATCATCATACCCTACTCTAAATATATCACTGTAAACCCAGTGGAATCTTCATGCCCTATTGTAAAAAAAATCACATTAAATTAGAATAGAATAGAAATAGAGCATGATGATTTTATTGGGTTTACAGTGTCATATTTTGAACAAGATATGATGATTTCTCTGGGTTTTTAGTAGTTTTTTTTTAAAAAAAAATAGGGCATGTTGATTCTCCTGGGTGATCTCACTTTATAAAGCTTGCATATCAGTCTTCCCATCCTTCTAGGCTGCATTGCCAAGACTCCTTTCATTGAGTGAGAAGAAAAGAGATCTAGTTCCTCATAATTTGGAAAGCCTTACTTGGGGAATGATTGCAGGAACTGAAGAACAGTCACAAGAACAGTCACAAGAACTAGTGGAAAAAAGGGCTATAATGAGGTAATAGCAGTCTTTCAATAGTTGAAGAGCTACAAGAACGAGGGAGGCAACCTATTTACCAAAGCAGACATAAGTAGGACAAGAAACAATGGATGGAAACTAACAAAGGAAAAATGCAACCTGAATTTAAGGAGAAATTTCCTAACAATGAGAACAATTAATCAGTGGAACAAATTGCCTTCAGAAGTTATGGGTGCCCCATCACTGGAGGATTTTAAGAAGAGACTGGACAGCTATTTAGCAGAAATTGTATAGGGCTCCTGCGAAAGCAGGGGATTGTACTGGATCAGACTTCCCCAACCTTTCCAGCTTTGCAGACCACTGGAGGGGGGAGAGGAGATGGTTCCATGCACATGATGGGCAAGCATACACATGTGTGCAGTTCCATTCCCACAAGTAGCAGGCATATACATCTACCATTCACACAAATGGAGCACACATACATTAATCTACTACTTGTGGAAGTTCATGTGCACATGGACTTACTCAGTGCTTCTGCAGCCCATTTCCAAATGGCTCATGGCCTGATAGAGAGCCTTGGTCCTTGGGTTGGGTACCATTGGACTAGATGACCTCCAAGGTCCCTTCCAACTCTGTTACTATGAGAAGGAAGAGGCCAGACTATTTAAGTCAGCTGCTTATATGCTCACAGCTGAGGCAGGAAAGCTTATTAAGATTTTTGATTTGAAAACAGGAAAAAAGTCTCCAATCACTGCCACATCCCTTTATTTTCTTGATTAAATATTTTATTTTTAGTGTTAGTTTGATTCCTTGGTTTGGAGTGAGGTTCCAAGGAGTCTGTTTCTGTTTTTATCCTCTGTTCCTGGATGCTGGAGGGAATAAGAAAAATAAATTTCAGCAGGATTCATGACATCTTGGAGAATCTCAATGTTTGCTTTCTGTTAACTTCTTATTCAGCTTCATCTATCTGTCTACAAATATCTCTGCCACGAGGTTATCTTTGTTTTCACACACCATGATCCTGATCCAAGTGGATTACCTTTTTAAAATTCATTAAAAGACATGGAATATCTCAGTCTAGTTACCGTCCAATTTCTTTTGAGTCATATCGCCGGGAGGGAAAAACGTATTGTGCAAACCTGTGTCCCTGTATGGATAGAAGTTCTCCTGAATTTAGCAAGGCTTATATTCAGCAAAAGAGACAAAACTATACAACCTAAACTCCACTTATTTTAGACAATAATAATAAAAAGTTTCCCATCTACAAATGTAAGAAAATGAAATGACGAAAAGCTTAAAATATTTTCCAGCTTTTCCGTCTCAAATGTTTAGAAGTACTACTAACTCCTCTCTAACCTCTTCCTTTTGTTGTAGACTACACGTGTTTTCCATTAAACAAGTGAACTGGCTTTAATGGCCTCCTGCAGAGAAGTGCCTTTTGTACATGGCAAGCAGTTATTGTCCTTTGTTTTGTTTCCAAAGAGCCTGTTTCAGTGTCTTCAAAAGCTGGCAAATGTATTCATGTCGGGAAAGCACACCTAATGTGAGACTGTATGTGCATGTATATAATTGTCAATTGTTATGCTAACATTATTAAATTAAAGCATCATTTTCAGGTATAGAATCTTGCTTCCTTTAAAGCATTTAAATTTTTCTACCAAAAATTTCAAGATCTTGTTAATAGTTTGCCTTCTGAACCAACTTTTGGAGCATTAACAATGGCAATTATACCCTCCATACTCTACATTATTTTATTTTATTACTGTGCTATTTGTTTATATAATGTTAATGCATGAGGCCATCCCAACTCAAAACTCTGGGTAAAATTAAAAAGGAAGCATCAAGAGGAACTGCATTTTCTCAAACATGTTAAAATCTATTTCTGTCCAGATACCTGACCATAGACCATTTCTCATAATTTTAGCATTTAACAGTAGTATATAGTAAGAATCACAAAGAAGGTACATGAAGACTGCCAAAGTGGAAGAGGCCAAAAATGTGATTGGAGCTTTGATGGAATTAAGGAGAAATTATGTTTAATCACCCCTTAAAACCTTGAAAACTCTCTTCTAAAACAGAGGATGACTTTACTCAATATTCAATTCAATTCAATATCAACTTTATTTGATTAGTCAATCGGCCATATCAAAGCGAGAAAAAGGACCACATCGGTCGTCATAAAACTGTGACTGGGCAAAATACAATAAAATTGGCTAAAATAGAGGGAATTTGAATAAATAATGTTAAAATGCAGTATAATATACTAAAATTGAGTAGTAAAACATGAGAATATAAAGGATTATATTAAACAAATCTAAGATACTGATATAAAATATTCTTAAGTAAGTTCATCTCCTTTGCATGCCACCCCAATATGTTCTATAAAACGTATTCTCATCTGAATAGCCCTGTCTATAAACTTAGCGGTACTCATCTTCATTATGGTCTCTTGAGTAACCAGTTCATTGTGGACATGTTGGAAGGAAAATCCATCTGGTTCAGTTCCAAGCTGGTAGAAAAATGCTGGAAACAATATTGAGGCTGTTTGGAAAGAAAGTTTATTGATGAAACAGAACCACCAGGGGTTGTAGTTCTGGTGCAGCTGACAAAATGGTTGGATGAGTGAATGGATCTTTATAAGTTTCTTTGACTGTGAAGTTTGAACTGTTCTGGTAGTGGTGCAATGAAGGGACAGTGGTGCAATGAAGGGTTTTGAAAGGACGTTGGGCAATTCCTATTGTGACTAATGGCTTTTGTCCTATGTTGAATCTTAGGTGAGGGGCTGCTTTCTAATCCTACCATTCTGCCTTTGTTAGCTGTCAAACTTTGCTGCAAGGATTTTCAAAATACCCTGTCTGTCTTGAATGGATTACCAAATCTGCATTTCTAAAAGCTGGTGTCAGGTCAAGCTTCCTGGGGCTTCCATTTGGGTGGGGGGGGGACCTCATGTCACTGTCATTTGGACAGGGGAGAGCCTCTCATCGTTCACCAGCCTACGGATTCATTATAATCGGGGCAAAGCCTAAAGACACCATTGGAGCTTGATGGTGAAATTAGTGACATCCAGCTGGCTAGCGGGCATCATCGGGCACATGTGCAAGGCACTGAGAGATCACAGTTTGCTTTGAGCGATGTTGGGAGAGGAATGGAGTTACATGATGGGTCATGCACTAATGTTAAAATAGGTGGCAGGAGCACTGGACGGTTGCTGCTGACAAAAACATCATTCAGGTGAATGATGGTTAGTGAGAAGCATGGGATTATAAAAGACTTCATTTACAAATCTCTTTTCTTCCAAAGCTTTTCTTCCATTGACTCTCTGGAACCTGACAGCTGGTCTTCTCAGCCTCTGTTTGGGGGGCAGGGATGTTAGTGCTGGTTTCTGCTTCTCTTAAGATTTTTTCCCCATTTCTCCTTTATTTATTTATTGGATTTGTATGCCGCCCCACTCCGTAGACTCGGGGCGGCTAACAACAGTAATAAAAACAGCATATAACAATCCAATATTAAAACAGTTAAAAACCCTTATTATAAAACCAAACATACATACAGACATACCATGAATAAAATTGTAAATGCCTAGGGGGAAAGAGTATCTCAGTTCCCCCATGCCTGGCGGCAGAGGTGGGTTTTAAGAAGCTTACGAAAGGCAAGGAAGGTGGGGGCAATTCTAATCTCTGGGAGGAGTTGGTTCCAGAGGGCCAGGGCCGCCACAGAGAAGGCTCTTCCCCTGGGTCCCGCCAAGCGACATTGTTTAGTTGACGGGATCCGGAGAAGACCCACTCTGTGGGACCTAACTGGTCGCTGGGATTCGTGCAGCAGAAGGCGGTCCCTGAGATAATCTAGGGGATATATTCTCTCTTTGCATTTTAAACATTTCTCCAAATATTCCATTCTTCTGGGGTTGGGTGGTGGGGCTTCCCACACACAGGTAAATTATCTTGGGTGGGATGGGTGGCTAAATGAATCCATAAATAGGATGGTCTGAATGGGGAAGAACAGGCTTCAACTGAACCCTACAAGACTGAGTCGCTTTGGGTTTTAGCAGAGTGGGTTCCTACTGGTTCTAACTAGTTCTTTAGAACTGTTAGTAAAGTGGCAATGACATCACAGAGCCAGGTCTGTGGATGTCGGTCCATGGACGATGCCGTCTTGGATTTTGCTTCTGTGCATGCACAGGATGTAATTTTGCTTCTGTGCATATGCAAGAGGTTATTTTTTATTGCTGCAAGGGGGTATACCTGGCATGACCCTGAGCAAACTGGCAACAAAATAATCCACAACCCATCCCTGGATTTTATAGCTTTTTAAATCTGGGACTGTCTCATCCTTGGTACAGGATGGGATGGCAGTGTCCCAAACAGGCCTGCTGGACAATTTGAGGGTTCTTCTGGACTTACAAATTCTCCTAAGGAGTAGATAAGTATTGTGGCTAGTATGGCTTTTGTGCAACTTCATGTTGTGTTCCAGTTGCACCCATTCCTAAATTGTTAACTGTAGTCCAGTCACAGTTAATAATGCCCTGGCCACCTCCTACATCAACTATTGTACTGTATATTGGGTTGCCATTGAAGAGTAATTGGAAACTTGTGCCAAATGTGGCATCATGGAGAGCTATGTATGCCCTACAAGGACACCTCTTATATCTCTATGAGCTGCAGAGATTGCCAGCTTGTTCTGGTTCCAATTCAAGATGTTGAATTTGACCCTTAAAGTCCTACATGGATCAGATGATCTGAGGTATAGTCTCTTGCAAATTACATCTACCCATCCTATCAGGTCTAGTGGGAGAAGAATACTATGAGGCCGCTCTGCGAGGGACTTCCATCAAGCTTTCTTCCACCCTCTGGAACTCTTCCTTCCTAAAGTGAAGTCAACTCCAACCCTTGTGAACTTAGAGAAAGCACTTAATTATTTTTTTTGCCTTTATGCCAAGAGATCCCCTTGGTAATGGGCTGGCTGCATTATATGTCATATTGTTCCTATAGTGAGCTTGCTTTATTGATGTTCATTGCTTTTAACTGGTTTTACAGGATGTTTAATGGCTAGTTTTATTGTACACCAAGAAAGTTACTTCATGCAAGAGAGGCAGCCATATAAATTTGACGAATAACTAAATAAATCCCCCCTCTTCCTTATTTCTACCAACTGTCCCATGGAAATCATCTGTGAAGGAAGGGAAGATTAAAGGCAAAGCCATCCTAGAAAACCTTATAGCTGGACTCATCCATAAGGTCTATAACAACTAAGTGCATTTAATGAAGGATCCTTAAAGATGGATGAAAAACTATGATGTCACCAACAACACCGACAAAGGACTATTGCCATCATATATTATAAGGGTTCCAGAAAAGAAAGGGGAATCCTGACAACACACTCCCCCTCTGTGTGTGTGTGTGTGTGTGTGTGTGTCTATCTGCCTGCCTGCCTGCCTGCCTGTCTCTGTCTCTCTCTGTATGTGTCTCTCTCTCTGAGAGAAAGAGAGAGGAGAGAGGGAGAAAGAGGGGAGGGAGGGAGAGAGAAAGAGAAATTTCACTCCAGAAATTATTGTCCTCAGTAAGATGTTTTATTTTTCAGAAATAAAACATATGTTGCATCACATGTGGGCAAGACCTATCCAGAGTGCTTTGCATAAAACACAAACTTTTCCCCTATTTTTCCTAGTGAAACTACGTAACCGTTCCACTCTTTTGATGAGAAACATAAGCATATATCATTTCATTAATCTAGACTGAAGGAGTATTTCATATAAACCATCATTGACCTGATGCAACACTTCAAAGATTTGCATAGTCCTAATATAAAGCACCAGTAATAGAGGATTAAGTGTAATCAGAAGCAGGAATAGTCCGAAATCAGGTCACTAAATAAAATCGACATACCTATCCATCATGTATTCCTCCCCAAAGAATTCTAATATATTTCAGAATTTGCTCCCAATTTAGTAAATTAACTGCCTGTATAATTTTCCCCTGGTTGAATAATATTTATAAAGAAAATTTGAGCAGCTTAGGTATTATATAGAGCTCTCTTATTAGAAGTTGGGGATTGCATCTCCAAAATTTACTAGTTTATAAAATAGGTCAAACTCAAAGGTGAACAAAACCAATACAATTATTAATTTATTTTAATTTAAAGAGCAAATGCTTCTAACAGGATTTGGCATCAACTAAGGATGTCTTGTTGATATTGCATATAATTAGTAAGTACTTGATTTCAGGGTCAAGTATTTTTTTTAAAAGTCAATTCAAAACCTATCCCTGAAAGTAGGCTAGAAACATTAATGAGCTGCTTCTTAGCATTATTTACAGGTATGTACAGTAATGGATTAGGAGTGTAATTCAATACTCATTTGCATGAGGCGATCCCATGCTGCCTTATACAACCAGACCAGTATTCAATTTGGAGACCATAAATTCATTATGTAGAGAGTTCAAGTAAGTGTTAAAATAAGTAGCAGCATTTGCTATAAAGCATTATTAAGACGATATTAGAACTGGTATCATAGAAATAGAAAAGATTTCAAAAGCAATTTAATTTAACTTAAATTCCTTTAAAATGTACTTAATTATTTATTTGCATGGAGGGATTGCCTGATTTTTTTAAAAAGAACCCTGTAGATGGCTCATAATATTTAGCAGGGTCAGGCGCAAGAAATCAGGAGCAGGGATAGAGTTCAAAATACTAAAAGTTTATTTCATGATACTTATACAAAAGAATATGATCTACTAATGGCCAAATCGGGCTAGATAAGGCTCAACAGAATTCAGGGGGGCTGGATATGATAATATCCATAATCATTCCAAACTGATAACACATTTACCCCCCACCCTTGGGTTCCACTTGGTCATCTCCTACATTTAGCCCTTGGATATAATCCAGAGAAGAAGTACAAATCAGACAATCCAAACAAGAAGCACAAACAATTCTGTTATACCAGTGTTTCCCAACCTTGGCCACTTGAAGATATCTGGATTTCAACTCCCAGAATTCCCCAGCCAGCATTCGCTGGCTGGGGAATTCTGGGAGTTGAAGTCCAAATATCTTCAAGTGGCCAAGGTTGGGAAACACTGTGTTATATTAATAGAATCTTGCAAGTCTGAAAACACTTCTCTCTTCTTTTGCTTTCATTCTCTAGAGATCTAAGAAGGTAGATGTAGTGTGTGTATACTGTGTGTTTGTGCTCACGCATGCGCACATGCACGCACACACATACATATTGCAAATTGTCCTAAAATGCGAGTTCCATTGTAGTTACAGAAGAAGAAACAACAACAGACAGCACAATCTCTTGAACTTTAAAAACAATTATTTCCTAAGCTTTCGTCAGCCCCTGGTGACATTGTCAGAGTGTAAAATCACCATTGAAGAAAATGTTGTTGATCAGCAACTCATAAAGCAAGCATTTCTTCAATGGTGATTTAACACTCTGATGATGTCCGCAGGGGCTGATGAAAGCTTAGGAAATAAATATTTAAAAGTTCCAGAGATCGTGATGTCTCTTGTTTACACATACACACACACACACACACACATTTGGAAACTAGCCCTAGTCAAAAAACGAATCACAATCACAACTCCACCATGTCAATCATCTAACCAAATGTGATTCCACCAACAATCAACACAGCCATCCAAGGCAAGCTCTGCATTTGGCAGACTAATAACACAGATGTGGAACCGGCGTGGAATAAGCCTTGCTTCAAAGTTCAAAGTCTACTGAGCAGTAGTGCTAACTACCCTGTTGTATGCCAGTGAGACTTGAACTGTATACAGGAGACAAGCTAGGCAATTGAACCATTCCCACATGACTTGCTGCCCTAGAATTCTGAGGATCCGATGGCAGGATAAGATACCTGACACCTAGATACTCTCCAGCGCAGGTCTGTCATCAATTCCCACCCTGCTGATGAAAGCCCAGACACGCTGGGCAGGACATATTGCTAGGATGCCAGACCATTGCATCCCTAAACAGCTCGAGTATGGTGAGCTCACTAAAGGAAAGTGATCACATGGGGGACAAATAAAGCAATACATAGACACATTGAAAGCCTCCTTCCAGTTCCTCAATATCGACACTACTCCTGGGAAACCCTGGCACAAGATCAGCCAACATGGCGCATGCTGATCCACCACGGCTGCCAGACATCTGAGTCCAGAAGAACATTCATAGCAGAAGCCAGAACTATGAATGCTTCGACAAAGGTGCCCACATATGTCTTCCCACCATGTGGCAGAAAATTTTGTGCTCATGTAGACCTTACCAGCCACATGCGGACACATCGCGTATAGCCCACAACTCATTAGATGTCAAGGTCCTCTTCGAACATGATGGATGAACATCACATCATTTGTCAAAACAAGCATTGGGTGAAACAAAAATGTTCTAGGTAAAAATACATCTTAATCACAGAATTTCTACCAAGAATAACAATTGTACTTTATTCCATCTTAACATATATTTTATAATTTTATTCCAGTCTTAACATAGTTATTTCAAAATAATACATAATTCATATTTGTGATAATACCAAAGTATTTTACTTTCTTCTTAATCCTAAAACCTATTTTATTCATCACTTCTGTTTAATCTGGTAACTTCATATTTCAAAATCTTTGTCTTCTGTTTATTAATCTTGAAACCTGCTAATGTACCCGTTTTTGAAAAAAACTCACTAATAATTCAATTCTTCTCATCTTGTTTGATATCTCTATTTAATATTTTAAGAATTAAAAATAAATTAAAAAGGACAATGGCAACTTTGTCGCATTGGTTATTGGTTATTTCAATAAACTATGTGTGAAGTATAATTCTATTTTATCCATTTTATAAAATTATCTCCAAAATTCATATCTCTCAGAACTTTAAATACAAAATTCAAAGTGTTCAAAA
This sequence comes from Erythrolamprus reginae, assembly GCF_031021105.1. NCBI lineage: Eukaryota > Metazoa > Chordata > Lepidosauria > Squamata > Dipsadidae > Erythrolamprus > Erythrolamprus reginae. The sequence continues at coordinate 93,658,346 of NC_091952.1, forward strand.
TGACAGAAGCCTTCTCAGCGTCTAAAAAATGATCAAAGTGTCTTGTTTTTTATTAAGTTGTTCTAAATATTCCAAAATATCCAGCACAATTCTAAAATTGTTCTTTAACTTTAATTGTCCTGTTGGTTAATATTAAAAAAAAATCTTATTTGTTTGTTTGTTTGTTTTGTCAAGTACGTAATCGTGGTATATAAAGATATAATAATATTTATATACATGCTACTAATAAAAGAGAAATCTTAGGACAAGGGACAGAAGGCACTCTGCTCTCATCAGCTAGCCATACCCTTACTGGGATTTGAACCTGGGGAGTTTGCCTGCAAGGCAGTAGCTTTAACCTCTAGACCACAGGTTCTCCTCCTCTTAGCTTGTACCAGGGAAGAGTAATATGTTTTTTTTCTGTTGAATCACCCTGGTATATCCAAATATGGGAGGGAGCATCTGCTTCCATAACATATCAGCAAAAATATGTTACACATATATAATACAGTTTGTTGGTTGTAAAATTATAAGTGCTTTGGATATGACCCCTGGAGGGGCTGAGAGACAAAAAAGAAGCAGTATGCTCTTTTGGGTATACCAGGGTGATTCAACAGGAAAAAACATACACAGTGATACCTCGTCTTACAAACGCCTCATCATACAAACTTTTCGAGATACAAACCCGGGGTTTAAGATATTTTTGCCTCTTCTTACAAACTATTTTCACCTTACAAACCCACTGCCGCCACTGGGATACCCCACCTCTGGACTTCCGTTGCCAGCGAAGCACTCGTTTTTGTGCTGCTGGGATTTCTCTGAGGCTCCCCTCCATGGGAAACCCCACCTCCAGAATTCCATGTTTTTGTGATGCTGCAGGGGAATCCCAGCAGCTCAAAAACAGGTGCTTTGCTGGCAACGGAAGTCCAGAGGTGGTGTTTCCCAGCGAGGGGAGCCTCAGCGAAATCGCAGCATCACAAAAACACGGAAGTCTGGAGGTGGGGTTTTGAGGACTTCCATGTTTTGCAATTTCACTGATGCTCCCTTTGCTGGGAAACCCCACCTCCAGACCTCCGTTGCCAGCAAAGCGCTCGTTTTTGCGATGCTGGGATTCCCCTACTGGGATTTCCCTGCAGCATCGCAAAAACACAGAAGTCCAGAGGTGGGGTTTCCCATGGAGGGGAGCCTCAAGGGAATTCCAGCAGCGCAAAAATGGGCGCTTCGGCTGGAAAAAGGGGTGAATTTTGGGCTTGCACGCATTAATCACTTTTCCATTGATTCCTATGGGAAACATTGTTTCGTCTTACAAACTTTTCACCTTAAGAACCTCATCTCTGAACCAATTAAGTTTGTAAGACAAGGTATCACTGTATACACATATATATATTACAGTACACGCTCACAGAAAGAGGGGAGAGAGATCTTCAGGAGAACATTTTTTCATTTCTTATAATGTAATAACAACAAAGAACTGCTCCTTCATTCTATTTAAACCAATTTTTTTTTAAAAAAAAAATCCACACAACTGAACATTTAATATCTTTTTTTAATGTTTCCTTAGTCGGGTATTCCATTGAAAATAATAACTTTCAAGATGTATTCATACAGCACTATTAATGGAGCACTCCCAGCAGTTTGCTGAAGTTATCTGTTTTCAAAGGCAGATGCTACTCTATACATGAAATATACAAATCATGACATTTGCAGCACTTCCAAGTCAGAACAAAAATAAATTCAGCTACACAAATGAGATATTCTGCTTTAAGCCTTTGTAACCTAACAACCAGTAGAGTTGTGCATAATGTGATGGTGATATATTTGGCTACTGGATGACCAGTTCAGAATTATAATAGTGAAGCTGGCATGTGGGGTTGACAAAGTATCCTGCAGAAATATTTTTTGCCATTGGCATTTTAGGTTCATTGTCACTGCATCATGTCATTAAGAATAATGATGGGGACAAAAAAAGTATGTGTTGTTAGGAAAATTTGCCGATGACTTTGTACTTCTTGAAATAGGAAAAAAAAGGAGTGGGAGGGAGAAGAAAGATTTTAATACACTAAATTGCAAAAGCTGGAAATGGAAGTGAAAAATGGAATGGGGTGTGAAGCAAATCCTAAATTAAACTCTTAAAAGCTATATGTGATGAGTTTACATATAGATCCATTTTATTGTTTATAGCTATGAAATTTGACCTATGGTTTTCAGCAAAGGAACAAAATGATTTAAATATGTAAAGGAGGAATTGTATTTGAATGATGGAGATCTTTGGAACTAAAGCATAACCACACCTATAGAAATCCTTTTAGTGGTTGAATATTATTGCTATGTAGTTTCCCAATTAGTGAGATAACTTAAAGCAGCCTGACTAAAAAATGAAGCTATCTACCATAGAATTAAGAACATGTTCTTTGACTTCACATGCAGTTACTAGGCAACACAGAAACAACTTTGCAATTAGGGCTATGTCCAGAGTGATCCAAGCAAAGAGTTTTCTTTTTCTTTTATTTCTTCTAGTTTTTCAATACGATAAAAAGTTACTTAGACAGAGAACTGTCTAATAAAGCAGGCTCTTCTTCCACCCCATTTGTTTGTAATAAGACTACAATGTTACTGTGAAAGATGTAATTTTTACAAAAGAGATATCTTATATTTAGCTCTGTTTTTACTGGTTTACAAAAGAATAAACTCAGCCATATTGACTGGTTTGCACATTGTACTAAACCATAATTTGTTTGACCACCATTTATTTAATCCCAATCCTACTAAACCAAGGGTGTCAAATTTAAGGCCCGGGATCTGGATTCAGCCCGCAGGGACCACCCTGGAAACAGTGAAGGACCAGCCCACAGTGCCTCCACCAGAGAAAATGGAACTCGGGAGGGCTGCAGGCACTCTGGAGTTCTGTTTTCACTGGCAGAGCTTTGCAGGAGGCCATTGCAGCCAAAAGTTCTAGAGACTGTTTTTGCTGGCAGAATGGTCAGGCAACTGAGTTGGTCATGTCTACCCCAGCCACACACACACCACCCCAAACCCCATGTTCAAACACAACCCAGATGTACTCCTCAATTAAATTGAGTTTAAACCATAAAATGTAATTTATACACCTCTCCAAAAAAATAAATCTGAAAATAAGTTTAAGTACAAAACTGCAGGGTTTGGTTGCAGCATCAAAATAGCCAAAACCAACAAAACCACATTATGGTTTAATATTAAATGAATCCAACAACTCAGAAAATTAAGAGCTCTGGGTCACTGTTGGCTTCCTGCAGGGATTCTATCTTCAGACGAGCCCAAAACTAATGCATGGCTTCAAAGAGGAAACAATTTTACTGCTTATGATGTTTGAGTCTCTAGCTTGCAGGATTCAAAGAATGTAGAATGAATCCCCAAAACACCATTCCCCAGGTTGTGGGGAATGAAAGCCATAAAAAGTATGTGAGTGTAGCTAACAGCAGTTGATCTGGAATTCATGATGAAACCTTTTGTGTCTATAGTCTCCTCTTCTACGATATGCTGTATGTATGGAAAGATAACAATCAGAAGCTATGCTTGTTTCTGAATTCAGACAGAACCAGCCACGTTAATGGCTAGGGAATGTTGTATCTATAATAGATGAAGAAAGAAAGTTGAAAAGCTGCCCTGTGGAGAATAAGGAACAATCCTTATATTCATGGATTTTATGTATGGTCCATCAAACCTTGTCCGGCGAGCCATTCTTTTAAAACTTTGTCCCAAGTGAGCCATCGTTTCCTATTCCTATTAGTATAGAGAACAATTTATCTACAATTGTCACTTTATTTGAAAAGCTTTAGATCCTAGTAACTCAGCAATAATTTCTCAAAACACTATAAAATATTATGAGGATGGGAAGAACAATGACATCAGTGCCTAGGGAAAATACATTATGTTATATATCATCACTGTGCATAGAGGTAAAGCCAAATCTGAGAATAAGCCAAAAAGTAGGAATAATGGTTTCAGGAGAGGATAACATTACACACAGACACACACACACACACACACACACACACACACACACACACACACATCTGTGGGAAGTTCCAAATTCTGCCTATTTGTTTTATTTTATCAGCGTCCTCAAGCAACATATTAATGTTGTATGTTTCCAACAAGGCTCTATGTTGATAGTTCAGAGGGCAATACATTGGTACCTCTACCTAAGAACACCTCTACTTAAGAACTTTTCTAGATAAGAAGCCTCTTCTTAAGAACCATTTTCTACTTAAGCACCCAAGCACAGAAAAAATTCTGAGGAAATTTGAGAGCAGCACAAAGGCCCAGCCAGTTTCCTGCCATTCCCCCTGGGTTTCTCTTTCTCTGGTGCTGTGTATGGGAGGCGAGTGCTCCTCCTCGCCACCTCAGAGTCCCTCTTTTTTTTTCTTAAGCCTTAAAGTTTTGGATTTTTTTGATTCCCCTCACCTCACCTTCTTCCTTTAGCAGCAACTGTCCTCCTCCTCTTTTTCCTCCTCCTCCTCCCACCCAAATCCTGAGCTTTTATTTCTTTCCTAATGGGTTTACACACATTATTTGCTTTTATATTGATTCCTATGGGAAAAATGGCTTCTATTTACAAACTTTTCTACTTAAGAACCTGGTCCACAGAATGAATTAAGTTCTTAAGTAGAGGTACCATTTTATTCTATTTTATAGTGTAAAGTTGATATTGCAGACAATGTTCCCTCTAATTTTTTTCAGTGTGGGTGGAAAAGTATAATGTCTGAGCACATTTTCATGCCTGGGCGTGAATTGGTTAGAAATCCAGTCATTAAGCAAATCTGGCTTCTTCCCCTCTCCCCCATTGTCTTTGCTTGCGTGACTGTTGCTGTGTCTTAAGGTCATAAATATGAAACAGCAGCCAAGTTTTGATCACACGATCGTGCGGCTGCTGCAAAGGTCGTAAGTGTGGAAATGGGGCATAAGTCACTTTTTTCAGAGCTGGTCAGTAAATGAACCAATGTAAGTCAAGGACAACATGCCTTCTCCCCCAGATGTTTTCTGTGGAGCTTCAAAATAGACTCCTGATCTGCTTCTAAAAGAGTGAACTGGTCAGACAGATAATCCTCGACTTCTGTTCTGACTCCAATGGAGGCCAACATTTCTATCTCCTGAGTAAGATGTGAGTTCTGACTCACTTTACCGTCAGAGTTGTTAAGTGAATCCCTGCAGTTGCTTGTCAGAAGATCCCAAAAGATGTTCACATAACCATGGGACATGGCCACCATCATAACTAACTTGTCAAGTGTCCAAAGTTTGATCCAATAACCCCTTTATTTTTCTAACAAAGTCCTTCCTTCCTAGAAGGAAGAATAGAAAGAATAAAATGGAAACGGGGTTTAAAAGGGGATACAAAAAAATAAAAAAGAAAAGGGTTTGGTTCAAAGTTCTGCTCAGATTAAAAAAATTGGAGTTTGAGAAGGATTGATTAAGCTTGGAGTATTGTTTTGTTTGCTCTTTTCTTAACTTTAATTATTTTTTCTATTTAGATATATGAATTTAGAAATTTCTGATCTGTTTTAATAAAGTTAGACGTATTGATTATAATAAGATATGTAGTAGGTGATACTGATTTAGATTAATGCATATATAGAATTGAATTTAGAATTGTTGGGGAGATTAATGATGTTAATGATTTTTAATTGATTGAAATAGAGAAAATTTAGATTTTTTTCCTTTTTTCTTTTCTCAAATTGACTGACATTTAAGATTAATAATTAAGTAAGAAATGTAGATAAGTATTAATTGACTAAATGTTAGATGGGCTGAAATAATTTTTAAATTTGGGATTAGGTAAATGTACTATTTAGAGGGGGGAAGAAGTCTGAAATTGGTATAGTTTCATGTTTATGTTTTGTTTTTAATTTTCCTTTGTTAACATCTGATTGGATATACAAGGTTTTCTTGGTTTACAGAAAATGTATAAAAAAAGAAGGAAGCACTTTGGCATAATGGTTAATAAGTTAGAAATATAATTGGTGTACTTTTTGAAGGAACATTAAGGAGGGAATTTAATTAAAAGAAAATGTAACTGGATGACAAAATTAGAAAAAAACTTTTGCAACTTTTTTGATGATTGATATTAGTTATTAACAAAATACTGCATTTCATTTATGGAAAATTAGATGGTACACTGTATTGTTTGAATGTATGTTGAGACAAAAAAAAATTACCTCCCCCCCAAAAAAGTCTTTCTTTCCTCTCTCCCTCCATTCATTTCATTCTTCTTCCTTCATTCCTTGTTTACTCCATTTCTCCTTCCTTCCTTCCCTCCCTCCTTCCTCTTTACTTCTGTCTTTCCCTCCCTCTTTTTCCCCTTTCTTTCTTTCACTCCACTTTTCTCTCTCTCTCTCTCTCCCCTCTTTCCCCTCTCTCATTCTTTCCCTCCAGGTCTCTCTCATTTCTGTGTACTTCTCCCTCTCTCCCCTTCTCTCTCTCTCATTTACTTCTCCTCCCTTTTTGCTCTAATTTCTCTCACTTTCATTTCTGTTTCTCTCTCTCTTTCCTCTCCCTTTTTCTTTTTCTCATTGTAATCCAGAAGCATGGGCTGCAGGATTGAGGTAGCGGCTGATGGAGCCGAGCGCCAAGGGATGCCTGGTTTTCTTCAGCTGCCACCGTGTGCCCTGTATCACTTGCCCATATCACACCCCCATTTTGGATGCCCATGGCGTCTAGCTGCTCCTATCCAAACTGGGTGTGTGTGTGTGCTGGCAGGGACCCTGCAAGAAATGCCCGCTGCCAGGCAAGTGATACAGGGTGCGCGGAAACAGCTGAGGAAAAGCAGGCGTGCATCCCTCGGTGCTCTGTGTATCCAGACACTGGAGAAAGCCCGTGAGGCAGCCTTGAGCAGCATGAAGGGTCTTGGCTCCATCAGCCCCCCACCCCAATCTTCTGCCTTCAGGGGTGCCTCTGGGAGGTTGCACGAGAGGTGGGGATGTGCAACAGCAGCTGCATTATGGTGGCATGCGACGGCAACCCCAGACAGAGCCGGAGAAGCCGGCCAGGGCTCAGAGCCCACGGGGGTTTCTCCCCAGCCAACAGCTTGGGAGGGGCAGATCAGCTGTTGGGCAGGGAGAAACAGCACTGGCTCCACCATGCGGTGTTTGAAAACCCTGTCCGGCATTTGGTTTTTGCATGCTCACCTGCATGCCCGCACACGTCAGAGGGAACAGTGATTGCAGATGATGAGAATGATGGCTGCTTTTTCCTTCGCAACTCTTGGGTGAAAGCTCCTTGCTTAGGTGAGGGGAGTGGCTCCTTCCCCTTTCACCCTCCCTATGCCACGCTGCTTGGAATGTAGGATGTCTCACTCCAAGTCTCTGGGAAGCCCTGGCCAGCGAGCCCCAAGGGCAACCCCCCTCCATCACCCAAGCTGGCCAAGCCCTGTAGCCGTCCATCACCTTCCAAAAGGTGCCCTAAAGGAGATCACACGGTTGCTGCTAATGCCCCTTCCTGCCCACAGTGACCAAAAGGGGCGCTCTCCTAGCTGGGTGGAAGTGCACCCCCTAACCTAGCCACTCCCTGTGCAGTGTGGAGTAGGCAAAAAAATGGTCAATGCAAGCCCAAATTGCTTTGGCAGCCAAAACTTCCTACTTGGCCTCCAAAGGTGACCCCTGTTAGCACACTGCAACAAAGGGAGGGTGGGCAGGTGTTTTCTTCATTGGCTGCTGAATAGGAAAGAGGGGGGGCACTGGCGGGAGGCCTCCTTAAATACCTCCCTCGCCGCCCCACTCCCGCACAGTCAGGGCGCACGTGCACCAAACGCAACACATCCTGGGTGATCTCGCTCCCTCACGTGAGACCACCCACTCTCCACCCCAAGATGGTTGCCTCTGTGTGCTCTAGCTCCCACTGCAACTGTGCCAATAAGCTGCCAATAGTTCCATGTTGGAATTTTCCCTGCACCTTGAAAAATCTACATCTGGATTTGACTAATCCTGTGCAATACAGATAACACTGAACCACATTTGCACTGGTCCTGGTGGATTGTAGATGCCATCTAGAAGTGGGGCAAAATACCATTACTGAATTGTGACTGTGGGCCCCCAAAAATATCCGACACACGGTGACAGTGTCAAAACAGGTAATACAATAAAATTTCACTGAATCCCTTGCTACAATAAATGAAATGAAAACATTATATTTGCAACTTACACATACATTTAGATTAGATTTCAGATTTTACATTCTACGTTTTGTATTTTACCTCTGTGTTCCCTTATACTGAAATACTGTATGTGGGTGTACCATACAATAAAACAATCCATATTTTTTGCTTGCTTGAGAATTGACCTGTGTTTTTATCCTCATCACTTTGATCACAGATCTGCCCTATCACTGTTAAGGTCATTTTTTTTAACCTTTTACAGCTGGGATGAAGGAACAGGAAGCAGTAGGGATGAAGCCAAACTACATATCCTTCAGTACTGCAGAACAGTTAGCATACTTGTGGGTCGCATACATTATCTGTGTGATTTCTCAGCCAGTACGGGTAAAGTCATGCAAGTCAATTTTGGGGCTACATCTCTCCTAGCTGGAGACTAATATACTGCTCAAAAAAATAAAGGGGACACCCAAATAACACATCCGAGATCTGAATGAATGAAATATTCTCATTGAATACTTTGTTCTGTACAAAGTTGAATGTTCACAACAGCATGTGAAATTGATTGTCAATCAGTGTTGCTTCCTAAGTGGATAGTTTGATTTCATAGATGTTTGATTTACTTGGAGTTATATTGTGTTGTTTAAGTGTTCCCTTTATTTTTTTGAGCAAAGTACAATACCCATGTGACAGATATGAGACCAAAAAAACCTCACTGGGTTGTTGACTTATTTGCTATTGTTTTGTTTCAGGGTAACAGAGAGAGACACCCACAATATTCAGAAAGTTGAAGTAATTACTAGTATGAGACAGGAATGTAATTCAAATGCCTTGCAGAGAGTGCTTATCTAAAAAGCATCATTTACAGTCCAAGAAGAAATAGTATACAGTGATCCCTCGATTTTCGTGATCTCGATCTTCGCGAAACGCTATATCGCGATTTTTCAAAAAATATTAATTAAAAATATTTTCCCAACCGATGACGTCACTCTCTTCCTTTCTCATCTTTCTTTCTCTCTCTCTTTCTCTATCTTGCTTCTTCCTCTCCCACACTCTCTTCCTCCCTCTCTCATCTCTTTCTTTCCTTCTCTCTCTTTCTCTATCTCTCCCCCTCTTGCTCTCGAGCGGCGCGTGGGCAGCAGGGAAGACCCAGGGAAGGTTCCTTCGGCCGCCCAGCAGCTGATCTGCTCGGCCGCGCCGCAGCAGCGAGGAGCCGAAGATCCGGGTTTCCCCTTTGCGTGGGCGGCGGGGAAACCCGGATCTTCGGCTCCTCGCTGCTGCGGCGCTGCCGAGCAGATCAGCTGCTGGGCGGCCGAAGGAACCTTCCCTGGGTCTTCCCCGCCGCCCACACAAAGGGGAAACCCCGATCTTCGGCTCCTCGCTGCTGCGGCGCTGCCGAGCAGATCAGCTGCTGGGCGGCCGAAGGAACCTTCCCTGGGTCTTCCCAGGTGCGGAAGTAAAAACACCATCTGCGCATGCGCAGCCATGGAAAAAAAGGGCGCGCATGCGCAGATGGTGTTTTTACTTCCGCACCACTATATCGCAAAAAATCGATTATCGCGAGGGGTCTTGGGATGGAACCCTCGCGATAATCGAGGGATCACTGTAATCCAAATAGAATCCAAGAAAGTCAAATCAGGTAGTCATCCAGATCAAGAATCAAAGAGTCACAAACAAGGAACAGAAGAATCAGCTACCTAAATCTGTTTGCTGCTAGCTCTCTGCAATCACTCATGCTTTGGCCTTGGCCCAGCAAGGAGTCTCATTGAGGAGCATTGTTCACCTCTTTAGTCATTCAGACTTGACACTGTGCCTTGTCCTCTGACTGCTCCAACTGAACAGGCGATGCCTAGTGGCTAATTATCTTCAGAAGACTCCTGGATTAGTGGGTCCTAAATCTGACAATCCTGAATCACAGATTCAGATGGAGCAACAGTTTAAGATTCAAGGTCTGAGTCATATTCTGAATTGTGGTTCATTACAACTATTGTTAGTGGGATTATTAGGTGGGAATTGTTAGGACATGCCTCTTAAATTAGATATTATATAAAGTTTTGTGGTTGGAGTGAAAATGCCATTATCTTTTCAGACCAACCAGAGAGGAGACATAGTAATTTTGCTCCCAAAATAATTGCTATGTTTCAACTATGGTTTACTATAAACCCCAATGACAATTAAATAAATGACAGTCTACATTTATGCATCACATAGTCCTAATGTAATAACTTAAACGCATGGTAAATTATGGTTCATGCCTTAGACATGAGCAGGCAACGTTGGCTCTTCTATGACTAGTGGATTTCAACTCCCAGAATTCCTGAGCCAATCATGCTAGAACAGGAATTCTGGGAGTTGAAATCAACAAACCAAGATTGCAACAAGCCATGAAATGATACAGGAAGTCAGAAATCTGTTCATGCAACATCGCTAAGCAATTTTAAATTTTATTTAATGAATAAGTGCACACTATCGTATCTTTTCATCTTCACAAAAGCAGAGAAGTCCCCCACAAACACCCCATTACAACAGATATATTTGAAACCAAAATTTATCAGAGGTTTCAAATAATATTTGCCACAAAAGAGGAGTTGCTCTGTGAACATTTCTCTGCATAAAAGAGACACATCAGGGAATAGCAAGTGGTATTTGCCCATCAACAGTTCAAAATGGTTTGGCCTTGTAAACATAGCCAGCTAGTGACAGATCACTCCATTTGTAAAATAACAATTTCCTCCAGATGGGAGAGGACATAGTGGCAAAGGACAGCTTCTCAGTGAGATAAAGCAGCGATTTGAGCCCAAACAAAAGGACTGTATGAAGAGACAGTAAGCAGAAAGAATTCATCCCTTTGTCAGCCTGCTATCTTAGATCACGGAGTTCCCCCTTCTCTGTGAATGTGGCTTTTGTCTGAAAGCTGCTTGTGCAGGATGCGACAATATCTACGCTGAACAATATAGAGTTATTAGTGCAAGAAGTGTGATGTAGTGGTTAATATATTTGTCAGCCCAATCTTGGACACCCTGCTTACAACTCATATGCTGCCATGAAGAAATAAGGAAAAGGCCCTGTCTATTGCAACCTTTCTGTTTAGTCCCAGACAGTTAAACAGGTGACATCTACCAGGCCAAAGGTAGCTAAGCTGCCAAGTCAAGCTGTGCACCAAGGAAACAATAAGCCAATGAAATTTTGCTGCTTGCAATAATGTTTAGGTTCATCTTGAAGTTCAAAAACTGTGTTTTGAAATTGCACGAGTGCCGATTTCACATATGCCAGCATATATTCTTAATGCAATAATAGTCTGGCTGTTTCAGGATTTTTATATATGACTTCCCTACCTCAATTTCCTTGCTGGAAGACACTGACAAAAATGGGTGAGCATAAGTGAACTGCAATATTGCCAGCCTTGTACTAAAGAGGCTTTTTTTTTTCAGGCTTTGATTTTCTCTCCCTGTAGATGGATACTAGAGAACCTTAACTGATATTATTGTAAGGATCTTTGTTACCATTCGGCTGGGTTCAAGTAAGGGTTGCCTAGTCTCCCATGTATAATAAATGTCACAGCACACGTGGGTGGTTTCCCATTGTATGTGGTCCTAAACATTTATTGCTCAGCTTTGGTTGCACACTCAGGATTGTTAGACAGAGTTACTAGAAGGAGATACGATCTGTCCCTTTTGTTCTGTGTATCGGGAGATCAGTTTGAGCTTGTCTGGCTCTGGAAAAGCCCCAGAAAAATAATCTCATTTGAGCATTTTGATCTAGAATATGTATCATCAGATTAAATTATGACACATTCTTGGTCCTCTTTCCAGCATTGCCCTTCCTATATTTCATCTGAATGTAATATTTAGTTTTAAATGCATGTATATGCATGAATGCTGCAGAGGGAGAGAGCAAGCAACATACTATGCCATTTGCATTGGAATATTTAGCATTAATATTTATTGACATTGACCACTGCATGGTTATAGTGACGATGTATTCTAAATTTCTATGAGGCACTTACTATAAGAATATCCTTTTCCTGTTTTAGCTCCCTCCTCCCATTATTTCATTCTAAGAGAAAGGAACATAAATTTTAATAAGAATTTTTTATTGTTTTAATTGTTTTCATGTTTTATGATGTACGCTACCCAGTGTCACTTGTTGAGATGGATGGCTATAGAAATCAATCAATCAAATAAATAATTTGGGGCTGAAATGGAAAATAGCTTATCATCAATTTACAGAACTAAACAGTATTGCTATGAGCTGCTTGAAATCTTACAATAGGAAGATAACAAGCATAGCTCAAGAGCCACACAAACTACTTAAAGTAACAGGAAAGTTTCAGATGTTCACAATAACAGAGTTGGAAGATACCTTGGAGGACTTCGAATCCAATCCCCTGCTCAAGCAGGAGACCCTATACCAGTGGTTCTCAACCTTCCTAATGCCGCAGCCCTTGAATACAGTTCCTTAGGTTGTGGTGACCCCCAACCATAAAATAATAAAATTATTAGGAAAATCAGGGCTGGGTTCTAATATATGCATGCTGCTAATTGCAAATTCTGTATGGGTGGCTGATAAATTGGATGTCTTGGCATATGGTTGGCTTCACACTGGTTGCTTTCTGAATCCACATTAGCTGTAGTGGGACTTAGGTGGTTCTCACTGGTTTGGGTGAACTGGTTGTTAAATTACCCACCTCCACCTCCACTATCAAAGTTGATCTTGGGGATTGTGCTACCCTGCAATGGAGAAATGGACAACAGAGAAGCTGGTGTGAGGGAAGGAGAAGGCCACTTTCTTCTTCCCTCATGCTGGCTGCTCTGTTGCCCATTTCTCCATTACAGTGAAGTGCAGCACCAAGGATCTACTTTGATAGTGGGGTTAATTACCAGGGTCAGATAGGCTGTCACAAGAGGCTTGTCCTGCATATGCAGTGGAGCTGGAAAATAGGGATAGGCCAGGCCTCCCAGAACAGCCAATCTGATGCTGGGCAAACCAGTTGTTAAATTATATGAATCTCACCACTGCACATTAGGATTGCCTGGCATCAAAAGTCAAGAAAGTAGTCTATTACTTATCTTTTATAGGATTTGGTTGATCTTTTCATACTCACCACATGAGCAAGCTGAATTGGCACTAAGAATTTATTAGGTGCTAACCATGAAATTACTTTAAATAAACAAGGTTATAGGGTAGGTTTTGTTGTTATTTTGGGTGCCTTCTGTTTCTGGTTTTGTGCCTTAACCATCTCTTATTTTCAACAAAAAAAATGGATATAACACTGGGAAGAAGTTAAATTGTTTAAATGGGTGTAGAAACTTTATTCTATACACACTGCCACACACAGATACATAAATTATTACTAGACTATAACTTCTAACAATCACTTACACCATAGATCAATCTAAGAAAGGTATACATGACATAATTATTTTGAATCACACATTCAAAGTTCTTGTTAAAATTCCAAGCTTTGAACTCCATTCTACAGTTTTGATGCTAGTAAATATCAAAATTCTTGATTCAGTGCTCTTAATTCTAATTTAAAAAACAAAAAAAAACAAAAAACCCCAACATTTTACTGCAGTGGCATTAGCTTTACCAGTTACAAAGGGAAACTCAATTTGTATGTCATTCATCTAGCAACAACAGATTAGTCTGAGATTTTAAGAATTTAATCCCAAAAAAATATTTTAAATGGTTAATTTAGATTCAGGCCTAGAGCTCCATCTGAAATGGAAAGAATGGTCATGGAAATTAAATGTATAATCTGATTGGGGAAAGGTGAAAGTCAAGCAAAAATTGAGGATTTAAAGTTGGGTAATGGATAGGGTCAAAAAAATAAATTCAGAGCAATTTTATGTATTATGCAAACAACAAATTTTGCCTTCAGGTAACTGCTTTATTCTGTATAATGTTGAATTATTTTATTAATCCATTTGAATGAGTGTGTTGTGGCTTGCCAGCAGCCAGTAGAACTGACGGAAGACTTGGATAGTGAGGAGGTTGGGGAGGAACATAAACCAGTCCTGGAATCTGGGGAAGGCTTTAATGAGTACTCTGTGTTGGAGGCAGAGTTGGGGCCAAGGCTGCCCTACATCAACTACTTCAGAGTCGGAAATAAGTGGGACTGAAGAAGAGCTGGAGCCTGTTTCCAATACGTGCATGTTCAGAGCTGTCAGAAGGGAACAATTAAGGAATAGTGGTCGACTCAGGGATAAAAATACTAGAGGATGCTGAATGGCTCCTCCCAGAGGAAATAAATAGGAGTGAAAGGAGACAATTACAGAAGTCCATTCTTTTGTGTGAAGATTTGCCAAGTATTTCCTTGTACAGTGTAGCCATCAAGAAGCTATCAGCCTGGCAACTATCCAAAGACTGTGCTTGCAATTCACCATTAAAAGACACTTTGCTGGTGTTAGATCCTTACAAGAATCAAGACTGCAGACTCTTAGAGTAAGTAACGGTTCTTTTTATTAGAGCAGAAGGTAACAGTTCACAGAATGTAAACAAGACAACAACAAAACATGGCCATGCCTGGCAGCTATATATACCCCGGGCTGCCAGGCTGAACCAACCAATCACCTTGTAGTATTTTCCCGCCCAATGAATATGGGGCGGGTACAAGGCCTAACTGTCCTCTGGACACAACAGGTGGGACTTTGCTGGATATAAATGCTAGGAATCCACATTAGCCAAATAAAAAAGTTTTTTTGGGACAAGGAATCTGTTTTGTGATTTGGTGAAGCCTAAGTCAGGACAGGGTGCTATATTATAAGAACCTGATTACTGTGTGCAACTAATTTTTTAAAACTCTTGGTTATTCTGAGGCTTCCTTAGTAATAAATAGTGTAATATGAATCTTTTATTTCACACGATGAAATGACCTTCAGAATTAGGCCACTTAAAGACCAGCGGAAATAACAGATTGCAAAGTGAAAGCAATGACAATTGTAGAAGAAGAAGAAAAAAATTAATAATACAAACTATAAATGTTCACCAGAAATGTTTAAAAAGGCTTTCCCTTATTGACCTCAAATAATATGAAACAGGACTGTGCAGCCATCTGGATTCAATGGAAGTAAGGTTTCCAGAGATCCAGAGATTGTTTGGTCAGATATATTGGCAATTCTTTGGCTTTTAAAAAAAATGCATTTTTTCCCCTCATGTGGTTTTCCTTTGTGATTACAGTGCAGTCCTGGGGTGCGCATGTCTATATGTTTAGAAAAGTGCCAGTAGATGCATGTGACATGTGTGATAACCCATGCCCTTTGAATTGTTTTTCTGGAGTTCCATGTAAGAAACTTTAGTCTTTTAAATAATTTATTGAAGATGATAATAAAACCACAGCTCTCCATTTTAGGATGTGGACAAATTTAATTAAAACTTTACAGACCTAGAAACTTTTTTTGTACAATTATTGGTGTTCCTAGCAGTAAGTTCTTGTATGCTGAATTTTCAGACTAAAACTCATGACATGTGTTGCCTAACACTTTAGGGAAATTCCGTGCTTAAGTTAAACTATGACCCAGTCTTTGAATCATTCATTATGAGACTGGATTTACACATCACAATAATTCATGTAATTGATTATGTTGCGCACACAATGTGTATAAATTAGTAAAACATGGGAATCAGTGACAATAATAAAAATGAAGTCTTGAAATCTAAATTTCCAGAATGTTGCAGGGATGGAACTGAAAGACCTCCAAGGTTCCTTCCAACTCTATTATTCTATGTTCAGTGAATTGAACCTTGCTACTCAATAATTGTATAATTGTATAATAAATTGTATTTATTATATCCTGCTTTTATTATTTTTACAAATCAAGGTGGCAAACATAGCCAACACAGCTTCCTCCTCTTAATGCCTGGCCGGGACGGGGGCAACGGTGATTCAGCTCTTTTAGAGCTCCGGACTTCCGGGTTCATTTGGAACCCGGAAGTTCGGCTTCTGGCAGCGTGCCAATGAGAGCGCGCTACCTGCTGGCTGAGGGGAGGTCCCAGATCGCCCTATTTAAGGGCGATCCGGATGGGGACCTCCTCCTTGCTGGCTTGGCTTTCAAGCGAACACCCGCCCACCCTCCGCTGTCAACAGTGTATCCTAAGGAGGTCGCCTCGGGGCCGAATAGGAATTTTTTGCAGCCTCCCCTTTAGAGGCAGCTGTTTTTTCACCTATTCCACACTGACGGTGTGGACTGGATTGGTTAGGGGGTGCGGCGCATTTAGATATTAAATAGGCCTCCCTTTGGTCACTGGGGTTTGGCAGGTTAGGGGCGGAAATGGGCAATTAGAAGCAACTGTGCATGCTCCTTTTGGGCATCCTTAAAGGGTGATGGACTGCCTCTCTCCAGGAACTAGAGGTTGGAGCAATGTCGGGGATTGGAGAGAGGATGTCCATGGGAATCACCGGATCCAATTTCCCACGGGGATTGGAGGGTGAACTCCTCCCACACGATGAAGGGGCGTGGCTTGGATCCAGGTGAAGGTGGTACCTTCACCTGGTTCAGCAAGGAGTTCTTACCCAATGTTGCCAAGGAATTTTATGGTAGGAATTTGCGCCCCGTTAGTTTGGCTCTGCAGGTCCTTAGTTTGTTTTGAATTAAATATTCAAATTTACGTATGCAAATTTAGTTAAATTTATGTTAATTAATAAATGACCCTTAATTAATCCACAATATGTCTCAGCGTCTTTACTCCGCCTCCGGGGGGCAATTTTTGCCACAACAACAACCCTGGAGTTGGGCTGAGATAGAGTGACTGGTTTCCATGACTAAAAGTAGACTTGAATTTACAGTCTGCTGTTTTTCTAGCCTGGTCCCTTAACCACTAAACCAAACTGACTCTTGGTAAACAAATATAATTGATGAACAAAAATAGTAGTTCTCACAAGCCCTATTTTTACACTGTTCTCAGATTACTTTATATGACAAATCGTTATCATTATTAAGCAAAATAGGTAATTGAAACTGTTAAAAATTACAATATTTTAGCAGGAAAGAAGCATAATTCTTTTATCAATGAATGTGTTATCGTAACTTAATTACTCTAAGAAGACATTGTAAGCTGCTCCATGTCTAGTTGATTCATTGGAGTGTTATAGAAGCCTAAGTAAATAAATGCTAATCTATTTCCACATCATGGATTAAAAACAAAATTAAGAGGAACTTGCCAATAATGCCCTGTAGGAAATTGAATTTCCACTTAAATATTTAAATCTTGCTTTAAGACAACGATACAGATTCAGGATTCATTAACAGTCCTTCCGGAATATCACCTTAACTAGTTTTTTTTAATTGCATTAAGTGTTCAGCAGTTGAAAACCTGATTGGCTGTTTCTGGTGGATTAATCTTAATCTCATGAAAATATTACTACTGATTTAGTCTTCACAGCTAATAAAGGCACAAATAACACTTGAGGCACAGAGTCGCATAAACTAAGGATTACACTTCATCAACAAACATATGAACTGCTCTGAACATGGTTCTTGGGAATTAAACTTTTTGTCTGTTATTAGTTGGGGTTTTAATAAGAATAGTATATAGTGCAAGCAATTGAATCCATCTAAAATCTCGTATTGTGAAGCTTGCTTGCAGAGAAAAGCTTATAGTAAAACTGAGATTCCAGTCTATTCATCCTGTCTGTAAGCCTTGCTGGCATTGCCTACTGGGACCAAGCTGTGAACTGCTGTGTCTGTGAATAGCCTGGGTCGCTCATCCTATTCCTTACAAAGAAGTCCAGGGAAGTATATGCTTGGCATCTTAACAAGATCATTAATGTATATGAGATGGAGTGAAAAGGATTCTCCCTAAGAACCTTTGTAAAAAGATGTTTTTCAACAAGCTGTAAATTACAAAACTGGGATTAAGCAGCTCAAGCCTCAAGGCGTAATATGTAAAGGTTCCTCATTATATTTGATCCGAAAGCATCTGTATTAAACAAATTCTTGTCCCCTCTCTTTGATTTAAGAAAATATTCTATTTGGCTTCCTACTTGCATAGCAAAACATTTCAAACTTACTGAAAGAGGCCCAGCAGAATCAGTGGTACACCTTGTTTAGTAATATCAATTTCTACCATACCATTTTTACCAGATACCATTTATTCTTAGTTTTCTTGAATTTATTGCCCATCTTGTTCTTAACATTGCCACCAATTTCTTGTAGTCTAATCAATAACCAAAACAAAGAACTGAAATGTTCAAAGAAAGATCTTTCTTATCCCTACCAAGATAGGATTGAGAACAGGTTGTACCAAAATGATGTGAAATGCCATGAGTTGCAAGTCAAGTTGATTAGTATAAACGTAGAGCAAATTTATAAGAAAAATGCTTCCAATTCATGCTGATAGTGTGCTGTCTCCATTGCAAGTTTAGGCATTTACTGGAAATGTTTTATTTATCTTGACATTTGAGACTTTCTGACTAATTGCACTAATTTATGAGAATCTTATGTTATATAGTCAATTTATTATCATAGTTTTTTGCTGAAGCATTGGATATGTTGTATGCAAATCATTTCATGACACTGTTTCTGGATTCCCTCCTCAAAATTTCATTTAAGATGACTATCTGACCAGATGTGTTTTCTAGTAATGCATATCTAGGAGATCCTGAGATGACTTTGAAACAGATGCTCAGAATATTTGATGGGTTGTAGCTTTAAATTGAGGGTCCAGACAAGTGCTTTGATTAAAAACATGTCTTTGCATATTTTGTCTATATACTATGTTATATATAGATTATATATAGATAATGTTGGTTCCCAACATTTCTATGCCCCGTTTCTCTGAGAAATGTTGGATTGATGTTCATATCACCTACAAAAGTAATTGTGTCTCATGACTTGTCACTAAGGGACACATGCCACTCTTTGGGATACCATCTGAAATGTCATGTGGGCATCACAGGTTGGGAATACATGATTTAAACCAATAGGATAGAGAATGTAGATCTCTGTAATTAATCCTAGACCTTATGTGTATCTTCATGCTTTGAAAGGATCCCACATTCAAAAGCTTGCATATGAACTTCCAGATTTTATCTTGGACTATCATTTCTGGATTGAACCAATCCGGATAACTGCTACCGGGAGATGGCAGCTAAGGGAATTTCCCTGTATTCCTTCACTCTATCCAATGATCTTGACTGGTTATTCTATTATTCTGTTATCATGCTGTTCTTAAAGCACACATATGTAAGCCAATTTTAACTCTCTTCAAAGTATAAATGACGTCTTTAGCATCCTTGATTAATTGAAGAAGAAAATAAAGCCAGATGAACCCAAGTTCTCTTTCCATCACTGTGCATGGAGTGAGATCACTTGTGCAATGGGCTGGATTGGGGTTGGTGCATTCCAGAAGAGTAAGAAACAACTCAGTTCAGATATTTTCTATGAGAGAAAGGATGAAGACAATGCCTCCTTAATAGTTCCCAAAGTTATGATTCATATAACTGTAACTTTTTAAAAGATATTTTTCTATAGATGTAGAATAATAAATACATTTGCTGGGAAGAATCAAAATCTGTCTTAGTTTTTAAGAGCCTGATATCTAGAGCATCTTTGTATACTAATGGTGGGAAACTTACATCAGCTCAAACCATTAAAGTCAATGAGAAAAGATGTAAAAAAAAAATTAGTCTATCTGCTAATATCTTTGTGTCTTATGTTTATTTGGAAGTGATTGTTTTTCCTATATTGTTTCTTCTATTTTCTCTGCATCCTTGGGACAACAATGTCCAAAATCATTAATATTGACTATTTAAAAAACCAGTTTATATTCATAGATAATTATTCAGCCACCCAACTAAAACAAATGAGATTTGCGTAGGTTTTTTTTTTAAAATTTCTGGTGATATTTTCTATTCATTTACTGCTGTTGTGAGAAATTATTAGCATTTTAAGGAGAATCAAGTACTACGTTTCAAACTATTAATGAAAAAAAATAATAGAATTCCTTTCATGACTCTGCTCAATAACCAAGGCCTTGAATAGTCTATTTCCTGGATCCTAACAAGGGAAGGATTGTGTGAGAGAAGCACACACTTGTGGAGTTTCTAATCTCTTGATATTATCCTTCCCCCATTATTAATGTAGGTACGACTATGGGAGGATTACAGAATTCACTCTTTGAGCCTGCTTCAGAAATGAATTTAACATTCTTGTGTTATCAAATAAAAGTGCTTGCCAGAATTATTTCTAAGAGGTAAAATGTAGATTGAAAAGCACAGCTAGCAATAACCAGGAAAAAAACCCACAGCCCGTCCATGAGGAATTCAGAGTAATGAATAATGTGGCTCTTGTTAATACAACCTTTCTTACCCAGCAATTATTTGTAGCTAATTACTTCTAGGCATTACGGAAAAAGTTGCAAAGGGAGACAGGTGTTTCATTTGCTCAGAAAGCTATGTTGGTCAGGTAGCAGTAACAGTCTGAGGAGACAAATAGATACCAGGTGCAGTAGAGGAAAAACTTTCCCTTTCAAGTGTTGTTTTTAGAAGTGAGGAAAAAGTTTATCAGAGAAAATAAGAGATGAGGATAGCTTCTTCATTTCAGTAGGCAGTTCGGTGGAATTCTGGAGCATGTCTGAAGACAAACTCAAGATTGGATTATGACTTTTTATAAGAGTTTCAAATTCCTGGTTTACAGCAAGTAAAGTCAATGAGGAAGCCATCAGAAAATTAGAAATGGTAATGTTCCAATACAAAAAGTTGTCTTAACTTCATGCTGGTCTCCTCTATATGGGAGGCTAGGCAAAATGGCATTATTTTAGCTACATAATTTTTTTAAAAAAAAAATAATCTGAAGAAGCTTTGAGGTGGAAAATCAGGGTGCAAATGGTGGGGGCACAATGAAGTGTCTTATCTTTGTTGTTTAAATTTCAGCTCCAGAGCAAGTTTAGCATGTTGTGAACATGGACCAATACAGAAATAGATTAAAAAAAGCAGTATTAGGAGCTTACTACCAAGCCTGTTGTTCTTTGTTATGTGTATAGGTATATAGGAATAGGTATAGGTATAGGTAGTGTCCTATGTATGTTATGCCTGACTTAATATTAAATATCAAATTAACAGCGTAAAGGGAAATTATTTCTAAAAAGAGAAATTTATGACCAAGATTGTCATACACATGACCAGGAGATTCCCTCAATAAACAGGTTGTATAATGCTAAGAATAGAATTATGTTACTTGAAAAAGATTATTGTCCACCAATATATGATATATCACAATTGAACAAAAGCTGCCCAAAAGAAAACTTGATAGATGCCAAATCCATACAATGCAACTGGAAGCAGAAGAATATTGGAAAGTTTTCAAATAAATAGGTGTCCTCTAGATGAATTCAGCCAAGCAGAGTTTTAGAGATAATTGACACTTGGCTCTCGGGAACCATCCTTTTCAAATGCACATAAACTAGACTTTTTCAAGTGAACTTTTAACACTTCCCCAAGGATACCAGCCTACAGTAAAAATGACATTTGATACATCTCCCTTGCTGAGTCATCTTCTTCCAAAGATGAGGAGGTGTATTTTAAAACTCAAGCTGTTATTATTTATATTAATATTGTAACTGAATGAAAGCTGGATTTTGAAGAAGCACGATGGAAAGAATATATTGATGCTTTTGAACTTTTGTCTTGGAGAAGATTCCTGAGAATAACATGGGTTAGCCAAATGTGTGTGTGTGTGTGTTTGTCTATAAATCAAATAAATCTAGAATATTCATTTAAAGAACAAATTAAATTATCGTAGCTTGGATATATTATGTGAAAATCTATCTCTCCCGAGAAATCTATAATGCTGAGAAAGGTAGAAAAAAGGAAGAATTGGATATAATTACAATGGCAAGAGATATACTCTTGGAAGAACTAAAGGACCAGATTGGACACATCATCCTGGACAAAATCTATTTGTCATTGTAAACATTCTTTGGTAATATACCTTTAGGAAGAGAAAAATCCCCAGTATCAAAAAAATCAGCTTTGCTTCAGGAAGCTATAGACATTGTAAGCAAATGTCTTCTGGAAATCTTAGCATCTGTACAATTTTCTCCCCCTTCTGCAAATAGTGATTTTAGATCTGGTGACTATTGAATCAAAGAGAAAAGTAGTGTAGAATTAAGGAGAAGCTTCCTAATAGTGATAACAATTAACTATTGGAACAGCTTGCCTTCAGAACCTATGGGTGCTTTATTACTGGAGGTTTTGAAGAAGAAACAGGACAGCCACTTAAGTGAATTGGTATGGGGGCTCCTGCTTGAGCCAGGGGCTGAACTAGAAGACCTCCAAGATACATTCCATCTCTACTCTGACTAGTGATTATTAAATATTGTGTTTGTTGAAATGTCTCTGTTTGCCCTTGTGTGCTGTACAAGGCTGTAAGTTTGTATACTTGATACCTATGTGAGCTTGATGT
Source organism: Erythrolamprus reginae (assembly GCF_031021105.1). Taxonomy (NCBI): domain Eukaryota; kingdom Metazoa; phylum Chordata; class Lepidosauria; order Squamata; family Dipsadidae; genus Erythrolamprus; species Erythrolamprus reginae. The sequence goes on from NC_091952.1 coordinate 93,680,852, forward strand.
CTGTCTATGCCCAAGAATTATCCTCTTTATTACTCAGTAAGGTCTATGGATGTTCCAAGAAATTGAATGGTATAAAATTCCCCATTCTGCAAATAGTGAAATACAGTAAAGAGATAGAGGAAGCTGTACTGGGTCATTGGTTCATGTACCCAGATTTAGCTATTCCTTAAACATAACAGACAATACAAGTCATATCTTGGTTGTTCTTGACAAAATATGCATGGTCAGACTTGAGTGAGACTTTCATGGGAGACCACAGATAAAGTCAATTTCTATAGGCTAAACTGGAAGAATACAGACACAGTGGAAAGCAATAACATATTTTGTTGGCTAGAATAATACATTGACAAGTCATCGTAAGACTAGTTCCTAAAAGTTCACATTCCTCAATTAATAAAGATCTGGTTTCATCAAAGTGTTACTCAAACTTGGAATAGCAGGCACAGATTCAATGATAGGTTCAGGAAAATCCAGCACCTGCAAATTATAAATTTTAAGTTCCATCTATTCATCCATCCCCAGGCTCAAAACTTACTATTTTATTTCCACCTGTTTTTCTAACAGATTGGCAACTGGTTGCTTCCCCTTTAGAAAGGCAATTAACATCTGCTAAATATCATTGTAACATACAATACTTGCTGGCTCTTGTGATGTTGGTATCTGATCATGGTCCTTCTGGATTTTATACTGATGTGGTGCAGTCTCCCCAAATTAGGAATGCATCAGAAGTGAAGTCCAGTTCCCATTATTCTCAGAACTGTCCATGGTAGCTGAAGAATTATATGTCCACATATCTGGAAGGTGTTAACTTGGCAATGTGTTGTATGAATTTAACCTTTGTGATTTGTGCATCATTTGCATAGTGCAAATTTGCACATTGCAATCTGTGAACCCATGTAACTGTAATTTATTCAATAAATAATGACAAAAATGGTAGGTTGAAATGACTGGGAAGCTAGTTTTCAATCGGCTCTATGGGAAACGGGTTTTTTTTATCAAATGAAATGCTGAAACTAACCTTAGGACAATATAAATATCATTGGATGATTACAACACATAAAATACTCTCGACAATGCTGACTGTCATATAGGGCAAAATTTGGAAGGGTTGAGTGTCTGTGCTGAAATCTGAATAAGTTACAAGTCTAATGAATTTGTACCAGATGTGATAACTCACACAAGATTCCCATCTCTTAATCTGGCCACTCTGCCATAGAAACATATGAATGTGGTATGTCTATATTCCCAGAGGGATACTTTTTTAAGTGTATCCAGTTTTGAAAGCTTTTATAATGACATGAAACTGACAGAGGAGTTGGAAGATTCAGAAAAGGAGAGCTTAGATAATGAAAATACTCCAGTAGTTGAGTTTGCTTTAACCTATTATATTGCAAGTTGCCAAAGCCTTTTTAGCTTATGATGGTTTGGGCTAGAATAGGTTATTAGTGATAACTATATCTTCTAGGTCCCTAACTCCTAATTACCCAGATCCCCTCCTTCCCCACCCCCCAAAAAAGAAAGAATTTCAAGGGTGCTGTCTTCTTCAGCTTGCTTATTTATAAGCATGTTGCTTATTTGAAATCTAGACCTCATTCAAATCTACCTTTGTATGTATTTTAATGCTTGATTTTATCCAAAGTTGCATTCAAGAACTTTATTGAATGTCCTCTTTATTGAATGTATAGTTTGCCACCTGCAGCAAAGAGCTGAGCCCTATACAGTAAGCTCCCCAGATTTTAGCTCTGACTAAAATGAAATGTGATGGAAAACAGTTCCGCGAGAAGGGAATTAAGGAAGTAGAAGGATATGTGCTGTTACATAAAGTTCACATGAACTTTGTTGGCTGTAGCACTGAAATATAACAGAGTAGGGTTTTTTTCTAAATCCTTCAGTGGTATAATTGCTCAGGTTGGGAATTCAGTTTACAGTGGGAAACAATTTCTGGGAACACACAAAGTTTAAGTCAGGTTGTTGTTGTTTTTTTACAAAAAAACCTGTTTGTTAGTGGAAGACAACTCAAGCTGGAATAAATTTATACTTTTCTTTCACCCGGAATAAAAAGAGAAGCCATCAAAGCAAAATATTAACATAATTAAAACAAAATTTGGCTTTCTGCTGTGTTAAATCAGCCATTTATTGTAGTTTATTTTTATCATGTTTCTAGCATTTTTTTTTAAAAAAAGCAGGTGGTAGAATGACAAGCACTCTCACATATTCTACAGCTGCCATATCTTATCGAAGAGAAATATAGGAGCAACTGCATTTGTTTTCTTTACTGCAATTGCATGTTAGTTTTTTATGCTTACAGACATATTCACATGTAAACTTTCTCCACCAAACCCCCCCCAGCATATTCCATGTATTTCAGTGTTTGTTCATACTCCTCCTTTGATCTTATGGAGTGCACTGCTTCTTCCCAGACTGTAATTTATCTTGCATGGCATTGTTTGTGTGGAGTGTAAACTCTTCCAGCTTCACATTTCAAAGCTTTTCTTCTTTTGTCTTTTTTTTTTTTGCTTTTCAGAAGAGTCTCTGCATACTTTATGACACCAAAAAGGAAGACTTTTGAAAAGAAAGATTCTTCCTGCAATGATAAAGTTTTGTTGTGATAAACGCAAGGGATGAATTATAGGCTGAGAATTATTTCAAGTTATCATTTTGTTGTATAAATCTAAGCAAGGCCATTCATAGAATCACTCAGCTGTCATTTACATGAAATAAGGTTTGTGCTCATCGCTGTAATATTGGAATAATTTATGGTTGGATGACTATAGAACATGCTATGAAATGCTGGTAGAGAAATTACTAAAATCAAGTAGCCTTGACCATTCCATCTATGAATTGGAGCTAATACTGAATACTTTTTACTTCACCTACAGACTTTCAAGTTGATTATATCCAAGAAATCTAAAAATTGGATCATTTTTGCTTGGCTTTTGTGTTGTTATTTTTTAAAAATAGTACTAATTAATTAATACTGTTAAATATTAACAAGTATTTAATAAACTGTTTTCAGATGATCACATTGCAAAAGTTGACAGCTTCTAAAGCTTGCGTTTGTATGTTGCCATCAAAAATACAAAAGTCTATGAGTTCAATTCCTGATAGAATTAGTTTGAACCTCAAAGAATAACATCTGGCTAATTGTATCAGGAGATGATGAAATCACTTGCATGAGAATAGAATAGAATAACATAGAATAGAATAGAATAGAGTAGAACAGAATAGAATTATTTATTGCCCAAGTGTGATTGGAATTTGTCATTGGTGCATATACTCTCAGTGTGCATAAAAGAAAAGATACATTTGTCAAGAATAATGAGATACAATACTTAATGATTGTCATAGGGTAAAAATAAGCAATCAGGAAACAATCAATATTAATATAAATTGTAAGGATACAAGCAAGATGTTACAGTCATATAGTCATAAGTAGGAGGAGATGGGTGATAGGAACAATGAGAAGACTAATAGTAATAGTAATACAGCCTTAGTGAATAGTTTGACAGTGGTGAGGGGATTATTTGTTTAGCAGCATATCTGCTGGTGGTCCATGTTCTGTCTTACACAGCAGCCAGCCAGTAATTAGCCCCAAATTAAAATTCAAGCACAAAATTTTCAAAAATGAAGAAGAGTTATTTTCAAGAATGTTTGTTGAACTGCACAAACGTGAACCAAAACAATGTCTTCTCCCATGCCAAAATCCAGGCGTGAGGCAAAGTTGATAAGATAAAGTCCCACATGTTTGCTTCTCAGCCAAAAGTCTACTCACAATATTAACCCTATAAATATCCAGTACTGTATCCAGGTTTGTGAGGCAAAAACTCTCTTCACAGGTTCTTCTCCTCCGGAGGCATGAACATTGGCTTCTTGCAAAGAGCCCCTTCCAACTCCTCCCTATTGTATACTCTCTGGGAGTGTAGACTATGCACAGCTGGTCTAACTTCCTCTTTCTAAGCTTTCTTAACTCCTCCTGCTGCTCCCGCATTCTTCTCACCTGAACATTCAGGATCGGGTACCTTATCTTCTCTTCTTCCCCCTCAGACCCTGACAAATCCCCAATTGGGGGTTCTATAGCCTCTGTAGGGTCCTCACACCCAGACTCTCCCTCTTCCTCCTGCTCACTCTCTGACTCCTCCGACAGCCACACAGGCCTGACTATGCCCAGATGTCCCCAGTTCATCAGGCTCAAAGTCTGTTGCCAGAGGGCCTGACTGCGAGCCAACCATAACAGTCCATATAATTGAAAAATATTACACATATACAAGCATTTGTTTCTTCATTGCTATTCCTTTTAAGTAACAGGAAGCATCATAATTTACCTAGATTATTATGGGAACAAGAAACTCTGTCTTGTCACTATGTCTAATGGATGAACATATATGTATAATACATACTTAAACTATTATATATAATATGTAGAAAGGTGTGTCTTACCAATGTTCATTATGCCATCCAAAGAATAGACCAAAGAATGTATTTGATTTTCTAAGAATGTACTTTTTGTCTCTGACATCATTTTATTACCTTTACCGGTTGTCCTTGACTTACAAATGGTTTATCAAAATTATGCTGGAAAAAAAGTGATTTGTCCTGTCCTTGCACTAACCAATGCAGCATTCATGCAGTCACATGATCAAAATTTGGATGCTTGACAGCTGGCATGTGTTTATGATGACTACATGGTCCCAGGGCCATTTGATCACTATTTGCAATCTTGCATGGTGGTTTCCAACAGCAAAGTCAATGGAAGAAATATGGATTTAGTTGACGTGGTTGTGGCAAAAAAAGATTTTAAAAAATCATAAATCATAAGGATAACCAAACTGGGCGTAACTCAAATCACTGCTTTACTTAGTGACTTATCCCAATAGTAGGAAGTGGAGGGACTACATGTATATTCTTCTGAATATGTCAATAACTGATTCCTTTCACAAAAAGTAACAATGTTCTCTTTAGCCATATCATCTTCAGTGGCTTCATTCCAGCTCTGTTACCAGATTACATCATAGCAATCCCTTATCATCATTCAGAGCAAAACAAGATGGATTATGTTATATTTCAAGGATTCACAAATGTTTCCAGACATTTATACAACATATGGAGGGGCGGGGGGAGAGAGATTATAATAAATGTGATGAATTACAACCATTGGCCAGACTTCATATTAATGTGAAACTGTGGTAAAACCCTACATAAAAAGATATGTGTATATAGTTGCAGTATATTCAGTTAAGTCCCATGACCCAGCAAAGAATATTCATTCTTATACAATTTTTGTGGGAAGGGTGGTGGTGGTCTAGTTGAAAGCAAGGCTGAGCCAGGGCTGCTGGCATGTTAGTCAGCTGTTTGCCAACTAGGACACAGTGTGGCAATGGCAATCAAGGTACCAGTTATTTTGGTAGGTTTTGGGAAGAGATGGTTGTAAAACATCCACCAGCAATTACTCTATATATGTCACCAGATAAAATAATAAGGATGAGTAACAAAAATATTTCCAAAGCAATAATTTAAAAATACATTAACATTTACCTCAATGGTGAAGAGACAAGCACATTTTTCAGCTGCAAGAATTAGTAGTAGTCAAGAAGAACTGCATAATGCATTGCAGTAAAAAAATAAAAACATAAAACAACAGCAGCAGCCTTCATCACCTCATAAAATAAGATCAAATGCCAAAGGAAATGATAAAACTTCCTGAGAATTAGATGGAAAACCAGGGACTTCTATCCTGAGAGAAATATTGTTTCTGATTTTTTAAAGATAGACACGGCATCGCTTCCTCCAGGCTATTTTTCCAAAATTTCAAATTGTATAATGGTTTAGCCTTTATTTTTCTGGTCCTTTCAAGCTTCAAATTATCATCTAACTTCCTACATGTTGATTTAGCTCTATAATCTACTATATTGTTCTTCTAAGATATAATTGATTCTTTAGATCCATTTTACTGAGATCATTGATGGCCTAGAGCAAAATATATCTACATTAGTGTCATTCATGTCATATTTCTTTTTCTGATATAATATACATATCAAACATGAAAGGAAGGCATAATAAAGCCATTCAATATAGGTCATTTACAGCTAAGCCTCTACTGAGTCAACTGCCCAATCTAACAAAACAAAATACAATATGACAGAAATATTATTTCAACTGCACTTTAGCTTGATTTCTTCGTTGGGATAGATAGTTGATAATGTATCGTATATTCTCCAAATTTCTCATGTTGGCGAACCCAGTCAAAATGATTAGATTTATCCACTTCTGGTTCTTTGGTGGAGCATGGCTTGGTGAGGGTCATGTGACTGAGTGGGCATGGCCAACTTTACATCACTCATGGCAAGATGGAGAGGCACAACCCCACCAAGCCATGCCCACTAAGCCACGCCCACAGAACTGACAGAAAAATTCAGCCAAGGATTCTAGCGTTCAACTTGGCGGCTTCTTGACAAATTTGCTCTGTGTACAGGAGGCCAAAGAGGAGGACAGAAGCAACCATGTTGAATGTTGTGACAGAGAGAAGCTAAACTTTTCTGCCTCCCTTCACAGCGGAACTGCTGGGAAGGCATCAGCCACAGTCTGTCCTTTTATGGTTACCCCACTCCCTGTGTCAAAGACTGTGGCAACTGCCTTTTGAGCAGCTCTGATGCATCCCTCCAATGCAGCAGGCCAGGATCCTGGCTGGGTCTGGCCATCAGTGTCATTTTTTAAATATATATAAATATTTTTATTGATTTTTTACAATGTAAACACACACACAACATAAAACAAGTGTTTTGTGAATTGTGCCCACCACCAGGCAAACATTCATACCCCGCCACCAAATCGGGGGTGTTTCTTGTATAAACCATTTTAACCCAAGAGCAAAGTATCTATTTACATATTATAAAGTGATTTCAATTTGTTTCTTGTGGCTTGGTCTCGGATTCTACTCGCCATATATCGTCTTACCTTGTCCCATCGTCTCATCAGTTGTCGTAAGTAAGTTTCATTAAACAAATTCATCCTTTTAATCCATAATCTCAAATAGAATGTGATCCGCAATGTACCGGTACCAATTTTGCATTGTCTATTTTGTTGCATCCTTCCAACCAAAGACTATTACCACCTGAGCGCTTTCTATTGCTGCTTGTTTTATTTCTCTAAATTCTCCCATCACATTACTTTTGACTAATACAGTAATACCTCATGATACGAACTTAATTGGTGCAAGGAGGAGGTTCGTAAGATGAAAGGTTCGTAAGACGAAACATTGTTTCCCATAGGAAACAATGTAAAATCAATTAATCCGTGCAACCAAAAAACCCCCCGCACCTTTTAAAACAGCCGCGTGGCTTCCCAGCTGTCTCCCGAAGCCGAACGCGGAAGTTCGGTTTTGGCATTCGGCTTCAGGAGACAGCTGGGAAGCCGCGCGGCTGTTTTAAAAGGTCGCAGCCAGCCTGGGGGGCCTCCCAGCACCCCCCCGAACCCCGAACCCGGGTTCGGGGGGGTGCTGGGAAGCTCCCCAGGCCGGCTGCAACCTTTTAAAACAGCCGCGCGGCTTCCCAGCTGTCTCCCGAAGCCGAACGCCAAAGCCGAACTTCCGCGTTCAGCGTTCGGAGACAGCTGGGAAGCCGTGCGGCTGTTTTAAAAGGTGACAGCCGGGCTGGGGGGCTTCCCAGCAACCTCCCGAACCGAGCCCGGGGTTCAGAAAAATTTTGCCTCTTCTTACGAACTTTGTTCGAGTTACGAACCGGCGTTCGGGAGGCTTCTGGGAAGCCCCGCCGCCCGGCTGTCACCTTTTAAAACAGCCGCGCGGCTTCCCAGCAGTCTCCGAACGCCGGTTCGTAACTCGAAAAAAGTTCGTAAGAAGAGGCAAAATTTTTCTGAACCCCGGGTTCGTATCACGAGTTGTTCGTAAGACGAGGGGTTCATATCTTGAGGTACCACTGTACTGCCATTTCCTTAGTAATTATCCATCGTATATTTAACATCCTATTAATATCCTCTTGCACTTTTTGCCAAAAATTCTGCACTAACGGGCATTCCCCAAACATATGCATAAACACTCCTTTATCTTGGCACTCATGCCAACAAATACCCTTAACATTCTGCTGAAAGTGTGCGAGTTGAATGGGTGTATAATACCACTTATGTAATATTTTCCTTCTCATTTCCCTAACTCTTGTATTCTTAGTTTTCCTTATATTCTCCACTATATTTTTCATCTCTTGCGCCTCTACTTATATCTCACTTTGCCACCATTTAGTCAATCCTTGGATCACATCCCCGTCTGACTGCGCTAACATCTTATATATATATTACTTGCTTGCGCCTTGGTACACTCACTTTTTTCTCTTATTATTTTCTCTAACTCTATCTCCTCCCTAAATAGTGCTTCTTTATTCTCCCTTTCATTCATATATTTACATATTGCATTTATTTGTAGCCATCTTCCATTCTATTCTATTTCTACTTGGCCTCCCATCCTTCTCATATAACTATTTTATCTTAATTTTCTTAATTATTAAGAAGAGAAGAAGGAGAGAGATTGCCATGAGTGTCACTGACAGGCAACAGGAGGCTACGCAGCCAGCATGAACAGGGTGGGAATGGCAGGGATGGTCATCTGATTGACCATCATCGCCATCAATGCCCTGTTCTTCACATCAACCATGCATGTGCACCTAACTGCCTGCCAGTGCCACTCACAGCCAGAAACAATTGGTGGGTGGAGACTTCCTGCAAAAGATATGTTTCATCCCACCAAAGTGACTAGAATAGAAGGTAGGTGAGTGAGGTGAAGGATGACTGGGTGGCAGCTCCTGGACAAGGCTGGAGCTAGGGAATGGCATATTCCCTGACCCAGTTGAGGAAGCAGTGAGTGGGCATAGCTTATTGGGGAATGGTGCATCCCTGGGCCCCAGCCCCAACCCAAGGCAAAGTGCAAGCAGGCAGTATGCTTACCTTTGGCGAACTGAGCTGAGCAGGAAAGGTGATTAGCTGGGCCACGTGGTAAAGGTAACATACAGTATATAGGGCAGGGATGAGCAGGGTGACTGTTGAGCGGTTAAGCAAAGCAAGCATCAACTGGGCAACTGGGAAGGGCCAACCAGAGTTGGTCTTTACTGTTTCGGTGAACCAATTCAAATTGCCGCTATCGGTTCACCCGAACTGCTGAATACCACCTCTGCAAAAATACTATAAAAATGAGTTTATATTGTTTTAAGAGCAGAACAGACCCAATTGCTTCAAAATAGCAAAGCAGACAGTCCTATGACGAACAGCTCTAATTAAGTAGGCATTCAGGTTTACATATGAATATTTTGGACTATTATTGATTGGTTCCTTAATTAGCCAGATGTTTGGATTGGATGTGACATTTTTATCCACCTATTCAGTCCTTCCCCAGGACCTGGGCTAGGCAGATGTTGTACTCTGATGGTGATAAAGGTATCATCACAGGATGTAAGCTGTTCCAAATAAAGCTGACATTTGCTAATGGTGACTTTGTCAATGCCAATGGTCTTCCACTGGTGCTTCGGTTATTTTGCCTCATACCTTTGTTTTATTTTCCTTTCTTTTGTAGGTTACTATTATTATTATCATATGCACAAAACACATATATACATATGCATTGAAAGAAAGACTCCGCCATAGAAGATTGGAACAAGTGAGTTGCATGTCATCAATCACCACTAAATATATTTTTTTAGCTATGATATTTACAGCTGCCCCTTTCAAAGTACTTGATTGTAAAAACTGAATTATACATGCACAAATAGCTGCTTATAGAGAAAGCCGAAGGCTACAGTTTGCCTGGAAGGCCCACAGTTAGGGTTTTGTCAAGTCAGCTCATGCTATCAGGATTTTAAAAACAAAACAAAAACTCCATTAGAATACCATTAGAACCTGCTGAGAGTATCTACTTCTCTCATTGTATACGCATTCTATTACAATTGGAGCGGAGAGGAAATCAAAGAAAGTTTCTTCCACTCGGTATTATCACTGGCCTTAACGTGTTTGTTTAGCGTAAATGTCCTTTATATATCCCATTGAATCTAGACCTGGCAGGCTCTTCCCTGGCCTATTGAGCCTCTGCCAACGTATCTAATAAACAGTACATACAGAACTGCTGAGGCAACAAAACATTCAGCTGAACTTCCGTCTGACCCTTGATAACGAATTCTTGAATACTGTCACTGTGAATCTTCCTAAGTTTAGAAGGTAATTGTTTGAGGCCTTGTAAGTGCAACAGGTCAAGACTATACCATATAAACGTAGATACTGGGTCTTAGAAACAGGCCTAAATAGTATAGCCACTTCTAAAAAAGGGACACATTTGTGTGTACTTATTCATTTTATTCAGACATGTAAGATCAGAGTGGAAAAGATGATAATTGTCTGATCAGTGCATTCAGTCTATTGTCCTGGTTCATTTTTTTGTGAATAGCTTTAAAACTGCTTATTGTCCCTTCTTAGAGATCTTTATCTTGATTTGTAGGTGAACCAGGACACTATAAAGAGAAGATGCATTTAGGTAGAACACTGTGTTATATAAAGTTAGCTGTACATTCTGCGAGTGGAACCCCCAAGGTACTTTTTCAAAAGGCAAACGGACTTCGTTTTTCCCTTGAAGACATTTCACTTCTCATCTCACTTCTCATCCAAGAGGCTTTTTCAGAACATTATTATTGTTTATAGATAAGTAAGGGAGGTGAATATATGTAATTCTCCTTTGTGTTCCTGTTTTCTCCACAGCAACCTTGTGAGTTGCATTGGGCTAAGAGAGAGGGAGTGGCCCAAAGTTACCCAGCTGATTTTTTATGACATAAGTAATAATAATAATAATAATAATAATAATAATAATAATAATAACAACTATTATTATTATTATTGTTATTATTATTATTATGTCAATAATACACAGCAAACGAGATCACTGATGGGTACGCCTTGTCGTGGTAGTGGAGCTTGTGTGCTTCAATGAAGCTGAGAGCTGTGCCGGTGGTAGTGTAAACTACTGGTAGGTCTAACCTTGCCGGAGTGGTCAAAGCAGAGGAGCCAGACTAAACGTACCTAACCCATTTAAACTAATGGAGAGACAAAACAAAAAGAAGTCCATACTGGCTCGGTCGTCGCCCAGGATAAAAAGGACCGCGGTGGCTGCTGTGGAACCTGGGCAGCCATCGACAAATGAGCTACAGGAACAAAACAAACAAAGCTTACAAATCAAAAAGCGGCAGAAATTCTCAATGTCTGAGAATCGCACAATCATGAATTATTATTATTATTATTATTATTATTATTATTATTATTATTATGTCAATACAACATAGCAAATGAGATCACTATGCTGGATTTCGTATTTCATCACCAGTCGGGCACTTCCCAAGCACCTAGGACTGCGTGATGTAGCGGCGAATTATGTTTTTAGATCTTCGTATTTCACTAATTTCTCTAGCTGCTTCTCCTCAATTCTGCTGTCCCCTGGGATTGCGATGTCGATGATCCATACTTTCTTTTTCTCCACAATCAGGATGGCTGGTGTGTTATGCTTCAGAATTCAGTCAGTCTGAAGTTGGAAGTCCCACAGTAGTTTTGCTTGCTCATTTTTGACCACTTTTTTGGGCTTATGATCCCACCAGTTCTTTGCCACTGGGAAATGGTAGTTCCGGCACAGGTTCCAGTGGATCATCTGTGCCACAGCATCATGTTTATGCTTGTAGTCAGTCTGTGCAATCTTTTTACAGCAGCTGAGTATGTGATCGATTGTTTCATCTGTTTCTTTTAGAGTCTGCACTTTGGATCATCTATTGATTTTTCAATTCTGGCTTTGACAGCATTTGTTCTAATGGCCTGTTCTTGTGCCGCCAGTATTAGTCCTTCTGTCTCCTTTTTGAGTGTTCCACTTGTAAGCCATGGCCAGGTCTTTTCTTTATCCACTTTGCCTTCAATCTTCTCCAAGAACTGGCCATGCAATGCTTTGTTCCGCCAACTGTCCATACGACATTGAGTTACAGTTTTTCTATACTGGTGCTTGGTTTGCTTCATCTTGAGAAGCTTCCTATTGTTAACGTCCATCAACGCTGACTCTTTGCTCTCCTCCACATAGTCAGCTAATGCATACTTCTCTTCTTCCACTGTCTGCTTCACTTCCAAAGACCTCTGCCGCCTATTTTCCTTGGTAAATACAGCCTGTCAACGTCACTGCGAGGGTGTAGTGCATGATGGGTTATTATTAATTAATTAATTAATTAATAATTTATTATTATTATTATTATTATTATTATTATTATTATTATTATTATTTAGATTTGTATGGCACCCTTCTCCGAAGACTCGGGGTGGCTCACAACAACAATACATAATATACAAATCCAATATTTAAAACAATTTAAAAACCCTTATAAAGAACAATCATACAACCAGACAAACCATACATAAATCAGTATCAGTTTCTCCATGCCTGGCGACATAGGTGGGTTTTCACACTTCAGTTCACCCTAGAACTGAAGAAGTTTCTTGGATGAGAAGCGAAACATTTTCAAGAAAAAACCAAGTCCAGTTGCCTTTAGAAAAAGCACCTTTGAGTCAACTATAAGATCTGAATGACTAAGAATCTCCAGAGATTACAAGTCGATCACAGGAGTTAATGTTTGGGGTGCTCCTTTTTCTGGTTTACAGCTCTCCGGCCCCTTTTATGTCATTTATTCCTTGTCACACTAGCCTTGTGTTTCTTTCTTCACCAGACTAATACTCTAATCCTCATAAAATGCTTGTTCCTAACTCAACAATTTCAGGTTTTCCTTCCTTCCTTCCTTCCTTCCTTCCTTCCTTCCTTTCTTTTTTGGAAAGAAAATCTCACAATTCTCCCAAACATCTCAAATGTAGGTCTTCAAAAGTCTGATATTCAGAGTATTCAGTCTGTGAGGGAGATGGGTGGTTCCAAAATGTGATAAATAAATAAAAATAAAATGTTGCTTCTGTCTGGATGAGTAGCTCAGTTAACAGTGCACAGAGGAGCTTTCTTATCTTAAATTTTCTTTTTTCTCCCTGGGGAAAAGTAGAAGCACAATAAATTCTTCCAAACTAAGTACACATATCTGATGTCATGTAGCATCAAAAGTATCTTATCTTGGGAATGTCATATCTTTCCACCGAGCTAACTTGTGACTTTGTGAGAAAGTCAAACAAGTCACCCTGATGAATTGCCTAGAATAGCAGTGAGCTGTTTTTGTCATAAAATCTAAACTTTTGCTGCTCTTGCTGTGATTTAAAAATCTGATCGTGGCAAATGCTTCTTGGTTCACCAGATGCGAAATACAAAATCCAATTAGGAGTAGAATATAATTCTCTATGAGAAAAAAATTAGGGGGATAATGGAAAGCCCGACAGACCCATAACTGTGGAAATAGTAGCAGGCGCCACGCTACTGAGGAACATCATCAGTAACACACCTCCCAATTCTTGTCTGTTGCTAAGTGTTTAGTTACTGTAAATGCTTTCGATTTTGCATAATTTATGTAAATTATTAAACACCTGTTCTTATCCCAGGAAACAAGGAGATGGAGCTGTCTCCTTGGCTAATTGATTCTTGGCATGAGTTAGCATTGTTTCCTCAGTAGTTATAGAGAAAGTGTAGCTCCCTCACAGTTAGATTTTTTGTTGAGAAGACACAGATGGTGAGACTCCATTGTTTTGTTTTGTTTTGTTTTAAAATATTTATTGTGGTTTGGTTATGATTTCTAAAGAATTATTCTGAAGAACTATTTAGAGAATCAGCTATCATTAAGAGTAATGAGAATAGGATTATAGAATCATAAAGTTGGAGGGGCCAAAGAGGTCACTGTACCTAACCCTTTACAATGCAGGAGTTCTAATTAAAGTATATGTGATAGAGGTTGTCCAGAATCTGCTTTTTTCCATGTGAGCTTATCATATTTCATATGTTATGTATAAAATGAAGAATAGAAAAGATAAGCCCTTTTTATCTTTTATTAAATGCATATATATTGGTGTTGCCTTTATCCTTTCATATGGATATCATTAGAAATCTCCGCTCAAAAATATGATTCCCCCCCCCCTCAAATTTGGTTTCTTTGTCAGCTGTGGTCAGGACTAAAACCAAGTACAGAGTAAGATCTTTCACATCACTACAAACAGAAAACCAGGATGAATCAGATCTATCATGTAGATAGATGATCACGACTAAACTTTCCTGTGAGTTTTTTTCCTTTTTGTTTCCATTTTCTTCTCTTCTGAAGATGAGAAATTACAAAGGGCTGCAATGATTTTCTAAAGCACCATTCAGATTTCAGATGCTCTAAATGATGGAGGATGGAATTCGCATAACTCCATCATTGTTATGATTTGTTATACAGTCAGCCAGATATTCAGACTGGATTTTGGCATTTTTATCCAACTATTGAGTCTTTCCCAAGGACCTAGGATTTTATTTATTTATTTATTCTTTGTCCAATACACAATACATATGGAAGAGAATAGACATTGAGTAATATATATAAAAATAGTATGTAAAAAAGAAGAGAAAATATATGAGAGGAAGAAAATATATATGATATATGAGATAAAGGAAAGACAATTGGACAGGGGATGTTAGGCACACCAGTGCACTTATGTATGCCCCTTACTGGCCTCTTAGGAACCTGGAGAGGTCAATCGTGGATAGTCTAAGGGAGAAATGTTGGGGGTTGGGGGTTGACACTATTGAGTCCAGTAATGAGTTCCACGCTTTGACAACTCGTTAAAGTCATGTTTTTTACAGTCAAGTTTAGAGTGGTTAATATTAAGTTTGAATCTGTTGCGTGCTCTTGTGTTGTTGCGGATGAAGCTGAAGTAGTCGTTGACCAGAAGGACATTGCAGCATATGATCTTGTGGGCAATACTTAAATCGTATTTTAGGCGCCGTAGTTCTAAGCTTTCTAGACCCAGGATAGTTAGTCTATTTTCATAGGATATTCTGTTTCGAGTGGAGGAGTGAAGGGCTTTTCTGGTGAAATATCTTTGGACATTTTCAAGGGTGTTGATGTCCGAGATGTGGTATGGGTTCCAGACAGATGAGCTGTAGGGTGGATGGGCAGATGTTGATGTTTTATTTGGTCTAGTGATTATGGCAACCTTCTAGAAACCAGGAGATTGTAAATTCTAATCCTGTTTTAGGAATGAAAGCCATCTGAGTGGCTTTGAACCAGTTACTTTCTCTCAGTCCAATTTACCTCAAAGAGCTTTAGTTGCAAGAAAAGTAAGATAAGGAAGGAACATTAAAATATGTTCACCTGTATAAATAATAATGATGGGATAAAATCTTTTTTTAAAAAAATATATACTATTTTAGCATAGTTTAATGTTTCTCAAAATTTCCAGCCACATTCTGAAAGATTCTAGTTTGAATGGAGCGGAAATTGATAAGGATGTACATGAGTAGAGAAATTCAGCACATGAGGCATCAAAAAATAAGATGTTTTATGAAACATGGGTGTTGGGAGGAAAATAAACTAGCCTTATTATGCTTAGCACATTCCCAAGATATACTTTTGTAAGAACACTAGAAAAGAATTCACAAATCTATTTTCATTTTCAATAACAAGGTATTTCAAGCTGACAGCATTAGATCTGGATTTTTGAGGGGAAGGTCAAGTGTCACTACTTGTAATTCAGAAATCCTAAAGGTTCTTTAGAGTACAGTTTTCCATAACTGGTTGCAGATATTCTATTGCTTATGATAGGGTGGAACAGAATATTTATTTAATCTTCAACTGGATATTTTTAGCATACCACCTAACGCTGGTTGCTTATGAATATTTTTGTGTAAATTGTTTCATTGGCAGACACTGATACAGTCCAACGAGGCATATTTTCATAATGTATGTGCTAAGACTGTGCAAAATCCTTTAAAATAGTTGCTTCAAAATATGAAGATATTTATACAAAGCATTTGCCCTGACAGTGTATGGGTTTAAATATAGGGTCACTTTATTAAATTAGCATAAATTTAAATAACGTAACTTTAAATAGTGTAAATTTGAATAAATTCAATTCAACTGTAAACAAAGGATCTGCAGAGGCCAAAAACTAACGGGGCGGAAATTCCTATCAAAACCTTCCTAGGTAACTTATTGGGCATAACTCCTTGCTGAACCAGGTGAAGGTAGCCATCTTCACCTGTATCCGAGCCACGCCCTTAAGCGTGTGGGAGGAGCTCACCCTCCAATCCCCGAGGAAAATTGGATCCAGTGAATCCCATGGGCATCCTCTCTCCAATCCCCGAAGTTGCACCAACCTATAGTTCCTGGAGAGAGGCGGTCCATCATCTTTTGAAAAGATGCCCAAAAGGAGAATGCACAGTTGCTCCTACTGCCCATTTCTGCCCCTAGCCTGCCAAAACCCCAGTGACCAGAGGGAAGCCAAATTAGTCGAATGATATCTACCTAGCGCCACACCCCCTAACCAGTCCATCCTTACCGGGTTCCGGTTCCGGTGGGGGAGCAGAGAGGAGGGGTGGAACTGCTGCTCCGCTGGCTACGGTAGATAACATCGAATAATATAGGAACCCCCGGTTAATGCTATACAGGACTCGCAGTTTTGGAGAGGTGAGCATTTGCTGCCTGGGAGGACCCTCGCCCCCTGCTTCCCCCGTGCTGTTTCCACCCCTCTTTTACCCCAGAGTCGGCAGTTTGATCAGCTGGGCTCCGAAAATGGCGACTGCGGCAATGTGACGTGGCTGAGCCGCCTGTCATCTGCGGCATTGAGGCACACCGCCTGTTCCCTCCGTTTGTTGTTATTTGTTTCAGAGGGACAGAGAGCAGAGAGAAGACAGAGCCCCAGAGGAAGACACTCCTCTATTCAATCTGAGGAGATTCTGATGCCCCCCCTGCTCCGCAGCGTTTTGCAGGCTGTTTCTTTTCGCAAGGGAGATATCACCAGGCAATCAGCTGGGGCTCGGATAATGGCGGCCCCCTGATGAGAACTGGAGCTGGCTGCCGCTTTGCCCGTCTACTTGCTGCTTACCATCGGCTGTTGTTCGCTGTTTCTTTTCTTTTCGATGAGTCATCTGCTTGCTGCTGCTGCCTTAAGTGGTTGTAATATTATTAGAACTGAGCAAGCCAGCCGGATCCTCACCATTGAACTGGATGGTCCTGAGAAGCCGTGGCGCCAGATGGTGGGGGCGCCCGGTATCGGAGGGGCCATCGGAATAGGTGGACTTACAAGGAAGGAGGAGACCGAGTCGAAGTCAGAGATTGAAACTCATTTTACTGAGACCACATGGAGTTTGTACTAAAACCATATAAGACTGTAGAGGGACTGGAGACTTGGAGCAGAGGAGAAAAAGTGATTGTGGATCCAGAGAAAGAACTGAGAGTGCCAGCCAGTGGCAGTGGCTGGCACCAAAGATCCCAAGATCCTGAAAAACAATATGCTTGGACTTCTCCTTGGTCATTGAACTTTTCTCCCCAGAACTCACTCTTTAGAACTGGTGCTGTATTGCTGACCTGATGGAATATCATCTTAATTATTTCCTATATTTTTTGTACTCTATAACTTTAGCACTTTATAACTTTAACGATTTTTTAATAATTATATGTTATTCTATTAAGATCTTGAGAATAACTTAGTGTTAATTGGTATCCTATTTTAGTGTAATTGATCTTTATACTGTTTTTTTAATTGAATTTATATGGAATTTTTAATAATTAATATTTTAGCTAATTTATTAGAAGGGGTTTTTTAAACTAATGAATTATTGGGGTGGGTATGATGATATGTATGAAATGAATGACTGTTATGGGTGGGCTGGGTGGGACTTTGGTATGGATGAAATAAATGGAAATGGTATGAATGATTTGATTAGCCTACCTGACACTGGAAAGGCAGGAGGGGAGGGGGCACCGATATCTGGGGTGGTAGAGGGTCGGAATATTCCGGTCCTGCTGGGGAGAGGCAGATATGGCGGGGGCCACAGAGCTAGCTGTTCCAGGGGAACGAGAGATCGTTGCTTAATAACGATCCATTGTTCCGGCTCTGTGAACCCAATCCTGGGTGCTGGTGATGAGTGTAATTCTGGCCCTGGGCTCAAGCTGCTGCTACTCAATGCCAGGTCGGTGGTAAATAAAGCTCTCCTCATCCAGGATCTGATCCTGGATGAGGAGGCCAACCTGGCATGTGTTACTGGAACCTGGCTGGGCCCATAGGGAGGAGTCCCTCTCTCTGAAATTTGCCAAGCCGGGTTTCAGATATGGCATCAGCCTCACCCCAGGGAAGGGGGGGGAGGAGTGGCTATTATAGCCAGGGAGAGCCTTGGCTTGCGTAGACTCGTTGCTCCAGAGATTGCGGATTGCGAGTCTCTCCTGGTGAAGTTGGACTTAGGGGTCCAGGTGGGCTTGTTTCTCACATACCTGCCTCCCAGCTGCGTGTCACAAGCCCTGCCTGTGCTACTCGAGGAGGTAGCCGGGTTGGCGGTGGGGTTCCCCAGACTTATTGTCTTGGGGGACTTTAACCTGCCGTCGCTCGGTGAAACCTCTGGACTGGCACAGGAGTTCATGGTCACCATGACAGCCATGGACCTGACCCAAGTAGTACAGGGTCCGACTCACGAGGGGGGGCATGCACCCGACATGGTATTCCTCTCTGAGCAACTGAGTAATGGTCTGAGACTAAGGGGCTTAGAAGTGTTGCCTTTGTTATGGTCGGACCATTTTCTACTGCGGCTTGACTTCCTGGCTCCAATCCTTCCCCGCAGGGAGGCGGAACCGATTAAGCTGTTCTGCCCCAGACGCCTGATGGACCCAGAGGGCTTTCAGAAGGCGCTTGGGGTTATTCCAGATGCACTCGTACACAGTTCGGCAGAGTCTCTGGCTGAGGCCTGGAACAAGGCTGCAGCGGAGGTTCTTGACCGAATTGCGCCGTTGCGACCTCTCCGTGGCACTAGACCCCGTAGAGCTCCATGGTTCAACGAGGAGCTCCAGGAGTTGAAACGCCAGAAGAGACGTCTAGAGAAGCGATGGAGGAAGAGTAAGTCCGAATCCGATCGAACACTTGTAAGAGCACATGTTAAGACTTACAAAGTGGCGCTCAAGGCGGCAAGATGCGCGTATCATTCCGCATTGATTGCATCAGCGGAATCCCGCCTGTCCACTCTGTTTAGGGTGACCCGCTCCCTTCTTAATCAGGGGGGAGTTGGGGAGCCCTTGCAGAGTAGTGCCGAGGATTTTAACACATTTTTCGCTGATAAAATCGCTCGGATCCGAGTGGACCTCGACTCTAATTGGAATACAGAGTCGACTGACAACGAGTCAGTTGAGGTGACTGGGGCACATACTTGTCCACCTGTCTGGGAAGAGTTTGATCTGGTGACACCTGATGAAGTGGACAAGGCCATTGAATCCACCTGTTTACTGGATCCGTGTCCCTCCTGGCTGGTTTTGGCCAGCAGGGAGGTGACACGGAGCTGGGTCCAGGAGATTGTCAATGCTTCTTTGGGGAGGAGGTCCTTTCCGGATCCCTACAAGGAGGCACTTGTGCGCCCCCTCCTCAAGAAGCCTTCCCTGGACCCAGCCATTCTCAATAACTATCGACCAGTCTCCAACCTTCCCTTTATGGGGAAGGTTGTTGAGAAGGTGGTGGCGCTCCAGCTCCAGCGGTCCTTGGAAGAAGCCGATTATCTAGGTCCTCAGCAGTCAGGATTCAGGCCCGGCTACAGCATGGAAACTGCTTTGGTCGCGCTGATGGATGATCTCTGGTGGGCCCGGGACAGGGGTTTATCCTCTGCCCTGGTGCTTCTTGACCTCTCAGCGGCTTTTGATACCATCGACCATGGTATCCTTCTGCGCCTGCTGGAGGGGTTGGGAGTGGGAGGCACTGTCCTTCAGTGGTTCTCCTCCTACCTCTCTGGTCGGTCGCAGTCGGTGTTAGTGGAGGGGTCAGAGGTTGACCTCTAGGTTACTCCCTTGTGGGGTGCCTCAGGGATCGGTCCTCTCCACCCTACTATTTAATATCTACATGAAACCGCTGGGTGAGATCATCCAAGGGCATGGGGTGAGGCATCATCAGTATGCAGATGATACCCAGCTTTACATCTCCACCCCTTGTCCAGTCAGTGAAGCAGTGGAAGTGATGTGCCGGTGCCTGGAGGCTGTTGGGGTCTGGATGGGTGTCAACAGACTCAAGCTCAACCCGGATAAGACGGAGTGGCTGTGGGTTTTGCCTCCCAAAGACAATTCCATCTGTCTGTCCATCACCCTGGGGGGGGAGTCACTAACCCCCTCAGAGAGGGTTCGCAACTTGGGCGTCCTCCTCGATCCACAGCTCACATTAGAGAACCATCTTTCAGCTGTGGCGAGAGGGGCGTTTGCCCAGGTTCGCCTGGTGCACCAGACGTGGCCCTATTTGGACCGGGAGTCACTGCTCACAGTCACTCATGCCCTCATCACCTCGAGGCTTGACTACTGTAATGCTCTCTACATGGGGCTACCTTTGAAAAGTGTTCAGAAACTTCAGATCATGCAGAATGCAGCTGCAAGAGCTATCATGGGCTTTCCTAAATATGCCCATGTCACACCAACACTCTGCAGTCTGCATTGGTTGCTGATCCGTTTCCGGTCACAATTCAAAGTGTTGGTTATGACCTATAAAGCCCTTCATGGCACCGGACCAGAATATCTCCGGAACCGCCTTCTGCCGCACGAATCCCAGCGACCAGTTAGGTCCCACAGAGTTGGCCTTCTCCGGGTCCCGTCAACTAAACAATGTCGTTTGGCAGGACCCAGGGGAAGAGCCTTCTCTGTGGCGGCCCCGACCCTTTGGAACCAACTCCCCCCAGATATCAAAGTTGCCCCCACCCTCCTAGCCTTTCGTAAGCTCCTTAAAACCCACCTCTGTCATCAGGCATGGGGGAATTGAACATGTTCCCTCCCCCTAGGCTTATAAAATTTATGCATGGTACGCTAGTGTGTATGATTGGTTTTAATTTGTGGTGTTTTTTAAATTAACTTAAATATTAGATTTGTTTTACATTGTATTGTTATTGCTGTGAGCCACCCCGAGTCTGCGGAGAGGGGCGGCATACAAATCTGATTAAACTTAAACTTAAACTTACCGTCAGTGTGAAATAGGTGAAAAAACGGCCGCCCCGTAGGGGAAGCCACCAAAAATTCCTATTCGGCCCCAAATTGACCCCTTTCTGACACACTGTATAATAGAGGAGGGCGGGTGGGGGTTCGTATTCAGCAGCCAGGGGGAGCAAGAAGGAGGTCCAGTTCGAGCCGCCCTTAAATAGGGTGGTCTGGGACCTCCTGCAGAACCCCGGATGCAGCGCACCAACTTGGCGCACTGCCAAATGCTGAACTTCTGGTTTTCTGCAAACCAGGAAGTTTGGAGCTCCGCGGAACTTCAGGCAGTGTTGCCCGGCTCTGGGGGCAATTTCGAATGGCAATTTAAAGCGCCGGCCGTGCATTTCTTTATGAATTATTGAAGCAATTGCTTCTTTTTCCTGATTCTGTCTGCTGCTCCTGTGCATTGCATAGTATCTCTTTCAAAGAATTTGCAGAACTCTAATGGGCAGATGAGCATTACATGAAGTTATACACTGTGATTAGTATGAGGCCCAAAACATGCACTCTTGTGCAAACTCAAGCATACTAATAGTACAGTGAACTGAGGCCCGACTGACTTAGCCAATGAAATAAATCTGATGCAGCTTCTTCTTCAGAATCAACTTTTCCTATGAAGCTTTTGGTTTAACCCAAACCCTGTTTTAAATCTACAGTTCTATAATCAAAGAATGGGTGTACTTTCAAGTCAATTTTGGATTCCTGGTGACAACATACAGAAGTCCCTGCAGTTTCTTGGTAAGATGTCAGAAGTGATTTGCCATTTCTTCTTCCTACCATATGTCTGAGAGAGACTAGTCACAGATCATCCAGCTTGTTTTATGTGATCTAGGTGGGACTAGAATTCAGGGTTACTCAGGTTCTAGCCCGATATCTTAAGCATTATACCAACTATATCTCTCTCTTTGGCCCACTTATGAGTTCTGTATTGCTCCTCCTTTAATTTTACTTTTTCTTTCTTTCTCTCCTCTTCATATTTTTTATTTTTCCCAAATTTACTTTCTTTTCAAATTTACTAATCTCCAGGAAAGGAAGCTGCCTTTTGCACCTATAAAGTATTATGTGTGCTTAGTAACCACTAATACAGCAACAGCCTATTATTTGAAATATGCAAGTTGATTCAATATAAAAAAGCTAGGGCTGATTTTCTTTTCCCCCACAATGAATTCTCTCTAGTCTCAGAACCTTAGACCAGCTGTATATTTGAAGAGTAGGTAGTAAATTATACTTATCTTCTTTAAGGCAGGATATAAAAAGAGATATTTCTGAATTCAAAACTCCACAGTTTTAATAAAAGCAGACGCCACAGATATACAGATGGCTTATCTTAACTTAGTGTTTGTCTTGAATGTCCTAACTGGCTTTCTTTACCAGCAGCAATAAACTCTCATCTCTTTTCTGACAGAACTTCCTGTTTCATTCTGCAAAACAAAAGAATGCCTCTTTTTATTAACTACCTTTAAGGTGCCCCCCGCCACCCTTATTCTCTCCCTTCTGAGTCCCAGCTGTGGGGAAATGAAGATTTTGCAGTAACCTTCCTGTGGAGTGGAGAAGGAATGAAGATTTTTGCAGTATCCTTCCCCAGCCAACCCACCAAGCCATTGCCACGCTCACCAAAGAACTGGTAGCAAAAAAAATTGAGTCCCACCACTGACTGCAAGGGGCACATGTGCATCTGACCTTGGTTTGTTAGATTCTCTTCTAGACTAAGCAAGCCTAATAGGCTTCAAATCTTTATAAATGCTGGTCTTCCAAATTATGTTCTTCCGGCGTGTTTCAACCACCCGTAATTACAGGGTAATTAGTCCAGGAAGACACACACCACACGATAAAAGGAAAACCCAAAGGTTTTTATAAACAGAAAAACAGAAACAGCTCCCTTTTTAAATGTCGAAGGGATTTTCTGGTACACACCGGGCACAGGTTAAAAGCAGTCCAATTGCTCACCCAATAACTGGGAAATTGAGTCCAATTCTAAAGTCCACACACAATCTTGAACAGCACAAAAACCATGATCTTGATGAAACAATGAATCAGATAAACTGCCATGAGGCTAAAACACCAGGCTACACTTTTATCTGTAGCACTAATTACAGCAGCCCCACCCAACCACAGGTGGCCTCATTTTCTCTTATAATAATCCTTCAGTTGTTGTCTCCTATGCATCATTCTACGCATGCGTGGATGTGTCATTAATTCTTGTTCAGAATCCAGGGATGATACAGATGATTGATCTCCTCCTGCGCTGTCTGCCAAACTCCCCTCTTCCCTGTCACTCATGCTTCCTTGGTCAGAGGAGGCTTTGTTGGCAGATTCCATCGGGAGCAAAACAGGCCTGCGGCATGTGGATGTTTCCCCCACATCCACCTGCACATTCCTTGGGGCAGGAGCTGGGCTACAGCTAACCACAACAAATTATAGACAACTTTTCATTAAATTCAATCTTCATGTGAATATAATAGTAAAATTACAAGAACCACCTCATAGCAAACTTCCTCAAAAGGCAACAGTAACAGAAGGCAAAAAAACATGCACACACATTAAAAGTATTGTGGACATATTTTAATCATATTTTATTTGGTGTTTTATATTTAAATAACTAAATGTTGTGTTCAATTTTGAATATCCCTATCTTTTAAAAAATTGTCCTTTAAGCAAATGAACCCACTTTTGATTATTTCATGGCATCTGCACATCTTTTGCCAGGAAAGAAAATGAAGCACAGCTATTGTGCGAGAGATTCAACAAAAACATTTACAATCTGATATCTCTCATATATTTCATTGGTGTTTCTGCTGCTTGAAAGTTATAAATTGGAATTCTTTAGTGACTGTAAACAAGGCACCACTAACTTGTACATGTCGGCATGCTCATGTTCCCTAAAGCTCAGAATGCCATTATGAACAATGATTTTTCATTCATATCAAGAGTTCGGAGAAAAAGGACCCAAATATTAAAGTTCTATATTTGCTGAGAAAATAGTGTTTGATGGATAATAGTGTTTCATCTGTTCATGAAATGTATTAAATCCTAGCTAGAATGATATTTCTGTCTCTATTAGCAACAAGTACCCATGAGGGCACATTGGTTGACTTTTTAAAAAAAGATTGTTTATAGTTTGAATAGCAATTTCTAATGGAAGATAAATGGGATTTAGAACGATTGCACACACACAAATTTGTACCCTCCATTCTAAGCACATTTCTATGTAGACTCTTTGTATTTGTTCAAAATCAACACCAACCCCTTTTGTAAATTGGAGCTTTGCAGTAACTTGAGAGAGATTGCTTTCTTTCTATGAGGAATGATGCTCCTCACTCTGAGCATCAACATCTTATTTTTTGCATCATTCTGTTCTTTCTCCCATTCCAGCCACTATAGCAACATGCAACCATGGTGACAAGAGGAGGGCTTGATTGGAAAAATGCCAACATACTATCCTTTTACACCTTCACAGTTTCCAAGCTGATTTTAAGGGGGGGGGGGGAAGGCAGGTTTACATCTGGGAAGCTTTTCTTCATGGTAAACACAAATACAAGCAAATATATAAAATGTAAAAGTTTGGACAAGGGGCTACAAATATCATCTCTTTTTTTCATCTATCTGGGATGGAATTGAGATTAAAAGAATTTGGCAGTTCAAGGATCTAGAATAAATTAGGTGGCAAGGTAATTTTGGATGATGTGCTTGCATTATCTTATTTTATTTATTTATTTATTTATTTATTCATTTATTTATTTATTTATTCATTTATTCATTTATTCATTCATTCATTCATTTATTTATTTATTAGATTTGTATGCCGCCCCTCTCCGTAGACTCGGGGCGGCTCACAATACAATAAAAACAGTTCCTGACAAATCTAATAATTTACAATTTAAAATTTAAAATAGTTAAAAAAAAACCATTTTTAAGCAGACATACCTACAAACATACCATACATAAATTATATAGGCCCGGGGGAGATATCTCAGTTCCCCCATGCCTGACGACAAAGGTGGGTTTTAAGGAGTTTGCGAAAGGCAAGGAGGGTAGGGGCAGTTCTAATCTCTGGGGGGGAGCTGGTTCCAGAGAGTCGGGGCCGCCACAGAGAAGGCTCTTCCCCTGTGGCCCGCCAACTGACATTGTTTAGTTGACGGGACCTGGAGAAGGCCCACTCTGTGGGACCTAATCGGTCACTGGGATTCGTGCAGCAGAAGGCAGTCTCGGAGATATTCTGGTCCGATGCCATGAAGGGCTTTATAGGTCATAACCAACACTAGCTAGAAATGAAGATGATTTGGCTCCTGAGTGGGAATGTAGATTAACTTTGACCTCTCTTAGAGAAATTAGGGAATAAAAATAATGGGGGTGTAGAAATGTTTTAATGCTCAAAAATGTGCCTTAAATTAATGAAGCAAATAAAGTTCAATAGCTAGTTGTATATTCCATTTATTTCTAAGAGGTATGTATTTTTATCAGTATCTCTGGGGGTCATGTGCTGCTCTTTCATTGATTTAATACTCTATTAGTCTTTTATTTTCCATACAAGTGTTAATTATATCCAACTCTTCTTGGTTAGCTAGATGTAGCCTTCTGCAGGCATGTAAAGACTTGTAAGTATTATAAAGGTAAAAATAACATTCTCCTGTTCCTACCTCAATTCTTGGCAATTCAGTTCTCAATTCTCTTGCCATTTTTGGTAGGTTCATTAATACATCTGTGTAGTTTTCTTGGCCACAAAACACAAGTGAGTTGCCAGAGTTTTTTTCTCCCAATTTCCCATTCTAAGTTACAGCTATGCTATTTACTGGAGAAATCCAGTAAAATATCAACCAGGGCCAACCTGTCTAGCTTCCATTGTAATGGAAGTATATAGCATAGTGATCCTTCAAATTTCTACTTCTGCAGTTACAAAAATATCAATAATTTAACATAAAATATAGGTCAAATTCCATAACATCAAAATATTGTAACTAAGAAACAGTAACACAGGAGAAAACTGACATTCTAGATAGATAAGCATCTAGTCTATTTGTTATTCATGGTCTATTCTTGATAAATTTTTACAGGCTGAGGCACGAAGTGAAGCAGATTTGAATATTGTTAAAGAAATCACAATCAAATCATAACATAAAAATCTAGCCCTGATGAGTTTGAACTGGGAATCTAAACAATCCTGGAAAGATCTTTGGGAAAATTTTCACTTTGGGAAAATTCTATAGAATGAACATTGAAAGAAGACACACTAAAATATTTACTTTTACCCAATTCTGCATGGGTGCATTTGCTTTAAATAAAGAGAGCTCTAATATCTACGATTTATAACCAATGGGATAATTTAAAAACACATTAATTTAAATACCTTTTTATTGAGGGACTAGTATCTGTTTAAGGTACACTTCCACTATTACTGTATATGTCTGTTGTTAAGCAAATGAAATAATGAATACCTTCTAGGTCAGATTTCCTTTCTGTTTCCAATATTTGTTGTTTCATCATGGAATAATCCTTATTATATATCATAGAATGTATGAAGAGACTTCAAACTATTGTCAAGAGTGATGCAAGTTGGAAAACATATTTTGATATGAGAAGAACTTCATCTTTTGGGAGCTAGCTGTCCTGTTGAAATTCAGAAATTTAGTTTAACTTCTGATTCACTCCCTTTCTGAAGCCTTTCAAACTATTTCAAGTCTTACATGGGCCCTAGAACAGACAAGTCATATAAGCAGAAATTTACAAATTTTTCATTTATGTTCAAAGGACCAGACTCCAAATTGTTTAAGTTACTTGCCAAATTGTTTAGAAAGAAATTAACTGTGGTTAAGAAACAACCCTAATGACTTCCCTTTCAGTAGGTAAAATAGCTGTTAGATTTTGTTGAGCAGGGGTATCAAACTCGCGTTGTCAGGTGGTGTCATGTGATGTATAGCTAATATGGTCTTTCCTATTTTCTTTTTTAAAAGGAAGGTTACAATATTTATCTATGAAAGTAACAAATGCCATCAGAACAGGGAGAAAAGATATTCCTAATTAGGTCAGAAGCAGTTGGATCATTATTAGGCACCTTATTTGATCTTAAATGAACAATTAAGTCTTTGGCCTCTACAATTGTTGGGTAAATTTTCTGTTGAGTGTCTCCTTATTGATAGACCTCCTCAAAATTTATTTCCCAGATGTCAGCAACAATAGTTATCAGTTGCGAGTGTGTTCTATCAATTTAGTGTGTTCCATTGTAATATTCTGGAAGAAGGCAGATTGCTTATTTTCCATCAATTACCTTTCATTCTGCATGCCTCCACTTAAAGAATTATTTATACTGCTGCTTTTTGTTAAAGAGCTCTTGTTATAAAATCATATTTACATTAAATGTATGAGTCTTACAGTTAAGAACAAGTGCTTTCTTAGCTTTTATACATTTTATTCATTTAGCTTCTATACATAAAATCACAGCATACAAAGGCAATGACAGCTTTAGGTTGATTGTATTTGTTCTTATTTTTTTTTTAAAAAAATCTCTGGACTATATTATAGTTCTCAAGGATTGAGGCAATGGGCAAATTTGGGTAATTTCAGCAAGATGATCATTTTGAATAATAAAGGCATTTAAAATGTTATATTATCTGTATAGATAATAATAATTAAGACTTTTCTATCATTTTTCCTAAGATATCAATTTGTTTGTTTGTTTATTCGATTTTCATGAATTTTTTTCTTCTTTTTTACTTATACTTATTATTTTAACCAAACAATGTTTAATCTTAAAGAAAAAAATAAATTGAAAAAAAACAACAAAAAGTAGAATCTGAAAATACAAACTAAGAAGAAAAATAAATAAATTCTGTATATTTCGTGTTATATTTATCAGGATCATTGGTTGCCAATGACTTCACAACTATACATAATCACATCAGATACATGTACAATTAGCACAGGTGCCCCCCAAGGCTGTGTACTCTCACCACTTCTCTTCTCTCTATACTCTAAGGACTGCATCTCAAACGATCCATCTGTTAAACTACTGAAGTTTGCAGATGATACAACAATGATCGGACTCATTCGAGACAATGATGAATCCGCATACAGATGGGAAGTTGAACAACTATCCTTGTGGTGTGACCAGAACAATCTAGAATTGAACACACTCAAAACCGTAGAAATGGTGGTAGACTTTAAGAGAAACCCTTCCACCCTTCCACCTCTCACAATACTAGACAACACAGTATCAACAGTAGAGACCTTCAAATTTCTAGGTTCTATCATATCTCAAGACCTAAAATGGTCACCTAACATCAAAAATATCATCAAAAAAGCACAACAAAGAATGCTCTTTCTGCGCCAGCTCAGGAAGCTCAAACTGCCCAAGGAGCTGCTGATACAGTTCTACAGAGGAATCATTGAGTCTGTCATCTGCACCTCTATAACTGTCTGGTTTGGTGCTGCAACCCAACAGGACCGACACAGACTTCAGAGGATAATCAGAACTGCAGAAAAAACAATTGCTGCCAACCTGCCTTCCATTGAGGATCTGTATACTGCACGAGTCAAAAAGAGGGCAGGGAAAATATTTACTGACCCCTCACATCCTGGACACAAATTGTTTCAACTCCTACCCTCAAAACGTCGCTACAGAGTACTGCACACCAAGACAACTAGACACAAGAACAGTTTTTTTCCAAACGCCATCACTCTACTAAACAAATAATTCCCTCAACACTGTCATACTTTCTACTAAATCTGCACTTCTATTCTACTAGTTTCTCTCATCATTCCTATCACCCACTTCCTCCCATGTTGACTGTAACTTGTTGCTTATATCCTAAGATTTTTATTAATATTGCTTCTTCATTGCTTATTTGACCGCTATGACAATCATTAAGTGCTGTACCACATGATTCTTGACAAATGTATATTTTCTTTTATGTACGCTGAGAGCATATGCACCAAGACAAATTCCTTGTGTGTCCAATCACACTTGGCCAATAAAAATTCTATTCTATTCTATTCTATACTATGAACAATACAAAATATGATAAATGAAGGTTCCTTGTCCCAGGAAAATGTTGGGGGATCCGATCTGGGTCCATTACCGGTATCAGAGTTTTGTCTTCCAAGCTTGCAAACATGTGGTGCAGCCCATTTTCAGGGAACCTGCCATAGCAATAGTAATATTTATTTATTTATTTATTATTTGGATTTGTATGCCGCCCCTCTCCAAAAACTCGGGGCGGCTCACAACAAGTGAAAAGACAATCCAATACATTAATCCAATTAATTAAAATATTATAAATTTAAGAAAAACCCCTATACTAACATACACACACACACAAGCATACCATATATAAATTCAACGTGCCCAGGGGAAGATGTTTAGTTTCCCCATGCCTGACGGCAAAGGTGGGTTTTGAGGAGTTTACGGAAGGCAGGAAGAGTAGGGGCAGTCCTGATCTCCAGGGGGAGTTGGTTCCAGAGAGCCGGTGCCGCCACAGAGAAGGCTCTCCCCCTGGGGCCCGCCAACCGGCATTGTTTAGTTGACGGGACCCGGAGGAGGCCCACTCTGTGGGACCTAATCGGTCGCTGGGATTCGTGCGGCAGAAGGCGGTCTCGGAGATATTCTGGTCCAGTGCCATGAAGGGCTTTAAAGGTCATAACCAACACTTTGAATTGTGACTGGAAACTGATCGGCAGCCAATGCAGGCTGCGGAGTGATGGTGAAACATGGGCATACCTGGGTAAGCCCATGACTGCTCTCGCAGCTGCATTCTGCACGATCTGAAGTTTCCGAACACTTTTCAAAGGTAGCCCCATGTAGAGAGCATTACAGTAGTCGAACCTCGAGGTGATGAGGGCATGAGTGACTGTGAGCAATGAGTCCCGGTCCAGGTAGGGCCGCAACTGGTGCACCAGGCGAACCTGGGCAAACGCCCCCCTCGCCACAGCTGAGAGATGTTGTTCTAATGTGAGCTGTGGATCGAGGAGGACGCCCAAGTTGCGGACCCTCTCTGAGGGGGTCAATAATTCCCCCCCCAGGGTAATGGACGGACAGATGGAGTTGTCCTTGGGAGGCAGAACCCACAGCCACTCCGTCTTATCCGGGTTGAGCTTGAGTCTGTTGACACCCATCCAGGCCCCAACAGCCTCCAGGCACCGGCACATCACTTCCACCGCTTCGCTGACTGGGCATGGGGTGGAGATGTAAAGCTGGGTATCATCCACATATTGATGATACCTCACCCCATGTCCTTGGATGATCTCGCCCAGCGGTTTCATGTAGATGTTAAATAGCAGGGGGGAGAGGACCGACCCCTGAGGCACCCCACAAGGGAGAGACCTAGGAGCCGATCTCTGTCCCCCCACTAACACCGACTGCGACCGGCCAGAGAGGTAGGAGGAGAACCATTGAAGAACAGTGCCTCCCACTCCCAACCCCTCCAGCCGGTGCAGAAGGATACCATGGTCGATGGTATCGAAAGCCGCTGAGAGGTCAAGGAGCACCAGGACAGAGGACAAACCCCTGTCCCGGGCCCGCCAGAGATCATCCATCAACGCGACCAAAGCAGTTTCCGTGCTGTAACCGGGCCTGAAACCCGACTGCCGGGGACCTAGATAATCGGCTTCTTCCAAGGACCGCTGGAGCTGGAGTGCCACCACCTTCTCAACAACCTTCCCCATAAAGGGAAGGTTGGAGACTGGACGGTAGTTATTAAGCACCGCTGGGTCCAGGGAGGGCTTCTTGAGGAGGGGGCGCACAAGCGCTTCTTTATAGAGTGATGGAAAAACTCCCCTCCCCAAGGAAGCGTTGGTAATCTCCTGGGCCCAGCTCCGTGTCACCTCCCTGCTGGCCGAAACCAACCAGGAGGGACACGGATCCAGTAAACAGGTGGCGGAACTCACAGCTCCAATGGCCTTGTCCACTTCATATAAATTACTATTACTGTAAAAGTTATTGCTGTAACAGTAATAGAAATTAAATAAATATAGAAATCGAATACTGGTAACTAGTTTTCCACAGTAACAGTAGAAATTGGTACTGTAAAACTGGAATAAATACATAAACAAATTTGTTTAGTATAGAATATTGTCTTTTCCAAAACAGTTAAATCACACATTTCCAACAACAATCCCTTGACTTCTGGAATAATATTCCTTTTCCAATTTCTCAATATCATTATATCCCTCCCCTTATGTCCAGAGTTAACACAGACTCATTCCAAAAACGTGGTTTAAAATTCAGCATTACATTAACATCTTATAATCTAAAGATTTTTCCATATATTTACTAATAATATACATTAATATACTATCTCCAAAAAAAAGATACTAAAACACCATATCATATGGATAAGTGATTTCTCAAATTTCTTACACCAACATAAAAAGAAATCTGATGTCCATCCTTTCAAATATATTATTTGGTGAGTCTAATATATCCCAAATGCAATTTTTTGAAGACTCAACCTTAATCTCAAATCTGTGGATGCCATTTAAACATTTTAATGGACAAGAAGTCCTTGATGTGACTTTATCAGACATTCCAGTTCTGTAGCCCACGTTTGAAATATTCCAGATATGTCCACTTTAAAAATATTCTTGAACTGTTGATAGAAATATGTTATAGGTTTTATTTCTGTCATGGATTTTGCCAAGTAAGAAAGCAATTCTGCTGTCTTTGAAGGTATCTTGTCCATCTTGATCTGCTAGAATGTGCTTAAGCAAACGATATCGCCACTGTTGAAAATTGGGAAGACCAATTCTCTTTGAGGTCAGAAAAAATCCTTGAAATTGTCATTACATAGTAGTTGACTTAAAGTCATGATCCCTGTAGCTATCCAAATTTCTTATAAAATCATTTAAGATAAATTTCCAAAGTACTATTTAACAGAGTTAGATATTCATGAGTCTTATTATCAAAATCCAAGTATTATTTTTTTAATTTATTTTGTCTAATACGTATTTGATAATATACATAAGTATAACATAATTTGAATAGATAACATGGCTACAAATAAAAGGGAACAGAGATGGTAGACATTCTGGTGTGCTTATGTGGGGTGAGGTCAACAGTAGTCTTTCTAAGGATAAAGTTTTGTGGTTTGGGGGATGAAGCCATAGAGTCAGCTAGTGAGTTCCAAGCATTAACCATTCTTGCTGAAGTCGTACTTTCTGCAATCGAGTTTGGAGTGGTTCACTTTGAGTTTGTATCTATTGTGTGCTCATGTATTGTTGTGATTGAAGCTAAAGTAGTCATTGACAGGTAGGACATTGTAGCAGATAATTTTATGAACTACTCTTAGGTCATGCCAAAGGTGACATTCTACATTTCCTAAGCCAAGAATTTCAAGTCTGGTGGCATAAGGTATTCCGTTGTGAGCAGAGAAGTGGAGGACTCTTCCTGTAAAATATCTCTGGACATGTTCTATTGCATTAATGTTTGATATGCAGTGTGGGTTCCAGACAGATTAGCTGTATTCAAGGATTGATCTGGCAAATTTTTGTATGCTCTGGTTAATAACGCAATATTATCAGAGAAGAAGCTACATAAGATTTATGGGCCAATATGGTGCACAGAATTGTCCCCACTCATATTCCTGGAAATAAAAGACCTTTTCTTAACATGATTGATAGGAAAACAGGTAATAACTTTTCAATTTAAATCAGTGAAAACTTTTTTTTCTGCAGGCAAAGAACTTTTTTATTTTTCTCTCCAATCACAAATGTAGTTTAAAATACCATCCACATCGAGTTACAATACAATTAATACATTTTTAAACTTACGGTATACAAATGAAAAACCAATACTACCTCCATTGCTTTTAACATCTGAACAAAAATGGCTACTCAGATTTCTTATATAAAATTAAAACGTTATTAGCTAATATAAATTTTAATCTGTTTCTAATTTTAAACACCTCTAATCTATATGGCTCTATTATCTCAAATTTTCTCCATATCTCCTCCGACTCAATTTAAATGTATAGTTCAAAAGTTTTTTTAATAGGAAATGCCCTTTAAAAATAAAAAGAGGAAAAGTG
The DNA here is from genome assembly GCF_031021105.1 of Erythrolamprus reginae. Classification (NCBI taxonomy): domain Eukaryota; kingdom Metazoa; phylum Chordata; class Lepidosauria; order Squamata; family Dipsadidae; genus Erythrolamprus; species Erythrolamprus reginae. Next base: position 93,713,973 of record NC_091952.1, read on the forward strand.
AACCTAAACAAAAAACCCAAATGTTTCTAATATCAAATTCAAGGGGGAAAATAAAGCAACCCCCCCCCAACTAATAAAATTCTGAATTCAACACCTTAATACACCAAATTAGTAAACCCAATTAATAATTTTACATCCTTTTAATAAGTAATATATGTATATATATATAAAAAATAATATTACCCTATCCACTTGCAATATTAAAAAACAAAAAATGAGGAAAGCATGAAAAATAAAGAAAAAAATGGGAAAAAGAAAAAAAATAAGGAAATAAGGAAACAGAAGAGGGAAATAAGAACAGAAAATACACAAAAGGAAAAGATACAAAAAGAAGAAAGATGGGGGGAAAGGGGGGGAAAGGTTGTCCTTCTCCTCAGCTATATTCTTCCCAATATAACTATTATAATCTATATTTTTTTGAAGTTCAGGAATACACCTCTGAAATCATCCACTCTGCACCAATCCAAATCATACCTTATGCCCTATTCTAAATAAATTGCTGCATACCCAGCAGAATCTTCATGCCCTACAAAATCATGATTAACCTACTCTAATATTGTAACCATGTGCCCAGTGAAATCATCATGCCCTATTCTAAAAATAAAAAGAAAGAGTAAAAAAATTAAAAAGAATAATAAAAAGAAAGCACAAAAAGGAAACAGAAAAATCACTAAGAACCCAGTAAAATTGACCTCAAATTAGATCACCATATCCTATAGTGCTTTGTGGTTCATAGATGAACCAAACGGTCCTGCAAATCAATCATTATGCCCTGCTCTAGTTATATCGCTTCATACCCAGCGTCATCTTCATGCCCTAATCTATTTATATCACTGTAAACCCAGTGGAATCATCGTGCCCTAATCTAAGTGTCCTAGAAACAAGGTCTATTTTAATGCATTCTGCTTTAATCCCCTGCATTCTGAGAGAAAAAAAAGCAAAAGATAGAAAGGAAAAAGAAAAAACACCTTCTCTTTCTTTAAATCCAATTAGCTTACAATCTTTTATAAATTTGATTCCAAAAAAAGAGAGAAGAGAGAGAAAAAAAGATATTAACAATAGCAATAGCAATAGCAATAGCAATAGCAATAGCAATAGCAATAACAATAACAATAGATAATCATCATAATTCACCTTTTCTGATGAAATTCTATAGTTCCTGATTCTTGATTCCCACAGGTATATAAGATCCATCATCTTTGCTTGTTAATAGTACAATCCTATTAATTTATAACATTCATTCTAACTCTTGTTTTCCTTTTCTCTAACTCTGAATCACACACTCCCCTCAAGAGTTCCGTTATTTCATGACATCAGCTTTCCGTTTTTCACTCCATTACTTCAACATCTCCATAATTCAAGATTTCATTGTCCTATGATTTTCAATAAAAAAGAAAAAATATCAATTATTTCACCACCTCAATATTTCCTTTTTCACTTCATTATTTCATTATTACAATGATTCATAATTTCACTATCCCAAAATCTTAATAAAACAAAGTAAGTTTATATATCTAAATAATATCTTAATTTCATATGATCAAATATACGGTTTAAATTATTATTTTTAATTTGTAAATTTCCCCTTCCAATCAACAACCTATCTTCTAATTAATATTCATTCCCTTTGTAAATATAGTTGCCAGAATATATGTCAATTAAAAGCAAATTTCCTTAATTAATATTCTAATAACATTACATCATCTTCGGAGAGGGGCGGCATACAAATCTAATAAATTATTATTATTATTATTATTATTATTATTATTATTATTATTTAACTTAATTAATCCATCTAGAACATATGCTTTGTCATAAATTAAATCTTTCTCTTTCCAATTGCTGTTTTCAGTTGTCCATTCCATGTTGCTTAGTCCACTTTTCATAAAGAGCTCCATTCAATGCCTTAAAAAATCCAAGATATTCTTCAATTATATCAAACAAAGTTTTTTATTCTGCTGCCAATCATAAAGTCCTGTTTCAGCCAAACCACCAGTCAAATCCCATATAGCTTCTCACCAAATTTCTTTTGTTCCTTGTTCCCATGTTTCATTGATTCAATATTACCATAGCAGATTAATTTCAATCAAAATAGCAAATTTATCAGTCCAATTATTTAGTCCAATCCATATCTTGGATCTCAACATAATAGTCAAACAAATCATGTATACCTTCTTTCCATAGTTCCTTCATAGTATCACCATAATATTTCATCCCTCTGACCAAGCAGCATCTTTGTAGACGTAAGGAAAGGAAAGTAAAAACATTCCTCCATTCTTCTGGCATAAAATCCCAGAACTCTTTGCGATACCTCCACACAGCCAGGAAATGACGTACTTTTGGCCACACTGATCTCCATCTCCATTTGTTTTTGTTACCATAAAAAAAAGAAAGATACCACTTTCACATCTCTTCTTGTGCTCAGAACTCACCAGCATACCGCTTACTATTTCTTCACATCTTTTGTGCTTAAAATAGTTCTCTTTCCAGATGTCACCATTCTTCTTCATTCTCCTGCATTGTGTTGTCTCCCACGGCTAGAGTCAGCACAGGCATGATGGCCTGGCTGACCTCAAGCCACCGCCGGCGTGAGACTAGACCGGTTCGTCCAGCAAGGGTATGCCAATCCCCAGCTGGGCCTCCAGTAGCATCCCCTGTATCATGGGCCCAGTTCAAAAGAGCCAGAACTCCTGGATGGTGAGGATTCGGGGCTTCCCTCTAGAGAGCGAGGGAGCCCCATGGTGCCGTGGCTATTGACCCCGGCCTTCTCCCCAGTGAAAACTTTTTTAAAGGCATTCACTAGACATTTTGTTGAATATTATTATTATTATTATTATTATTATTATTATTATTATTATTATTAATTAGATTTGTATGCCACCCTTCTCCAAAGACTCGGGATGGCTAGTGCTCAATATGAGTATGAATGCTCAATATTTCATTTGCATATTCTGGCTTTCAGGCCAGTTCAAGAATGATAGAGAATAATCTAGTCAAAGTTCAGTTCTTTATTTGCTCCCAGGAAATGGACAGAAACTTGTCAAAGTAAATATTTGCTTCTCTCACCCGAATAGATACACCCTGGGAGGTTCTAGGGAGTGGCTACCCTACCTTTCTTCCTCTTTCTCCTATATGGCTCTGGACTGTGTTGCTTCTTGTCTTGTCCTGCTCTTTGCTCCCTCCTTCCTTGGAAACTGACACTCCATTGTAATACCATCACTAGTATAGGCACCATCCCTCACTGGCTGTTATTTTTAGATACATACAAATGTGTCCCAAAAGAAATTTTTTTTCTGTATAAAACTTTTTTGGTATTAATACGTTTACCTACAGATCTCTCTCCCAATGACATTCGTTCATTCATTTAGAGTACCTTTTGATATAACACTTGATCTGTTGTGTAGGAGGGAAGGTAATGTTTGGAATATATATATATATATAAACTGTTAAATCCAGAAGTTTCTGTAACCAGGTAAAATAGTTAAGCAGTTGTTGTTAAGCAAAAGTCACTATGTTCAGAAAGGACTGTTTACTTGCCTCTGATTGGCCGCTTGGCTTTGGCGCCAAACTGAAGGAGCTGTCAGGCGTCGCTTGTTGCCGGGCGAAAGTTTTGTGTGCTACCGGGCTTACGCGTCTCCTGTCAGATTCATTCCGGAGTGAAAGTAAGCCGCGGCTGTTAGTCTCCTGTTGAGAATAAAGCGTTTTAACACATTGCCGTTTACTCGGATCATTTCATTGGCGACGAGGGTCTTGAGGACAGATTTTTCTCATTAAGTCAATATGTCTACCCCGTCAATCATACAGCCGCCGGAGCTTTTTGACTCTGAACGGTCAACCTGGACTGCCTATATGGCAAAATTTGAAATTTTTCTTGAAGCAGCCGGCATGCAAGATGCCGCTGACAGCCGCAAAAGGGCTTTATTCCTTAACTATTGCGGCACTCAAATTTTTGAGCTGGCGGGCACCTTGACAGACCCGGAGCCTGCAAATTCGGTCTCTTGGCAAATTCTAAAAGACAAGTTAGCCACTCATTTCAAACCCACCAAGCCCCCTAGGGTTTACCGGCACCAGTTTTCCCGCACGGCCCAAGCCGAAGGGGAAACAATTAATCAGTTCGCAACTCGCCTCAGAACGATATTGGCAAAATGTCAATTTGAAAACCCTGAGGCTAGATTGACGGATGCCATTATCTTCGGCATGAAGAATGTCTCCATCCATAACAAGCTCTTAGCGACTGAGGATTCTACTCTTCAAGACGTTATCAAAGCTGCTCAGACAGCTGAAGTGGCAGAATCTGCTGCCGCTGAATTAAAATCAAATGACAAGCTGTCAACTGTCTGCAAACTGACTGCACATCCTCGCGCACAAGTCAACTCTTCTTTAGATTACTACACCTCTGATTTTGATGCCCAGGACGATGACTGCTGCCAGATTCGAGGACCCCCTTCCCGGCAACTTCGTCAAAACTTCCCTGCTTGTGCTGGATGCCGAGGTCAACATCCACGTTCCAGATGTCCCTTCAAGGACGCATTCTGCCGCCGCTGCGACAAACGGGGCCACATTGCTGCTGTATGCCGTGCCTCTCTGCCTGATGACATCTCGGGAAACCAAGACCTGCTGCCAACTTTCCCTACCCAGCGTTCTTACCGGCCATTCCAGCAACAGGGACGGGGAAACCGGAGACCGTGGTACAACCGAGGTAACCATGCAAGCCCTGCTTCTGCAACTACTCCTTCTTCCCTTAATAAAATTATTGTCCCTCTTTTGTTAAATCAACATCCCTGCCACATGGAACTCGATACGGGCTCCAAATATACTCTGATGCCGTGGCACAAGCTAAGACTTTATTTACCTGACTTATCTCGAGACTCTTTACTGCCATCGGATATTGTTATCAAAGACTTTCAGGGACACCCAATTAGTGTGTTGGGTACTACTAGAGTGCCTATCACTTTTAAAAATGTGCAACATAAGTTGCCTCTATTAATAGTTGACGGGGCAAATCATTCTTTGTTGGGTTTAAATTGGATGGCTCCCTTAGGATTAGCCATCACCGGTATTCACAAAATAATTGCGCCAAGCACACCTGATTTTGTGCAAGAGTTTCCAGATGTGTTTAAACAAGGATTGGGAACATATAAGGGACCCCCAATCTCCTTCTCCTTAGACCCAGCCATACCCCCCTTGAGATTGAAACCACGGAGGGTTCCTCTGCCCTTGCTTGACAAATTGGATGCCCAATTGGACAAACTCCAATCTCAAGGCATTTTGGTTCCTATTGAACACGCTCCATGGGAGAAACCTATCGTAACCCCCCTTAAACCAGATGGATCTCTGCGGGTTTGTGCAGATTACAAATCTACTTTGAATAAGGCATTGCAGCACAACTCTTATCCAATTCCAGTTGTGCAGCACTTGCTGCACACTTTAGGGTCTGGGAAGGTCTTTGCGAGGTTGGACCTTGCCCAGGCATACCAGCAGCTCCCCGTTGATGAAGCCACTTCTTTAGCCCAGACAATAGTTACCCACAGAGGCGCCTTCAAATGCACACGCCTGCAATTTGGCATTAGTGTAGCCCCCGGTATTTTCCAGAGACTGATGGAACGCTTACTATGGGGGCTTAAGGGGGTAATCCCTTACTTCGATGATATTTTAATTTGTGGGGACACAAGGGACCAATTACACTCTAGAATCCGGCAGGTGTTGACCAGGTTACAAGCTAAAGGGTTAAGGCTTAAGCCTGACAAGTGTGTATGGGGAACTCCGTCTGTAGATTTCCTAGGCTTCAAAATAGATGCAGCAGGGATTCACCCCACTGATGACAAGATTAGGGCCATTAGGGACGCACCTGCTCCCACCTGTAAAACAGAGCTACAAGCCTTTCTGGGGTTATTGAATTTTTACTCGGTTTTCCTGAAGCAAAAAGCCTCTGCAGCTGAGCCGCTTCATAGACTTCTCCACAAGGAGGCGCAATGGCAATGGGGTGATACAGAACAGAAATCTTTCAATGCTGTCAAACAACTCTTGACTTCACAAAGTGTGGTCGTTCAATATAGTCCCACGTTACCCCTTAGGCTCACATGCGACGCTTCTCCATATGGGGTGGGTGCAGTCCTAGCCCATCTATTACCCACTGGTCAATAGGCACCTATAGCATACTTCTCCAGGACATTATCCCAGGCTGAACGAAATTATGCCCAAATTGATAGGGAGGCTTTAGCATTAGTGGCAGGAGTTAAAAAATTCCATAATTATTTGTTGGGACGGCCCTTCCAATTGATCACCGACCACAAACCGTTGCTGGGATTATTAGCCACTGGGAAGCCTACCCCTCCATTCATGTCCCCCCGCATGTCAAGGTGGGCTATATTCTTAGCTGGCTACGACTATGTTCTAGTGCATAAAGGTGGCTCTCAAATTAATCATGCTGATGGCTTGAGCCGCTGCCCATTGGGCCAACAGGTGGTAGACCTAGCCCCTGCAGGGGATGTCCTCCTAATAGACATAGGCACACCATCCCTGGTGACAGCTAGAGAGGTAGCCAAGGAAACCAAACTTGACACAGTATTAGGAAAAGTCCTACACTATATTCTGAAGGGATGGCCAGCTAATGGGGATGACCCCATAGTGGGTGAGTTTAAAACAAAACGATTGGAACTATCGGTTATGCATGAATGTGTGTTATGGGGTGATAGGGTAGTTATCCCCCATTCCCTAAGGCCACAGGTGATGCAGGTGATGCATCAAGGGCACCCTGGGGTGGTCAGGATGAAGGCCTTGGCAAGGGGATATTTATGGTGGCCAGGGCTGGACAGGGCTATCGAGGACTGGGTTGCCACATGTAAGCCCTGTCAGGAGACAAGACCAAATCCCCCCAAAACCACCCCTGCACAGTGGGACACCCCTCGGGGGCCTTGGTCAAGAATACATATTGACCTAGCAGGGCCAGTGAACAATAACATGTTCTTAATAGTGGTGGACGCATACTCCAAGTGGCTGGAAATATTGTTACTAGGGTCCACTACAACTACATCAGTGACAAATGTATTACGTAAATTGTTTGCGACACATGGGTGTCCAGATGTTCTAGTTTCAGACAATGGCCCCCAATTTACTTCCAGGGAGTTTGAAATGTTCCTAGCCCAGTTGGGGGTGAAACATGCCTTAGTCTCAGCCCACGCAGCGTGGGCTAATGGGATGGCGGAAAGATATGTTCGTGTGGCCAAAGAGGCCATCAAAAGGTCATCCCCAGGGGAAATTCAAGGTAGATTGGACACTTTCCTTCTCATGCAAGATATCACACCGAGTATGACTACAAATAGAAGCCCTGCTGAATTACTTATGGGGAGGAAGTTGAGGTCACCTTTGGATAGGCTGCACCCAGCGTATGTCCAGTTAAAAGCTGTAAATGTCACAACTCCGGAACGCTCGGTATGTATAGGTCAAAATGTGTATGTTAAAAATTTTGACAAGGGCAGACTTTGGGAGAGTGGATTAGTCACCGAACAAACAGGTCCAAAAACATATACAATTGCATTAACTGATGGCCGCCTCTGGAAGAGGCACATAGATCGCATAAGGGGGAGAATTGAATCTGCCATTATAAGGAACAATATGGCTACCCTAGGTAATGGGGCCTCTCCTCCTTCACACCCCACAGGAAATTACTCAAGACCTACTAGGAACCAGGAACAAATAGACTGGGACTTAGCTGGATTCAATAGCCAAGTCAGCGCAGCTGCAGCTCAGCCAGGCTCCAGCCATGGGGTTGCTGGACAGTCACACCCGGAAGAGCCATCTTCTTCGGTGGATACCCAGGCACCCAGAAGACCTGCACGTCTGGACGAATTTATTACATACCTATCTGAGTGAACATCTGTAATAAACCAACCAGAAGGGGGAGGGATGTTAAATCCAGAAGTTTCTGTAACCAGGTAAAATAGTTAAGCAGTTGTTGTTAAGCAAAAGTCACTATGTTCAGAAAGGACTGTTTACTTGCCTCTGATTGGCCGCTTGGCTTTGGCGCCAAACTAAAGGAGCTGTCAGGCGTCGCTTGTTGCCGGGCGAAAGTTTTGTGTGCTACCGGGCTTACGCGTCTCCTGTCAGATTCATTCCGGAGTGAAAGTAAGCCGCGGCTGTTAGTCTCCTGTTGAGAATAAAGCGTTTTAACTCATTGCCGTTTACTCGGATCATTTCATAAACCACTTGCACATTAGACTTAAACCTGTTGCTTACACAGTAACAGTTCCAATGAAATTTAAGGAACTTGATTTTGAGTAGCCAGCTGACAAGCCAGTGCACCTTTAAGAGTACTCAAAACAGTCATACCCTCTTCTGTGAAAGGTGAAGATGAAGCCAAGGTTTTGTTTTTTTTCACAAATCTTGTCTAGAAGGACCCTCAAGAAAGAAATTACTTAAGATTGAAAGCCCTAAAAAAACTGAAATAAATAAACCAAAGTTGGCACAGAATGTTTGTTCCCATGAGGGATTTCTTTTACATAGTTTATTTATTTGGGTGGGGGTGGGGGTGGATAGATGTATATCTTGGGTCTGCAAATCTCATCCTTCCTTTGTTATCTTCCTTAAAATAAATGTCCTTTGTTTTGATTATTACTTCTGTATTGGATTTGATCTACTTCCACGCAATCCATGGTTAAAAGATTTTTTTAAAATAGAATCCTTTATTCAAATATTTCTGGAGAAAGGTGACTTCCTGTTTTACCTATTCTATCAGGATTCCAGGTGAACAACTATGTCCTTAATTGGAGATATCCACAGGCTGTATTTGGAGGTCAAATAAAAAGAGGGAGAGCAGGGTCATGGAGACACGAACAAAGTTTGGTGAGCTTTGATTGTGTGGTAATATCTGCCATTTTGACATTGTTTTCTTCCAATTGTAAATGCTGCAGTTCCTATTCAATACAATAACAATACAGTAGTACCTCTAGATACGAGCTGCTCCACATGCGAGTATTCCAAAATACGAGCCACGAGGGGAGAGAAATTTTTCGAGACGCGAGCTCAAATTCGGGATACGAGCCGAGCGTCCACTAGGTGGCGCAAGAATCCTTGCTTCTGGTTATCTCGGAGGGGAAAAACAAAGTCTAAAGCTATTTGTCCCAGATACAAGTTGTTCGACATACAAGCTCCCTTCTGGAACGAATTAAACTCATATCTAGAGGTACTACTGTAGTACTTAGACTTACTGGTATATACCACTTCACAGTGCTTTACAGTTCTCTCTAATCAGTTAACAGAGTCAGCATATTGCCACCAACAATCTGCGTAATCATTCTACTGACCACGGAAGGATGAGTCAACCTTAAGCCTGTGAGAATTGAACTGCTTGCTGTAGGCAATCAGCAAAAGTAGCCTGCAGTACTCCATTCTAACCATTGCGCCACCATGGTTGTTAATACTTAAATGAGCGTTAGTGAAATTACTTCTTCAGGAGAATCTGAATAGCAGTCATACTCTGGTTACTCATTCCTGCCTCAAGTGAAAGATTGGTGCAGGAAGAAAAGAAAGTATATAAGAAAGCAAAGTGTCCAAGATGGATCCTAAGTTATTTTAGGTTCTGATCTAACTCACTTCTTGCTTCAGTAATACCTGGCCGGTGCTTCACTCCCCGGCCCATTTTGCTGCAGGGCCAGGGAGACACGGCCCTCCGGCGTAGCCGCCATCTTGGGGGCCGAGATCTCACGAGATTTCGCGAGATCTCGGCCATTTCCTGATGCATCGGCCATGGCTGATGACGTCGTTGGGGGCAGAGCCTGCCAGCCCTATAAAAAGGGCTGTGCAGGCTTGGGGCCTCCTTTTTGCCCCACGACGACAGAGCGAACACCCACCCGCCCTCCCTATCTTTCAGTGTGCCACTGTGGGTCGCCCTTAGGGAGCCGAATAGGAATTTTTGGTGGTCTCAGTATTTTCTGCTACCGTTTTTTCACCTATTCCACACTGCGATGACGGACATGCAGTTAGGGGGTGCTTCGCACCCTGCTTAGGCTAATTGGCTTGCCTTTGGTCATTTGGGTAGGCAGGTTAGGGGCAGAAAACTGGGTGGTGTTTAGCAACTGCGTGTTCTCCGTTGGGCATCTTTGGGGATGATTGACAGGTTCTCTCCAAAGGCTCATGGTGGCTACCCGACCTGAGCAATTGGGGGGAACCTGTCTTTGGGTCCCGCCCATTTCTTCCCCCTTTTAGGGGTAAGACGGTGAGACCTCCCACATGCAGGTGCATGGCAGAGATCCAGGTGAGGGTGGGGCCCTTCACCTAGGTCCGCATGGAGTTGCCCCGGAAGTTTTTCTGACATCATTTTCCGCCCCGGAAGCAATTGTTTGACCCTGCGGTCCTTGTTAGGGTTATAGTTAAATTTATGCTAATTTAATGAATAAATTATGCAAATTTAATTAATAAAAATGACCCATTTTAAATCCAGCTCTTTGTGTCTGTGTTGTTACTCCGCCTCTGCTGCAATACCCAATATGCAGTGCTGGACCTTATAAAATGCTTCCCTGAGACATTATGAAGTGCACAGAAAACCTTTTTCCTTACAAGAACTGCAGGCAAGCTGGAAGGAAAAGTAGAAGACATTTGAAATATTACTACCCACATACATCTCTCACTGAGAAATGAAGTGAAGTGTCATTTGCATTTTGCAGATCTCCAGCCCTTCAACTTGGGAAACATTACCTGACACAGTGTCTGTGCTCACTTCCCATTAAACTCAATGGCATTTCACTTTCACTTTAATTAAAAAGCACTCACTACAGAGAAAGATTTGTGAATGAATGTTTATATCTAAGGCAGCTGGCAAAGGACCTGCAGCTATAATACAATTGTGCCTGGTGGAACCAGGGAGGAAAAGCAGGATGTAGAAGATTGGAGCAGAGACCTTTTAAAAATGAACATGTTGTAAATAATCAGCCCCATTCACACTTGTGCATGATATAAAACAAAGTCAATTTCAGTACCTTGGTGGCATTTAATAAACCACTTTACTTTATTCTCCTGCTTTATGGGATCACCAGAACCTCTCCAAGGAATTGCAAAGCCTTTCAATTGCAAGGTAAAAAATTCATTACGACAGTTTTTCAATATTTTGTTATTGTTTGACCTACAGATTAATATGTCTCTCTAGAATTTGCATGTCCCCTATTGTCTAAGAACAAATTACTGTGCAATAAATGTTGTCAAAGTAAGAGCAACTCATATTTTTTCTTTCTTTAAAAAAACTTTTTGTTGTTGTTTTGCTTTATAGTAATGACTGACTTGCCTCAGCAGAAATGTAAGTATGATTAATGTTTAGATTGTAATAACTGCTAGATTGTGTTTTCTTTTTTTCTTTTTAGGAGTGTTATGCATCACTTTTTCTAATGGCTCAACTGCTGAGTATTGACAAGATAGTGCCCAAATCCATGGCTGTTGTTCAATAAGAGAAAAAGAGGAAACCACACTCTACAGAAACTCAGAATTGGTAGTAGAAGACAATTTCCACCAAAAATGAGGAGGAGGGGGAGGAGGAGGAGGAGGAGGAAGAGGAGGAGGAGGGAAATTTACATATCAACAACAACAAACATACCAGCACAAGCAAATTGCACCATATTTTTATGGTTTGGGTGTCCATGATGATTAATTTCTCTTGAAATGTACAGTATTTTGAAAAAGAGAAAGAAGAAACAATGTCCAAATGAGTGCAAAGTCCATACCCTCCCAATTGGCCCACAAGCTAAGATTCCTTGCAATATATTGTATGTATGTAACATCAAATATTTATTAAGCAGTAGACAAAAACTGTCTGTGATGATTCATAATGAACTGGGCCTTTCTAAATACTTTTAGAGAAGGTGGAAAGTAAGAAGGATGAGAAATCCTTTACATTTTTCCAAAACCATGAAAAGACTTGCATGAGGGGAAAAAGCCAGCTGTTATCCAACTTTCCCACATTTTTGCTTTAAATTGGGAAAGACATGTGTTGTGATTCCGTCTGAGGCCCCTCAGGGAACGGCTGATCTTCTGTCGGTTTCCTGCTCAGAGGGGGAGGATGAGGAACAGGAGGTGCAGGCAGACGAGGAGGAGGAATCCCAGGCTGAGGAAGAGGGGGAACAGCCAGAGGCCCCCGAGAGGGAGCTCTCCCCAGCAAGCAGCCTGGATTCCTTAGAGGAAAATGCACAAGCAATAATCGATCTGCGACAGAGAAGAGCAACACAAAGAAGGGACCAATTAGCCAGGTACTTTCAGCACTAAAGAGGCAACAGCTGGGTTTGGGTGTGGTGCTCTCTGGAAAGGCTAAAAGGCAGACCCACCCTTCCTGGCTTGTGGAGTATTATCTTTGGGAGTCCTGGGACCTGGCTGTGATCTTTGGCGTCTTGGAATTCTGGTTTGTGACTTTGAATACTGAAACCTTGGGGGGGAAAGGTGGGGGTCTTATGCTCTACAGTGGTGGGTGTGCCAGCAAGAAGTTTGCTGTATTGTCTGGACATCAGGACTCTGCTGTAAAGTCTCCTAGCCTGCCTGTTGGGAAGAACAGGTTTTTCTCTGTGTTTATTTTTTAAGCTATAAAGTACTTTTGCTTTTACCAGCGTGTCTGGCTGTTTTTTCCAGTTGGTGTTGAGGTCTGGGGGAACCCAGACAGAACAACATGTAGGCATAGCTTTTGGAATATGCTTGAACTTCTGCATTATCTGTGAAAATGTTAGTAATTATATCAAGAACCACAACAAAATCTACATTTCCCAGGTACATCGTACCTCCCCCAAAACTAGGCAACCCTATTTTTACCTATTTTTATTTTATTTTATTGCCATGCAATTGGTTCCATTTAAAAAAACGGGAGAAGAAAAACAGCATATCTAAACCAGGAATGTTGGTAACACTGAGTAGAGATTATGGGATTTCCAATCTTGGCATATTTACTGCAACAGAAGATTTAGAAACTGAGGTAAAATTTGAGAAGGATTTAGACTCATCTTCCAATATCCCATTAAATTTGGTTCAATAGTGTTTGGGGGGTATTTTCAAATTCCCCATTTTAAAATTCCTTCAATCCATGATATTTGTTCTCACTGTCATTTAGTCTGACATGATTTTAAGGGCTATCTCAGCCCTCGGAGGTAATGCAGTAATGGGGAGAAATAAGGTTAAAAAGGAGAGAAAAGGGAAAAGATAAAAATAAATGGAGAGGTTGTAGAAGCTGCAAGGATCAGTGACTGCTGAAAAGCAGAGAATTCAGAGAAGTAACCTGAATATGTTTGCAACAAATACAAAAATTCACGAGATCTGGGAGATGCCTCCTGACACCAGGAAGATGACTTGAAGACTAGCATCAATCCATCTTGAATCTGTTGAAGCTTGGATGGCAGAAAAGAACACTTCTCATTAGTTGTTGTTTACCCTCTTGAAACCAAAAAGAAGTAATGTTGTGTCACTGGTGAATTTGCAATTTGCAGGGATCTCAACAAAAACTTAAGGAGGTTGACTGACATAACAATGTGAACAATTCACATAGGAAAGAGCACAATGTTCTCTTCTCTATGTGACTTGTTCTGCTTTCTGGTGGAACAGGTCTTCTTGCCAAATAGATAGGCCAATCTTGCCATTTAGAAAGCTGTTCACCTTTTTTTACAGCAGCTATGGCTGATAACAAAAAAATAAATAAAGCTCCAGATGGAACAGACTTCCTCCGGCTTCTGCTTTCTTCGGTGCATATAAAGAACAGATCGCTTCTTTAACTTTTTATTGACAAGGTTGGAAATCTAAGAGATAGTGGTCATCGAAGTAGCTCATGTTCAATTGAGAATCGTAGCAAGTGGGAATTAAGAGGGTGCTTAACTCTTTCTTGAAGTGGCATTTAAAAAGAGTTTCTTCTTGGCTCAACCATTCCCACAGGAATATTTATATCATGCTTCTGCACAGATCTCTGTTCAAAACTGTGACAACTTTGAGTTTTGAAGGACTTACAAATTCCTACATGCATAACCTGTCACTTTAAGTGGTTTTAGAGGTACCGTGGAAGTAAAATATGCTCACATAGTTATTATTCCCTTTGTGGAAACCAAAGAATTATTGGTTTGAGGTGAGGGGAAGTAAGGTGAAAAACATAGATGACTGAAATACCTCTCCAAGGGTTGCCAGCTTTTGTCTCATACTGTTCTCTTGTACATCACCAAGATGGAGTGTACGTTTGAGAACACTTTTCAACCACATCCTTGCATATGTCATTAAAAGTCAAGAATTGAGAAGTCATGTTAGCAATAATTATTTTCAGTAAAAAGTCCTCCAGGCAGTCGGTAGATGAAAATGCACATAAATGTTTTGATTCCATTCCCTGTTTGTTTGTTTTTTAAGAGATTTGACCTCATTTGAACTGAAGTGTTTCCAAGGTAGGAAAGAATTCTTGAAAAATGTCAGGAGGTTAGAAAGATTTTGTCCATCACTATATTGCATGAAGAAAAATAAAAAAGCGGACAACCCTACAATAAAGTTAGATAATAACATAGAAACGTAGAAACGTAGAAACGTAGAAACGTAGAAGATTGACAGCAGAAAAAGACCTCATGGTCCATCTAGTCTGCCCTTATACAATTTCCTGTATTTTATCTTAGGATGGATATATGTTTATCTCAGGCATGTTTAAATTCGGTTACTGTGGATTTATCATGTCTGCTGGAAGTCTTCTGGAAGTTTGTTCCAAGCATCTACTGCTCTTTCAGTAAAATAATATTTTCTCACGTTGCTTCTGATCTTTCCCCCAACTAACCTCAGATTATTCTCCCCTTGTTCTTGTGTTCACTTTCCTATTAAAAAACCCTTCCCTCCTGGACCTTATTAAACCCTTTAACATGTTTCAATCATGGCCCCCCCTTTCCCTTCTGTCTTCCAGACTATACAGATTGAGTTCATTAAGTCTTTCCTGATAAGTTGTATGCTTAAGACCTTCCACCATTTTTGTAGCCCATCTTTGGACCTGTTCAATTTTGTCAATATCTGAACACAGTATTCCAAACGTGGTCTTACCACCATGTATTGTTACAGTTATAACAATTGTTATACAGTTATAAACAATTGTTACAGTTATAACAACTGTAATTAAATTGGCATCTACAGCAGAAGTGGGTTCCTGCTGGTTCAGACCAGTTTTATAGAACTGGTAGCAGTAATTTCCCTCCACTCACCAAACTGGAAATGACTCATGTCTTCCACATCCCTGAACCAACTCCCACGGCTGTGCCATTGGTGCTGCATTCTTGTTTTTTACTTCTTGTTATGGTTCAGCCTGAAGCCGATCAGGCTGCGTCTTTGCTGGCACCATGCCCGGAGGAGGATGAAAGTGAAGAGGAGGGGGCTGAGCAGTCGGACGGGGAAGAGTATATTCAGGAAGGTGACGAGGAAGAACAGCATGAGAGCCCTGGGGAGGGGCTCTCCCCAGCCAGTAGCTTGGAGTCACTAGGGGATGAAGCTCAAGCTGTCATTGACATGCGACAGAGACATTCAGATCAAAGGAAGGAGCAATTGAAGAAATACTATCAGCAGTGAATTAGGAACAGCTGGGCTTGGGTGTGGTCCTCATTAGCAGGGAAAGGGTATATAAGGCAGGCCAGCCCTTGAAGCCATGTGGAGTATTGTCAGTTTGGAGTTGCGGTACCCTGTCTTGTTTCTTGGCGTCTCTGTTCCTGGCTTGTGGCCCAGCAGTTTGGAAAACCCGTGGGAGGTGTATATCTGCTATCTACAGCCTCATCTTGGCAGCAAGAATCCTGTATTGCTGCATGAACTATTGCCTTCATGGATATATTTGGAGTTCCAGTGTTTTCCTGCTTTGTAAGAACATTTTCTGTTAGTTTTATTTCTCTTGAACTTTATAAACTGCATTTGCATTGCACCGGTGTGTCTGGCTTATCTTTTTGGGTTGGTCATAGCTTCCGGAGTGACCCAGACAGAACACTTCTGTACATGCTCATAAGCTGTTTTTTACTTCTGTGTATGTGCAGAAGCTGGGTTGTGCATACTCATGCCTGTACATCGTGTCGGGAAATAAATTGACAGCAATGATCTACAGGAATCATTTTATTTTACCAATGAAGAATATACAGACACAAACTGAGCATTTAAAAATCAGGGTTATCAGGAACAGAAGGGTAATCTTGGGGGAAGGTGCAAAGACTGTGAGAAGCAAGCAAGAAACATGCTTACTATGCATCAGACTGTCTGCATGGTGAATCTCGTGGGCAAATCTATATTGTAGGCTTAAGTGGGTTTAAACATTACTTTCCCTTCTCAAGGATTCCTGGGAATAGCAGTCCATGAAATGGGACTAAGAATGTCTAAGAGATAATGCCAGTTTCTTAAATTGAGTCTGTCATTTGGGAGAAAATATAACACTTTAACTGATGTGAGTAGGTATGTAGATGAGCTGACAATTATGGAACTGCAAGAATGGAATCAAACCTTTAATGATCAGAATGAAAGGAAATGAAGACATAATCTCCTAAAATAGAATAACTGAGAAGCTTGTCAAGAGTGAAGGCAGCATATGTTGAAGACAGATGTAATATAAGAGCATGTGAACATGCCAACTCTCTTTATATCCTCATATCACTCCGGCATGTTGAAAGCCTAATTAAATTAGACATTTTCTTTTGCACTTTCTATCTAGCCTGATTCTGTTTGAGGGGAAGAAAAGAAATTACTTGGGTTGTGGTTGTGGTTGTTTTCTGTCTCCCCCCCCATCCCATCATTGGAAAGTCAAAGGTGAGGAGAGGTTTATGGGAATGTCCTGCCTTTTATTGTTCAGTCACCTCTTCTGTGGTTTGTAACTGCACCTCTCATTTATCAAGTGAGTCCAGAGGGAAGACACAGAAAATAGCCCGCTATTATCTCTTTTTTGGTATGTACTAAAGTCCTAACACTTTAAGGCTGACCACAAGATGTGAATGGATGATTCACCTTACCCACATGGTTATTAAATCTTGTTTATTTTACTGAAAGAGTAGTAGATCCTTGGAACAAACTTCCAGCAGACGTGGTTGGTAAATCCACAGTAACCGAATTTAAACATGCCTGGGATAAACATATATCCATTGTAAGATAAAATACAGGAAATAGTATAAGGGCAGACTAGATGGACCATGAGGTCTTTTTCTGCCGTCAGTCTTCTATGTTTCTATATTTCTATGTTTAATATTTGTATTTAAAATCATTTTATGTTATATTTAGCAGAGCTTTTGGGAAGTTTTGGGCTTTTTTATTCTCTAACCAATGAAGTGACCATATATTAGTCATTCTCAGATATGTTGAAATCCCTATTTGGTCACTTGTTTGCCGTAGCACAAATGCATATAACTCAGATGTAAAATAATTCTTATTTCAGTTAAAACATGCTTTGTGGGTTGAGCAGAGGGTTGGTATAGAAGAACCCACAAAAGAGTAGCTGCTGTGGCCTAGAGGTGGAGGTTGTGAGTTTGATCCTAAGTAGAGGCAGATGTAGGGTCTCTGCTTGGCAGGGGGTTGGACTAGATGACCTGCAAGGTCTCTTCTGTTACTCTATTAAAGCATATTAAACGATCAATGTCCCTGCCAACTCTGTTATTCTACAGCTTTGTTTCCCCCCATTTCTCTTCTTTTATCTATGGCTTGAATATATAGCAACACCACAGCCATGTGCTGTTGCAGGATATGCCTTTTTCTCCCCTAAATATCTTTTTCTTTGAGAAGTTGCTTTTCAAATACTTATAATGTGTATTTCCATAATAAAAAACCTCCCAAAGATGATTTACAAGAATATTTAAAGCATGCACACCAGCCAATTGTGCATCAGATGCTGGCAGGAAACATAGTTGAGCCTCTCTTATAGATTTTAAGTTAGCGTCCATCACTGTCAACATATATGAGTGGAAAACAGTATCCAGACGTGGATACTAAAGCCTCCTGGAAGCGAGAGATTCTCTGGTGACACTGCTTTAGATTATTATTTTTGGCAATATCTAACCTCTTAAAGGCAATCATGAGTTGCCTCTCATGAATTTTTCAACATCCTGCTTTTTTCCCCTAACCATTCTGATCCTTTCTTTGTCTTTGTTTCTATCATTATGCCACGTCTATAATCCCACTGCGGCCTGTTCGAGTAGAATTAGAGCAGCACTTAATTACTAGAACTAGGAATGACAAATATCGTCGTTTTTATCTGGTTGATCTTATATAAGTAGCTCAGTGGATGAATCTGAATAATTTGAAATTGTAACTTAACATCTTGCAAGGTATTGAAAGGCTGGATATAACACAACAGCTATATTTACTGTTTCCATTCTCCATCCTACCCTGTATGTTTACTATCAGAAAAACTAAGCTTGTTCCTTAAGAAATCATTTCTTATTTCTTCTTTTTTGTCTTCATCTTTCCATCTTTCTTTGATTTCTATATTGATATTGCTAATAGATATAATAAAGTTATTATGAGATGCAAATTTATTTGGAAGCTCATTTTTTTAATGAAAGGGGAAAAAGAAAATAATATCTGATCACTATTAAAGAGTTTAGAGGAATATACTCCCAATTTCCTATTTCTATTTAGTTATGTGAGTACCATGCCATGTGCACTAATCAAAGAGATGGCAAGAAAGTAGGGGCAGTTCGGCACAACACATGTTATGTAAACACAGGGTCAACCAAAATGGACTTAAATATCTATAAACCAATGCACAGAGCATGAGGAATAAACAGGGTGAATTAGAAATTCAAGTAAATGAGGAAAGGTATGATATAGTTGCCATAACACAAACTTGGTGGGATGAAACTGACAAATGGAATATACAGCTAGATGGACTTCGCTTTCCGCAAGAGTATTAAGACTCATCTATGTTCCCAGGCCTGGGGCAATTAGATCTTGCCCCCCTGACCAATAAATGTGATGCATGGTGTGATTGGCTTGTCTGATTGAGTAATATATAGGTTTTTTATCTGTAGTTTTTTAATGTATTAGATTTGTTTTGTACATTTTGTTTCTATATTTATTCTGTGAGCCGCCCCATGTTTTCGGAGAAGGGCAGCATACAAATCTAATTAATAATAATAATAATAATAATAATAATAACAACAACAACAACAACAACAATAATAATAATAATAATAATAATAATAATAATAATAATAATAGAAACAGACCAAATAAAAGAAGAGGTAGAGTTTCACTACATATAAAAAATAACTACATCTCCACAGAAACAGAGCACAAAAATAATGAAAATCATCTTGAATGCATTTAGGTCAATATAAAGGGGAGACAAAATGGCATTGCCATAGATCTATACTATAGCCTACCCAACCAAATAGAGGAAGTAGATGAACTTTTTGCTAGTCTAAGGTATGTAGGAAGCACATCACAATAGTAATGGGGGATTTTAACTACCCTGACATCAACTGGGAAACAAACTCTGCACCAAATGGAAGATAAAACAAGTTCCTAACAAACCTAGCAGACAACTTTGTTACCCAAAGAGTAGAGAACGGAACAAGGGAATCAGCCATATAGGATTTAATTGTCACTAATTAAGATGAAATGATAGAAGGTGTTGAGGCTACAGGAACATTGGAGGCAAGTGATCATGCAATATTGGAATTCAACATTATGCAAACACAAACAGTAGAACAAGGTCAAACTAGAGTCTTGGACTTTAAGAGACTTAATTGCAATAAACTTAGAAAGAACTTGGGAAAGATTCCATGGATGAGAATCCTCAAGGGGAAAACAACTCAAGAAAACAACTCAATGAAGAAGAAAAATAATAGGTCCCAAAAGAAACCAGCATAGCTGCATAAAGAACTCTCTGACAAATTGAAAGACAAAAAGGACAAGTATAAAAAGTGGAAATAAGGGGAAATAACTAAGACAGAATACTAGCAAATAGTCCAAACCTATAAAGATGAAGTGAGGAAAGCTAAATCTCACAATGAACAAAGGCTTGTGATAAAAGTAAAAAGTAACAAAAAAGCTTCTTGCAACATATTATTTAAAAAAAAGTCAAGGAAACAAATGATCCATTGCAGGGAGAAAGTGGCAAGAAGGTGACAAGCAACAGAAAGCAGAAGTACTTAACACATGTTTTGCATTTGTTTTTACACAAAGGGGGGAAAAACAGCTCAACCTATCAAAAACACATCACAAAAACATATTAGGAACACAAGTTAAAATGGGGAAGAAAATGGTAAGTGAACACTTGTCTACCCTAGATCAGTGTTTCCCAACCTTTTTTGAGCCGCGGCACATTATTCATGTTTTCAAAATTCTGGGGAACACTGAAGGGGGGGCGGGGGGGGGGGCTAAAGAAAAGTTTGAACAAAAAAAATATCTCTTCCTCCATTTCACTCTATTTCTCCCTCCCTCTTTCTCTCTCTTCCTTCCTTCCCTTCTTTCTCTCCATCCTTTTTCTTTCTTTCTTCCTCTCTTTTTTGCTCTCTTTCTCTCTCCCTCCTTCCCTCCCTCTATGTCTTTCCCTCTCCCTCCTTCCCCCCTTTCTTTCTCTCTCTCTCTTGCTTTCTTTCCCTCTCTTTCTCTTGCTTTCTTTCTCTCATTCTCTCTCCCCTCCTTTTTCTCTCTCTCTCTTTCTCTCTCGTTCACCACGCCAGCAACAGAGAGAAAAAGAAAGAGCGAGAGAGAGCCGGAGCGAGAGTGGAGTGCGCAGCAGCCATCAGCCTCCTCGCCCTCCCAGACGTCCCCAGCGCCCGGCCTCGCGCCGCCTCCCGTTAGCCCGGCTGAAAGCCACACAGTCCCGGACTCCCGGATTGCTCGCTTCTCCGGCCAGCACGGCGCTTTCCTGGGCAGATGGCTTTGCTGACCGGAGAAACGAGCGATCCGGGAGTCCGGGACTGTGTGGCTTTGCGCCATGAAGAGAAAACGGCAGCAGGGAAAAGTTGGCCGTTTTCTCTTCATGGCACAAAGCCACACAGTCCCAGACTCCCAAATTCCTCTCCCCAAGGCAGGAGGCGGTGGCGGAGAAGAGTGGGCAGATCGGGCGGGCAATGGGGCAGGACGGAGAAGCCAGGGGCGCGTTTGGCCGGAGGCACCGTGGGGAGGCAGGGGCAGGGAGGTGCGGCAGTAGGAGTAAAGGGAGCCGCGGCTGCCCCTGCCTCCCCACGGTGCCTCCGGCCAAACGCGCCCCTGGCTTCTCCATCCTGCCCCATTGCCCGCCCGATCTGCCCACTCTTCTCCGCCACCACCTCCTGCCTTGGGGTGAGGAATCCGGGAGTCCGGGACTGTGTGGCTTTGCGCCATGAAGAGAAAACGGCAGCAGGGAAAAGTCGGCCGTTTTCTCTTCATGGCGCAAAGCCACACAGTCCCGGACTCCCAAATTCCTCTCCCCAAGGCAGGAGGCGGTGGCGGAGAAGAGTGGGCGGATCGGGCGGGCAATGGGGCAGGACGGAGAAGCCAGGGGCACGTTTGGCCGGAGGCACCATGGGGAGGCAGGGGCAGGGAGGTGCAGCAGTAGGAGTAAAGGGAGCCGCGGCTGCCCCTGCCTCCCCACGGTGCCTCTGGCCAAACGCGCCCCTGGCTTCTCCGCCCTGCCCCATTGCCCGCCCGATCCACCCACTCTCCTCCGCCGCCTCTCGCCGCGGCACACCTGACGGTGTCTCGCGGCACACCAGTGTGCCGCGGCACACCGGTTGGGAAACGCTGCCCTAGATGACTTCAAATCACCAGGACCAAATGGATTATCCCCCAAGGTTCTGAAGGAACTAGTAGACGAGATCTTAGAACCATTGAATATATTTTTCAAAGATCCTGGAGCACCGGGGAACTGCCAGAGGACTGGAAAAGAGCTGATGTAGTTCCCATCTTCAAAAAAGGGAAAAAACAGATCCAGGAGACTATAGACCTATCAGCCTGACCTCAATACCAGGGAAGATTTTGGAAAAGATAATCAACAAACACCAAACAATCAAAAGATAATCAACAAACACCTAGAAGCAAACAAAGTAATAACCAAAAGCCAACATGGGTTGGTCAAAAACAGATCATGCCAGACTAATCGTATTGCATTATTTGACAAAGTGACAAAATTAGTGGACCAGAGGAATGCTGTCAATGTAGTTTATTTGGACTTCAGTAAGGCATTTGACAAAGTAGACCATAATCTACTACTAAATAAAGTAGAAAAATGTGGGATGGACAGCAACACCTACAAATGGGTTCAAATTCATTAATTCTCAATTATTCTTAATTCTGGCTGTGAATGCATTAATACTTAAAGTTTGGTCTTGTAAAGCCAGAATTAATCCCTCGGTCTCTTTCTTCAACTTTCCTACTCTTAGCCTTTATCAGGTGTTTTATTATCTGTTTGGCTTTCTAGGGTTTTTTTTAATGTACTAGTCATGCAATGCTTTGTCTTGCCATGTCTCTTTTATATTATTTCTGTAGTCTTCCTTATTATTATCTGATCAAATCAATTCACTGTAGCATGAGGACCTCTTCCTTGCTGGTTCAGTGCAGATTGATAAATAGGGGTTCAGGGAAGATGCTTCCTAGGCTAGACTGACAGATATGACTGGACCAAAGTCTCCAAGCCAATTTCTTTACTGAAGTAGACTAGAACCAAGGTTTGATTGCCCTTAGTTCAATAACATAACATCCAGAGATGGTATTCTGCTAGTTTGGACCAGTTTGAGTAAACTGGTAGCAATGACTGCAGGTGGCTATCCACCCAGCTGTAATGCCATCCACATTTTTGAGGCAGGGTGCATGCGTGGAAGGCATGTGCATGAGTAAATGGTATGCATGGGAGGCTTTGTGCATGTGTGGAGGTGCACTTGTGAGCAAAGTGAGCAAGTGCACACATGTATGCTCATATTTGTGAATCGGTAGGGAAGATAAGTGAATGGCATCCCTGATAACGTCATGTTGTCTCCCTCTCTCTCCCCCCTATCTCTGTGTGCTATGAAATGATTGATTTATAACTAAATAATAATTGTTATAGCTTTTCTTTTAACTTTTTGAAACCTGAATCCACAGTTATGATCATAGTGCTGAACAGCGACAAATGAGTGCATTTAGCTTTCAGTAATACAGAAAATGATAAATTGCCTATGTGCTTAGTTTCCTCCTGGTTATTTTCAACCTCATAGCTAAAATCTCTGATGACAGTGATACTGTCCACATTCTGTCATGGTTAATAACAACATTCCCATCACTTTTGGTGGTTCTTAATTTTTCTATTGTTGTTTCTGTTGTTGATGTTACTATTCATTTCCCCCATTTCTTCTCAAAATAGTGATCACAGGACTACCTTCTCATTTTATCCTTACAAAAGTAATACATCTCTTGGAATTCAAACCATTGGTTTGGATCATCTGAAATAATAGGAAACGTTATTTTTGCTTATCTTTTTTAATGATATATACTGTCCCATAGTGCTTTTACAGCTCTCTCTAAGCAGTTTAAAGAGTCAGCATATCGCCCCCAACAATCTGGGTCCTCATTTTACCCACCTTGGAAGGATGGAAGGGTGAGTCAACCTTGAGCCAGTGGTGAGATTTGAACTGCTGAACTACAGCTATTTGAACTACTGAACTACAGCTATAAACCATTTTTCCCTTGTAATCAGGTTAGTATTATTAATGCAGATTTTCTTCTTTTTAGGTAAAGCGGAGGGGAGAGGGAGTAGATATTTCTGAAGAAGCAGTTACATTTTTTAAAAAAATTCTTCATTTCTCCATTGTGGTTAGTCAAAGGAAGCCCTGATGGTTCGTGTGGTCACCAGCATATTTTCAGCATTTCATCACTAGCAAAAGTGAAAAAAGATCAATGAGCAGAGTGAGATGCTTTTGAAAATTATATTGAAGGATAAGAAATAGGATTGAAATTGTGAGGTGTCGGAGTTTCTGTATGGCAGCTTTGCTGCCCCTATGGTAGAAATAAAAAGGGAGGAAACACTCGAAGGCTCTACATACTTCCTTAATATAAATACTATATAGTTGAAGGGGTATATGAAGGAGAGTATACACCTCATATCTCAAAGATAATGTCCACTTCCAGCAAGCCTAGCAAAGCCTGGCCATTTGGTTAATTTAAGTAGCATCCTCCCCCACCCCCAATTACTTGACCAAAAGAATGGAGTTGAAAATGGTACAAAAATGTATTATATATTTTGTATAGTGGAGTGCTCAACATTGTAGAAGAAAATAGTGATGCCATCCATTCTGATCCCAAAGTTGTACAATGGAAGGAAGTATTATTTTTTAACATTTTGCTTTGTTTTTATAGGCTTTAAATTTTTATTGCCTTGTATTGGGACCTATATTGGATTTTAAGGCTCCTAAAACCCTAGGCTAGATATCCTAGGATCAAGGATAGGCTAAAAATACTTAATAAAAAGAAAATAATGCATTTATTTGACATGTAAAGTTCAAACACTCTTCCATATATGATTCATTTAAAAGTCTTTGCAAGAGAAACATTGTGGATTGTTTCTTCTAAAAACAAAGAAATACACAAAGAAATCAAGACTTCCTTGGCAATATATTTGATATCCGTGTAAATTCCCAGATGTGCTTAATGATACTGACTTTGTATGGGGCTACTTCTGGAAAGCATTCAGAAATTGTATAAAATGTAGTGATTGGGCTGCTAACTAGAGCTCACATGATGCTTCTAGCAATGTGGAGTGGGAAAAATTTCAAGCTTTGTATTCACTTTTAAAATCTTAAATGACTTAGATCTGATTTTTAGCTTTGCGAAAGCCTCTGCTTCTATGAAATTACCCCGTAGACGTAGAAGCACAGTGGCTCAGTGACTTAATGACACTGGACATGGCCTTTACTCTGATAGTTCGTGCCCTAGCACTGTGTGGCAGGATGAGAATCTGTCACCTCAACATGCAAGTAGATAGGTAGGTACCACTTTGGTGGGGAGATGAGTTGGTGCTCTGTGCAGGCAGTCACATTTCTGAACCTTTCTGGTTGCATGTCCATTTGCAAGGTAGCTCTGTTAAGGGAGGGGCCTTGGGTGTTGCTGCAGAAAGAGCTGCTCATCTTTCTGCTGCAAAGTCAGCTTGTTGTCTGGTAGCACATCTTGGGATATGCACAAAAGTGTCTTATAAGAGGGCTAGTATCTTGACAAGCCAAACTACTATTCTGCAATTGCATTGTGGTCTCCTGGCTATTGTAGCAATGCCATATGGTAATAATAATAATAAGCCTACCCTGTTAATCTGATCAGCAGGAATGGCACTTCTGAAGACATCCTTGCATCTAGAAATTTAACTACTGAATACTGAAAAATCTTCTCTTAATGTAGGTCCCAAGATGTGGAGGATTCTCACAAAGGAAACACATTTTGTTCCTTTTTGGAACCAAATGTTTCCAAACACTTTTCCAATACTTTGAATTCTCTTCAGATGGTATAAATCTTTTGCCTTTCACCTTTCTTTCCAAACTTTTCCTCCTATTTTGGAAAGAATTTAAAATGCATCTTTTCCATTGAGCATTTAAATGTATTTTTAATATATTATATATTATATATATAAAATGTCTGATTTTAATCTGGGTATTGGTTTTGGCTGCATTACCAGTATGTTTCTTCCTCTATATTTGTTATTGTGCAAGCCATCTTGACTATTGGAATAAAGGGAGACTATAAATTTAAAATTGTTAACAAAATGCATTAATGATGTCCTTGCAAAGCCAGTGAACACATGGTCAATGAAAAGCATGGCTATCTTGCAGGCCATTACTTAGGATGGAGTTAGTCATCCCCTTCCATGTGCTTTCTGTGTATCAGAGGGATTGTGCAAAAGCTCTGGCTGCAATACCATCCATGACTTTTTTCCCCTCCCTCATCAGAACAATTACTGAGATAATCATCCAGTAATAAATAATCAAAAAAGATATGTACAATCAATGCAATAGTGGCCACTCTTTGTTCTAAAAAATCCCCATAAGCATTTTGCTTTATCCATTACAAAATAAATTTATATAACACATGAAGCTTTTGAAAAGCGACAGTAGCCACAATAATTGCTGTTCATTTATCCTAAGTGTTGTTTACTTTCAAAATCAATCAAAGCTGCAGACATAGCATCAGTGCCTGAAATGGTCATCTTTTTGGATCAGAGTCGCATTATATTTGCCTCTTTTGTTCTCAGAGGCAGATCTTCCCTTCTTGTGATTCGTAAATCTAATCCTCTCAGGAAATAGTGGGTGACGGCCGCATTGCAGCCATTGCTGATTATGAAAACTGGTGAAATTCTGCAGAAGGCGAGTGAGGGCTGTCGCGAAGTGATCCGAAGCTTGGTGGAGTTCAGGGAAGACATTTGCATTTGCAGGAGATCCATCTCCTCCCATGCCCTGCCAGAACACTGTTTTGGTTGTTAAGATAACTGTTTCCAGAGCCAATTTGTGAATCGAGGCAAATCACAAAGCGGCAGAGCTTCCTACCATAAAAATAGATGCCAGAGATAATTGGGCAAGGTGGTGTCATGTCACTTGTGTGCAGTTCATTAATTAACTGCTTGAAACTGCTATAAAATAATAGCCATGTCATCAAGAAGAAAGTAGAGAAGTATAAAACTGCTGTAAGGAAGGAAACAGAAGCAGCTGTTATTAAAATACCCTCAAGTTACCATTCATTTTTAATGGCTACCCTCTGGCTTCCCCCCTGCCAAATCTTAACCTAGACATGGACCCAGCAGGCCTTTTGCTTCCAGTATTTCTGGCAAGACTCGACTCTTTAGTATAGCAATCAATTTAGCTTCTTCCCATTTAATGGTTACTGGACTACATCTTCATTCAGGCCAAATGTACCTCCAAATGAATACACTGACAACGGAAGATGAGCACGTCAGCATTTATTAAGAAACAAGTTGTTGAATGTCACAGAGATCTTGGTTTTAACCTATATTGCCCACTGCTTTGACCTTACTTGTTTTGATTTTTGTTTTTGCTCAATTAAAGAGTGGATCTTATTTTGTAGGGGGGAAAGCCATTAAATTGTAGTTACCAATTGAGCAGCTGGCCTAAGAAATCATTATTTATTTTACCTCTCAGTTCAGTGGGTTATTATTTTTTATTATTATTATTATTTATTGGATTTGTATGCCGCCCCTCTCCGCAGACTCAGGGCGGCTAACAACAGCAGTAAAACAGTACAACAAAATCCAATACTAAAAAACAGTTAAAACCCCATTATATAAAAACCAATCATACATACAAACATACCATGTATAAAATTGTGAAGGCCTAGGGGGAAAGTGTATCTTAGTTCCCCCATGCCTGGCGGCAGAGGTGGGTTTTAAGCAGCTTATGAAAGGCAAGGAGGGTGGGGGCAATTCTAATCTCTGTGGGGAGTTGGTTACAGAGGGTCGGGGTCACCACAGAGAAGGCTCTTCCTCTGGGTCCCGCCAAACGACATTGTTTGGTTGACGGGACCCGCAGAAGACCCACTCTGTGGGAACCTAACTGGTCTCTGGTTTTCTTAGTATACTGGGGGAAGAGGGGTGGCATTCTGATTCTGTGAAGGTAACTTGTAAAAAAGATGTTGATGAGTCTCAGATCCAATTTATAAAAATAAAAGGCACTGATTTTTATTTATTTATTTATTAGATTTGTATGACACCCTTCTCTGAGGATTCGGGATGGCTCACAGCATATGCAGTACAATGGAAAATCTAATTGAATTTAAAATTACAGTCTAAAAATCCAATATTTAAAAACAATCATACCAGTTCAATCATACAATATATATCTCATTTTGTTGGCCAGGTGGCTGAGACCTAATTGGCCCAAGCCTGGCAATATAGGTGAGTCTTAAGACTCTTACGGAATGCAAGGAGGGTGGGGGCAGTGTGAATCTCCAGGGGGAGTTGATTCCAGAGGGCCAGGGTTCCCACAGAGAAGGCTCTTCCTCTAGGCCCTGCCAAGTGACATTGTCTGGCTGATGGAACCTGGAGAAGGCCAACATATTTTTACTTGTATATCATATTTTGTGACCACCAATCTCCCTCCTAGATATATATCTCTCTCTATATATATATATACAGTGGTACCTCATCTTACGAACGCCTCTTCTAATGAAATTTTCAAGATACGAACCCGGTGTTTAAGATTTTTTTGCCTCTTCTTCCCAACTATTTTCACCTTACGAACCCAAGCAGCTGCTGCTGGGATGAAGGGGTTTCTTTTTTCCCCTTTTTTGAAGAAAGAAAAGGGAGGGGCTGCTTGGAGTAGGAAAGATTTTGCAGAGAACAATGTGCTTGCAAAGGCACTGAAAGGGTGTCTTTTGAAGAAAGAAAAGGGAGGGGCGCCCCCTTGCCTTTCTTCCTTCCCACTCACCCTTTAGCCTAGCCTTGCTTCTTCCACCCGCCCCCTTTAGCTGCTCCTCCCTGCCCTCTGTTTGCCTCCCTTCTAAAGTTTGGGATTTTCCTGAAGGATTTGCACTCATTATTTGCTTTTACATTGATTCCTATGGGAAACATTGTTTCATCTTACGAACTTTTCACCTTACGAACCTCCTCCTGGAACCAATTAAGTTCCTATGATGAGGTACCACTGTATATTGTTCTTTGAATCAAGTTCATAAGCAAGTGGGCAAAATATTTATCAGCTAGTAAGGAAGATATCTATCATTAGATGGCCTCTTGGCAGTGATGGGCTTCTACAGGTACACTCAAGTACCCAGAACCAGTAGAAAAGGTTTGGTCAGGTATGCAGAACCAGTAGAAAAAATTGATTTTTTTTTCTTTTTTTCCCCTTCTGGGCTCTGGGCATGTTATTCCTATTGCAGTAAATGAGGTTGAATGTGTATGATTTTAGAAGAGCTGTGAGTATGTGTGTGTACATATACTTATATAGTCAATAATGTATATTTTTGTGTGCCTGTATGTAATATTTATGTACATAAATGGCATATACAGTATATAAAGAATTAAATAGTATATTTTGGATGTTCAGTAATAGTAAGGGAAATTGTATTTCTCTGAGGCGAGGAGAGGCCAAGCACCCTAACCCTAACCCAAACCGTTGACGTGAGTGACATCAAG
Source organism: Erythrolamprus reginae (assembly GCF_031021105.1). Lineage (NCBI taxonomy): Eukaryota > Metazoa > Chordata > Lepidosauria > Squamata > Dipsadidae > Erythrolamprus > Erythrolamprus reginae. The sequence continues at coordinate 93,742,990 of NC_091952.1, forward strand.
TTGGCCATGACATTTTTAAGCCAGTCACATGGTCAATCGGATGATTGTGAAGCCATGGCTGGCAAGCCACACCCACAAAATAAGCCACGCTCACAGAGTGGTAGTAAAAAGTGTTTCAGCCCTTCACTGCCCCTTAGAGATCATTTTGAGTCACTGCTAGTCTTTTTGCAGAGAGGAAGTTAAAAAAAAACCCTACCTTTCCTTCTATATAAATACATTATACATCCTATAGGTATAGGTCAATTCCTGGTGATTTCATGGATTCATCCATTTAATTTTCTTAGCAACTGATTTACTACTATTTTCTTTGAGAATGATTGTGTATACATGTGTACACAGGCATACATATAAGAACACATACACGCATACAAAGAGAGAGAGAGAGAAAGAGAGAGAGAAAGACTACACATATACCCATACATGAGTTTAATCTACAAATCTAGAATTCCTTGGAAGTTTCCCATTTTAGCACTGAGAAACCCAACCCTGCTTAGCAGCTTCCAGCCAAGTCAAGGTCATGCAGCTATTACTACCTACTGCCATTTCCCAAGGTATCATTATATTGTAATTTAGATTTCTAGAATGGGTCCCTAAAGGTGTTCAGATAGCAGCTAACCTATCTTCTGGAATATGAAACTAACAGTGGGAGATCAATTCACACCAATCTTATCAAGATGGAACAGAATAAAACAAAAAAAACCATAATCTATAGATTATGAGCAGACCACCTTTTCAAATTTACTATATTTCTCAATGTCAATATTTTCTTGTGAATAATGACATTAACACGATTACCATAAAGCAGTGATAAATTAATAGACAGTTCAGCATCCATTCTCCTCCTTCACTTCTTCTCCCTCTCTTTTTCATTGACTCTAAATACTGTAAAGGCTACTTGTCTTACTTATTTCTGAATATCTGTAAAAAGTGTGTACACTTTTTTTAAAAAATTATTTATTAAATTATAAAAGGTAACAAAAAGGAAGAGGGTAGGAAGGAAGGGGGGTACACAGAATCAAAAGGGTATATAAGCATAATAAAGTTGTTGCATAGTGATACATAAAAATTTACATCTCAATGTTATATTTCTTAAACTATACAAATCTAAGTTGTTATTCTCATTAGCGTATACAGTGTTCCTTCGAATTTCCCGGGGGATGTGTTCCGAGACCGCCCGCGAAAGTCGAATTTCCGTGAAGTAGAGATGCGGAAGTATATACACCATTTTTGGCTATGGACAGTATCACAAGCCTTCCCTTAACACTTTAAACCCCTAAATTACCATTTCCCATTCCCTTAACAACCATTTACTCACCATTATTACTGGTACTGACCATTGAATAAGACACTTAGTGATTCTGATATTTATAAACATAATTATTTATTAACAATAATTTTTTTGTTATTTATTTGCAAAAATTATTAGTTTGGCGATGACATATGACATCATTGGGTGAGAAAAACCGTGGTATAGGAAAAAACCCGCAAAGTATTTTTTAATTGATATTTTTTGAAAAACCGTGGTATAGACTATTCGCAAAGTTCGAACCCATGAAAATCGAGGGAACACTGTATATCTTAACACTCTATATATAATTCGTGACATTTAGGTTCATATATATATATATTTGTTTTCGTAAATTTTCACGGGGTAAACTTAATGGAATCCAAGGAAATGACTGGGACTGTTCATGAATTTAAACAGATGAAAGAATTCTCCCACTGCTTATTCCATTTTCAGTGACGCTCCTGTTTGCTCAGTTAATAGCATTTCCTACTCTGTTTCTCTCAAGGGTCATATAAGGAAGAAATGGTTCAACACCATAAAGCCTTACAGTTTTATATGTGTAGATCCCAAACTGTTTAAGATGGGGGAGAGGGCCACTGCCAGATAAATGTGCACAGAATCACTTCCCAAGGCAATATTCCAATGACACATGGAAGGCCACATAAAATTATTGGAAATCTCTATATGTTTCAGGCATGTCTTCTCATACAGAAGGCCATTATTCAGAAAACATTTTCCTCCTCTGGTAATGTGCAAGTAGAAATGTTTACCCAGGTATTGTTTTCAATAGAAGTACAAGAAGAATAGACCTTTTCCCCATTAATAAAATAAAATCCTTATTGAGATCCAAGAGCATATTACGGAGATGGGGTGTATTAAAAAGTTAAAAAAAACCAACGATGGTTATAAAAAGCTAAAAAATTCAAAAACTATATTTAAAAAAAAAATTCTAAAAAGAATATAAAAGAAAGGATAAGGGCATTATATGGGTATCCTGGAGCATAAGTTTATGTAGCAAACCAAATCCATCACAGTATAGAGCCCTTCAATTTGACAAACTGGATGCTTGGTTTATGGGACAGCTTGGTTTATGGGACAGCTCATCAATTGTGATGGATTTTAAGCACTTCTCGACAGAACCTGGCAACATATGGATTAGTATGTGAAAGCAACAGGGAGATATAGAATTGGCCTGTGTCCCTGGGTGAGGGCGGTGAGATGATGCTACTATGAATGTCTCTGCAGTACAGTTGCTGGAGAAATATATGCTTGGTTGCTTTTTTGTCTCTATAGCCACAGAGGCATTGTCTCTCTTGATAGGGAATCTTCTTATATCACCCTTCAAGGACAGCTATGTACTTTGAGATTAACTAGATTTGTTATAGGGGAGATTAACTAGATTTGTTATAGGGGAGATTAACTAGATTTGTTATAGGGGAGAGAGAACCCATTGGGTTCAATGGCAATAAAAGTTGGGATCTAGCTAGGTTTATTTGGCACTCTGTGTCTGCTAAATGAGTGCTTTATGAGTTGGGGTGATGCAGGTGTTAGAATGCAGTATTGCAGGCTAACTCTGCTGACTGCCAACTGCCAACAGTTCAGTTCCCACTGGCTCAAGATTGACTCAGCCTTCCATCTTTCCAAGTTTCCAAGGTCTGTAAAACCCAGAGAACTATTATTATTATTATTATTATTATTATTATTATTATTATTATGTCAATACAACACAGCAAACGAGATCACTATGCTGGATTTCGTATTTCATCACCAGTCGGGTGCTTCCCAAGCACCTAAGACTGCGTGATGTAGCGGCGAATTATGTTTGCCGATCCCAGTAAAGCATCCTTTTGCAATTGACAGATGGAGATTTTGTCAATTCCGATGGTTTTCAAATGTCCACTGAGATCCTTTGGCACTGCGCCCAGCGTGCCAAGTACCACTGGGACCACTTTCATTGGCTTATGCCAGAGTCGTTGCAGCTCGATTTTTAGATCTTTGTATTTCACTAATTTCTTTAGCTGCTTCTCCTCAATTCTGCTGTTTCCTGGGATTGTGATGTCGATGATCCATACTTTCTTTTTCTCCACAATCAGGATGTCTGGTGTCAGTCTGAAGTCGGAAGTCCCACAGTAGTTTTGCTTGCTCATTTTCGACCACTTTTTCGGGCTTATGATCCCACCAGTTCTTTGCCACTGGGAAATGGTAGTTCCAGCACAGGTTCCAGTGGATCATCTGTGCCACAGCATCATGTCTATGCTTGTAGTCAGTCTGTGCGATCTTTTTGCAGCAGCTGAGTATGTGATTGATTGTTTCATCTGTTTCTTTACAGAGTCTGCACTTTGGATCGTCTGTTGATTTTTCAATTCTGGCTTTGACAGCATTTGTTCTAATTATTATTGTTGTTGTTGTTATTGTTATTATTGTTGTTGTTGTTGGCAATGAGCTAAATGGCTGGGAGAGAGTTGTAAAGCACTGTGAGGTTGTATATAAGTAAGTGCTACTGCTTTGGCCCAATCATATCTCATGCTGAGGATAAGGCCTCAGGTCTTATCAGTTCAAGGATGGGATTTTAGTTACCACTGTCTGTTTCCATGTGGACTAAAAATAATCTCTCTGAGTTAATGGGGCAAGGCCAAAAGGATGGGAAAAGGCTAGTATGAGTCAATAGTTGAGTGTAGTCAACCACACTCTACTTCTACTTTCATGAGATCTGTCTCTATTCTTAGAGTGGCATCTGAGACACATTTTGGGACTTCAATTTGATTTGAACTATTTCTAATGTGCAAAGTTGGAGAAGGGGCCCAACCGGACACGATAAATAATTTGTACCATTGGTGTGGTTTCAAATAATTTGAATGCTGCAGTCGGTGTTAGTGGGGGGTCAGAGGTCGACTCCGAGGTCTCTCCCTTGTGGGGTGCCTCAGGGGTCGGTCCTCTCCCCCCTGCTATTTAATATCTATCGCTGGGTGAGATCATCCAAGGGCATGGGGTGAGGTATCATCAGTACGCTGATGATACCCAGCTTTACATCTCCACCGCATGTCCAGTCAACAAAGCAGTGGAAGTGATGTGACGGTGTCTGGAGGCTGTTGGGGCCTGGATGGGTGTCAACAGACTCAAACTCAACCCGGATAAGACGGAGTGGCTGTGGGTTTTGCCTTCCAAGGACAATTCCATCTGTCCTTCCATCACCCTGGGGGGGGGAATTATTGACCCCCTCGGAGAGGATCCGCAACTTGGGCGTCCTCCTCGATCCACAGCTCACATTAGAGAACCATCTTTCAGCTGTGGCGAGGGGGACGTTTGCCCAGGTTCACCTGGTGCACCAGTTGCGACCCTATCTGGACCGGGACTCACTGCTCACAGTCACTCATGCCCTCATCACCTCGAGGTTCGACTACTGTAATGCTCTCTACATGGGGCTACCTTTAAAAAGTGTTCGGAAACTTCAGATTGTGCAAAATGCAGCTGCGAGAGCAGTCATGGGCCTACCTAGGTATGCCCATGTTTCACCAACACTCCGCAGTCTGCATTGGTTGCCGATCAATTTCCAGTCACAATTCAAAGTGTTGGTTTGAATTGACCTTTAAAGCCCTTCATGGCACTGGACCAGAATATCTCCGAGACCGCCTGCTGCCGCACGAATCCCAGCGACCGATTAGGTCCCACAGAGTGGGCCTTCTCCGGGTCCCGTCAACTAAACAATGTCGGTTGGCGGGCCCCAGGGGAAGAGCCTTCTCTGTGGCGGCCCCGACCCTCTGGAACCAACTCCCCCCGGAGATTAGAACTGCCCCTACTCTCCTTGCCTTTCGTAAGCTCCTTAAGACCCACCTGTGTCGTCAGGCATGGGGGAACTGAGACATCTCCCCCGGGCATATACAATTTATGAATGGTATGTGTGTATGTACCTGTGTTTAGAAAATGGGGTTTTTAAATGTTTTTAGTAGAAATTTAGATTTGTTGTAAATTGTTGGGTTTTTTTCACTTTGTTGTGAGCCGCCCCGAGTCTGCGGAGAGGGGCGGCATACAAATCTAAATAAATACAAATACAATACAATAAAGTGATCACTTCTTGTCTCAAGAAATTTATGGGTGGCAGATGAAATCCTCTGCTTTTTCAGTAATGTAGTCCCCATGAGGTTTCTGCCCCATAGCAGAATGAAAGAAAACTTCCAGGTATTTGACACAGGAAACTTGTTCAGTCTTGAAATCACCTACTGTATGATCCAGGAGTGATTCTTGATATTTTAGTTTTCTGATAATTGGTTTTTGACTGATCGTCCTTCCAATATTATGCCAATGTTCTTGATGTTTTTTAAAGATCAACAAGTGTTCTTGAAAGTATACCAGGATTGCTGCATACAGTAGAAATGAGATACTTCTTCCAGCAACCATTGAAAAAAAATGGGTTGGGGACATAAGTTACCCAAGTTATATTTATTTTATTTATTTATTTTATTTATTTATTTTGAAAAAAAATGGGTTGGGGACATAAGTTACCCAAGTTATATTTATTTTATTTATTTATTTTATTTATTTATTTTGAAAAAAATTGGGTTGGGGACATAAGTTACCCAAGTTATATTTATTTTATTTATTTATTTTATTTATTTATTTTGAAAAAAAATGGGTTGGGGACATAAGTTACCCAAGTTATATTTATTTTATTTATTTATTTTATTTATTTATTTTGAAAAAAATTGGGTTGGGGACATAAGTTACCCAAGTTATATTTATTTTATTTATTTATTTTATTTATTTATTTTGAAAAAAAATGGGTTGGGGACATAAGTTACCCAAGTTATATTTATTTTTATTTATTTATTTTATTTATTTATTTTGAAAAAAATTGGGTTGGGGACATAAGTTACCCAAGTTATATTTATTTTTATTTATTTATTTTGTTATTTTTATTTATTTATTTTGTCCAATAAACAATGAGGGTTTTATTGGTTACATATATATATATATATATGTTAAATGTTTTTTTAGCTGGAATTTTTAAAATTAAGGGAGACTAGGATGGTCCCATTTCGGCCTTGTTCTGGCCTCATCAGCTAGCCAAACCCTTTCCTTTACTGGGATTCAATCTGGTGAACTCTGCCTTGTAAAGCAGAGAACTAGCAGTTAAAGCTATCAGATCAGAACCCTTCCAGCTCTGTACCAGGGAGGGGGTATATGTTTTTTTATGTCGGATCACCGTGGTATATTTTAAGGAACGTCACAGCTCCTTTTTTGCCTCTAGGCCCAACCCAGGACCACTACAAGGCAGTTAATATATTTTATAGCCGACAACTATATTCTGTACACATACAGAATATAGTTGTCGGCTATAAAATATATTAACTGCCTTGTAGTGGTCCTGGGTTGGGCCTAGAGGCAAAAAAGGAGCTGTGACGTTCCTTAAAATATACCAGGGTGATCCGACATACTCATAGTAAAATATATCTATGAAAGAATAGAAAAGAAAATATAGTAATAGAACATATCAATGAAAGAATAGAAGAAGAGATATAGGAATAGAGGAAAGGTATAGGAGATATAGGAGAGCAATAGGACAGGGGACGGAAGGCACTCTAGTGCACTTGTACTCACCCCTTACTGACCTCTTAGAAATCTGGATAGGTCAACCGTAGATAATCTAAGGGTAAAGTGTTGGGGGTTTGGGGATGACACTACGGAGTCCGGTAATGAGTTCCACGCTTCGACAACTCGGTTACTGAAGTCATATTTTTTACAGTCAAGTTTGGAGCGGTTAATATTAAGTTTAAATCTGTTGTGTGCTCTTGTGTTGTTGTGGTTGAAGCTGAAGTAGTTGCCAACAGGCAGGACGTTGCAGCATATGATCTTCTGGGCAATACTTAGATCTTGTTTAAGGCGTCTTAGTTTTAGATTTTCTAGGCCCAGGATTGAAAGTCTAGTCTCGTAGGGTATTCTGTTTCGAGTGGAAGAGTGAACGGCTCTTCTGGTGAAGTATCTTTGGACATTTTCAAGGGTGTTGATGTCTCAGATGCAGACTTCCCTGACACAATTCTGAGATCCAATGGCACTGGTAAAATAGGCCCTGGGGATTATATCTTGTTTTGAGTTAGACCCCTTCATGATGTATACATATTAGATGCAATAAATGTTGGTCAATCAAAGAGCCCTCCAGTTTTTTCCCATAGCTTTTTTCAGCTCAAGCCAGGTTGCACCATAAACACCATCATTAGAAGATACACCTACCACTACTAATATAGCACTGGGATGCCATGTTGCATTTCTGAATATGTGCTGGATTTATCTTTGATGTGAATTCAGTGGTTTCTTTATTTTTGATGGATTTGGAAGAGCCTGAACAGAGATTATCATCAGCACATTCCTGTAGATTAAATAGGTCTCTAATAATGCTAATATAAATTTTTCCTGTTCTTTCTTTCTATCCTAAAAAATGACATAGAAGAAGCAGTTCTTTATCTAAGATCCGTGTGATTATTTTTTTGGACTATTGGAATAACAGGTTTCAGGTTTATTAGCTCATCTTTTAACCTTCTTTTCCTATCCTGATCTTGCAGTTATATTATTTGATGTTTTAGTTCTTTATGAGTTTTATTAAATATCAGAAATGAGAGACCAGGAATACTAACAAGTCTGACAGGAGTAAGAATAGCACTTTGCATTTTATTTTATTTTTATTTTTATATCTTTTTCTGAGTGCATTGTGCATTCACTATTGCTACTGTAATTACACTCTTTAATAAAAATTATGGGAATCTTCCATTTCATCTATAAAAGCCTATTTTGTAACTGTGATATATATAGAAAAATAAATGCCATGCCAGATCTAATATTTATAATGTTATTATGTTGCTCTATTATCTTGGAAGAGCAGAAAAGCAATCACATTCCTGCTGTCATCTTTCTGGTTTCTAACTAAAACCTAATACTTTTATTTCAAGAACTAAATGTATTAAGTTGGATCATGCTAAAGAACTATAAACAATGTAGTCCTCTCCCAATAATTTATTTGCATCGCTTTTTTTCTAACAACATATAAACAACATTTGGCCTAGTTTTAATCCCTAGCTTATATTTCTCTTTGATATAAGTGCTAGTGTGATCATGGTATATCCCCTGCTGGGTAAGTACAATTATGCAATTTATCTGACAAACTGTCTTCTTCCAAATAGGATCCATTTGTTATACATTGTCCCCAATTTGTACATTTTGCCTGGTTTACTACACCACATCCATTGTCCACAGTGTCCATTTAGAATGCAAAAAAGTAATGTTTTCCAGAGTTGCATTCATTAGGTAGAAAGATACTCAGAATAATATAACAGAATAGCAGACTTGAAAGGAATCTTGATGGTCATATAGTTCAACCCTGTGCTCAGGCTGGAAACCATATACCAGGGTTAGACAAAGTTGGCTTCTCTCTGAGTTATAGACTTCAACTTCCAAAATTCATGAGCCAGTCATGCTGGCTCTGAGAGTTGAAGTTCATATGCCAACTTTGCCTACCAGTGACAGCTAACCCTTTTGGTACTGAGTGCTGAAACTGGAACATGCATGCTTGCTGAAGCACCAGAACCCAGAAGAGAGCAGATGGCTGGTGGGCATAGACGTGGTGGCCAGCTGCACTTTCAAGTTCTGTTACGGTTGTCCAATCTCTTTTAAAAACTTCCAGTGTTGGAGCATTCACAACTTCTAGAGAGAAGTTGTTCCATTGACTAATTGTTCTAACTGTCAGAAAATTTCTCCTTAGTTTTAGGTTGCTTCTCTCTGTTCTGTCTGGGTCACTCCAGAAACTATGACCAACCCAAAAAGATAAGCCAGACACACCTGTTGAATCCAAACACAGTTTTATAATGGTAAAGAGAAAAGAAGCCAACAGAAAATGTCCTTACAAGTCAGGAAAGCACTGGAACTCCCAATAGATACATGAAGGCAATTGTTCATACAGAAACACAGGATCCTGAATGCCAAACGAGGCTGTTGCTAACAGACACCAACCTCCCACGGGTCTTCAAGACTGCTGGGCCACGAGCCAGGAACAAAAACGCTGAGAGAAAATGCAGATTACAGCAACTCCACTTTGATAACACTCCACGCTGCCGAAAGGGTTTGCCTGCCTTATAAACCCTTCCCTGCTAATGAGGACCACACCCAACCCCCTGGTGTTCCTCATTCAATGCTGATAATATCTATTCAGTTGATTTCTCCTTTGATCTATGCATCTCTGTCGCATACTAATGATAGCTTGTGCTTCGTCATCCAATGACTCCAGGGACTCCAGAGAATCCAAGCTACTTGCTTGAGATAGTCCTTCCCCAGGGCTCCCAGGCCTTTCTTCCTCGTCACTTTCCTGACTGCTATCTCCCCTGTCTGGCTGCCAAGAACTCTCCTCTCTGCTCTCAGCCTCCCCCGGGCATGGAGCCAGCAGAGACGCAGCTGGTCTTTGATCTGGCTCAGGCTGAACCACAACACTCTCCTTGATTAGTCTCCATCTATTGCTTCTTGTCCTGCCTTCAGGTGGTTTGGAGAATGGGTTGAACCCCCTCCCCCACTCTTCTTTATGGCAGCCCCTGAGATATTGGAACACTGCTATATGTCACCTTAGTCCTTCTTTTCATTAACTACTCCAAGGCTTTGCATGGTTCCTTCAAGCCTATATACGTAGTTTGAAGATGTTTCCTAACTTTGAAGACGAAACCAGAATGAACTTTTTGGACAGTGAAGAGCTTTACTGAATAGTTTATGCAACCATAGACATTAGGTGATGTCCAGAATGATCATTTCTAGTAGCATGAATCCTTATTTGTTTGTTCATACAGTTCCTTGATTAGCAAAATCCATCTCCTCTGAATGGTATGAAAACCACTCTATAATTTTAACATGCTAAATTACACTGAGTGATTATATTTTATAATGATTTCATTTGATTACGGAGAGATTGAACAATAATGTTTACTTGTGAAGCATGGATAACAAGAGGGGAAAATACACCTTACAGCATAGTTTTCATAACAGACGGAACATATTAAAGATTCTAGCATCATTTCTGACTTTTCAGTGCTCTCTTCTTCATGTAGAATTCTAATGCTCCCAATAAGTTTAGTTTAGTTTCTAATTACAGCTTTCCAAAAAAGCTCAGAAGGTAAACAGCTTTTCTGTAAAACTGAGCAGTATTGATTACAGTTGGTATGTTAACTCATAACTGTTCAGTTAAAAACCAAAGCCCTGGTTCTAGTCATCCTCATACTTGTCATTAAGCTTAATAATATTTTTACTGCTTCAAAACATAAAGTTTCTCAAATCAGGGATTAAACAGAATGGAAAGGCAAAATTTGCATTTAGACCTTCTCTTTCACAACTATACAAAATAAATCAGTCATTTGCATCTCACTAAGAAGATTCATCTTGTTCCTGCAAATTCCCGGATAGGAGGATGGGAGAATATTGAAGATAAGGACAAGGAGAAGGAGGAAGAGAAAAAGACCACTAAAACAAAACTCTGTGGCATTTAGGATCTGTTTGTCAGAGTGTGCACAGTGTGACTATATGAGACAGCCCAAAAGCAATAACATTAAGCAGGTTTGTAATAGAAAATAGTGGTTTATCTCTGCAAAATAATGTATGTAACTACAGTGATCCATCGTTTTTCGCAGGGGATGCATTCCAAGACAACCCATGAAAAACGAATTTCCGTGAAGTAGAGGAAATATATTTTTTTATGTATTTAACGAATATTTGGACTTTTAAAACCCACCCTTTGCGTTAAACAGTCATTCTATAATGTTTCTCAGCTGGAACTATGTGTGATATCCTATCAGTTTCTTTAATAGAGTACAGTAGTACTGTAGAAGAATTTTATGGATTTTTAATGAATTTAAAATTTTCAATGGATTTAAGCCCCGTTGAAAACCCGTGAAGTAGTGAATCCGCAAAAGATGAACTGCGAAGTAGCGAGGGATTACTGTATATGTACGAGGCCTGTGATAGCAAACCTTTTCAGCAGCAAGCGCCCAAACTGGAACGCGCATGCTGCAGCCCTGAAAACTCGACCACCTTGTCTCCTGGTTCACAGCATGCATATGCACACTGGGCAGCTGTCTTCGTGTGTGCCAGAGTCCCAGAAACCCAAAGACAGCTGGCCAGTGCACATGGCATGCACCACTCAACTCAGGTTTCCAGTATGTGGATGTGCTCTGGTCAGCTGGTCTTCATGCATACCGGAGGCACAGAAACATAAGCATTCACCACCTGGTCTTTAAGCTTCTGGGGCTCTGGAATGCACAAAGATCAGCTGTTTGGCATGCATATGCATGCCAGAAACCACCAAGAGCAACTGGCAAAGGTGCGTTGTGTGCCACCTCTGGCATGCATGCCATAAGTTTACCATCATACTAGGCAGAGATCAAACAATCAGCAGCTACAGCAGGAGAGAAAAACACAGAGTCAGGGTTCCAAAAGCATCCAAGTCAAAATATTCCTCAAAGTCCCAATCTATTAATAGAACCTTGTTGGTACATCTGAGTGATAGCCAATTCTGAAGTCCCCCGGGTTTTACCACCCAGTTGAAAGTTCAAGTCTTGTCCCCAGAGCAACAAATCCATCACATTGTCCAATCTCCATTTGCCATGCTGGCATTGCCTTCTGTGCAGGTGCAGAAGTGCAAAGACAATGGATGACCTTGGTTTTCTAGAAAGAATTTGTTATGGCTACTGTTGTGGTTCAGCCTGAGTCATATGAAAGACCAGCTGTGTCTCTGCTGGCTCCATGCCCCGGGGAGGATGAGAGCGAAGAGGAGAGTTCTGGGCAGTCGGACAGGGGAGATTACAGTCAGGAATGTGACCAGGAAGAACGGCCTGGGAGCCCTGGGGAGGGGTTCTCTCAAGCCAGTAGCTTGGAGTCTCTGGAGTCATTAGGTGACGAAGCACAAGCTGTCATTAGTATGCGACAGAGACATATAGATCAAAGGAGGGATCAATTGAAGAAATATTATCACCAGTGAATGAGGAACACTAGGGGGGTGGGTTTCCTCATTAGCAGGGAAGGGTTTATAAGGCAGGCAAACTCTTTCGACAGTGTGGAGTGTTATCAGAGTGGAGTTGCTGTAATCTGCATTGTCTCTCAGCGTTTCTGTTCCTGGCTCGTGGCCCAGCAGTCTTGAAGACCCGTGGGAGGTGTATGTCTGTTATCTACAGCCTCATCTTGGTATCAAGGATCCTGTGTTTCTATATGAACAATTGCCTTCATGTATCCATTTGGAGTTCCAGTGTTTTCCTGATTTGTAAGGACATTTTCTGTTGGCTTCTTTTCTCTTTACCATTATAAAACTGTGTTTGGATTCTACCGGTGTGTCTGGCTTATCTTTTTGGGTTGGTGATAGCTTCCGGAGTGACCCAGACAGAACAGGCTACATACTAACAACCTCATACAACCCCCCTCCCATTTTCCCACAATAGAAAATGCATAGTATAATTGTATAAAGTGTGGCAAACATCCCTCCAAAAATGGCTTCAGCCTGACACACGGGGAGAAAGAGAGATGTGCCCCAATAGGGCCTCTCTTATAATATAGACTCTTAAAGTGATAACAGTCAAATAATCCTGCTGACTCATTCTTACCATTACATCCTCATTACAGCATTGCAGCAGCTGGTCATCTATTAAATCAGCATCACCCCGACACCGTTGCAGTGAAAAAATAAGAACAAGTAATCTATTACTCAGTTCATATTTACCAGTGATTCTTCTAGAAAAGATTAATATGGTTGGGTATGGCTTGTAACAACTTAGATGGGAGATAAACCAAAAAAGTTTAAGAACTTCAGGCTAGCCTAGGGCAATAAAAATATCCTTGAAAAATGCAATGACAAGCTTCATACCATTGCCAGCCTACTGCTGCCAGCATGTTTTAGCTGCTGGCTGTGCTTCATTACTATATTGTACACTAGCCTGGACTATTTTTCAATACATAATAATAATAAGAAATTATTTTGGTTGTCCGAACACCACCAGAGATAGGAATCTGCTCTTTTTTCCTTCTATCTAGACCAGAGATTGTTCTGCTCTATTAGCACTGTAGCACAGATTCCAGCCTCCGCAACAATTTCATAGAGTACATATTTGGAACTCACGCTCTAACTCAAAGAGACTTTTCTTTTGCTATTGCTGATATGGGAATTGTTAAATGCTTGTGTTAACATTTTGGTAAAACAATATTTTGTTATTATGAAGCTGCTTTGAATGATCCACAGATATTATAGATCAGGGGTTCAAAGGTGCATTCATCTCCCTGAGCAAGTGAAATCAAAATGTTCAGCGCTGTCTTTTTTTTTTTTTCATTTTTCGGACATATAGGGTGGGTTAAAGGCCAAAATGAGTTCAAGTCATTTATTTCAACTTGCAAAAAAACCACCAAAATCTTCTCCTAGGGAAGCTTATAGCCTTATTTCTTATTGGAGAACAGATTTCAAGTTGCACTGAAAACCTTTTATTTATTTTATTTATGTTTTATTTATTTATTTTGTCCAATACACAATAATACACAATGAAGCTTATAGAGATATAATAGAGAAGATATAGGAGATATAGGAGAGACTATAGGACAGGGGATAGAAGACACTGTAGTGCGCTTATGTATGCCCCTTGCTGATCTCTTAGGAATCTGGAGAGGTCAACTGTGGATAGTCTAAGGATATAGTGTTGAGGGTTAGGGGATAACACTACAGAGTCCAGTAATGAATTCCATGCTTCAACAACCCGATGACTAAAATCGTATTTTTTACAGTCAAGTTTGGAGTGGTTAATATTAAGCTTGAATCTGTTGTGTGCTCTTGTGTTGTTGTGGTTGAAGCTGAAGTAGTCTTTGATAGGCAGAACATTGCAGCATATGATATTGTGGGCTATACCTAGATCTTTTTGTGGCCCTCAATTCAACAGAAGTTGTGTATTTGGTTATATAGGTATTAATGCTGTTTTGTCTGCATTCATACTTCTGTTTTGGATAAAAATATATAAAAATTAAGTCACCCTACAGTAACTGTAATGCATATTTAAGTTTAACACATCAAGCAAATAGGTTTACTTCATCCAGCAGGTAGGCCGGATCTGAAAAACTTGCAAGACTAATAAAGACACCATATTTCTATCTCTACAAGTTCTATACTCTTTGTTATGGATTATCAATTTGGACTTCACTCAAATCATCATTAAATTTTGTAATTTTGAACTTCCATTTGATTGAAAAAAAATTTCACTTATGAATCCTGTGAATTAGACTTTCTTAAGCACATTTCATTCATTCATTCTTTCTTTCTTTCTTTCTCTCGCTTTCTCTGTGTGTGTGTCTCTGTGTGTGAACATGCGCACGTGCATGTGTGTTTACATATATAACTTAAATCAGAAAGCCAGTTTGGTACAGGTGGCAAGTGTTTCCTTTCAAATGGAAGTCCTCTGCTCTTCATAAACACCTTGCAATAAAAATTAATTTCCCATAAACGCAAGCCTCATTTTTCTCAACAGTTTGGTGCAGCTCCACATTTCGAACTTCTGTCTGTTTTGACTGAAAACGTTGATTGTTTTCCAAAAATGTGCTGAATAGGCTTGTGACAAATGTGATTGGACAAGTTGATGATCCAAGTATGTTAATAGAAAAAGGGAAAGCTATCACAAAGAGAAACAACTGATCTGTCTACTCTTGCAAATGCCGTGACAGTGCGGAAGCTATTAAGAGAGTTGCACAATTAAGTAGCCTAAGACAAGGGTAGGCAAAGTTGGTTCTTCTATGACTTGTGAACTTCAACTCCCAGAATTCCTAATCTAATGTGGAAGTTGAAGTTCACATGTCACAGAAGAGCCAACTTTGCCTACCTCTGGCCTAAGACACTGATGGGGAATCTTTTTTTCCTCTGTGCCAAAAGCGTGCATGTGTGCATACCCACACCCTTAATTCAATGCTCCCATTTCCCACCCTCCATGTATATGTGTGCATGATCTCCCCACGCTGCCCTGCTCCCAAACATGACCCCCCCTACTGCCCTGTTTCCTGGCTTCTGGTGGGCCCAGTAGGCCCATTTTTTACCCTCCCCAGACTCCAGAGGCTTTTTGGAGACTGGGGAAGGGGAAAATGGTCTACCCACCGGAGGCCCTCCAAAGGCCAAAAATGCCCTTCCAGAGCCTCCGTGCAAGCTGAAAATCAGGTCACTGGAGTTGAGCTAAGGCCACAGCTCGTGTGCTGGCAAGTATGGATCCATGCGCCATCTGTGGCATGCGTGCCATAGGTTCACTATCACAGCTCTAAGATACAATAGGAAAGGATGATAACTGTTTGGGTATCTAGGAATATTGAAATAAGTAAAATAATTTCCTTCCTTCCTTCTTTCCTTCCTTTGTTTCTTCCTTCCTCCCTCCCACCCTCCCTTCTTTCCTTCCTTCCTTCCTCCCTCCCTTCCTTCTTTCCTTCCTTCCTTATTTTCTTCCTTCCTTCCTTCCTTCCTTCCCCATGTTATGTTTTATTCAAGGCTAATACAGTCATACCTCGTCTTACGAACCTAATTGGTTCCAGGGGGAGGTTTGTAAGACGAAAGGTTTGTAAGACGAAACATTGTTTCCCATAGGAAACAATGTAAAGTCAATTAATCCGTGCAACAACAACAAAAAAAACCCCGCAAAAAACCGCTGCTGCCCGGCTGTCACCTTTTAAAACAGCCTGGGGGCTTCTCAGCGGCCTCCCAAACGCCGACACGCCAAACCCGAACTTCCGAGTTCGGTGTTCGGGAGGCTGCTTGGAAGCCCCCCTGGCTGTTTTAAAAGGTGACAGCCGGGCAGCGCGGCTTCCCAGCGGCCTCCCGAACCTGAACTTTTGCCGAACTTCTGGGTTTGGCGTTCGGGAGGCTGCTGGGAAGCCCCACCGCCCGGCAGTCACCTTTTAAAACAGCCCAGGGGCTTCCCAGCAGCCTCCCCGAACGCCGAACCCGGAAGTTCGGGTTTGGCGTTCGTAAGACGAAAAAAGTTCGTAAGAAGAGGCAAAAATTTTCTGAACCCCGGGTTCGTATCTCGGGTTGTTCGTAAGACGAGAGGTTCGTATCTTGAGGTACCACTGTACTGGGAAAAGGTAAAATTGTGAGATTCTCTATTAGGTTAGAACAGACACAATGCACAAATGAATTGTATACAAATAACTTTCCATTCTGTTTGTATCTATTATAACTTGTTATTCAAAGCTTAAATTAAGAAATGCAAATGCTCACCAGGGGAGTAAGGCACGGTGACTGTGAGAGAGCGAGAGCTAGCAAATGATCGCGTTTTAGTTTTATTAATATTCCCTAGACTGAGATCTGAACCAGGACTTCATATTTTTAAAATATCATTACATTTTCTATAAAAAGTAGTTGATGGCCAGTGACAAAACAAATGTAGCCAAAGGTCAGTCAACACCAACACTGCTGATTAAAGGCTGTGCAGGCTGTGGAATTCTAGGAGTTGAAGTCCACCCCTCTTAAAGGTTGAGAAACTCTGCATTATTTTAATCCTAGCTTCCATCCTTTCCACTTTGCTCTTCTTCATTCTGCTTAGAACCTGTGGGTTTGAACTGAAATGTGTTGCATTGATTACTATATCCCCGTTTAAACTTTTCTTGAAAAGGGAGCCAGATTTAATCACATCTTGCTTGACTAGGCTGTTTGACATTAATTAGATGCTCATATGGAATCCAATTTGGCATAAAGGAGGATGTTCAGTTTTCCAACTGCACGATTTGGAACCCATGGAGAGTGGATGCAAAGAGCCTAATTAGTGTTCCCGCATTTTCCACCTCCAAGACAAATGTTATTAGGTGCCCAATCCTGTGTCTGAGTTTATCATCTGGCAAGCACTGTAATACACAGTGCAATAATAAATTGTGAAAGATGTGATAAACTTAGCCGAGGATTGGAACATACCTGGTATGCAGAGCTCAGAAAACTGCCACTTATGGACTACAGGGAATCTCAGCTGCTAAACTTTCATCACTGTCATTTTCAAGGTTCCCTTTAAATTAAAAGAAAAGTGAGGAAGTAAAGCTTAACTAGCCAGTTTCAGTTTAAATTGCACATGGCAACAACTAGTGCAAAGGACAAAATTGCTGCAAAGCAATTTCAGATAATTACCCTTTACATTAAAAACAAACCAGAAAGAACAGAGCTAATTAGCTCACAAAGAAAAAAGGTGAGCCTGACAGTTCAGTAAATGTTGCTTAGAAATAACATTCACATATATTGTCAAAGGTTCAAACCAACCCTGGGGCTTTAACTATCTTCCATTCTTTTCTGCAGCTTTTGTTCTTAACCCTGCTGTTCTGTTCGGGTCGTATGTGACCCGAAGCCAAGTTTGAGTCCCTGTAAAAAATTTTCCCTGCATATCTGAAACTTGAAATTTCATGACTTTTCATCATTTCAGGGGTTCTCTCTATGAGAATTTTTTTGGGGGGGTGGGGGGCTTAGTTTTTGCTGAGCAAAAAAAGTTCCTAATGTTATGTTCGGGTCACATACGACCCGGACCGAAAACACTTCATTTGAAGTGCTTATGTTTGGTCAATTTGAAAACTTTTTTCACTTGGAAAGTAGTCTGAACATTTCTGCACACAATGATATGAAAATTGAAATGAAAAAATTAATCCTTATTGGTTTATTTTGCACATAAATGTGCCGCCCCCCCCGTTTTTGTGATTTTTTTCAATTTATGGATAGTTTTGCTTGCAAAATCCATTCTATTTTACTGGAGTTGGTGTGGGATTGGTAGCTTGAACATTTCTGAATATAAGAAAAATATAAAGGAACTGAAAAAAATGATTCTTACTGGTTTTTTAACATCAGAAATAAGGCCTCCCCCCCCCCCTCGGCTGCTTGCAATCATTTTCACTTTTTATTTTTTTATGCTCCAAATCCGAAATATTCTTTAAAATCTTAGGCATTCATTTACTCAATTTAACAATGCTGGTCATCAAAAAATATTTTTGGGGTGGTGGCTAATTGTTTTCTGGGCAAAAAAAAAATCATAACTTCAAATCTGTTTCTGTTCGTATATGACAGGACCAAAAATATTTTTTTTAGGTACTTGAATTTAATCTTTTTGAAAACTTTTTCAACTGGAAAACTAGTTTGAACATTTATGAACATAATGATATGAAAATTGAACTGGAAAAATTGAGACTTATATTTTTATTTTGATCAAAAAGCCCCTCCCCCCATCCTTTTTGAATTTCGTGTCAATTTATATTTTTTAAGGCTACAAATCCCTAAGGAATTTTCCCCCAAAAGGTTTGATATACTAAATTGAACAATCCTGAACATAAGAAAAATATAAATGAACTGAAAAAAATGACTCTTATTGGTTTATTGTTTTATACTCGAGTATAAGCCTACTCGAGTATAAGCCTATTTGAGTATAAGCATGGGGGCCCATTTATGAGCAAAATAAACCAATAAGGATCATTTTTTCAGTTTAATTTTCATATCATTATGTTCAGAAAGGTTCAAGCTACCAATCCCACACCAAAATAGAATAGTAAAATAGAATGCATTTTGCAGGCAAAATTATCAATAAACTCAAAAGTTTTGATATACTAAATTGAACAATCCTAAACATAAGAAAAATAGAAATGAACTGAAAAAAAATGATTCTTATTGGTTTATTTTTGAATATAAGACCATATCATTTTATACTCGAGTATAAGCCTACTCGAGTATAAGCCTATTTGAGTATAAGCATGGGGGCCCATTTATGAGCAAAATAAACCAATAAGGATTAATTTTCTCAGTTCAATTTTCATATCATTGTGTGCAGAAATGTTCAAGCTACCAATCCCACACCAACTTTAGTAAAATAGAATGGATTTTGCAAGCAAAACTATCCATAAATTGAAAAAACTTTCACAAAAACGGGGGGGGAGGCACATTTATGTGCAAAATAAACCAATAAGGATTAATTTTTTCAGTTCAATTTTCATTCCATTGTGTGCAGAAATGTTCAAACATGTTTCCAGGTGAAAAAAGCTTTCAAAAAGACCAAACATAAGCACTGCAAATGAAGAGTTTTCGGTCCGGGTCAGGGTGACCCGGGAACATAACATTAGGAACTTTTTTCGAACAGAACAGCAGGGTTAAAAGAAAAATAGATGCTTTGCCAAAAGCAAGGACCCAAAGTTCATTCAATGGTCAGTGTAAATTGTCCCACACTTGAATTGCATATAAATACATATACAGTGGAACCCCGACATAAGAGCTGCTCTACTTAAGAGCAACTCGAGATAAGAGCTGGGAGGGGAGAGATATTTTTGTTCTACTTACAAGCCCAAATTCGAGATACAAGCGCCAAGGAGCTGTCTCCTGAAGCCAAACGCTAACTTCCGCGTTCGGCTTCAGGAGACAGCTGTGAAGCGGCGCGCGTGTTTTAAAAGGTTGCAGCCGGCCTGGGGGGCTCGGGGGGGTGCTTGCAGCTTTCTTTCTTGCTCTTTTTCTTTCTCTCTTTTACCTTCCCTTCCTCTATTTCTTCTTTTCTTTCTCCTTCCCACCTTCTTCCCTCCCTCCCTCCCTTCACTCATTCCTCTCTTACTCTCCCCTTTCATAAGTTTCCTTGCTTCCTTCCTCTGTTCCTGTCCCTTCCCCCTTTCTTTCTTTCTTTCTTTCTTGCTTTCTTTCTTGCTCTTTTTCTTTATCTCTTTTACCTTCCCTTCCTCTATTTCTTCTTTTCTTTCTCCTTCCCACCTTCTTCCCTCCCTCCCTCCCTTCACTCATTCCTCTCTTACTCTCCCCTTTCATAAGTTTCCTTGCTTCCTTCCTCTGTTCCTGTCCCTTCCCTCTTTCCTTCCTTCCTTCCCACCCTCCGTCCATTCATTCACCCATTCCTCTCTTGATCGCTTAAAGCCGGTCCCTGGTGCAAAAAGGGTTGGGGACCTCTGTCCTACAGGATTGGGTGGCAGAGAAGTTGAACATATGTAAATTTAAAAGTTTAAGAAAGTTTACAAGTTAAGTGAAAGAAACTTCATTATTCATTTATATGTACATGTACATTTCTTCATTAAAAACATGTCTTTCTGCATAATTTAGACTAACTTTGTGAGTTTTTTGAGGGCTGGAACCAATTAAAATTATTTACATTAATTCCTATGGGGAAAAGTCGTTCGAGATAAGAGCTGCTCGACTTAAGAGCCCAGGTCCGGAACAAATTAAACTCGTATCTCGAGGTACCACTGTATGGATGTGCAACTTAGCCACTATTATTTAAAATTAGCCCAGGTGGATTTGAGAAATGAGGCCAGATTCTGAAACAAATTCTCTCATTTTAGAAAGTCGTTTACTGTTCCAGCACATAGAACAGAAGCAAGGTTTTTATATATTGTTGAGACATTATCTTAGCAGGATAGATTTCCATATTCATCTGTGAGCACAGAAATAGACCCCTTATCAATGGACATTCAATTACAGTACCTTAATAGAGTTCAAGATAATTCCACATTAGTTTATGATTGCAGATTATTCAACAGATACTCAGTCTACATATGTGTTGGAGCTCAGGCAAGTTTTTATTTTGCAATAGTAGTCTGATAACAGCAGATATTATTTGAACTTCATTGTGCGGAAATGGACAAAATTAATAACCATCTGCTGAATTTTCAAGGCAGCAATGATAGCCTGTCTCCTATCCTTATTAAAATCTGGATAGAGATGCACCTAAAGCTAGGAATAAGATGATAACCTGAAGTTTTAGGAGAAGTACCTAAACTTGTCTTTTCTGAGAAACAATAGAATTCTACTATCATACTATAGAGATGTAAATACAATAAGTATATATTATTTATTTATTTATTTATTCATTCATTCATTCATTCATTCATTTATTTATTTGATTTGTGTGCCGCCCCTTTCCGTAGACTTCCATCTCTTCCATTATTTCCATCTCTATTGATTCTTTTCTATATCTCTTCAAGTTTCAAGTTTCAAGTTTTATTGGATTTATATGCCGCCCCTCTCCGAAAACTCGGGGTGGCTAGCAGCAATCATAAACAGTATACAATAATAATCCAATACTAAAAACGAATTAAAACCCCTTAATATACAAAACCAAACATACATACAAACATACCATACATACAATTGTAACGGCCTAGGGGGAGAAGAAATCTTAATTCCCCCATGCCTGGCGGCAGAGGTGGGTTTTAAGTAGCTTACAAAAGGCAAGGAGGGTCGGGGCCGCCACAGAGAAGGCTCTTCCCCTTAGTCCTGCCAAGCGGCATTGTTTAGTTGACGGGACCCAGAGAAGACCCACTCTGTGGGACCTAACTGGCCGCTGGGATTCGTGCGGCAGAAGGCAGTCCCTGAGGTAATCTGGTCCGGTGCCATGAAGGGCTTTATAGGTCATAACCAACACTTTGAATTGTGACCGGAAACTGATCGGCAACCAATGCAGACTGCGGAGTGTTGGTGTGACATGGGCATATTTAGGGAAGCCCATGATTGCTCTCGCAGCTGCATTCTGCACGATCTGAAGTTTCCAAACACTTTTCAAAGGTAGCCCCATGTAGAGAGCATTACAGTAGTCGAGCCTCGAGGTGATGAGGGCATGAGTGACTGTGACAAATAGGGTCACAACTGATGCACCAGGCGAACCTGGGCGAATGCCCCCCTCGCCACAGCTGAAAGATGTTTCTCTAATGTGAGCTGTGGATCGAGGAGGACGCCCAAGTTGAGAATCCTCTCTGAGGGGGTAAATGATTCTCCCCCCAGGATAATGGACGGACAGATGGAATTGTCCTTGGGAGGCAAGACCCACAGCCACTCCGTCTTGTCTGGGTTGAGTTTGAGTTTGTTGACACCCATCCAGGCCCCAACAGCCTCCAGGCACTGGCACATCACTTCCACTGCTTCACTGACTGGACATGGGGTGGAGATGTATAGCTGGGTATCATCGGCATATTGATGATACCTCACCCCATGCCCTTGGATGATCTCTCTTATAAAGTTCTTCGTCTTTATCTTCATAGATTCCAACCAATGTGCTTTATACTTTGGGATTATAGAAAAATTGACAAGGCTAAGGGAGTAAGCAGCATGTGAGTTTTTGGAAATTGAATTTATGGTTGATATGAGTCCAAAGCACACCTGGTAATTTCCCCTCAAGTCACTGACACTATTTTGGTAGTACAACATGTTTTCTAGAGTATGAAACTTTAGGTCACCTACTAGATTAGGGGTGTCAAACAGATGATGACATGTACCACAACTTATTCCCCCTTCATTAAACTTGGCATGGCCAGAGCATGATGCATCCAGCTCATGGGCCACAAGTTTGATAGTCCTGTACAAGATGACCATTAATTGGATCATTGTTTCAGATATGTATAAGTAGAGAAACAGAATGATTGTGAGTGGGTTTTTAAAAAAAACCTATGGGAGTTGGAGTGACTTCTAACTTCCTGATGGTTTTCCCATCGATTTTCGTTGTAGGAAGCTGGCAGGGAGCACTAGAAACTATGATTATGTTGCAATGGCTGATAACAACAATGGAAACTACATCTCTACATGGGGCTACCTTTGAAAAGTGTTCGGAACCTTCAGATCGTGCAGAATGCAGCTGCGAGAGCAATCATGGGCTTCCCTAAATATGCCCATGTCACACCAATACTCCGCAGTCTGCATTGGTTTCCGATCAGTTTCCGGTCACAATTCAAAGTGTTGGTTATGACCTATAAAGCCCTTCATGCCACCGGGCCAGATTATCTCAGGGACCGCCTTCTGCCGCATGAATCCCAGCAACCGGTTAGGTCCCACAGAGTGGGCCTTCTCTGGGTCCCATCAACTAAACAATGTCGTTTGGCGGGACCCAGGGGAAGAGCCTTCTCTGTGGCAGCCCCGACCCTCTGGAACCAACTCCCCCCAGAGATTAGAATAGCCCCCACCCTCCTTGCCTTTCGTAAGTTCCTCAAAACCCACCTCTGCAGTCAGGCATGGGGGAACTAAGATAATCTTTCCCCCTAGGCTTCTAAAATTTATGCATGATATGTTTGTATGTATGATTGGTTTTATAACAAGGGTTTTTAGCTGTTTTAGTATAGGATTTTTACATTCTGTTTTTATCACTGTTGTTAGCCCACCCGAGTCCACGGAGAGGGGTGGCATACAAATCCAATAAATAAATAAATAAATAAATAAATAAATAAATAAATAAACAATGTAGTAGCACAATGATGCTGAAGTGGTCACAACGTTTTAAAATTAAAATCTTATGGCATTCATGGGCTCCTGATTTTTGGATGCATTCTTTAAATTTGACAATTTTAGGTATGTCGACTTAAAAACTGTTTACTCGTGATGCACTGCTTCATGGCAGGTTACAAACAATCAAGCAGACAAACTAGAATTCCAAGATCAGTCTGTGAAAGTACTGTGCTAGAGCTAATGAAATACAGTTTCATTCAAAAGACACCTCCGAGCAGAATGTATCTTGGAAAACAATCATGAAACCTGGTTGGTCGGGTCCAGGGTCTTGCAAAGATTTGCCAGCAGCCAAAGCTTAACTGATGTGAAACGATCACAGTACAGTTGGGAATGAAGAAAGGCTTGTAAGAAAAAACAACCCAAATGCTTTAACGTTAAAGGAGTTTCCATGGTTTGTAGGAATGAAATGGTAATAGAATCTAATGATTCCAGGGTTGCATCATTAAACAAACCTAAACGCTATAGTGGCTTTGATGGTTTCTAGTAAAGTTTAACAAGAATCCCAAATTTCCTTTAAAGGTGTATCAAATATTAGAGAAAGAGAAGAGGACAACTGAGATTTTGCAAGCCAAATTTACTAAGCTTTTTTTTTTACTGAAAAAACAATTCTATTCCACAGTTCTTAGAACAGTCTCTGAATGTGTGTGTGTGTTTGTTTGTTTGTGTGCATGTGTGCATGTGTGTGTGTGTGCACCTCTGTGCATTTTCCAGAATAAATTGTTGTATTCAGCAATGGTACATAAGGTTTATACTGATTACAATTGAATTAAAGAATCCAGATCCAGAAGCCCCATGTATGTATTTGTATTTACAAGCATCAGCTATGCAACTAAGCAACTAACCTGCTTATTTCAATTTAATTGCACGTATATATATGAGCCATTTCAATATTATTCACTGAATGCTCTGTTTAGCAAACAATAGCAAAAATTAATTTGAATAATTCATATTTTTATACAGTATTCAGCTTTGTTTTATTCATACATATGTTTAAATAAAATGGTTGAGCATTTTATAAACGGCACATGAATTATTCAGTTGAATTTCTTGTTTACTATATTCTCTCTCTCTCTCTCTTTCTCTCTCTCTCTCTGGTGTGTGTGTGTGTAAGTATACACACTTACAATCCAGCTAAAAATAAACCAAATGCTGCATTGCCCATTAGGAGGAGATTCAGAAACTCATTAATGTTGCTTCTTTCACCTTATTTTTTGAGATGGTGACAGGCTGTTACCACACCTTTACTAAGAATGGAATGCACTACCTGACTATGTGGTTTCTTCCATAAACCCCAAAAACTTTACCTTTAGCCTGTCTACAGAGATCTGTAAAGGGCGTGCATAGGTGCGCCACTTGCCTATCGTCCCTGTCCTACAGTCCTATTGTCCTCTGTTATCGTTACTTTTTACTTACCTATGCAAACTACAATTATCCTCTACAACAGTGTTTCCCAACCGTGGCAACTTGAAGATATTTGGATTTCAACTCCAAGGAATTCCCCAGCCAGCGAATGCTGGCTGGGGAATTCTGGGAGTTGAAGTCCGGATATCTTCAAGTTGCCAAGGTTGGGAAACACTGCTCTACAAGTTTGACAAACAAACAAATCTTGGAATTCATCTTTGCTAATAAGTCTTTTCATGTTCACCATCCTTAAGTTGCCCAGCATTTGAAGGCAGCCTATTCTGAACAATCATAAGAAAATATTTTTATATATTTTTAATTGATTTTTATAATATATAAAACACACACACAACCTATAATATATAACATGTGCTCAGTGATCCCACCACCAGACAATCAATCATACTCCACCACCAGTTGGGGATATTTCTTGTATAAATCATTTGGTGCACCAGTTGCGGCCCTATCTGGACCGGGGCTCACTGCTTACGGTCACTCGTGCCCTCATCACCTCGAGGTTCGACTACTGTAATGCTCTCTACATGGGGCTACCTTTGAAAAGTGTTCAGAAACTTCAGATCATGCAGAATGCAGCTGCGAGAGCAATCATGGGCT
This sequence comes from Erythrolamprus reginae, assembly GCF_031021105.1. Classification (NCBI taxonomy): domain Eukaryota; kingdom Metazoa; phylum Chordata; class Lepidosauria; order Squamata; family Dipsadidae; genus Erythrolamprus; species Erythrolamprus reginae. The sequence continues at coordinate 93,768,534 of NC_091952.1, forward strand.
TCCCAAGGTATGCCCATGTCACACCAACACTCCGCAGTCTGCATTGGTTGCCGATCAGTTTCTGGTCACAATTCAAAGTGTTGGTTATGACCTATAAAGCCCTTCATGGCATCAGACCAGAATATGCTGCATGAATCCCAGCGACCGGTTAGGTCCCACAGAGTTGGCCTTCTCCGGGTCCTGTCGACTAAACAATGTCGTTTGGCGGTACCCAGGAGAAGAGCCTTCTCTGTGGCGGGCCCGACCATCTGGAACCGGCTCCCCCCGGAGATCAGAACTGCCCCACCCTCCTTGCCTTTCATAAAGTTCTTAAGACCCATCTCTGCCGTCAGGCATGGAGGAGGTGAGACATCTCCCCCAGGCCTATACAGTTTATACATCGTATGTTTGTGTGTATGCTTGCTTTTAATAATGGGGTTTTTAGTGTTTTTTTTAATTATTAGATTTGTTCTTACATTGTCTTTGTTATTGTTGTGAGCTGCCCCGAGTCTACGGAGAGGGGCGGCATGCAAATCTAATAAATAAATAAAATAAATAAATAAATTTCTGCTAAACTGCCTCTTATCTGACCATTCCCTTGGCTATATCTCTTCATCCTGTTTCCCAAGATCACTCTCACATACTCTTACAATCTCTACTATGACCTATTGATGACATGCTGCACTAGAACAAAAAGCCTATTAATTAAAGACAAGATAGCAATTCTCCTCTATGAATTTTTGAATTACAGTGACCAGGTAGATAAAGAAAAAATGTTGCATCTAAAAAAGTAGTACCCCTCTTTCACTTTTTTATACTACTTTATATTAAGGTTATGAAAAAATGTAAAAGGTTGGAGACCAATGCACACCCACAGATTTTGGTGGCAGGGCTAAACCTATATTTTAAAAATTCAGGACCTCTGGAGGAAAGTTTTTTAGAAGGTTATCAATGGTGAAGTGAGCTCCTGAAGGATCTGCAAATGTAAGCAGCAAAATATATTTGACACACACATACCAAATAATTGGTTACACATTTTTACCTTGATTAAGTCTGAAGGTCTTTGGGAGATGCAAAAGGAAAGTTAGCTATCCAATCCTATTCTTATCCTAAAATCTTCAATGCTCCTTATTTAACGGGTTTTAGTTTCCTAGGTCCATAACTCTTTGCTCTATTACTTATCTTAACAACTGTTTCTGTCTGTCTCTACCCAGCTAGAATGAAGTGGTAAATATTTATAGGATACAGATAGAGATACAGATATACATGCCCTCTTCATCATTTAGTGTCAGTGTTGTTGTGTTAATTCTTCCCTTGTCTCTTACATAATGTACATATAAGTCTCTGTTCAATGTTTTTTTCCATAATAAAGTTTATTAAACACAAGTTTAATAACCTTTGTGATTAAGATTTCTTTAGCAAGCGCAACAATATTTTAAATAAAACAATAGGAATGCAATGATGATGATGATGATGACAATGATGGATTAACCCCATCATCCTATTATTTTTATTTTACTGATAGTTATAACCACACCATATTCATGTATAGTACAGGTATAATATGGATAAGGAATGACTGCTTCATTGTAATTCAAAAGCATTCTGTCTAAATGTATCAGAAATGGTGCTTATGAAACTGTCTATTGTTTATGTCCAAATGCTAGTATAACCATTTATGTATGTGGGTTCTAACCAGTGAAGGGCTACCAAAATTTTTACTACCACGCTGTGGGCGTGGCTTATGCAGGACACCCTGCATTTTCTTTCAACATCTTTCAGTGCAAATTGGGTGCTCTGGGGTGCAGCTCTGTTTTCACTACCCTACTGCATCCCCCCCCCCAATCTGGGCAGTAGTCCACCCCTGGTTCTAACTTACCTTGCTGCCGATTCACTTCCTCCCATCCTGCATGGCCACGTCACATGGTGCGCATATGTGCAGTGCAGGGGGGGAAATCTCCCCGCCCCCCCAAAAAATCCCCAAAACAAGATGGTGATGCATACACAGTGCTGGAAATTCAGCTTCTGCGGATGCTCGGAAGAAGAAAAAACAGGGGGGGAAATCAGGAAAAAACATAAAAAAAAACAATTTTAAAAAAAGATGGCAATGTACACAGACCGACATTGACTGAACCGGTTCTGTGACATTATGATAAGATCACCAGCGGATTGCTACTAGTCTGGGCAAACCAGTTTGAACCAGGAGGAACCAATCTCTGATTTATTCTCTCCCTCTCCCTCCCTCCCTCCCTTTCCTTCTCCCTCTCCCTCCCTCCCTCCCTCCCTTTCCTTCTCCCTCTTCCTCCCTCCCTCCCTTTCCTTCTCCCTCTCCCTCTCTCCCTCCCTCCCTCTCTTTCCTTCTCCCTCTCCCTCTCTCCCTCCCTCCCTCCGTTTCCTTCTCATTCTCCCTCCCTCCCTTTCCTTCTCCCTCTCCCTCTCTCTCTCCCTCCCTCCCTCCCTCTCTCTCTCTCAAACACACACACACACCAAAATATATTCTGGTCTCTGGTTAAATAATCTCAGGAAATACCCTAGAAAGTGAAATTAGCCTATACTATTTTCCCCTGATAAAAATAACTCTTCTTTTATTTATTCACAGTGATGAATCTCTTGTGATTTGTAACATTATTACTGAACAAGCCTAATGATCTGCTGAGAACCTCATCTAGCAGCATTACTAAGCAACATAAGATTAGAAATATCTGGTGATGTAGGTACTCTTGAAATAAATGAAAATATTCGGCTACTAAGAAAGGTCCCCAGAGATCAAATTAGGAGCTAGCTGTGAAGGGAGATGTTTAGGCATGTATTGGAATTATTTATCAGGATTTTCTGCTTATGTCAGAAATAAGCAGATATTAGATTTAAATTAAACAAAGAGGTAAGAATCATGTTTATTTTAAAGTGATTTGGTTGCTAATGATATTTCTGAATGATTTCCACTTTAATAGTTTAGATCATTTGCATTTATCATTCTATTCAGGCTTTTATATCAAACATTCCATCCATACTATCACCAACGTCTTTTAAAACATTGCCAAAAATATGCAACTGACCATTTATTCTAAGCTTACTCATTTTAAAATGTGTTTCTTTTGTTTAAATGTGTGCAATATAAGTGCATTCATCCAGTTGAGGATAGAAGTAAAAATCCATTTAAACGGAATGCACACAACATAGGTTTCTCCTCTTTTTTTTAATAGTAAGCTGTGAGAGATGAAACCAGTTTAATTCTTAGCTTTGAACATAACTGTGTTTTGCGTAGACATACACATATTCAAGATGCATGTGCTTAACATTCTTCAAAATCAGCATGAAATGATTACCTTAATTTTATTGCTCCAATAGCAGAAACTCCAAAAGACTATTTTAAAATAGAAAAGGTGCTTATATCTTGCACTTCTGATGAAATAATTATTCAACTGTGATTTATTTTATTTTTTATGAAGTGCAACCACTTTCTTGAGTTTTGCTTAGGTGTGTAAATATACATATAGACACAACAAACCTTCTCACCCTTATGAGAGCTCTTTCTCTCCCCCCCTGTCTCTCTCTTTCTGTCTCTGTCTCTCTCTTTCTCTCTCTCTTCCATTTTCTACAATAATACATAGCATTAGCATTTAGATTTATATACCGCTTCACAGTGCTGTACAGCCTCCTCTAAACAGTTTACAGAGAGTAAGCATATAGCCCCCAACAATGTGTGTCCTCATTTTACCAACCTTGAAAGGATGGAAGGCTGAGTCAACCTTGAGCCTACTGAGATTCAATCTGCCAAACTGCTGGCAGCCGGTGATCGGCAGAAGTAGCTTGCAGTCAGGGGTGGGCTAGCAAAAATGGAACTCCACCCCAGAGCACCTGTTCTGCCGGGCTCTCTGATAGGAGCCTCCCGAAAATTCAAGGGTACAAATTTCAGACACACACACATTTGAAAATTCAAAACAATGTTCTTTATCACAAAATTGCAAACAGCACTCTTCCCAAAACAACCGGGTAGTCTGTACAATTTCCTTTAAGCAGTCATTAAGTACTTAGCTAGCAGCTGTGAAGAAACTTCACACCTCTTCTTCTTCCAATGAAGTGAGACACACACACACACACACATTGCTCTGCTTTGGTTTCAAAGGCGTGAAAAAGCAACAAAGTCCAGCAACACAAGATTCCTGACGAACTCCGATCAGATATTCTTCCACAACGGCCAAACCCACATGCTGCTATTTATAGCAGCAGCCCTAAGTACTGGGGCCCCACCCAAACATAGGTGGCCTCCCTTATTTCCTGTAATATGTTCTTATTTAGTCTCTTCTACGCATAATTCTGCACTTGCGTGGTCCAAAATGTCATCATCTGAATCAATGGAAGATAAGGGAGATTAACTGCCTGGGCTGTGTGCCAAGCCCTCCTCTGTCAAGTCACTCCCACCTTCTTCTTCATCCTAGGAAACTAAACTTTGAACTGATTCTGTTGGCAATAACACAGGCCTGTGACATGTTGAATTTTCCCCTGCATCCACCTCCCCATTCCATGGGTCAGGAGCTGGGCCAGAGCCAACCACAACAGCACCCAATTTGCACTGAAAGATTTTGAAAGAAAATGCAGGGCATCCTGCATAAGCCACGCCCACAGTGTGGTAGTAAAAATTTTGGTAGCCCTTCACTGCTTGCAGTACTGCACTCAAACCACTGATTGGGGGTGGTGGTGGTAGGATCTGGATAGTGAAATGAAATCTCACAAGGTAGTTTTCTTCCCCATCACCTTTTCATCATTAAATATTATCTCTCAGAGATAATTAAACTCTTTTAAGTTTTACAGTAACTCATCTGGAATAAGGCTAACTTATTCACATGAAATACCATCACCCAAATGTAACCAAAAGAGTAACTTGTTACAGTCTCTGTTGTTGTGTACGTGCAGTAGGAATAATCTTCCAGAATTCTCCATCAGCACAAAAAAGAATGCACGGATTTCTGGAATCTTAGGAAAGATACATGTAATGAAGAAAGTTTTTTCAAATAGAATTCCTTTGCTTGTTGGTTTACTCCCCACCCCCAAGCATTTGCCTTCCAATTTTAAGCAACATTTATCACCCCACTCTTCCCGCAGTTAGTTTTGAGAAAAGAAGCAGGAAAGTGCAGGATTTTATTGGCAGCCTACTGGTTGAAATATATTATACAGTTCTAGTAATTACAATATAATTGGTGTTTGTGGACGCAAGCTTCAGTCTTGTTCAAGAATGTGAGCTGGCCCGGCTATTTCCTGCTTGAACTCCCCAAAACTTAACTGATCCTATTCTTTTGGAAGACTTGTTTATGGGTGATCTCACATATCTCTGGCTATAAGCCTTGTACTATTGAATTATGTGTGTTTAGAATGTCTTGCTTCCCTGGAATGATAGAAGTTTGCAGGAAGAAGACTTCCAATACAGGAAGCAGTAAAATATGTGCAGCAGCTGTCATAAAAGCCAACACAATTCTAGGCTGCATTAACAGAGGAAGAAAATCAAGATCACATGAAGTGTTAATGCCACTTTATAATGCCTTAGTAAGGCCACACTTGGAATACTACATTCAGTTTTGGTCGCCATGATGCAAAAAGGATTTTGAGACTCTAGAAAAAGTGCAGAGAAGAGCGACAAAAATGATTAGGGGACTGGAGGCTAAAACATATGAAGAACGATTGCAAGAACTGGGCATGGCTAGTTTAATGAAAAGAAGGACCAGGGGAGACATGATAGCAGTGTTCCAATATCTCAGGGGTTGCCACAAAGGTAAAAAAGTCAACCTATTCTCCAAACCACCTAGGGTAGAACAAGAAGCAATGGGTGGAAGCTGAACAAAGAGAGAAGCAACTTAGAACTTAGGAGAAATTTCCTGACAGTTAGAACAATTAATCCATGGAACAGCTTATTCATTCATTCATTCATTCATTCATTCATTCATTCATTTGACTTCTATGCTGCCCAATCCCATGGGACTCAGGGCGGCTTACAACAATAAATAATACAATACAGTGTTAATGTTGTGATTCCGTCTGAGGCCCCTCAGGGAACGGCTGATCCTCTGCCGGCTTCCTGCTCAGAGGGGGGGGATGAGGAACAGGAGGTTCAGGCAGACGGGAGGAGGAATCTCAGGCTGAGGGAGAGGGAGGACAGCCAGAGTCCCCCGAGAGGGAGCTCTCCCCAGCAAGCAGCCTGGATTCCTTAGATGAAAATGCACAAGCAATAATCGATCTCCGGCAGAGAAGAGCAACACAACGAAGGGGACAATTAGTCAGGTACTTTCAGCACTAAAGAGGCAACAGCTGGGTTTGGGTGTGGTGCTCTCTGGAAAGGCTGAAAAGGCAGACCCACCCTTCCTGGCTTGTGGAGTATTATCTTTGGGAGTCCTGGGACCTGGCTGTGATCTTTGGCGTCTTGGAATTCTGGTTTGTGACTTTGAATACTGAAACCTTGGGGGGAAAAGGTGTGGGTCTTATTCTCTACAGTGGTGGGTGTGCCAGCAAGAAGTCTGCTGTATTGTCTGGCCATCAGGACTCTGCTGTGAAGTCTCATAGCCTGCCTGTTGGGAAGAACAGGTTTTTCTCTGTGTTTATTTTTCAAACTATAAAGTGCTTTTGCTTTTACCAGCGTGTCTGGCTGCTTTTTCCAGTTGGTGTTGAAGTCTGGGGGCACCCAGACAGAACAGTTAAAAAGTCAAATATCAATAGTAAAAACAGTAAACAAAACCCATTATATTAACAATTAATAAACCCTTGACAACCTGTCCAAACAGACACACCTACATACCAATCACTCACAATTCGGCCATGACTAGATGTAACACTCATGGCCCCCAGGCCTGCCAGCAAAGCTAGGTCTTCACGGCCTTTCGGAATGCCAGTAGGGTGGGAGCAGCAAGGACATTGGGGAGTAGTTGGTTTCATAGGGCTGGGGCAGCCACAGAGAAGGCCCTCCCCCATGGGCCCGCCAACCTGCATTGCTTAGTTGGTGGGACCTGAAGAAAGGCAACCCTGTGTGGTCTAATAGGTCTCTGGTAGGTATGTGGCAGGAAACTGTCCCATAAATTTCCTGACAGTTAGACCAATTAATGCATGGAACAGCTTGCCTCCAGAAGTTGTGAATGCTCCAACACTGTATGGTTTTAAGAAGATGTTGGATAACCATTTGTCTGAAGTGGTGTAGGGTTTCCTGCCTAATCAGGGGTTTGGACTAAAAGAACTTCCAAGGTCCCTTCTAACTCTATTATCCTATTCTATCCTATCCTATCCTATCCTATTCTATTCTATCTGTCGGTAAAAACTACTAGTGAACATGATATAGTAGTTCCTACTATGTTATGAGCTGCTTCTAAATTTTCCGTTGGATTATGGTAGCCACTCTAGGTCTGATGCACGAAAACGCCTTTTATGTCCTATGATTTATTTGAGATTGTAGTTCTTTTAGTTACATGCCAAATAACTTTGTACTGTTGCTACATTTCAAGAAAAAAAATTGATGGCAATACTAATTAATGCAAAGTATTCCTGATGCAGATTCTGATAGACAAATAGATTCTTTCCAGCAGCCTACCAAGGAGGTTTCCTAACATGGCCCTTTCTGCATACAATTACCCAAACAGCAAGCTCGCATTTCTTATTTTCAAAGCAGTAGTGATTATTTTTCTTTTTAAAAGAGAACATGGGCATAACTATTCTTTGAGCTTTGGATTATGAATAGCAAGCATTTTATTTTGGTATATGCCAGAAGTATCATAAGTTAAAATTTCCCATGAGTGGTCCTTCCTTGCTCAGCGTTGATAGTTGATAATAAAAAGAATGGGGTAGAGACTTGACTTATAGCCACAGTCCCTGACCTTTTCCGTTGAATGAGTCTTCACTTTTAATAAAGATGTTTGTCGCCAGTCTTTGCAAAACAGATATTACATTCTGGTTCAAGAAAGAGCTGGGCATGTTAACTAGCCGGTTGTTATTCTTGACTACACTCAGACAAAGATGACAAATTACCCTGCAGAACTGTAGACAATATATCCTCACACATACATAACAGCAGAGAGGCCACCCAGCAAGTAACTAAGGATGTAAGTTGACATTATCCTAGCAATGTAAGCAAGAAAGTGTTTCGCACTTTATCTCTTCCTGAGTCACAGGACTGCAAGATGTAATATATATTCTAGCAATATCTTGGCATCAGAAAGTGATTTAACACCAGGTAATTGGACCTTCAGGTCTATTTTTTAAATGAACTGCATTAGAATCACCAGGAATGAGAAATGCACTGAAAGCTTTTGACTGGGCATTTTAGGGGATCAATTATTCTTTTAGGTGTGAGGAGGTTTTAATGTGTTTCTGGTATGCTCTCTTGAAATGCAAAAGATACCTGAACCATATAGAAGGGATCTGATGTTTTGGATCCATCAGGTCTGGTAGAGAAATGCATGGCCAGCAGCTTAAACCGCTGGCCGAAATTGCCCCAGATCAAGGGGACGATGCTCTGAGCTCTGCGGAGCTCCGAACTTCCAGTTTCCAGCTAAACAGGAAGTTCGGCTTTTGGCAGCGCGCCAGGATGGCACGCGGCATACTGGGCTTGGGGGCAGGTCCTGGATCGCCCAATTTAAGGCCAATTCGAGCAGGACCTCCTTCTTGCCTCCGTGCATCCCGAAGCAAACACCCGCCCGCCCTCCACTATCAACAGTGTGTCTGAAGAGGTCGCTTTGGGGCCGAATAGGAATTTTTTGCGGCTTCCCCTTTAGAGGCGGCCGTTTTTTCACCTATTCCACACTGATGGTACGGATGGAATGGTTAGGGGGTGCAGTGCCTTGTAGTACCTATTAGGCTTCCCTCTGGTCACTGGGGTTGGCAGGTTAGGGGCGGAAATGGGCAGTAGGAGCAACCGTGCATGCTTCTTTGGGCATTTCTTAAAGGGGTGATGGACCGCCTCTCTCCAGGAACTATAGGTTTTACAACTTCCGGGATTGGAGAGAGGATGCCCATGGGACTCACCAGATCCAATTTCCCTCGGGGATCGGAGGATGAGCTCCTCCCACACGCCCAGGGGCGTGGCTACCTTCACCTGGTTCAGCAAGGAGTTTTTGCCCAATGTTGCCTAGGAAGGTTTTGGCAGGAATTTCCGCCCCGTTAGTTTGTGGCCTCTGCAGGTCCTTTGTTCATAGTTGAATTTGAATATTTAAATTTACGTATTTAAATTTACGTTATTTAAATTTATGTTAATTTAATAAAGTGACCCTATTTTTAACCCATACACTGTGTCAGCGTCTTTACTCCGCTTCCGGGGCAATGAATGCTATGGGTCCTTTCTTCCAGGGAATTATATTTGGTGGGTCCCAGGACACAGTCTTTCTATGTCACAATCCCTTCATTGATGAATCTTCTCCCCTCAGAATTGAGGTTAGCTTCACTCAGCTCAATGTTCTGAAGGGTCCCTAAAGATCTGGCTTTCTTATCAAGCCTGAGATTCTTGAGACCAGAGAGATTTTACAGTGACTCCATTCCTGAGTTATCATCCTCTCTTGCTTTGTGTGTCCTTTTTTATAATTATTTTTAATTGTGTTCATTTTATATGGATTTATTGATTTTAAATTAAATACAATAAAAGAAAATATTTGTACTCAGGGTTGATCTTTAGTGCTCTCTGAGCTTGGTTGTTTTCTTGCAGAAATTTCATTACCCAATACCTCAAACAAGGATCTGCTAAACAAGCTAACAGTAAACAGCTCAACCAAAGAACCTCTAAGACCATTCCCACGAACACTGATAGGTCAAGCCCCTAAAATAACAACTGACAGAAAACCGCACTCCTTACTAGTACTGATGCTGTACCTAGTTTGGGTAATGAAACAACTTCAGGGAAATAGCCAAGCATAGAGAACAGAGGATCCCTTAAATTAAATAGAGGGGCAGCCATGCAGATACAATACATAAAAATATAAATAAAAAACTTTTTAAAAAAGTTTATTTATTGTTTTCAGATACAATTAAAAAGAGAAAAACGTCTCATAAAATCTCATACAGATCATTTCCCGTTTTATATACATTTGTAATTTGTCTTTACTCCATTGAAAAAAGAAAAAGAAAAAAAACGTACTTCTATCTAAAAGAGATAGAAACAATAAAGGATAGGTAAATTTATAAATATGTATATATATTTGTAATAAACCAATTAGGAAAAGAAAAAAATTATATACCTATAAATATCAATATGTTTAAAGTTTCCTATCGGCATTCTCTTTGTCATGTATTTCAATACGCCTATAATCTGGTACTAGATGTCATTCTGTCTTATTTCTTCTTTTAATCAATTTGTACCATTTTCCCCATTGTTTATTAGTTTCATTGTCTTTTATTCCCTTAATATCCCTTGTCATCTCATCCATTTCTTTTATATACAGGGCAGGCCCATTCAGGCAAGGCCATTCTAGTACAGTAACCTATTGGTCCTCTCCCCAAAAGTACAGATTCCTGTTTCACTCCATGCAATTGGTAATGATTTATTTTTAGAAATAACTTATTTCAGTGACCAAAATTAAGTCATTACAACCATAATCAGAAGACACCATCTCACATTATTAGCATTGCTTGTTGAATAGATAACATCTGAAACACTACTGGCTGAAATATGCAGCTTTACAAGCAAGAGGAACAGAAAATAAAGGAAAGAGAACTAGCCAACTGAAAAAGAACTTAGGCAGCAATACTTGTCCATATTGAGCCAACAGTACATCTGGTTTACATTTAATTTTTGCTTACATTTTATAAAACCATATCTTGCCACAACGATAAGCAAAATGAGGCCACCTACAATTTTTTGGGACTACATCGCACAATATTGTGAGCAACTGTTGGGGATTGCAATACACCTAATTCAAAACACTTAGAGGCTATATTTGTGGCCGCCTTATTTAGTCTGCCTGCCCATATGAGAAAATTAAATATGATATGATAATATGATACTAACCTTTCACACCTGAGATGGGTTTTTTCCCTTCCCTGTTCCCATGATATTGCTTTCATCTTGGACCCTACTGATATTTATGGCAGCCTGAAGTTTGTCTTTAGTTGATATGGTGCTTTTATTTTCTATTCAGTAAGCTCATTCTTAGACTTATTGGTGGTAGAACTGGATGTCTAGTGGGTAGCAATAGTTCTGAGCCTACTGGTCATTTTAGTATAAAGAAAGTCTTTCAGTTTGAAGACTGAAGAGCAGCTAACCAATGATGGTAATGGGTAATGATGTGGAGAAGAGAGAAAGAATAATGTCTTTCTGTGTCACTGCACAACACAAGCTTTCAGATAGTGTGTTTATTCATATTTTTAAACATGGGTGCAATGCTTTCCCTGAATTACATCTAATAGGAAGGGGGGGAAGGTTGAATAGTCCAGCAAAAAAAATGAAATCAATCTTACATACTATGCAGATTCTCAGTCATCCAAGACATGGTTGTCCCAAAGGTGCCTTTTTCAAGAGGCAGTTGAACTTTCTTTCAGAGCTGAAGAAGCTTCTTGGATGAGAAGAAAAAAGACTTCAAAGAAAAACCAGAAAGTCCAGTTGCCTCATGGAAAAAGCACTTGTGGGTTGGTCTTACATACACACATATATCTCACATGCTGCTGAGACAGATCCAGGTTTCAACTAGGGATGAGGCTCCTCTTCCCTTTCACTTGTCCCTTCTCCTAATTGGGAGAGGAAGTAGGTGAGGCCTGTGTGATAAGAGATGATTGAATCCATGAATCTGGTTCTTCCATCTGTCAAAACAACCAATCAACATAGAAGTACCATAACTGATGGATTTGCACAGGTTGGCGGCACTGAAAGTGTGCATGGATGAAAGGCCTTTGCATGAGAAATGAGACTACCATCTGTTGTGGTTAGCTCTGGCCCACCTCCTGCCCCAAGGACTGTGGATGTGGGGGAGACATCCATATGCTGCAGTCCTGTTTTGCTCCCGGTGGAATCTGCTGCTGAAGGCTCTTCTGACCAAGAAGACATGAGTGACAGGGAGGAGGAGAGTGTGGCGTACAGCTCAGAAGGAGATCAATTATCTAGCTCCTCCTTGGATTCGGAAAAAGAATTAATGATACAGCCACGCATGAGGAGAGCAATGCATAGGCAGCAACAACTGAGAGATTATTATCAAAGAAAATGAGGCCACCTGTGGTTGGGTGGGGCTGTGGTAATTAGTGAGGCTGCTATAAATAACAGCCTGTGGGTTTGGCCATTGTGGAGGATTATCTGATCGTTGTGTTTCGTGCCTGCTTTGCTGACTTTGACCTTTGCGTGCTGATTTTTCCCCACTTTGAAACTAAACCAGAGCAAAGTGTGTTTCACTTTGTGAAAGAAGAAGGACTGTGAATTGCCTCACAGCTGCAAGCTAAGTATCACAGAACTGATAAGGGACTTGTACAAATTACCAGTTTGTTTGGAGACGAGTGCTCTTTGCTATACAAAAAGAGTGCTTCGTTTATGTGAATTTTCGGTCTAAAGAACATTGTTTTTCATTTTCAAACGTGTATGTGTGTCTGAAATTGTATCTGTGCATTTTCAGGAGGATTCTACCAGAGAGCTCGACAGAACACCATCCTTCCGCTTTAAGTCAAAACAGAAGCAGTTGCAATTAAGCCAGGTTGACACCAAAATCTATCCCAGTTTAATTTCTAAACCGACCAAACAATTCAATTACCCACATCTCTCCCTCTCTCTCCAACTCCAACATTGCACACATTCTCTCTCAGAATAATATTTCATGTGTCTGATGAAATTAACTGATAGTACATAAAATGCCATAATATTTATATTTAAGATATTTCTTGCAAAAGAATGTGTGAATGTTTCCATTCTGGGAACTGCATTTTGCCTGAATGTCTTTGGCACTTTCTATCTGAATTTACAATCTCAAAGAGTCCAAAATACTCTAATTTAAGTCAGGTTTCAGGAGAAATCCACATACAATTGTATACAAATTGTATACATTTATTTCCTCCCACATCCTTTTCTTAACTTGTTTTCCCAGTCAGAAGACTGAAAGTTCGATCCTAGTTAGCAACAGATGCTGCCAAGGATATGTATATGTGTATCTTTCTCAGGATGGAGTTGGGGCAGCTGAATAGAGCTGAATGTTTACCCCTGGATGCCCTTCACTGGACGCTGTGAACTCCACCTATACATCAGGAAGAGCATCCGGCTTGTAAACACTCAGATCTATTCAGCTGCCCCAAATCCATCTCCCAAAATATATTCATACACCTATTTATTTATTTATTTATTTATTTATCTATTTATCTATCTATCTATCTATCTATCTATCTATTTATTTATTTATTTATTGGATTTGTATGCCGCCCCTCTCCGTGGACTCGGTGGGGGCTAACAACAGTAGTAAAACAATGTACAATAATAATCCAATAAATACTAAAAGTGATTAAAAAACCCATTAATATAAAAAACCAAACATACATACAGACATACCACACATGAAATTGTAAAGGCCCAGGGGGAAAGAGCATCTCAATTCCCCCATGCCTGGCGGCAGAGGTGGGTTTTAAGGAGCTTACGAAAGGCAAGGAGGGTGGGGGCAATTCTAATCTCTGGGGGGAGTTGGTTCCAGAGGGTCGGGGCCGCCACAGAGAAGGCTCTTCTCCTGGGTCCCGCCAACCGGCATTGTTTAGTTGACAGGACCCGGAGAAGACCCACTCCGTGGTACCTAACTGGTCGCTGGGATTCGTGCAGCAGAAGGTGTATATATATATTCCATTTTACAACAGCACGAAGCTTGGAAACTTCAGCCTGATGATGGTGGATGTGATTTCACCGAAACGTCGCATAAACATGCAAAATATTACACAGGGCAAAACCCGAACTCAGAACAATCTACATATATATATATATATATATATACACACACACCACAAAGACACACAGTCACATACACCTAATGATTTTTTTCCCCCTTCACTTTTTTGTTTTTATAATAGAAAGATGGCAGATGGTTTGGAATGAAAAGCATCATGCCATTCCAGAGGTGGGTTCGGACCAGTTCATGCAAACTGGTAGCAACCCACTGGTGACATCGCAATGACATCATATAACCGGTTCAGCCAGTGCCTGTCCATGAATACTGCCATCATTTTTTTTTTTTAAAAAAAGGATGGACTTTTTTTGAACTTTTTTTTGAGGAGGGTTTTCTTTTCCTGTTTTTTTTCTCCTGCACATGTACAGGAGTCAGGTTTCCAGCACTGTACATGTATTGCCACCTTATTTTTGGCTCTTTTTTTAAAAAAATAATTTTTTTTGGTGCTATGCATGCTCACACTTTGACATGGCCACACGGCATTGGAGGAAGTGAACTGGCAGGGAGGTAAGTTAGAACCCACTCCTGTGCCATTCCATCTAATTATAGGATTGGAGGATAAAGAACCCCCTTGCCTGTAATCACTGCTTCTGTGCTAAAACACCTAGACAGGCATGAAGACAAAGCATAAAACTTTGTACTTCTTTTTGAAGTTCCTCTCTGATATTTGATTCAACTGTGGGGAATTTCAAATGAAAAATGAATAAGTATGCTGTCTACTATATTCCTATTGATGCAGAACTGATACAAAGGAATATTCTTAGTTACTCTTTCTGGGTTGGGGGGAAATGAACAAACCATCCATCTGTAGAGTTTGTGAAACTTGGAATGAGTTGAACTTTTGTCTTATCTATACATTCCAGACTGCAAGGCAAAGATGAAATTGTTTTCTGGAGTATTCTAGTTTATGAACAGGTGATGTTCTTCCATTGTGTTTGAAGAGGACTTTGCCATCTAATGGGTTGTGGGCTGTAAGCCATGTTTCCACAGGTGGCTGGTAAGGCCTATATGGGCACAAAATGTTCTGCCACATGTTGGGCAGACATGTAGGCACCATTGTCACAGCATTTGCAACTCTGGCTTTGCAGAGTGCTTGCTTCTCTTCTGCTATGAATGTTCTTCTGGCCTCAGATGTCTGGCAGCCTTGGTGGATCAGCTGGTGAGCGGAATATGCAAGATGCTGTAGAAGTGTCTGCACTAATAAGACATAGAAATTTCTGCCCAAGTGAGCAACTGTTTCAAAAGAGCATCGGAGCTTTTCCTTGGCACCATCTCCTGTTAGTGGATGAACCATGAGACACTCAATACGCGTTCGACTGAATTAATTTTCCCAAACACACATGCTATTAAGCAAATGTGTAGAAATATTTAGAAGACAGTTTGAAAAGAATGGATGGAAATCAGGATTTCCTTCCTAGATTTTTTATTAATGGTTTGAGATGCTTCACTTATTAGAGGGGGGATTAGTGATTTATAACTTTGCTTCCAAATAAATAAACCATCCCTCAGTCTCATAAGAACAATATTCTGTGGTAGATAAGGTTAAAAGTTGGCATTTGTCTTAAAATGTTCCCGTAAGGTGTAAATAAATAGATAGAAAAGAGTTCTTCCATTCTTAATCAGTACCAAAGCATAATGGCTATGTGAGGATAGGAGGCAATAAGGAGCTGTTCCTTGCCTCATGACAAATCATATAATGCCATGGCAACATTGGCATGCAAGTTAACATTCCAGACATCTGAAATAAGTAGCCGCCTATTTACTTATCACTAAATCAAATACATTTTCAGGAAATTAACCCTTGCAGCCAAGAAGGAGGGATGATAATTATAGAAGCAGAGGACATGATGCATTGCTTACAATATTGTTTTTGAAACAATGGATCAATATAGGAAGAGTGAAATATGCCCTTGCCCCTCTATATAAGCATTTGGTTTTCCAGCTATGGTAATAATTTGGATTGATTCCCTAAGTCCAGAAAACAGTAAATTTAGAAAGTAAATGAATATGAGTCTGATTCAAGTGAAGAATGTAGGTAAGATTGCCCTGCCATCATCTTGCTTGACCAGATAAGCATATATTTGGCTTTCTCTCCTAGTATCAGGCTGAAGCCATTTTAGTTGGGGTCTTTGGCCTGTTGCACTTTGTGCTATTTTAAAATGTTTGCTTAGCTGTGGGAATTTTGGAGGGATAATTGCATGAGGAATGTCTGCATGTAGCCATAACAAATTCCTTCTAGATGTCAAGGCCATCCTTTGTCTTAGCACTTCTGCACCTTCATGGAAGGAGATGGGAGTTGCTGCCAAGTTGGCAGATGGAGATTGGTCAGTGTGATGGACTTGGGGGTGGGGAGACAAGGGATTGAACTTTCAACTGGGTGGAGAAACCCCTGGAACTTCAGATTTAGGTTTCTCCCAGATGTGCCAACATGGCTCTGCTGATAAACAGGAATTTTTATGAGGAATAATTTGCCTCAGACTCTGATTTGATTTCTGATGCTATTTGGAAACCATGACATCTAGTACCCTTCTTTTTTTCTCCTAGTATGAATTATTTATTCATATATTTTTTTAAAAA
Source organism: Erythrolamprus reginae (assembly GCF_031021105.1). Taxonomy (NCBI): domain Eukaryota; kingdom Metazoa; phylum Chordata; class Lepidosauria; order Squamata; family Dipsadidae; genus Erythrolamprus; species Erythrolamprus reginae. Next base: position 93,784,949 of record NC_091952.1, read on the forward strand.
TTGAACCTCCAATCCCTCCCTCCCCAAAAAGCTTCTTATCCAACCTGATCTAATTCAGTTTTGGGAGGTGCAATTTTGGAGTTGCAACCCTACTGTGGTCCATATTTGGAGACACTCTAAATACATCTTTCCAATTTGACTGGCATCAACAATATCTGCAAATCAGGATGCGGATGTGAAAGAATTGACTCTTCTTTCAGTGTAATAGTACTGGATTTAATTGCCAACTTCATTGCTAGCACATTCCTCAAGTGTGATCTTTTGTCGATGGAGCATACTCGAGGAAAAGGTTTTCTAGAAAAAGATTTCTGATAGAATAATCAATCCTGTAATGCTAGTAATTGCAAATTGTTCCAATAATCACTTTGTATGTAAATTGGCACATTATTATAATGTGAATGTCATGGCAGAGCTCTGCATAACAATGGAAGACATTAGTATCGGTATAAATTCAGTTATAATTAGTTTAATGGGGCATCTATCATTCTGGAAATTTAGATAAATGGATGGTTAAAAGATTTGCTGCATGTGCTACTTTTTCTTTGCATGTACGACATTCTCTCATTCAGCCTAAATTGCTGTGTGGCACTGATGTCAGCAATAAATGGTTCCAAAAATAAAGAAGAAGAGGCATAGAAATTAGAACATCCAGCAATAAACAATCTGAAACAATTTTGCTATTTATCTTCAACATTAGGACCATTAAAAATTGAAGCAGTGCTGTGATTCAATTTGCTTTTTCTCAGAAATATTGATCCTCATTTTCCACTAAGGAGACCTTTTGGACTGCAGCTCTGCATGGAAAATTAATTTGCATAATGTTTTTCATATATATAAGCTTACTTGCTGAAGGGTGAATCTTTGCCTGATAACATTATGGCCTCCTTTCCTGTCAATTTCTAAGGTATTACGTACATTATAATTGGAACACGACGGCACAAAACATGCAGAGGCTCACAGCATCCCAAGATAAATTAATGGCAGCAGTGATCTTAAAGAACATTTGAAATTGTCCTCACCTTTCATTAGAATGTAAATTGCAGGTTTTTATAATTAAGTGGAGAGAATAAATGTGATGGCAAAAAAGAGCATACCTTTTTAGATAGAGATATTCCACTTATGGATGCAGAGTTTTTGATGTATCTTGCTGGTTAGCTAAAACGAATGTCTAGGGGGAAAAATGGCCAACCTGCTCTTTAGTGCAGCTCAGTCAAAAAGATGCGCTTTGTGAACCCATTTGGCAGGATTAAAAAATGCCCTTTCCTGGTGTTATTTTCAACAAATGATTTCAGCAGAGTCTGAAAGTATCTGGTACAGAAAGATAGAAACATAGAAGCATAGAAGACTGACGGCAGAAAAAGACCTCATGGTCCATCTAGTCTGCCTTTATACTATTTCCTGTATTTTATCTTACAGTGGATATATGTTTATCCCAGGCATGTTTAAATTCAGTTACTGTGGATTTACCAACCACGTCTGCTGGAAGTCTACTACTCTTTCATTAAAATAATATTTTCTCACGTTGCTTTTGATCTTTCCCCCAACTAACTTCAGATTGTGTCCCCTTGTTCTTGTGTTCACTTTCCTATTAAAAACACTTCCCTCCTAAACCTTATTTAGGTTTATCTAGGTCCTCAACAGTCAGGATTCAGGCCCGGCTACAGCACGGAAACTGCTTTGGTCACGTTGATGGATGATCTCTGGTGGGCCCGGGACAGGGGTTTATCCTCTGTCCTGGTGCTTCTTGACCTCTCAGCGGATTTCGATACCATCGACCATGGTATCCTTCTGCGCTGGCTGGAGGGGTTGGGAGTGGGAGGCACTGTTCTTCAGTGGTTCTCCTCCTACCTCTCCGGTCAGTCGCAGTCGGTGTTAGTGGAGGGTCAGAGGTCGACCTCAAGGTTACTCTCTTGTAGGGTGCCTCAGGGGTCGGTCCTCTTCCCCCTGCTGTTCAATATCTATATGAAACCGCTGGGTGAGATCATCCAGAGGCATGGGGTGAGGTATCATCAGTACGTACCCAGTTGTACATCTCCACCCCATGTCCAGTCAACGAAGCAGTGGATATGATGTGCAAGTGTCTGGAGGCTGTTGGGGTCTGGATGGGTGTCAACAGACTCAAACTCAACCAGGATAAGACGGAGTGGCTGTGGCTTTTGCCTCCCAAGGACAATCCCATCTGTCCGTCCATAACCCTGGGGCGGGAATTATTGACCCCCTCAGAGAGGGTCAGCAACATGGGTATCCTCATCAATCCACAGCTCACATTAGAGAACCATCTTTCAGCTGTGGCGAGGGGGACGTTTGCCCAGGTTCGCCTGGTGCACCAGTTGCGGCCCTATCTGGACCGGGACTCGCTGCTCACAGCCACTCATGCCCTCATCAACTCGAGATTCGACTACAGTAATGCTCTCTACATGGGGCTACCTTTGAAAAGTGTTCAGAAACTTCAGATCGTGCAGAATGCAGCTGCGAGAGCAGTCATGGGCTTCCCAAGGTATGCCCATATTACACCAACACTCCGCAGTCTGCATTCGTTGCCGATCAATTTCCGGTCACAATTCAAAGTGTTGGTTATGACCTATAAAGCCCTTCATGGCATTGGACCAGAATATCTCCGGGACCGCCTTCTGCCGCACGAATCCCAGCGACCGATTAGTTGGCCTTCTCCGGGTCCTGTCGACTAAACAATGTTGTTTGGCAGGTTACAGTGGAAGAGCCTTCTCTGTTGTGGCCCCAACCCTCTGGAACCAGCTCCCCCCTGAGATTAGAACTGCCCCCACCCTCCTTGCCTTTTGTAAACTCCTTAAAACCCACTTCTGCCATCAGGCATGGGGGAATTGAGACATCTCCCTTGGGCCTACACAATTCATGTATGGTATGTTTGTGGGTATGTCTGCTTTAATAATGGGTTTTTTTAATGTTTTTAAATTATTACATTTGTCTTTAATTGTTATATTGTTGTTGTGAGCTGCCCTGAGTCTACAGAGGGGGCGGCATAGAAATCTAATAAATGAATGAATGAATGAATAAACAAACAAACAAACAAACAAACAAACAAACAAGTAAGTAAGTAAGTAAGTAAGTAAGTAAGTAAGTAATATTAATCTGCAAACTCCATGAATTAAGGTCTCACTGGAATTGAAAAAATTCTGTACATATCTGTCTATAATATATGTCTATTGTGCACAATTTTGCCTAAGATATACAGTGTATATCTTATGTGATTTATGTGAATTGTAAACACACACACAAAGAGACATATTGATATCTTAGAGTACGTGTGTGTGCATATCACTTTTAAGTAATTATTTAAAGAAAGTTAGAGAAGTGCATATTTAACCTAAAGTTAACATTCTTCTAATGCATGGGTATGCAATGTTGGCTCTTTTATGACTTGTGGACTTCAACTCCCAGAATTCCTGAGACAATCATGCTAGCTTAGGAATTCTGGGAGTTGAAGTCCACATGTCATAGAAGAGCCCATTTTGTCTACCCCTTGTCTAATGAATTCATTTGCAAATATGGGTCAGCTGTGGGAATTTTCTGACAAGCCATGGTTATAAGTTACCAGGAAATCATGAAATCATGAAGAATCTCTTAAAGAAGGAAAACAGTTTGGAACCAACTTAAGTTGTCAACATTGAAACTCCTGTTTGAAATCCTGCGTATGAATATTTACCTCTCATAACACAGAATTGCATAATTCAAGTGACAGGAAGATTAAACCAGCCGGCAACCTTTTGGGCACCAGGGACCAGTTCCATGGAGAGAGGGCATGGTTTAACATGCTGCCTGCATCTCATGGATGGGCCTTTGCTTGTTTGCGTGCCCTGTTTTCTGGCATATCGCAGCCCAATGCTGGTCCAATGCTAGACCAAGATTGGGAGCCTTGCATTAAGCTATTGCCTCTGATGTCTTTCTGTTTTACTTCTCTCTGTTTTTCCCAACCATGCTTTTTTTCCATCAATGGTGGTCCAGATGCAAAACTAAATATATTCACCATGAACACACTATGTAGGCATGTAACCTACAGGCATGTATGTCGTTCAGGATACCGCATCTCTTTTCCACCCAATCAGCAATCCCAGCATGACTATAAAAAATATTAGGACTCTGCAATAGTGCCTTTATTCGATGTCAAGGTATAACCTTAGTCTGAGCAGCCATCAGAATTTAATTTAAGGAAGAAGAAAAGGAAGGAAGGAAGGAAGGAAGGAAGGAAGGAAGGAAGGAAGGATATGGAAATCTCAATGTCATCTCCTCAAAGCTGAAAAAAAAGATGCTCAATCTTTGACCATAAAAAAACCTGGTGAATCAAGTAAGTGTGCAATAAAATGGTTATTATCAGATCTGGATATAGCATGGTGATAATGGGGAATTCTGAAAAATTATTTTATAAGGGAGTACGGTTCTGCTCAATTGTATCTGATTCCTGGAGATTGCCTAGAGAGGTCTCTGCAGTTTTCTTGGCAAGGTTTTTTTTTCAGAAAACGTTTGCCATTGTCTCCTTTGTAAGATGATAGACAATAACTAACCCAAGGTCACCCAGCTGGCCCAAGACAAGACTAGAACTCACAGTCTCCTGGTTTTCTAATCTGATACCATACACCAAACTGGCTCTCATTTTAATAAGCTTACAAGTTTTGGTACAATATAAACATTTGAGATTTCTTCACTGCTTTCTTCCTAAGTATTGTACTGTTACTACAAATGTATAATTTGTAGGCACAGTATAAATTTACACCAGAATAACTAGACACAAGAACAGTTTTTCCCCCAAACGCCATCACTTTAATAAACAAATAATTCCTTCAATACCGTCAAACTATTTTCCAAATCTGCACCATTAATCTTCTCATCATTCCCATCACTCACCTCCTCCCACAAATGACTGTATGACTGTAACTTTGTTGCTTGTATCCTTAAAAATTATATTGACTGGTTCCTAATATGATTTGATTGCTTATTTGTACCCAAACTATCATTAAATGTTGTACTTGAAGAACTTATATTTTCTTTTATGTACACTAAGAGCGTATGCATCAAGACAAATTCCTTATGCGTCCAATCACACTTGGCCAATAAAAATTTCTATTCTATTCTATAACAGAATATCAGCCTAGAGTTTAATCAATGCTTACAATAACTCAAGTTGTTTTTCACTGCACATGAAACAGTACCTTCGACTTGAATCTTCTGTGCAATGTTCAGTAGCCATAGCAATAAGACCAAGAGAAAGGTGGCAATCCTGTTTAGCTCCCTGATGTAATTAAATTGGTTTCAAAATGCCTGACTTCCTGCAAATTCTAGCTGCTAATCTGGTGTATAACTGCACACGTTCAAGCTCTTGGGGTCTAAATTTAATTTCAGAGATACTTCTATAGAATCTAATACCGGGAAAGAATGAAATAGCACTTCATGCTGACACTATTACTTGTAAAATATACTATCTTTATTATTTTTTAAATGTGGCATGCATTTAAGAGGCAAGCCTACACATTCAAATCACATCTTGTACACACTATTCTTATAGTGTCTAATTGATTGTTGATTACTTTATGTGCATTGGTCATGGCACTGAATTTAGACAGGAATATGTATCTATATAATTACATTCATCTACTACAGTGTTGGTGAACCGTTTTTGGCTCGCGTGCCAAAAGCGAGTGTACTCACGCATTTGAGCGTGAGAGTGTATCCACACCCATGCTCTTCCTTGCTGCTCCTTCATGCATTCACACAACCACCACCTCATGCTGCCCCCTACGTACGCACACAAGCCTCCGAATTCCTGAAGCCTGGTGACAGCAAAATGGCCCAACCGGAAGTTCAGAAATGAACTTCCACTTAGCCCATTTGGCCATCTTTTTTGCCTAAAGGCTTTAGGAGGCTTTCCTGAAGACTGTGGATAGTAAAAACAGCTGAAAAGAAGGTTAATAATAATAATAATAATAATAATAATAATAATAATAATAATACAGAATTGAAAAATAAACAGACGATCCGAAGTGCAGACTCTGTAAAGAAACAGATGAAACAATCGATCACATACTCAGCTGCTGCAAAAAGATCGCACAGACTGACTACAAGCATAGACATGATGCTGTGGCACAGATGATCCACTAGAACTTGTGCCGGAACTACCATTTACCAGTGGCAAAGAACTGGTGGGATCACAAGCCCAAAAAAGTGGTCAAAAATGAGCAAGCAAAACTACTGTGGGACTTCCGACTTCCGACTGACCAAATTCTGAAGCATAACACACCAGACATTGTGATCGTGGAGAAAAAGAAAGTATGGATCATCGACATCGCAATCCCAGGAGACAGCAGAATTGAGGAGAAGCAGCTAGAAAAATTAGTGAAATACGAAGATCTAAAAATCGAGCTACAACGACTCTGGCATATGCCCTTGAAAGTGGTCCCAGTGGTACTTGGCACGCTGGGTGCAGTACCAAAGGATCTCAGCGGACATTTGAAAACCATTGGAATTGACAAAATCTCCATCTGTCAATTGCAAAAGGCCACTTTACTGGGATCGGCAAACATAATTCGCTGCTACATCACGCAGTCCTAGGTGCTTGGGAAGCGCCCGACTGGTGATGAAATACGAAATCCAGCATAGTGATCTCGTTTTCTGTGTTGTACTGACATAATAATAATAATAATAATAATAATAATAATAATAATAATAATAATAATAATAATTATTATTATTATTATTATTATTATTATTATTATTATTATTATTATTATTATTATTATTATTATTATTATTATTATTGTATGCCACCCCTCTCCGGAGACTCAGAGCGGCTCACAACAACAAAACAGTACAAATCCAATAGTTAAAACAATTTAAATCAGCTGGACTGCACACACATGCATACTTGAGCTGACATAGGGCAATGCCTCATGTGCCCTCAGATATGGCTCTGTGTGCCATTCGTGCCACATGTACCATAAGTTCACCATCACTGATCTATTACCACCCCACAAGAAACAGATTTTTCAAAATTTGTTGCAAAGTTTTTCAATCTATTTTAGTCCAAAAGTCTGTTATTACACTCAGACACCGAGATCTCAATGTTTGAGGTTTAGTTGATTTCAAAACTTTGTCATCACTAGAGATTATATACTTTTTTTAATGGATATTGCATCTGGAGAGACACATCTGTGATAATAAGTAGACTGTTTAGAATAGCTGCTTAGTTTGATCTCTACTTGATATTCCGTATGCACTTCCAGTGGCTGTTGGGTTACCTGGTAATATAATTGGCAGTATATATTTAATCTTGCTGTTCAGGAAAACTGAATTACGAAGGGTCACTTCTTTCCAGACGTCTTCCAAATAATCTTATGTCATCTTCCCCAAAGAATAGTTTTAAATCTTCTTAATGTCCAAAGCATCCGGAGATGTATTTGTGAGCCATAATTTTTTCTGGCAAATGGATATGAAATTTGAAATATATGTGTCTTCATCTTTTTCATGTCTTAGACTATAATATAGTCTTTTTAAAAACCCTTGCTTCTTCAGAGAATTCCATTTGTTTAGATGACATTTTGCAAATACTGTAGCTGCCTCCAAATCATTGATTCCTTTCAAGTCCCACTCTGAAAATGAGGGAGATCAAGAGTTCATAAATGCAATATATAAATACCTCCCAGAGACCAATAAGATCACACAGAGTTAGCCTCCTCCGAGTTCCGTCAACTACGCAACCCAAGTTGGCAGGACTGTGGGGGAGGGCCTTCTCTGTAGCAACCTGGGCTCTATGGAACCAACTCCCCCCCCCCATGTCCCTATTGCTCCCACCCTACTGGAAGGACATAAAAGCCTGGCTGTGCCGGCAAGCCTGGGGGCCATGAAACTGATATCTGTCATGGCCAATTATATTGTATGTTATGTATGTGTACTGCCTTAATTGAAACTGAATCCAGTTATGGGGCTTTTTTGGGTTTACAGCTTTAGATTTTCCATATTTGACTTCTTTTTTTAATTGTATTTGTATTCTCATATTGTTGTAAGCTGCCCTGAGACCTTCAGGATTGGGCGGCATAGAAGTCGATTTAAATGAATGAATGAATGAATGAGTGAGTGAGTGAGTGAGTGAGTGAGTGAGTGAGTGAGTGAGTGAGTGGACGGACGGACGGACGGACGGACGGACAGACAGAATAAAATAAAATAAAATAAAATAAAATAAAATAAAATAAAATAAAATAAAATAAAATAAAATAAAATAAAATAAAATAAAATAAAATAAAATAAAATAAAATAAAATAAAATAAAATAAAATAAAATAAAATAAAATAAAATAAAATAAAATAAAATAAAATAAAATAAAATAAAATAAAATAAAATAAAATAAAATAAAATAAAATAAAATAAAATAAAATAAAATAAAATAAAATAAAATAAAATAAAATAAAATAAAATAATAAATAAAATAATAAACAAAATCAATCAATCAATAATAATAATGTTGAATTGGCCACACCCACTCAATAACATAATTCCACCAAGCCATGCTCACCAAATAGTAATCAAAATAAGTTCCTAACTGGCTTTGATCCAGAAATATATTTATAAAGCAGTGCTAACCTCATTTTGCTATTATAGCTCTCCCAATAGTACTATTCAATTCAGAGGATGCTGAAGTCTGTACAAGGCAGCCAGTCCTGCAATAACTGAAGTATGGAACTTGAAATGTACAAGAACATTTGAGGGCCCATAATGTGTAAGAGTCCACTTTGGATATGAAGCAGAAAATTGCATCTAGAGATCACTTTTAAGGTGAGTGGAAGAATAACAAAGGGAAACATTATCCCTTTGCTCTGTCCAAAAATAGTTGCTGGCCAGATAGCAATAGCACTTAGACTTATATACCGCTTCATGGTGCTTTATAGTTCTCTCTAAGCGGTTTACAGAGTCAGCATATTGCCCCTAACAATCTGAGCCCACATTTTACCAATCTCGGAGGGATGGAAGGTTGAGTCAACCTTGAGCCTGGTGAGATTCAATCTGCCAAACTGCTGTCAGCATAAGTAGCCTGCAATATTGCATCCTAACCACTGCACCACCATTGCTCAGATCCAGGGAGGGGGCAACTGGGCAGTGCATGTGCTGTCCCCAGAGACAGAGATAGTTGGACTATATATTAGGCATGTTTCTTTAAGATACAGTGGTACCTCGAGATACGAGTTTAATTCGTTCCGGACCTGGGCTCTTAAGTCGAGCAGCTCTTATCTCGAACGACTTTTCCCCATAGGAATTAATGTAAATAATTTTAATTGGTTCCAGCCCTCAAAAAACTCACAAAGTTAGTCTAAATTATGCAGAAAGACATGTTTTTAATGAAGAAATGTACATGTACATATAAATGAATAATGAAGTTTCTTTCACTTAACTTGTAAACTTTCTTAAACTTTTAAATTTACATATGTTCAACTTCTCTGCCACCCAATCCTGTAGGACAGAGGTCCCCAACCCTTTTTGCACCAGGGACCGGCTTTAAGCGATCAAGAGAGGAATGGGTGAATGAATGGACGGAGGGTGGGAAGGAAGGAAGGAAAGAGGGAAGGGACAGGAACAGAGGAAGGAAGCAAGGAAACTTATGAAAGGGGAGAGTAACAGAGGAATGAGTGAAGGGAGGGAGGGAGGGAAGAAGGTGGGAAGGAGAAAGAAAAGAAGAAATAGAGGAAGGGAAGGTAAAAGAGAGAAAGAAAAAGAGCAAGAAAGAAAGAAAGAAAGAAAGAAAGAAAGGGGGAAGGGACAGGAACAGAGGAAGGAAGCAAGGAAACTTATGAAAGGGGAGAGTAAGAGAGGAATGAGTGAAGGGAGGGAGGGAGGGAAGAAGGTGGGAAGGAGAAAGAAAAGAAGAAATAGAGGAAGGGAAGGTAAAAGAGAGAAAGAAAAAGAGCAAGAAAGAAAGCTGCAAGCACCCTCCCGAGCCCCCCAGGCCGGCTGCAACCTTTTAAAACACGCGCGCCGCTTCGCAGCTGTCTCCTGAAGCCGAACGCGGAAGTTAGCGTTTGGCTTCAGGAGACAGCTCCTTGGCGCTTGTATCTCGAATTTGGGCTTGTAAGTAGAACAAAAATATCTCTCCCCTCCCAGCTCTTATCTCGAGTTGCTCTTAAGTAGAGCAGCTCTTATGTCGGGGTTCCACTGTATTGCATTAGGAGAAATGTAGTGAAATTGCACTCTGGGTTTACATGTGACCACATTTGTGTATTCCTATTGGCTCTGACTCGGGATGAGGGGTAATTGGAGAGAACATTCCAGAGGGTCTTTGTCTTCACTCACTAAGCCAGCCAGCATGTAGATGCTACACCTAGAGCCTGGGTCAATTCAACCTCTTTTTACCTTCACAATGGGAAAGATTATACTACAGAAGAATCGCATCATAACTGTGAGTTATTGTGAGAATGCCTGTAATAAAATGATCTGTGATACTTTATTGTGCTGAGTTATCTGACTGGGAAAAGTCGATCTTATACCAGAATAAAGCAGCTAAACCATAAACTAAAAAAATGGACCAACTTTTAGATGCAAAGTACTGCAACAATATATTCTGAGAACTTCAAAGAACATCTCAGAAAAGTGCTACATTCATACCTTACTCATGTCAGATCACTCTTTAACTAGGCCCTACTGGTCAGATTAGTGCATTCATTATTAACATTATAGCTTCACAACCAAGCTAGTCTTAAACCAGTGAAATGAAAAGCAAAGGGCAAAACAAAAAAATATTGTAAGTATCTTGCCATCATAAACTGTATAAAAACTCTGAGTTCTATTTTACAAGCAAATGGAGGTTTGATCTTGGTGCTCCACTGAAATTGGCATGAGGCCAGTTTCCTAATTTACTGCTCTCTCAGAGTATACAGTAATTATTTGTTAGTAATAAAAACTCACAGATTCAAAATTCAAAAGTATTATGAAGGCATTTCTGGGAACAAACATTTCTATAATTTTAAGATCATCATTCTTTCATGACTGTATCTAAAATCAATATTATTTGCCTCATTATTAAGTGGGACAAAAAACTAAAATAACAAATTAATACTCGGTTACATATTTGAATGCCAAGTTTTCATTGGCAATCTATCACTGCGGATATGAATTTGAAAGCTCAACATAATTCTTAAGGAAAAGTCTTATTTATGAAGCTAAATTATTCTGCAGCTTTGCTAAATATAACAATATGGCATTATTATGGAAGTGGTGGTGAGAATCCTTATTCTATTAGGAAGATCCATAACAAAGAGGAAATAATGGGAATTTCAGGCAATAACAATCACAAAACAGTCCAGAAAGGGGTTTTTTTTCTTCTTCAAGATATATCAAAGAGTCAATCCTATATTATTTTCTCTTACAATGTCATCATGTAACCAGTGCAGAGCGAAATTGAGTCTGTCCTTGAACACACATAAGTATAACACTTGGATAAAAATAGTCTTAATAATCTTAATAAATAATAATCTTCAGATATAGCCAGAAACCAACAATGTAAAGAAGAAAATAAGTAGCAAACACTGCACAATTACATTTAATATAAGGAAAGTAACAAACAATGGAAGAAATTTCACCACTGAATGGATGATATGACTTCTGAGGGAATAACTTCAGCAATACAATGTTTGTATCTTTGTAGGGATAAATAGATGCACATACATTCAGAATTTATATTTTTTTAGAAGTTAGAAGTTAGCAGAAATTAGCAATAGAGGCAGCTGCCATATTCTTATGGAAGGCTAAATTAACTCCTTCATTTACACCATGCTAATTCTACAGGCATGGGGGAACTAAGATACCCCCAGGCTTATATAGTTTACGCATGGTATGATTGTGTTGTATGGTTTTAATATTGGGTTTTTTAGATGTTTTTAATATTAGATTTGTTATACTGTTATTATTTTGTTGTGAGCCGCTCCGATGGGGTGGGGGAGACATTAATGGAAAGAAGAATGAATGAAGAGAGGGATTTTACTACAGACTTTAAAGACTGATAAAAGAGAATGTTTGTAAATGAGGAATCCTTGATGCTCTCTGAGCTGGGAGGTTTTTTTGCAGACATTGCATTACCAAATTAGATAACATCATCAGTGTATTGATAATGTTACTTAATTTGATAATGAAAACACCTGTAAAAACCTCCCAAGCTAAGAGAACACCAAGGATCCCACTTTATAGGCTGGAGATTCCCCCATGTCTGCTAGTGCTTAAAGACCAAGTATGAACTTTCTTAGTAATCTTCCTGTTTACTGAAGTTTCTCTAGGGGATAAAAGGGATTTTCTTTATTTGCAGATAGGTAAAAGGCTGGTTTATTATTAGGTAATATTCTTAACAATTATTTTCTTTAAAAATGGCATATTTCTTCTACAGTTGCCTTTTGAGATGAATTATTACTTTCCCATTTAAAAATATTTTTTTTGTTCAGCTTTTAATTATTTTGTGACAAATAATAAAATCTTGACTATTCGAACAATAACCCTTTCCTAAAGTAAAGCAGTTCCAGACTTTTAATTTTTGCTCCTTCCCTTTTTACCTCCTTTTTTTAATGACCCAGCCAATTATTTTTTTTTAAAGAGCCAAACTGATTTTTGGAATGAGTGTGAGTAATGAAAGAAAGGCTCCTTGGTGTTGTGGTTGGCTCTGGCCCAGCTCCTGCCCCAAGGAATGTGGAGGTGGATGCAGGGGAAACATCAACATGTCATAGGCCTGTTTTATTGCTGACAGAGGCAGGTAGTGCAGTTTCCTCAGACAAAGAAGAAGGTGGGGGTGACTTGGAAGAGGGGGGCTTGGCACACAGCCCAGGAAGCCAATCTCCATTATCTTCGGTTGATTCGGATGAGGAAGTATTAGACCCACGCATGCGCAGAATTATGCATAGAAGAGACCAATTGCAGAAATATTACAGGAGATAAGAGAGGCCACCTGTGTTTGGGTGGGGCTCCAGTAATTAGAGCTGCTGATATAAATAGCAGCGTGTTGGTTTGGCCGTTGTGGAAGATTATCTGATGGTTGTTCTTCAGGACTTTGCCTTACTGTTTCCAGACTTTGTTGATTTTTCACAACTTTGAAATCAAAGCAGAGCAAAGTGTGTGTGTGTTTCACTTCATGGAAGAAGAAGGGCTGTGACGGTTCTTCACAGCTGCTAGCTAAGTACTTAAAGACTGATTAAGGGGATTGTACAGACTACCAGGTTATTTTGGGACGAGTTCTCTTTGCAATACAAAAAGGGTGCTTTGTTTCTTTTGAATTTTTGTGATAAAGAACATTGTCTTTGAACTTTCAAGTGTGTGTGTCTGAAATTTGTACCCTTGAATTTTCAGGAGACTCTTACCATAAAGCCAGGCAGAACACTTGGTAGCTCATGGTATTCCTTTTAGAAGGAAAGAAAGTTTAACTGAATCGCTTCCATGTGCTCCTTTAAAAAAAATGCACTTGGAGGATATTCCATAAAATAGGGAGTCATGGAAAAGGTAATCTTTCTAGGTACCACTAGATGGCACTATTTCAAGTAGGAGATGAGGACCACAGCTATCCTATCTGATCTATTGAGACATTTAGGTTCCCCCAGGGAGAAGAACTCCTACAAATAACCTGATTTTTCAAGAAATTTTGTCAAGAAAACTGCAGCAACTAGTCTAGGTAGGGACTATGAATCAATCTTGATGTGACGGCACACCTACTCACCTACTAATATTATTGGGGGTTTTTAAAAAAATAACCCTGCTGATCATATTTGCAACTCATATCAAAATAGTGAAGAATCAGCATTTGAGAGCCAGTTTCACAGAATGTGAAGATATGTGATTGTTAAGAATTTAATACTTAACACCAAAAGTTTTTTTTAAAAGTAAGAAATTGACCACACCTTGAAATTAGGGAAATCTAAGGATGAAAAATGGCCCAATTCGGTATGAGGGGAGGGGGGTTGTATGCATGTGCATTCCAATCACCAGCAGGGATGCCCAAACCAGGAATATTTCACCTCTGAACATGCGCCATCGAGCACAAATGGGACATATATCTGAAATATGATGCATATTTCTTTATGGATATTTTTCAGGGACATGCAGGGTAATCTGCTCAAATGGAAAAGGGGGGACATGATCGAAACATTTAAATATGTTAAAGGGTTAAATAAAGTCCGGGAGGGAAGTGTTTTTAATAGGAAAGTGAACACAAGAACAAGGGGACACAATCTGAAGTTAGTTGGGGGAAAGATCAAAAGCAACATGAGAAAATACTGTATTATTTTACTGAAAGAGTAGTAGATCCTTGGAACAAACTTCCAGCAAACGTGGTAGATAAATCCACAGTAACTGAATTTAAACATGCCTGGGATAAACATATTCTACTACGGCTTGACTTCCTGACTCCAATCCTTCCCCGCAGGGAGGCGGAACCAATGAAGATGTTCCGCCCCAGACGCCTAATGGATCCAGAGGGTTTCCAGACGGCGCTTGGGGTTATTCCAGAGGCACTCATCCACAGTTCGGCAGAGTCTCTTGCGGAGGCCTGCAATACGGCTGCTGCGGAGGCTCTCGACCGGATTGCGCCTTTGCGACCTCTCCGTGGCGCTAGACCCCGTAGAGCTCCATGGTTCAACGAGGAGCTCCGGGAGTTGAAACGCCAAAAGAGACGTCTAGAGAAGCGATGGAGGAAGAGTAGGTCTGAATCTGATCGAACACTTGTAAGAGCTTTTATTAAGACTTACAAAGTGGCGCTCAAGGCGGCAAGATGCGCGTACCATGCCGCCTTGATTGCATCAGCGGAATCCCGCCCGGCCGCTCTGTTTAGGGTGACCCGCTCCCTCCTTAACCAGGGGGGAGTTGGGGAGCCCTTGCAGAGTAGTGCCGAGGAGTTTAACACGTTTTTCGCTGATAAAGTCGCTCAGATCCGGGCCGACCTCGACTCCAATTGTAAAACAGAGTCGACTGACAACGAGTCAGTCGAGGTGACTGGGGCACGTACTTGTCCACCTGTCTGGGAAGAGTTTGATCTGGTGACACCTGATGAAGTGGACAAGGCCATTGGAGCTGTGAGTTCCGCCACCTGTTTACTGGATCCGTGTCCCTCCTGGTTGGTCTCGGCCAGCAGGGAGGTGACACGGAGCTGGGCCCAGGAGATTACCAACGCTTCCTTGGGGAGGGGAGTTTTTCCATCACTCTATAAAGAAGCGCTTGTGCGCCCCCTCCTCAAGAAGCCTTCCCTGGACCCAGCAGTACTTAACAACTATCGTCCAGTCTCCAACCTTCCCTTCATGGGGAAGGTTGTCGAGAAGGTGGTGGCACTCCAGCTCCAGCGGTCCTTGGAAGAAGCCGATTATCTAGGTCCCCAGCAGTCGGGCTTCAGGCCCGGTTACAGCACGGAAACCGCTTTGGTCGCGTTGATGGATGATCTCTGGCGGGCCCGGGACAGGGGTTTATCCTCTGTCCTGGTGCTCCTCGATCTCTCAGCGGCTTTCGATACCATCGACCATGGTATCCTTCTGCACCGGTTGGAGGGGTTGGGGGTGGGAGGCACTGTGCTTCAGTGGTTCTCCTCCTACCTCTCTGGCCGGTCGCAGTCGGTGTTAGTGGGGGGTCAGAGGTCGACTCCGAGGTCTCTCCCTTGTGGAGTACCCCAGGGGTCGGTCCTCTCCCCCTTGCTATTTAACATCTACATGAAACCGCTGGGTGAGATCATCCAAGGACATGGGGTGAGGTATCATCAATATGCCGATGATACCCAGCTTTACATCTCCACCCCATGCCCAGTCAACGAAGCGGTGGAAGTGATGTGCCGGTGCCTGGAGGCTGTTGGGGCCTGGATGGGTGTCAACAGACTCAAGCTCAACCCGGATAAGACGGAGTGGCTGTGGGTTTTGCCTCCCAAGGACAATTCCATCTGTCCGTCCATTACCCTGGGGGGGGAATCATTGACCCCCTCAGAGAGGGTCCGCAACTTGGGCGTCCTCCTCGATCCACAGCTGACATTAGAGAACCACCTTTCGGCTGTGGCGAGGGGGGCGTTTGCCCAGGTTCGCCTGGTGCACCAGTTGCGGCCCTATCTGGACCGGGACTCATTACTCACAGTCACTCATGCCCTCATCACCTCGAGGTTCGACTACTGTAATGCTCTCTACATGGGGCTACCTTTGAAAAGTGTTCGGAAACTTCAGATCGTGCAGAATGCAGCTGCGAGAGCAGTCATGGGCTTACCCAGGTATGCCCATGTTTCACCATCACTCCGCAGTCTGCATTGGCTGCCGATCAGTTTCCGGTCACAATTCAAAGTGTTGGTTATGACCTTTAAAGCCCTTCATGGCACTGGACCAGAATATCTCCGAGACCGCCTTCTGCCGCACGAATCCCAGCGACCGATTCGGTCCCACAGAGTGGGCCTCCTCCGGGTCCCGTCAACTAAACAATGCCGGTTGGCGGGCCCCAGGGGGAGAGCCTTCTCTGTGGTGGCACCGGCCCTCTGGAACCAACTCCCCCCGGAGATCAGAACTGCCCCTACTCTTCCTGCCTTCCGTAAACTCCTCAAAACCCACCTTTGCCGTCAGGCATGGGGAAACTAAATATCTCCCCCTGGGCACGTTGAAGTTATATATGGTATGCCTGTATGTGTGTATGTTAGTATTGGGGATTTTCTTAAACTTATAATATTTTAATTAATTGGATTGTATTGGATTGTTTTTCACTTGTTGTGAGCCGCCCCGAGTCTTCGGAGAGGGGCGGCATACAAATCCAAATAATAAATAAATAATAAATAAATATATCCATCCTAAGATAAAATACAGGAAATAGTATAAGGGCAGACTAGATGGACCATGAGGTCTTTTTCTGCCGTCAAACTTCTATGTTTCTATGTGCTATTCATTTAAAAGGGTTAGCATGTATTTTCTGGGGTTTTTTTTTAAGCCACTTCTAGAGTAAGTGCAGATAAGAAGCATTCCAAGCTTATCATCTGTCCCTCTGCTGAGACAAAACCCACTATAACAAGAAATCTTTGTCTCTAGAGGATCTGCTTCTATGCAGCTAATACACAGCATACATCATTTTCTCACCAATGAATTTCCTGGAAGACAACAAAGTACTCTGGAGACAAGCATATCCATCAATGGCACACCCAATAGATCTCAATTATATTAATTACAATAGACTTTCTAATGAGCGAAATGTCAAGCACTGGATCTATGCCCAATGCTAATAATTCATTCATTCCCAGCTGGCACTCTTTCACAGCCAAGCACTGATGCCTCATGCACTCTGACACCCAAACATTGGAGTGAAGTGGTTATACTTCAGCAGTAGATGTTAAAACACAAGTGGGCTATATTAATCAAACACTCCAGATTCTTCAAGTACCCAGCTAAATGCCATTTTGTGTCACCTTGCAAATGCCAGTAGTTTTACACAACAGTGGAAGGGGAAAAAGATTCAGTCAGTCAATCAATCAATATGTCAGTCAGTTTTATGCCACCCATGCATCAGATCCATGGGTATGTAGGAGAACAACTGAGGTTTTGGGAACTGATAGGTTTTACACAGTATAAAATAATGTTATGACATATTTGCTATAAATTGTGGCATGTATTTGGCCATTACAAATAAGGTCCAAGGTAGACTGCACCCAACATGTTTCCCCAAACATAAGACACTGTCTTATATTTTTTTGAACCCTGAAATAAGTGCTTGGTCTTATTGCCACGCACTCTAAAGCCCAATTGGGCTTATTATCAAGGGATGTCTTATTTGGGGGGAAACAGGGTAACAAATGGGGTCTTCTCTAAACTGTCTTTCTTTCTTTCCTTCTTTCTTTCTTTTTTCCAAGTTGGCATCAATCAATCAATCAATCAATCAATAAATAAATAAATAAATATAGCAAGCCTTGGGAGAGGAATGCAATGGAAAACTTTTCTTTTCTCAAAGTCTTTTCCTTTCCTTTCAAAATATGAATGTGACATTTTTAGGGGCAAAATGGAATTATTCTCCCTTTCTCCTTCAGCACTCAACGTCTTCTTGAAAGCTTCAAGGTTTTTCTCAGGCAGTTCTATTCAAGGTTTTATAATACAGTTCCTTTTGCCAACCCCTCAGAGGTAGTTATAACTTGTCAACCTGGAAAAAAAAAAGTCGGAG
This sequence comes from Erythrolamprus reginae, assembly GCF_031021105.1. NCBI lineage: Eukaryota > Metazoa > Chordata > Lepidosauria > Squamata > Dipsadidae > Erythrolamprus > Erythrolamprus reginae. The sequence goes on from NC_091952.1 coordinate 93,803,087, forward strand.
CCAATGGGTGTCGTTCATTGTGCTGATTTACAGGAAAGTGCAGCAGAAAAAATATAAAGAATATCATTTAGTGCCCTGCCCTGAGCTACGGCTTTTCTGAAGCAACAAAATTTACTGCCCATCTGTTCTACACCAAAATTAAAACATATCGCAATTCTTTTTTTTAACATATTCTAATATTTGTCTTGTTCCAAAGTTATTATCCTGGCTCCAAAACTACAATTTCTCTATTGCATTTGAAAGCCTCCGAAAAACAACTTTTGGCTTTGGAAATAGCTATGTCTTTTTTTTTTCATTGAAAAGGTTTTATTTTATTTTTATTCCCATACAGATATTTCGCATATTCATTATCTCATTCCTCATTTCATTCGTTTACAAAAATTTTACATATATATTCTATATTTATTTTATTGCTTTATTAGTTCAAGGTTACTTTTTTACCACCACCCCTTCCTATCTCATATAATCCTTCCTTCTCCTTCCCTTTCTTTCCTTCCTCCTTCTCCTTAAGAACTTGAAAATTAAGGGAGACTAGGATAGATCTATTTCAGCCTTGTTCTGGCCTCATCAACTAGCCATACCCTCACTGGGATTTGAACTTGTAGCCTTTGCCTTGTACGGCAGAGAATTAACCTCTAGGATAAAGTATCTAATCCCTTTATGTATAGATTATAGATTAATATATATATTAATTCCTTTAATCTATGTCTTTTATTTTTATAAGTTTTGTCTATTAATACACTTCAAATTTAAATTTTCCTTTTTTATCTTCCCCATTCCCCTTATCTCTTTCGAGTGTTATATCTGGGTTACATCATTGACTTATATTCAAACTTCTTTATTTATATTAATTTTCTAATAATCTATAAAACTTCCCCAACATATTTTAATACAATGAATCATCTTTATCTTTTAATCTTAATGTTCATCTATTCATTTCACAGTCCAAATTTTTAATTATCTGCTCATCTCCAAGAATGATTCCTGCTTTCCAATTTTGTGCAAAACAATCCTAGCTCCTGTTACTCCATTCATTATAATTGGATTGTAGTCTGCCCATATATTTGGTTCAATTTCAATCATTTCTATTTTAGTCAAAATTTCCAATGATACCCACATTGTATCTATTCTTGACCATGACAAATGTCTATTTGAGTAGAACATGCATTGTCTTTCTTCCATATTCCTCTGTCTCCATGCGTCTTGTAGTATTAATTCATCCATCATTTAAAAATGTTTTTGAAACAGACTTTCTCTGTTTTTTATTTACTTTGGTTGATCTATAATCCAGTTCTTTATCTACAATTGCATTAACATCTCCTACTATACATATATCTTCATCTTCATATTTGATTATTTTTCTAAGTAATTTTCTATAAAATTCTTCTTGTTTATCATTTGGAGCATAGATTGCTACTATCAGTACTTTCTTAAAGTTCATTATTATTTCAAACATTAATATTTTACCTTTTAGGTCTTCATATAGTCTATGGAGAGGGGTGGCATACAAATCTAATAAATAGATAGATAGATAGACAGACAGATAGATAGATAGATAGATAGATAGATAGATAGATAGATAGATAGATAGATAAATTTCTGACTGCATTTCTTGTTTAATATAAAAACACTCCTGTTTTGGATTGATCTATTAATTATATATATAATTTTCCAAGTTTCTCATATTCTAGGTATTTTCTATGTTGTTCTGTAATATGTACTTCTTATAAACAAATAATCTCAAATTTTAATTTTTATAATTTATTTACTTTCATTTTTATCACTGAATTTAATATATTTATATTTAATGAAATTATTTTTATCTCTCCTTCCATCTCTTGTATTTATTTAATGGGCTAGTTGCTCTAGTTACTTCGTTCCTTAGATTCTTTTGACCGAGTTCCTTCTCTTATTGCTCTTTCCTCCCATTCTTATTGTTTATCTTTATCTTTCTTCTTCCTTTCTTTTTCCTTTATCTGTTGAGTCTTCTTCTAAGAATTCAATATATTGATAATAAAATGACTCTGCTTTATCCTAAGTATCCAGTCTGTCTTTGTTCTTGCCAATTCACCAATTAACCTTCAGGCATTAGCCATCTAAATTTCACTCCTCTGAGATTTAGTCAAAATTTTATATGTTTTTCAAGTATCTCTCACGCTTCTGGGAATTTGTTCTGAAATCACAATTTCTTTCATCTTGTGTTTTAATGTAGCATTTCTTGTCATCTGTAAGATCTAGTTTCTCGCTGCTTTTTTGGTGAATCTAACATGTATTTCTCTTGGTAATTTATGTCTCATAGCATATCTTGTATGGACTATGAATATTTTTTCAACCTCATTCAAAAACCTCTCCCTACTTTCTATTGGGTCTGCCAACATCTCCACTATTATTTCTGGTAAATTTTCTCCTTTTTCTTCTTCAATATTTTGGAAGCATATACAATAGTCAGCATGGTCCCCCTCCATTGTTATGACTGCGCTCTCATGATTTTCCCCAGAAATCGTTGTATTCAAATTCATCTCTTCCACATTTTTCTCGGTTTTATCACTCCTTTTTTCTACTATTTGGATTCTTTATAATAATAATTAATAATAATTTATTAGATTTGTATGCCGCCCCTCTCTGCAGACTCGGGGTGGCTCACAACAATAATAACAGCATACAATAGACAAATCTAATATTTAAAAGAAGAAAAATATCTAAAAGCCCATTATATAAAACCATACAACACAAACATACCATACATAAACTATATAAGCCTGGAGGGAAATGTCTCAATTCCCCCATGCCTAGCGGTATAGGTTGGTCGTAAGCAATTTACGAAAGACAAGGAGAGTGGGGGCAGTTATGATCTCTGGGGGGAGTTGATTTCAGAGGGCTGAGGCCACCACAGAGAAAGCTCTTCCCCTGGGGCCCACCAGATGACACTGTTTAGTCAACAGGACCCAGAGAAGGCCAACTCTGTGGGACCCTATCGGCTGCTGGGATTCGTGTGGCAGAAGACAGTCTCGGAGGTATTCTGGTCCGATGCCATGTAGTGCTTTATAGGTCATTATCAACACTTTGAATTGTGAGTGCAGGCTGCGGAGCAGGCCACGGAGTGTTGGAGAAATGTGGGCCAACCTAGGTAAGCCCACAATAGCTCTCGTGGCTGCAATCTGCATGATCTGAAGTTTCCGAACACTCTTTCTTCCCTATCATTTCTTTCATATCCTTAACTTCATCCTATTTTATCATTTATTATTTTACTTCCTCCTTTACTCTCTCAAGTCTTGGTGTATTGTCAGTAACAAACAAACCTTTTTAAATTCAGAATTCATCTTTTCTTATTGTGCTGCTGCCTCAGATGTCTTATGCTTACTACCAAGGAGTGGGGAGTTACCTTCTTACTCATTTTCTACTCCATATTAATAATAGAAAAGAGTAGAAAAAACAGAAAATAAAGAATAAAAATAACAAGAAAAAAACCATCACAATCTATAGGTTCTTGTTACCTCAGTCCAGTAAATATGATAATAAAGGTCAAAAGTAGAAAAGGGTATATCAACAAGAAATAAAGGAAGGAAGGAAGGAAGGAAAATCTAGGAAAAATAAATCTCATCAAAGAGAAAAATAGGGAAAAATATATAATCTGGTCTCTTATTTGAAATGTTAATAATATAAATTTAAAAAGAAGGAATTTACTTCAAAAAAAGAGATTTTTTTTAATAAACTCCCAGACCAAACTTCACCACTCTTTTCTCTTTAAAAAAATGGGGGAAGAGAAATATCTCCAAAAAACCCCCAATGCCAATGATATGAGAACTAAGTCCCTCAAATTTCTACTTTAAGGTCTCTTCGCTATTATTTCCAACAAAAACATGTTCATGTTATTCTTCTTTGTCTATTAGATGGCAGTATTATACTCCAAAACTCAGTACATTTACTTTCAGTTTTAACTTTCAATAACCATTTTGAAAAAGAAAATGTATAGAATATAAAAATAAAAAAATTCCCAATCTTGCTTTCCAGATTTTTTTTCTTTCCATCATTCAAAAGTCTTTTCAGGTTTTTAATTTTCTGGTCTCTAATTGTCTGCCACTGTTATTTGAGTGTAGCGATAGCCATTTTTCTGCTCTGCTTCACTTTTCTCCAAACTTTTTTTCCAAATTCTTCCTTAAAGGAAAGCCACTTTAAAAATAGGGTTCTTGTTTGCAAGATCAACATAAAAATATCTCAACAAGATGGTTTGCTGTTCCTCACTTGTTCAGAGTGGTCGCCCCAACTTTTGACAGCTCAACAATAGCTATGTCTATACAGTGGTACCTCTACCTAAGAATGCCTCTACTTACGAACTTTTCTAAATAAGAACCAGGTATTCAAGATTTTTTTGCCTCTTCTCAAAACCATTTTCCACTTACAAACCTGAGCCTTCAAAACTGTAACCAGAAAAGGCAAAGAGAAGCCTCCGTGGGGCCTCTCTAGGAATCTCCTGGGAGGAAACATGGCCAGAAAAGGCAGGGAGAAGCCTGTGTGGGGCCTCTCTAGGAATCTCCTAGGAAGAAACAAGGCTAGAAAATGTGGGGAGAATCTCCTGGGAGGAAACAGGGCCTGAAAAGGCGGGGAGAAGCCTCCATGGGGCTCTCTAGGAATCTTCTGGGAGGAAACAGGGCCTCTACCCTCCCTGTGGTTTCCCCAATCGCACACATTATTTGCTTTTACATTGATTTCTATGGGAAAAATGCTTCTTCTTGCAAATATTTCTACTTAAGAACCTGGTCATGGAATGAATTAAGTTCGTAAGTAGAGGTACCACTGTAGTTACATGTTAAATTATTGGCTGAGGTCAAAGACAAAGAAAAATACATTTTAAATAGATATCTCAGTCTATGTTGAAAGATTATGGAAAAGAAACGTAATTGTTGTTACGCGACTTGGATCCAAAGAACATGATGAGATGAGAAGTCTTGCTAATACAAAACAGAATCCCCTTAACTCTGCCTAAAATGTCAAAGAGGAAAAAATAGATTTGTTCCAACTTCAAATAAGCAAAAATACAGCCAGAAACCAATCAATCTAGGTCTTTCTCTCTGCCAGTTCCAGAGCTGCTTCTGCCCTTCAAGAAAAACCACAAGTGGAAGCATCTTCACAAACATGAAATGCAATGAAAATGGCTTCAAAAAAAATGGCAAAGCATTAAAGATTACTATTAGCCTATACAACATTGGCTAATCATATTTCAAATTGGACAGGAAGCATAAACAGCTGAGATGGCGCAATAGGTAGATGGCTGTACTGCAGGCCACTGAAGCTGACTATAGATCTGTAGGTCAGTGGTTCAAATCTCATCACCTGCTCAAGATTGACTCAGCCTTCCATCCTTCCAAGCTGGGTAAAATGAGGACCCAGATTATGCTGGCTCTGTTAAAAAATGCTATTGCTAACATGTTGTAAGCTACTCTGAGTCTCAGGAGAAGGGCAGCATAAAAAATCGAATGAATGAATGAATGAATGAATGAATGAATGAATGAATGAATGAATGAATGAATGAAATAAAGTGACAAAAGAAAAAAGTATGAGATCATCTCCATCCTCAGTTGACTTACTAGTTTAGTTCTCTTTCAATCTGTACAAGAGTTACAGAAGAAAGAATATTGGTCAAATACCAGGACACTTGATTGGTCTCTATAGCTAGTCCTTAACTTACAACAGTTCCTTTACCATTCAAGTTACAATGGCACTGAAAAAAATTATCTTAAGACCATTTTGCACACTTAGGACAATTGCAGTGTCCTTTGGTCATGTGACTAAAATCCAGCTACTTAGCAATTGTATCATATTTATAACAGTTGCAGTGCCCCAGGGTCATGTGATCACCTTTTGTGACCTTCCAACAAGCAAAGTCAATGGAGGAAACCAGATTTGCTTAACAACCACGTTACTAATTTTACAGCTGCAGCGATTCATTTAACAAACATGGCAAGCAAGGTCGTAATATGGAGTAAAATTCACTTAACAAACATTTCACTTGGCAACAGAAAATTTTGGCTCAATTGTGGTTGTAAATCAATGACCACCTGTATTCCCCAAAAGGCATCTTGAATGTAAAAAAATTGATCCTGCCAAATCAAATGACATTTGGGGGCAATACTTTATATAAATTCAAAACCTGTTTTGCAGTAGGCATATTGCTGGTTCTAATTAATAATGGAACTTTTTTGTGTTTGTTTTTTTCTAGTTCAGTCATTGAGGCACCATCTTTTCCAATATACATATTAACAGTACCAAGTGAGATGGAAAATGAATCCCTTGATCAATGATATCATATCCCTGGACAATATGATTATGAGTGTTATTTACATAAAAGTCTGACAAAGAGCATTAACAGGCTAAGCTGGATATTGCCAGCTGGATACATTTTCTAAGTGTCAATAGCATTTCCAGTTTCTTAATCTGCGGTTCAATGTCTTTATCATCAAAGGAAGAAATAATAGCAAGCTGATGGTTTGGTCCAAATTATAAATCAGATGGCTCCAGCTTTCACATCACTGGGGGATTCCAGGAACAAAGAAGCACGACAGCAAGCTGTAGCATCTGACATAATTCAGTATAATAATTGAAATAATCCTAGCTCAAAGAATATATTGTCATGTCCTATAGGCAAGGAATATTGTACGCCATCCAGAGTCACTGTGTGAGTTGCATAACCATTAAATTTGTTTAAATAATAAATAAATAAAATAAGTAGGCTTTATAATGTGCTAAAGATTTCCAGTGTTAGAATCTTTTCAGTTACTTGAAACTGTTGAACTTTGGACCTCAGGAGAGATAAATCCTAATGCATTTAATCTTAAAATTTAAATGCAGGTAGTGCAAGAACCACTCGTTCAATGATTGTTTGAAGTTATGGTGATAGCAATAGAAATAGCACTTAGACTTATAGACCACTTCACAGTGCTTGACAGCGCTCTCTATGAGGTTCAGCATCTATGTCCTCATTTTACTGACCTCAGAAGGATGGAAGGCTGAGCCATCCTTGAGCCTAGTGAGATTTGAACTGTCTACTTGCAGACAGCTGGCAGACAGCAGAAATAGCCTGGGTACTGCATCATAGTTCCCTCTAAGCTGAGCAGTGAGCAATCGCTCACTTAAAAATCATCATCAACTCAGAGTTTTCCAAACCTGCCCAGAAGCCGAGAGAGAAAAAGTGAGAGGGAAGGAGAGAGGAAGAGAGGAAGAGAGAGAAACTATACTTTTCCGCCCACCCCCCCAAAAAATTAGAGGGAACACTGTACTGCATTCTGAACACTGCCCAACCATGGCTCTTGATGCTAAATGAGTATTTGATACCCCTAGTACCTGAGGTTATAGCTACGGAAGTGCCTCTGTAGTCATGTGATCAAAAGTTGGATTGTCAGGCCCCCAAAGCCTGCAATCACAGAGTTGCTTAAATTCACCTCCCTAGTTTTGTCTATATCCTCTCCATTTCAGCCCTTTTGGTAATACTGCATTTGCTGCCCCTGTTGCCCCTGTTGCTTATTAGCCCTGCCATCCTTGCAGGCCTGCCACCCTTGCCATCCTCACCTGACCTTCACTATTTTCCTCCATTATTTAATTATTTATTGGATTTATATGCCGCTCCTCTTTGAGGACTGGGGCGTCTTACAACATATAAAAGAAACAATGTGAACATCCTAATCCAATTAATTTAAAACTATTTAATCTAAAAAAAATGTACATGAATAATTATTAATAATTATAATCAATTATTGCTGTCCACACAACAGACATACACACACTTATTAGGCAGGGGGCTAGAGTCTAATGGCTCCAAGCCTGGCGACATAGATGACTCTTGAGTCTCTTGTGGAAGACGAGGAGGGTGGGAGCAGTGCAAACCTCTTGGGGGAGCTGATTCCAGAGGACCAGAGCCCCCACATAGAAGGCTCTTCCACTAGGCCTTCCACTGTCTAGTTGATGGGATCTGCAGAAGGCCGACATTGTGGGACCTAACTGGTCACTGGGATTCATGCGGCAGAAGGTGGTGCTGCAAGTACAGTAGTACCTCTAGATATGAGCTGCTCCACATGCGAGTATTCCAAGATACGAGCCACGAGGGGAAAGAAATTTCTTTTCGAGACCCAAGCTCAAATTCGGGATATGAGCCGAGCTTCCACTAGGTGGCGCAAGAATCCTTGCTTCTGGTTATCTCAGAGGGGAAAAACAAAGTCTAAAGCCATTTGTTCCAGATACGAGTTGTTCGACATACAAGCTCCCTTCTGGAACGAATTAAACTCGTATCTAGAGGTATTACTGTAATCTGGTCTGATGCCATGTAGGACTTTATAGGTCCATTGCTGATTATATATGACCATTTTCTGAAATGGTATGAGGGCTTCTTGACTGAACAGGGAATTGAACTAGAAGACTTCCAAGATCCCTCCCAACTCTGTTATTCTGCACTTGGCCACTTGACAGCCCTTAAAACTGTGAGGATGTTTTAAATCTCTCCACCTGCTTATCTGTCTTCCTCCACCTTTTGTATGACCTCTCCTTGTTGTGTCTTGCCTGCCTTGTTGTTTTGTGCATTCCGAACATGCCGCTGCTGGTTCTTAACAAGGCCACATGTGACTGGGAAAAAGAGCAGGCACAGTCATGGGGGAAATTATTATTATTATTATTATTATTATTATTATTATTATTATTATTATTATTATTATTATTGTTATTATTATTATTATTATTATTATTATTATTATTATTATTTTATTGGATTTGTATGCCGCCCCTCTCCGTAGACTCATAGACTCGGGGCGGCTAACAACAGGGATAAAAAACAGCATGTAACAATCCAATATTAAAACAACTAAAAAAAAACTCATTATAAAACCAAACATACATACAAACATACCATGCATAAATTGTAAAGGCCTAGGGGGAAAGAGTATCTCAGTTCCCCCATGCCTGATGGCAAAGGTGGGTTTTAAGAAGCTTACGAAAGGCAAGGAGGGTGGGGGCAATTCTAATCTCTGGGGGGAGTTGGTGCTTGTCCTTCCAGCAGTTGCCTTGCAAAAGGTCAGGCTGGGCATGATTCAGTAGTAGAGACAGGAAGAAGGTGGCAAAGGTCAACTGGCAGCAACATGGGTGATGAGGGTGACAGGATGAGCAAGGGAAGGTCAGCAAGGCAAAGATGGGATGGCAAGTGTGGGGAGCTGAAGAGAAGGCAGTCCCTTACATTACCAAAACTTTGGGCCTGGAAAACACCAAGCCAAAAGTAAGTTTGATCAGTTTGGATCTTCTGTTTTTAACAGAATATTTGGTTAACAACAACACCTGCGACTGCTGTGATACTGTCCTTAAGCAATGCAGTGATGTAATATTGTGCTTTATGACTGTACCACTTAGTGATGGAAATTTTGGTCCCACTTGCTGTTATAACTAGAAGTTTACCCATAAGTAGTGATGGGCGAACCCAACGGTGTTCGGGTTCAGCAAGTTCGGACGAACTTTATGCAAAATTCGGACGAACCCGAACCGAACCTGAACTTGAATCCGAACGGGAAATCCCTCCCACAAAGAGATTCCGGGGGCGGAGTTTTGACGTCACCGGCAGATTGCTAAGGATGCCAAGGTGATCACTTCCTGGATTCCATGGAATCCAGGAAGTGATCACCTTGGCGTCCTTAACAACCTGCTGATGACGTCAAAACTCCGAATGCCAAACACGATCCTGAACTTTGCCCAAAGTTTGAAAAAATTTCGGGTTCGTGTTCGGCATAACAAACACCGCAAAATTCGGAATGGATCCGAATTGTGCGGGTTCAGTTTGCCCATCACTACCCATAAGACTTCATGACTGGTGATCAAAAACTGCAAATTTGGGCAGTCATTAGGCAACTTCCTTTCCATCCAATGGGCAAGTTAGAGTCTCCGACCAGATTCCTACTAGTTGTTACTGTAATCTTTGCTCCAAGGCAAGCCATTCCTCCATCTCGTGCTTCCTAAGTCCAGAGACCAATTTCTCTTTCATTGTCTATTTGTTGGGGCAAACAGGTTAGTTCACCTAAGTGGCAAACCCTACTTGAAGTGCCTCTATTTAGCAGGATCTCTGCAAGCCCAGTATTTCCTTCATTCCAGGCAGCTGGAGAGATATACAGAAATGCTCCAAATTCCACAGTCAAAGTTTTCGAAGAGAACTGGCAAAGCCACCATTATGTTCAACAACTACTTCTAAATCGCCATCACATTTTAAGATTGGTATTATTAGTGATAAGATTATTTCTGTTAATATGATCATTTCAGTGAAATAACATTAGCATGCTATTTCTGGACCAGCTTCATTATCATTTTCAAGTTGCTGCTCTTTTAATTTCTAACAAGGGTTTTTCAAAGGTGTGATATGAGTGAAAGAAACAAGCCCGAGGTACTTTTGTTAATGGATAATTATCATCTCTTTTCCTTCAGATTTAAACGTGGGCAATTCTACACTTCATAAATACTTCCCCTTTTCATTACATATGTAGCCCAGATGTTACCTAGCTTGGCACATGTGTCATGGAAAATAAAATTTCCACTCAGGAAAAAACTGTCTCTGCTATAATGGAATTTTCTGAATTTTATGCATCACATTCTTAAAGAAGATCCATCTATTAGCACTGTGCATGCTTCACAAAAGATTCAGAAGTGCTCCAAAACTTGCACAAACACTTTTGTGCTTCTTGAAAAATTAGGAATTCAGAGTCTTCCTTTTCACATGAGCCTGATATATGGTGTGGCTGCTTTACCAATGGAAATTCTCATCCCAACTGAGGGAGATTGAGGATTTACATACATACATAAACAAACATACTGGCTAAGATTTAAAATTTTAATAAATCGATTTTAATTGCTCACATTTTATATTTAATTGTTTCAAAGCTTTATCTTCCTTGGACTTGCTTTTGTGCTGAAGAGCCAGGGCCACCATCAGGAATTTTGGGGCCCCATACAGCCTAAGTGTCTGCCCCCCCGCCATTTTAAAACTATTTTAAGTCTCCAAGCCACTCCATCCCCCGGGGATCATTTCCCGCTTCACGCCAAGTGAGACGGTCCCATAGGCCAGTGTTTCCCAACCTTGGCAACTTGAAGATATCTGGACTTTAACTCCCAGAATTCCCCAGCCAGGCTGGCTGGGGAATTCTGGGAGTTGTCCAGATATCTTCAAGTTGTCAAGGTTGGGAAGCACTGCCATAGGCTATTTCAGGAACTGGGTTAAGCAGATTGTGTGGACTCGTCCAGGATAAAGAAAGAAGTGGGAGTGACAAGGGAAAGAAAGATCCTCCTGGCATCGGTCAGGCGGAGCGAGGCTTATTTATGGCTCCTTGGCACTTCTCCCTTCTTATTGACAAAAAACCATGTACTTTCTAGTGAGGGGGGAGGGGAGGGGGATCCCACACCCGGCAGCCACCGGCGAGGAGCTGGAAAGGACGAGGGGAGAGAAAAAGCAGGGTACCAGCAGTCAGGCGGGTGTCTTGAGGGGGCACTCCCATCTGGAAGGAAGGAAAGAAAGGCGAGGGCAAGCTAGGAAGGAAGGGTAAAAGGGGAGAGCAAGAGAGGAATGGGTGAATGAATGGACGGAGGGTGGGAAGGAAGGAAGGAAAGAGGGAAGGGACAGGAACAGAGGAAGGGTGCAAAGGAAGCAAGGAAAGATGAAAGGGGAGAGTAAGAGAGGAAGGAGTGAAAGAAGGGAGTGAGGGAGGAAAGAAGGGAGGAAGGAGAAGGAAAGCAAGAAATGGAGGGAGGGAAGGAAGGAAAGAAAGGGGGAAGGGACAGGAACAGAGGAAGGAAGCAAGGAAACCTATGAAAGGGGAGAGTAAGAGAGGAAGGACTGAAGAGAGGGAGGGAAGAAGGTAGGAAGGAGAAAGAAAAGAAGAAATAGAGGAAGGGAAGGTAAAAGAGAGAAAGAAAAAGAGCAAGAAAGAAAGCAAGAAAGAGAATGAAAGAGAAATAAAAAGAGAGAGGGGGAATGAAAGAAATGGAAGGAGGGAAGGAAGGAGAGAAAGAAAGAGAAAGAAAGAAAGCAAGAGAAAGAAAAAAAAGAATGAAAGAGCAAGAGAGAAAGAGAGAAAGAAGGAAAAAGAAACAAAAGAAAGAAGGAAAGAAGGAAAGAAGGAAAGAAAGAAAGAAGGAAAGAAGAAAAGAAAGAAAGAGAATGAATGAATGAGAAATAAAAATAGAGAGGGGGAATGAAAGAAATGGAAGGAGGGAAGGAAGGAGAGAAAGAAAGAGAAAGAAAGAAAGCAAGAGAAAGAAAAAAGAATGAAAGAGCAAGAGAGAAAGAGAGAAAGAAAGAAAAAGAAACAAAAGAAAGAAAGAAGGAAAGAAAGAAAGAAGGAAAGATAGAAGGAAAGAAAGAAAGAAAGAGAAAAGAAAGAAAGAGAAAAGAAAGAAAGAGAATGAATGAGAAATAAAAATAGAGAGGGGGAATGAAAGAAATAGAAGGAGGGAAGGAAGGAGAGGCTCACTGAGCAGATGCATAAAAAGAGGGACCTTGCCTCCCCCTCGCGCCTTGCCCTTCCCACCCGGCCGGCCGCGCGCACTTACCTGCTCCCAGCGCCAGCAGCAGGAAGGCGAGCGAGTAAGCTAGCGTCTGCCCAAAAGAAGCCATTGGCTCCGGGCGGTGCGCGGTGTTCACGCCCCCCCGAATCCCCGGCCCAGCACCTCCGGAGGCCGAAAGGCGCTGATCTCTTGCCCTCGCAATCCTTGGGGGACACACAAGGCCGGCGGAGAAGCCGGCCAGGCTCAGTCCTCTCCCGGCTTCCCCAGCAGCGCGGCTTGGCTTCCGGAGGGCCAAGTCACCCCCACGCTTTCTTCCGCGGCTGCGATCGGGGCTCCCTGCCTGTCTGCCGGCCTCCCTGCCTTCTTTCCTCGCAGGGGTGGGAAGAAGGTGCAGGCCGCAGTCAGAGAAGCTCCGCAGAGGTGAAGTTTGGCGAGGTGTCTCTGGTCCTTTTGCTTTCCTTGGCGTGCTTTTCCCCATCGCAATCTGGGTTGGGGAGTTTTTGGCAGGCACTGCCCCCCCCCATTTTCCAATTTGCCCGGGCCCGTGACGCCACTCCCAGTAGTACTACCCTATCGGCGGCCCTGTGAAGAGCAATATATAAATAAAATTGGAGCTTGCAGCAATCATGCCATGCTGACTCAAAATTCTGATTTTTTTGTGTTACTGATTTATCTTGCTTTTAAGTATTGTAATCCTCCGGTTATATATATATATGAATAAATAATTTTTTAAAAAAATATTAAGGAACTGGACAAAAGGGATTTAAAAAAAATTCCTTTCTGTTTTACTTCTCTACCCTTTCTTTAAATTCTCTAGCATTCTCATCTTCTGAAATTTCAATGTAACTGATTGTTATTCCCCGTTGATTGATCAGGAAGAAGAATCTTCATCTGGAACTGTTGTGGCTGTTTAGCCAAATGGCTTTCTTCTCTGCAAGTTATTGATGTAAGTATGTATTTAGTTGATTGAGGAAAGATTGGTGTCTTCTCTTAAGAAACTTAATATTTAATGATATACCTTGACTCCTTTCCAAAATCTTCCTATCTTTCCCCATGCTTCTTGGCAAAGTTCAGCAATGCATAAATAGAGATTAAATTTAAAAGAATATATTCTGCATTATTTTTTAAAAAACCAAGAAAGGAAGGAAAAGAGGGAGACAAATGCAGTGTCTATGGAGATTCTTGGTCACCCAGTTCATCGTTGTCCCAAAGATGTTTTTTCAAGAGGCAATTAGAGTTTATTGTTTTTTCTTCAACTTTGACTGGATGGTGTTGTGGTTAGCTCTGGCCCAGCTCCTGCCCCAAGGAATGTACAGGTGGATGTGGGGGAGACATCCACATGCCGCAGACCTGTTTTGCTCCCAATGGAATCTGCCGATGAAGCCTCCTCTGACCAAGGAAGCATGAGTGACAGGGAAGAGGGGAGTTTGGCAGACAGCCCAGGAGGAGATCAATCATCTGTATCATCCTTGGATTCTGAACAAGAATTAATGACACATCCACACATGCGTAGAGTGATGCATAGGAGACAACAACTGAAGGATTATTACAAGAGAAAATGAGGCCACCTGTGGTTGGGTGAGGCTCCAGTAATTAGGGCTGCTGCTATAAATAGTGGGTTTGGCTGTTGTGAAAGAGTATCTGATCGCAGTTCTTCAGGAATCGTGTGTTGCTGTTTTCTGGACTTTGTTGATTTTTCATGACTTTGAAACCAAAGCAGAGCAACGTGTGTGTGTGTGTGTGTGTGTGTGTGTGTGAGCCTTACTTCGTTGGAGGAAGAAGGGGCATGAAGTTTCTTCACAGCTGCTAGCTAAGTACTTAATGACTGCTTAAAGGAAATTGTACAGACTACCCGGTTGTTTTGGGACGAGTGCTCTTTGCAATATAAAAAGAGTGCTTAGTTTATTTTTAATTTTGTGATAAAGAACATTGTTTTGAATTTTCACATGTGTGTGTGTCTGCAATTTGTACCCTTGAATTTCCGGGAGGCTCCTACCAGAGAGTCCGGCAGAACAGATGGTAGGGAATGGAAGGATTTGTATTCTTGTTGCCCTTGTGTACAATTTTGGAAAAGGATTTCCTGCCTTTGAATCATTTTACCTTACAACCAGATTGTTCACTAAACATGGACTATAAACAATATAGTCTTTCTCTCTCTCTCTCTCTCTTTCTCTTTCTCTCTCTCTCTCTCTCTCTCTCTCTCTCTGTGTGTGTGTGTGTTGGGCATTGTGCAATGGCACCTTTGTGGTGCCATTAAATCAGGCCCAATTTTTTCATTTTTTGGTTAAAAAGAAGATGCAAGGATCTTATTAATTTTCATAAGTAGACTCCTTAAACAAGCCAGGTTGTTAAGTAAGTCATAATATATTTTACAACCTTTTTGAAGTTTTTAAGTGAATTACTTCAGTTGTTAAGTGAATTGTGAGGTAATTAAGCAACTCCAAGTTATCCCATAGACTCTGCTTGTCGGAAACTAGGAAGGTCACAAATGGTGATTGTGTGATCCAGGATGCTGCAACCATTGTAAATACATGCCTCTTACCGAGTGTCCAAATTTTAATCATGTGATTGATTAAATGATTGTAAGTGTGAGGACTGATTGTAAGTCAGGGTTTTTTTTTGTATGTTCAAAGATTTGCTAAACAAATGGTTGAATGTCAAAGTCTAATGTGAATCAAAATAGATAAATTCTTTAAGCCCTGTGTAGATTTTCCTTCAAAGTGCAACATAATTCGTGAAACATAATTCTATAAAAATAGCACCACGTTCACAAAAAGGTTTATCTCTTTAACCATTTAAAACTAAACAACAGTGATAGCTTCCTTAAATGATGTCTGATACTCTTTCTTAATGCCTGGGCAGTTTTATTCAGGTGGTGCAGGCAGTTTTTCAAACAATATAAATTTTTTAAAAGCAATGATACCCTCAGTAAAAGAGATGGTGCAGATCAATAATGGAAACTTTTTCAAAAAGCTATACTGACCCTAGAGACATTTTCTTAATTCTCTCTTTAGAGGTATCTTAAAAGTGAAAGGGCCAGACAAAGCAAGAACTTTTACATAGCCCAAACTATGTCAGGATAGATAAAGAATCTGCTCAGCAAGGACAGACTTGCAGAAATGCTATCTAATCCATTCAGTATTATAACAAAAATAAACATCCTGCTGAATTATATTGCTAAAAATACTGGCAAAAAAAGGCAAGAGTTCTAGTTAATTGTAAGGGATCATGTCAGATGAGTCCTGAAATATTTGCATTCCCTTCTGTACACTATCCTTTTGATCCAAGTGGATTTATGATTACCTTGCCAATTGATCACCACATCAGACTTCAAAGTTCTTCACAAAATCTTACAAAATACCAGAAGCCACGCATAACTCCTACATTTCATTAGATTTTATCATTACCAATAGAACTTAAGCATTGATTTCTAATCAAACAGCTGCATGTTGGATGCATAGTATAAACTAGCACATAGTATCTATTTCATTTATAGCATATCAAGTGTTCTGTCTGGGTTTCCCACACCTCAACACCAACTGGAAAAAACAGCCAGACACTCTGGTAAAAGCAAAAGTACTTTATAGCTGGAAAAAATAAACACAGAGGAAAACCTGTTCTTCCCAACAGACAGGCTATAATACTTTACAGCAGAGTCCTGATGTCCAGACAATACAGCAAGCTTCTTGCTGGCACACCCACCCCAAGGTTTCAGTAGTCAAAGGCACAAACCAGGATTCCAAGACGCCAAAGTTCACAGCCAGGTCCCAAGACTCTCAAAGATAAAACTCCACAAGCCAGGAAGGGTGGGTCTGCCTTTTAGCCTTTCCAGAGAGCACCACACCCAAACCCAGCTGTTGCCTCTTTAATGCTGAAAGTACCTAGCCAATTGGTCCCTTCGCTGTGTAGCTCTTCTCTGTCGCAGATCAATTATGGCTTGTGCATTTTCCTCTAAGGAATCCAGGCTGCTTGCTGGGGAGAGCTCCCTCTGGGGGGACTCTGGCTGTCCTCCCTCTTCTTCAGCCTGGGATTCCTCCTCCTCGTCTGCCTGCACCTCCTGTTCCTCATCCTCTCCCTCTGAGCTGGAAACCGACAGAAGATCAGCCGTTCCCTGAGGGGCCTCAGACGGAACCACAACAATCAAGTATAGGGAGGAAGGGAGTCTGTTTGTCTGAATCAATCAATCCTGGTTAATTTAAATTGGAAAGCAAGATTTGAAGAGGCTGGGGGTTTTTTCCTTCCTTCCTTCCTTCCTTCCTTCCTCCCTCCCTCCCACCCACCCTCCCTCCCTCCCTCCCTTCCTTCCTTGGATGAAAGTAGCAGGGACTGTGACACTTTGAAAGATATTAAGCTTGCCAAGTTTCAACTTCATAGTGCACTGTCAAAATTTTCATGCAGTACATTTTAAAAATATATTTCCCTGCATCTACTTTAAAGCAAAGATAGCAGACGGGAAGAAAGACCAGACTAGGAAATTTCATACTATCCAGCACAAAATTGTAAATAAGATGCCAGATGCTAGTACCCTTGAAAATATAAATTTCCCAAAACTCCTCAAAAAGTATGTTCTTGTCTGATATACTTCACTTGAAGAATTAACCTGAAGAATAGAGAGTCACTTGAGAGTAATGATGAAGATGTTGGCCTAGAAATCAGAAGTCCATGAGTTCTACTCCAACTTTAGGCATGAAAGTCAGTGGATGACTTTGTGTCAGTTATTCTTTCTCAACCCAATGTACTTCACAGCATTCTTGTGGAGGAGAAATAGGAGAAGGATGAATACTACGATATCTATGATGTCATAGATATATTGCCCAGCTTGAATTATCTATAAAGGTGGGACAAAACAAATTTTCATTGAAGAATAGCAATAGCAATAACACTTAGACTTATATACCATTGAGATTTGAATTGCCAAATTACTGGCAGTCGGCAGTCAGCAGAAGTAGCTTGCAGTACTGCTTTCTAACCACTGCACCACTGTGGCTCATGACCATTGACTTGCCCTGGTGGGTTTAGGTGTTTTTCCGCCTTTATCACTGAAGTATACTTTGAACGGGTCCAAAGACAGGCTACAAGAATGGTGGAAGGTCTTAAGCATAAAACGCATCAGGAAAGACTTAATGAACTCAATCTGTATAGTCTGGAGGACAGAAGGAAAAGGGGGGGCATAATCAAAACATTTAAATATGTTAAAGGGTTAAATAAGGTTCAGGAGGGAAGTGTTTTTAATAGGAAAGTGAACACAAAAAAAAGGGGACACAATCTGAAGTTAGTTGGGGGAAAGATCAAAAGCAACATGAGAAAATATTATTTTACTGAAAGAATAGTAGATCCTTGGAACAAACTTCCAGCAGACGTGGTAGATAAATCCACAGTAACTGAATTTAAACATGCCTGGGATAAACATATATCCATCCTAAGATAAAATACAGAAAATAGTATAAGGGCAGACTAGATGGACCATGAGGTCTTTTTCTGCCGTCAGACGTCTATGTTTCTAAGTAGGAGAGGTAGAGATGGTTGGCAATGTTTGTCTTGACTTGGAAAGACTTTATCATTGTTACAAGTGTATGTTGTGTTAACCGGAGATGTGTTAACTGGAGGTAAGGCAGGGACTACGCGTGTGGTGGTAGCAGGAACTATTGAGGCCAAAATGGCAGATCAAATACCTGACCCTTCCTAATGTATCTTCTACATTTCATATACACATAAAAAGGAACAGGGTTTGTATTTCCCACTTGTACTCATACCCACAACTTGCAGATCACCATTAATGGCAATATAAATGTGCATTGAATTTCATTCCAGTCTCTACACATCTACATCCCAGTTTATCCCAGTTCATTGCACTGAAGACACAATTATAGACAATCCAATATCAGGCGCCCGACCTCAGTGTCAATTGAAAGGCATGAACTAGTTCATATTGCCACAAAATCACTTTTGTGATTAAAAAAAGGAATAGAATAATAAAAGCCTGAAAGGGCAATGGGTTCAAATGCTATTTGAATTATTGCTTTAAGTTACAGGTGTTTTATTCCATTCTTGCAGTGCTATTACTATACTGTGTTGGAAGCACTGAAGTGCTACTGGGATGAAAGGATTTGCTGATGTTCCTCGGAGGATACCCAGTTGGGGGTTCCTTTCATGTCCCTATGAAATTGCCCATCAAATTGGTACCCATTTATCTACTCACAGTCGCCTGCTTTTGAGCTGCTGGGCTGACCATAACTGAAGTGTATGACAGGAGTTATGTGGAACCTTTCTTTAATTAAGTTTTAAAAGAATGCTCATGTAACTTAGGAAGCACAATGGTTAGAATGCAGTATTGCAGGCTAATTCTGCTGCCTGCCAGCAGTTCAATTCCGACCAGTTCAAGGCTGACTCAGCCTTCGATCCTTCCTTGGGGGCAATATACTGACTCTGTAGAAAGGGTGATAAAGTGCTATAAAGTTCATCTGGTGCACCAACTGCAACTCTACTTGGATCAGGAGGCTCTCCACACAGTCACTCATGTCCTTATCACCTCACAAATGTATTATTGTAATGCACTCTACATGGGGCTACACCTGAAGATCATTCAGAGACTACAATTGTTCCACAATGCAGCCATGTGAGTGATTCTGGGTGAATCTAGGTACACTCACATTACACCAATCCTCCATGAGCTGCACTGGCTCCCTATTGGTCTCCAGGCTCAATTCATGGTGTTGGTTAAAGCCCCACATTTAAAGCCCTAAATGGCTCAAGGCCATGAGACCGCCTTCTACCTCATAGTTCCCAGTGACAAGTAAGATCTCACAGAGCTGGTCTCTTCTAGGTCCCATCAGCTAAATAGCATCAACTGGCAGGCCCATGGGGAAGGGCCTCCTCTGTGGCTGCCCCAGCTCTCTGGAACCAACTATCCCCTGAGGTCCGGACTGCCCCCACCCTATTAACCTTCTGGAAAGCCTGGCTTTTCCGGAAGGCTTGAAGCCTCTAATCTCGCAATTTTACAAGGTCCAGCCTTGAATGATATGTATGTATGTGATTTTTAAACTGTTTTTATCTTAATATTTTATGATGTTTTTAAATGTATTTTATATCCTGTTGTAAGCCGTCCAGAATCCTTCAGGAGTTGGGCAGCATAGAAATACAATCAATCAATCAATCAATCAATCAATCAATCAGTCAGTCAGTCAAAACATTACTGCTATTGCTATTGCTAGTTGGCCTGACATAGCTGTGTTTGGCTGAACAAAACATCTAAGAAGGGTTGAGCCTGGTTGCTATTTAGAGGAAAGACCACCAGGAAATGCCAAGCCAATAGACACATTGGGAAGAATATGGCAGCAAAAAACTAATTTAGCTCTCACAAACAAACAATGTTTGTTTGTTTGTTTGTTTGTTTGTTTGTTTGATGCGACTTCTATGCCACCCAATCCTGAAGGACTCATAGTAATGTTTATTACTATGAAGTCACCAAAACCCAATTGGCTCAAATGAATCTCTTCTACATTTTAGCTGGCTTATTTATTTATCAGATTTCTATAACTACTATGTCACAGAGAATAACTCTGGGCAATGTACAATATAAAACAACAAATATATAAAAACATTTACAATTAAAAATACAAAGGAATCAATCTTAAAAAATGCAAAACATTTGATCTAAGCAGGCCTGGCATCCTTTACCAAGTTTTTATATTCAAATATGATTTCTGACTTTTATTTAGGTGTTTTGCATGAGTGGCCTCTGACTAAAAAAAGAAACCTCTAAATCAACAAAGCTTTTGTAAGTTGTTGCTAATAATTCTCAGAGAAGTAGTCTATTGATGCTGTCCACAGATGTGATGTGAAAGAAATGATTTTGATATTATTCAGTCTTCTAAAATATGGGTTGTAAATATTACTTAAGGAGAAATACAGAACACAATAGTGCAATTTGTTCCATTGAATGGTTCTGAAAGTCCCTAATCTTTTCACAATATATGTGAAACATACACCTACTCAGTGTCTAAATATAGCTTTGGCTCTTCTCAATCATTCAGGTTATGGTTTGAGCTGGAGTATGTGAACATAAAAGAAGGCACTTGTGACATTTTTTGGAATGTACATCAATAGGCAAATTGAATGGCAAATTGTTTTACATCTAGCCCTCAACGTCTGATTACAACTGAGCCCAAAATTTTATTTCTAAGTGATACCATTGTTAAATGAATTTTGCCCATTTTATTACCTTTGTTGCTACAGTTGTTAAGCGGATCGCTGCAGTTGTTCAGTTAGTACTATAGATATTGAGTGAATTTGGCTTCCCCAATCACTTTTGTGTTTGCTTGATTGTCCGAAGATCACAAAAGTTGATGTTCAGATATATATCTATCATTTATTAATTAGTTTATTAATTAGATTTCTATGCCGCCCTTCTTGAGGTGACTCAGCTGAGTAAGTTGTCAATCTAGACCCCTGATCAGGGCTGCTTCCTCCTGGTTGGACCAGATCACCCAAACCATTACCAACCCCCTGGTGACATGAAGATGGCGTCATGGATCCAGTTTGGTTTGTGCCAATCCGTGTGTAACTCTCCCTCTCTCTCTCTCTCTCCCTCTCCCCCCCTCTCTCTCTCTTTTAGAATTTTCGGGTATTTTTTGTGTTGGATGGCTTCTGCTTGAAAAAAGCCTTTCCACCCACTTCCGGGTTAATCTGATCTTTATTTCTTTGCCCAAAACACAGGTGAACAACTCCTCAGCTGTGTTTTGGACTTAATCCACCTTCCGAGCAAATGTGGAAGTCAAATTGCATAAGGGGATGTGCGCATGAGCAGATATAGTATGTATGCACGAAATATAATGCAAACTGGTAGAGAAGGTAAGTGGAACCTAATATAGACTGAATTTTAATCCCATGACCATGGGGATGCTATAAGATTGTAAGTGTGAAAAATAGTCACTTTTTTCAGTGCTGTTGAAACTTTGAATGGTCAGTAAAAATGGTTGTAAAGGTTGGGAACTTATTATCCAGCTATATTACACCTTATTTGTGCATGGTGACTCTCTGTATAATCTTGTAAACATATGTAGGATGGAGTTAGAAGTATTCCCATCTTAGAACAAGAACTTTTTCACGTGTGTTGTAAATGCTGTAAATTTTCTGAGTGCTGTAATGGGCTTGTTTTCCAAATGATCCTTGGTTTGGCTTAAAAATGAAATCTCTCCAGAGTTGGCCAATAAAGCAGAAGACACCATTTCCAGTCTGGCCACTGTTCACTTGAACATAAGGGATGAAGTAAAAAAGAGCATTAGGTTTATAGCTACATGTTTACACTGAGAGAAATCACTGTGGATTGTGGTGCTGTGGAAGATAGCTATTTTATAGACCAGTCACCCCCAACCTCTGTGATTGGTGGCCCAAATGGGGGGTAGAGGGGAACGCAACTGTACGAATGATGGGCCAGCATGCATGTAGATGTGTGTACACGCATGCTGGTCTGCTGCTCATGCAAGTCAAGGTGCATATAGGCATGCTTGCCAGCCCAGTACTCATCAGCCCAGTTCTGAATAGAGCAGGGTCCATTAGTGCAGTGATTTTCAACCTTTTTTGAGCCGCGGCACATTTTTTACATTTAGGAAACCCTGGGGCACATTGAGCGGGGCGGGGGAGGGGGCAAAAAAGATTTGGACAAAAAAATTCTCTCTCCCTTCCTTCCTCTTTCTTTCTCTCTCTCCATCCCTCTTTCTTTCTCTTCCTTCCTTCCTCTATTTTTTGCTCTCTTTCTCTCCCTTCTTACCTCCCTCTGTCTTTCTCTCTCTCTCCTTCCCTCCCTCTCTTTCTTTCTCTCTCTTGCTCTCTCTCTCTCTTGTTCTCTTTTTCTCTCTTTCTTTCTTTCTCTCTCTTTTGTTCTTTTTCTCGCTCACTCGCTCTTTCTCTCTTGCTTTCTTTCTCTCTCTCTCTTGCTTTCTTTCTCTCTCTGAGCTTCGTGGCACACCTGACCATGTCTCGCGGCACACTAGTGTGCCACGGCACACTGGTTGGAAAACACTGCATTAGTGGGCCATGACCAAGTGTTGGGGACCCTGGTATAGATTGCTACAAAGTATGTCCACTCTAAATTACATAAATGTTGTTGATAATGCTGATGATGTTTTAGAGTCTAAGAAATACAATATTCAAACATTCGATCAATTTTCTTTATTTTTTGAATGCTGCTGCCAGGTTGCTAAATGCAAATCTGTAGAACATTAGGGAAAGAGATTCATGTGAATAGCCATTTATTTCCCCCTTTTGCTTCATACACTGTTTTATAATGAATCTTTGCTATTTATTTTATTGTTGTTGCTTGTTTTATTATAAAAAAATTAATTGTAATTAATTGTAATTAATTGTAAAAAGATATGAACCTCAGGTAAGGTACTAAGGGCTTGCTTTGAATTTCCATTGTACTTTGTTACAGAAGATTTGAAATGTTTCAGCTTTTATTTTATACAGAACAATCAGGAATTCTAAATGTTTATTCTATTCAAAACCAATACTTTTTTCAATGTCATCCACATTAGTAGAAAATTACAGGATGAACTTGAAGAAGATAGCTATGAACTATTAGGCAAGCACCAGTTTAGATTCTCAACGATTCAAGGTTGACTCAATCGTCCATCCTTCCAAGGTTGGTAAAATGAGGAACCAGATAATTGGGGACAATATTCTGACTCTGTAAAGTATATAGTGTAAACCACTAAAAAGCACTGTAAAGTATCAAGGATCAGTACTATCCTAAGTAATATTCCATATAAGGTAAAAAGGCTGTGAGTATGCAAAGAAGTCATGTATGCAAAGCTGCAAAGCACTGTGAAGCAGCATTTATTTATTTATTTAACTATCTATCTATTTATTTATTTATTTATTAGATTTGTACTCGGGGTGGCATACAAATCTATATAAGTCTAAGTGCTACTTTATTGTCACAGATTATGACAACATGATCTGAATTTTCAAGGAATGTTCATCCTAAATTCCTTCTTTGTAGTGCCATGAATTCTCTCTTTAGATCCACATGTACGACAGAAATATAAATTTGTCATTTGTTCTTGCTATTCTTGTTTATTGTTGAAAAGATACCTGGCCAAGTAACAAAATTATGTAGTCCACCACCACTTCATCCCCATTCCACTTTTACATCAAGCGTTCATGTCAGGTAAGATAGGTTCTTAGTTTTTTCTGTTCCCACAATACAGGCTGTGTGATAGCTGAGTTGTCACCCTCACATCTCACTTGCAATGCAATTAAATTTGCGGTAAAATTACTTGTTTTTGTAATGCAACATTTCCGTGATCTTTGCCTTCTTTGAGTCTTTTAAAGGAAGAGATAATTTGTTGTCATCTTAGCTGATCTAAATAGGAACCATGAGGATTGTATCTGATTGCCTATGATCAAACAGATGCAACAACATGCATTTAGAACACATTGAAGGAGGGAAGGAAGTGGTTTATTTTAACTCTGTTGTATGTATAGTGAGGAGAGGGAAGGTTTGCTGTTATACAACAGTTCAAGCCAGTTTTTATTTCTCTGATTTTTACTTCTCTAATTCACAAGGTCGCCAAGAGAACAGATCATCATGGATCATTTTCCATCGGCTTTTGATGGATTGGGGAAAGGAAAGGCTAGAGCAGAGATTCTCTCTATCTTCCTAATAGAAGTCAAGCTGGCAGATACATTTAGAAGTCTTCATTAGGAGAACCTTTGACTCACAAGTCTTCCACTAAGGCCATCAGGAAATAGCTCAGAGTAACTAACACTCTTTGGTCTCCTGTCTTTTTTAACAAATGTCCATTCCAGAGGTGGGTGCCTCCCAGTTTGTGTTCTGTACGGAGAACAAAAATGGGCAAGAACTGAGGCCAGGCAAGGGGTTTTTTTTGGTAATGCACATATGAACCAACAGCAAAGAAAACCGGAACCCACCCTGATCCATTCTCAAATGCATCTACTTTGGCTTTCATTAGCATTTCCAGTGTTCCTTTATAATCCTTTCAGATTTACTACACCCAAACAAGATCAAACTGAAGAAGCTGCATTATTGATTAAACTGCTCCAACTAAATTAAATTGGCTAACCTTCTGTCAAAATATGAAATTCCATTGAATGCCATTAGAATATTATCTTCCTCCCTACTGTTTTAATTCATAGCTTTAATTTCCTTTCCTCTCCTCTCCTCTGCTCTCTGTCCTTTCTTCTCTTCATTCCAAGATTGTCTTCATGACAATCATTAAAAATTGTCATCAGACATAAAAATTTAGGATTCAAATAACAGTAGCCTGGAATGGATCATGGTACTTTTATCTTCAATGCTGATTACTATAACAGCAGAAATCTTTTTTGTAACTGCAGAATATGATTTGGAAAATATAAAACGCTCAATAAATTGCAATCTTGTTTTCATTTTAGTAGTTAAATAGAAACCCTGTATGGAAAAAAAATCCCAATTAAGTTTGTTGTTGGCCAAGATATAAAAGTGCTTCACAGCACTTCACAGCACTTCACAGTACCAGATGTGGAGGATTTCTGTCCCCGACCAATGAGGATACATCAGTTTCTGGAAGCTTATGAAAAGGGAGCTGAAAATAAAATAGATGTAGTTGTTGATGATAAGGGGCAAACTAATAATGAAAATAATGTTCTTCGGGTAATGTGCACGAATGCTCGAAGCTTGAGCAACAAGCTCTGTGAGTTAATGGCCATAATATCTAGAGATAATTTGGATCTGGTTGCCATAACTGAGACATGGTTTAAGGATTCCAATGAATGGGAAATATCCATACCAGGATATACACTGTATAGGAAGGATAGAATAGAGAGAAGGGGAGGTGGAGTAGCCATTTATGTTAAAGAAAGTCTAAAAACAATACTAATTCAAAATACATGTAAAGATCTGGAGACCCTCTGGATTTGCATGCAAAATAAAGACGGTTCTGTCATTAGAATTGGGGTGATCTATAGGCCTCCAGGGCAATCTGAGGAACATGACAACAAGATGATGGATGAGATTACCCTAATGGCAGTAAAGGGAGATATTGTGGTTATGGGTGATTTCAACATGCCTGATGTTGACTGGAATATCCCCAGTGCCCTTACATGCAAAAGTAAGAATATAGTAGAGACCTTTACAGGAGCAGCTATGGCACAGCTAGTTAAGACACCAACTAGAGGGGAGAATATTCTAGATTTAGTTTTTACAAATGGGAATCGGGTTTCAGAGGTCAAGGTGGGAGAAAATTTAGGTTGCAGCGACCATCTATGTTTGTGGTTTGATGTAAAAACTGATTGTGAGCAATCCTATACTGCAACCAAAGTATTGGATTTCAGAAAAACAAATTTTAATGCAATGGGGGAATATTTAAATAATGAATTAAAGGGGAGGGATAAAATGGCAGGAGCGAGCACCCAGTGGACTGTATTAAAAAAGGCCATCTTAAAAGCCACAAGACTTTATGTAAAGCAAGTAACTAAAGGTAAAAGGAAGAAGAAACCGCTATGGTTTAGCAATGATGTAAGGGCTATAGTCAATGAAAAAAAGGCTGCCTATAGGAGGTATAAAGAGTCTGGAAGTATAGCTGATAGAGAGGTGTATAAAATGAGACAGAAGGAGGCGAAACAGATAATATATGCTGCTAAAGCCTCAAAAGAGGAAGAAATAGCAAAATCTGTAAAGAAGGGGGATAAAACCTTCTTCAGATATATTAGTGATAGGAAGAAGAAAAACTGCAGCATCACAAAGCTTAGTACCGGGAATAATACATGCATTAATGGGAATAAGGAGATCGCTGACCATTTCAATAGCTACTTCTGTACAGTTTTCTCAAAGGACACCTTACAAAATAATACTATAGAGGGATATAGCATTGCTTCCAGCTGTACGGATTCAGCTCCAGTGATCTTAGAAGCCGATGTCTTAGAAGAACTTGAAAGATTAAAGATAAATAAGGCAATGGGTCCAGATGGCATCCATCCCAGAGTTCTTAAAGAACTCAGATCTCTCATTGCTACCCCCCTGACTGATTTGTTTAACCAATCCCTGTTAACAGGAGATGTTCCTGAGGATTGGAGAATGGCCAGTGTTGTGCCTATCCACAAGAAGGGCAGTAGAGAAGAAGCTGGAAACTACAGGCCAGTTAGCTTGACATCAGTTGTAGTTAAAATGATGGAGACTCTACTCAAAAAGAGGATAAATCAGCATCTAAAAAACAATAACTTATTGGACCCAAATCAGCATGGCTTTACTGAAGGCAAATCGTGTCAGACTAATCTCATTGAGTTCTTTGACTATGTCACAAAGGTGTTGGATCAAGGTGGTGCCGTGGATATTGCCTATCTGGACTTCAACAAAGCCTTTGATACGGTTCCACATAAAGAGCTGATAGATAAATTAGTGAAGATTGGATTTAAACCCTGGATAGTTCAGTGGATTTCAAGCTGGCTGAAGCATAGACATCAGAGAGTTATTGTTAATGGCGAGTATTCTGAGCAGAGACAGGTTACAAGCGGTGCCACAAGGGTCTGTTCTGGGTCCTATTCTTTTTAATATGTTTGTGAGTGACATAGGGGAAGGTTTGGTAGGGAAGGTTTGCCTATTTGCCGATGACTCTAAAGTGTGCAATAGGGTTGATATTCCTGGAGGGGTCTGTAATATGGTAAATGATTTAGCGTTACTAGATAAATGGTCAAAGCAATGGAAACTGCAGTTTAATGTTTCCAAATGTAAAATAATGCACTTGGGGAAAAGGAATCCTAAATCTGAGTATTGCATTGGCAGTTCTGTGTTAGCAAAAACTTCAGAAGAGAAGGATTTAGGGGTAGTGATTTCTGACAGTCTCAAAATGGGTGAGCAGTGTGGTCGGGCAGTAGGAAAGGCAAGTAGGATGCTTGGCTGCATAGCTAGAGGTATAACAAGCAGGAAGAGGGAGATTGTGATCCCCTTATATAGAGCGCTGGTGAGACCACATTTGGAGTACTGTGTTCAGTTCTGGAGACCTCACCTACAAAAAGATATTGACAAAATTGAACGGGTCCAAAGATGGGCTACAAGAATGGTGGAAGGTCTGAAGTATAAAACGTATCAGGAAAGACTTAATGAACTCAATCTGTATAGTCTGGAAGACAGAAGGAAAAGGGGGGACATGATCGAAACATTTAAATATGTTAAAGGGTTAAATAGGGTTCAGGAGGGAAGTGTTTTTAACAGGAAAGTGAACACAAGAACAAGGGGACACAATCTGAAGTTAGTTGGGGGAAAGATCAAAGGCAACATGAGAAAGTATTATTTTACTGAAAGAGTAGTAGATCCTTGGAACAAACTTCCAGCAGACGTGGTTGGTAAATCCACAGTAACCGAATTTAAACATGCCTGGGATAAACATATATCCATTGTAAGATAAAATACAGGAAATAGTAAAAGGGCAGACTAGATGGACCATGGGGTCTTTTTCTGCCGTCAGTCTTCTATGTTTCTATGTTTCTATGTCTTCCCTCTCCATTTATCCTTTTATCTCATTTAGCTTGTATCAAATTTTACTTCTCCTTAAAAAAAACCCCACCAGATGAAAATCCAGACCACCTTGTTCATTTTTATTTTTTATTTGTTTTATTTGTTTTAAATACACACTAAGTGTGTATTTTTTTAATACCCTAAATAGGGTATTTAATAGGGTAATTTAATAGAGTAAAGCTGTAGATGTCCATTCAAAATACTGTATAGTCCAGGTCAGGGCTGGGTTCCACGTACCTTTGCCGCAATGCATAGTTTGCATTGTGACGTTTCATGCATGTCCTCCTATGCAAATTCACTTCTGTGCATTCTCAGAAGGTGGTTGAGTCTGAAACACAGCTGAGGAGCTTTGGGTGAAGAAATAAAGATCAGTATTAACTCCGGGGCTGGCAGGAGAGCTTTTTTCAAAGCAGAGGACGAGGAGAAGCCATCGAAACATCAAAAAACCCCACCAAACATTCCCCAAAAAAGATGGTGACAGAACCGGATCCGTGATGCCATCTTCACATCACAAGTGGGTCACTAACAGTTTGGGTTATCTGGTCAGAACCAGGAGGAACCCACCCCTGGTCCAGGTGATTGATATAGAATTATACCAATCTTTTTAAATTTATCAGTACCATATCAAATATTTTTTAATAATAATAATGAAAAGAACAATAAAAACAAAATACATCAAGAAACTTCAACTTCCTGTAATAACACCAGCGGAACTGCAAACAACTACACTACTTGGAACATTGTACATTTTAGTAAGATACTTGGTTGATATCTAAGATGCTGGCAGCAACGCATATCAACCATCAGCGTAAGTCAATGTTATTTGTCATAAATTTTAAATGTTAGTGACTGACTTTCATGTTTAATGAATAAAAGAGATAACTCACAGAAATATGAAGTAGCAACTGCCAATTTTTTTAGTTGATGTTGGCCTTCATGAACACAGTTCTTCCCAAGAACATAGGATATTGTAATCCTCAGCTTACAGCCATTCATTAGATGACTGTTCAAAGTTACAACAACACTGAAAAAAGTGACTTATAATCAGTGGTGGCCTATGAGCCAGAACGCTAAATTACGCTCACTGCCACGGTTCATAAGTTTTTGCAACTTTGCTGCTCCACCCAAGGAGGAAGCACAGAAGCAAAAAAAACCTTGCTGAAACACGGGCGCACCTGTGGCTCAGTGAATGATTTTGCTGCCTCCACCGGTGCAGCAGCAAAATTGCACTGGTCCTGCAAGAACTTACGAGCCGTAGCGGCGAGCGCAATTTAGCGTTCCGGCTCGTAGCTTATAATCATTTTTCATATGACTGTTGCAGCATCCCCATGGTCATCTAATCAAAATTTAAATGCTTGGCAACTGACTTATATTTATGATGGTTTCAGTGTCCCAGGGTCATATGATCATCTTTTTGTGACCTTTTGACAAGCAAAGTCAATGGGAAACCAGATTCACTGAACACTTTTATTACTGACTTAAGAACTGCAGTTGTTCACTTAATAACTGTGTCAAGAAAGATTGTAAAATGGGGCAAAATTCACTTAGCAATTGTCTCATTTAGCAACAGAGGTTTGGGGTTCCATTGTGGTAAATCAAGGATTACCCATATGTTTGCATTCAACCAATGCATCATTTTGCAATTGGAAGATAGAAATTTTGTCAATGTGCAGATTTTCTAAGTATTGATCAAATATTTTTGATATAGCACCCGTTGTACTGATAACCACTGGGATACACCAAGGCTAGTTTATGCCATAATCTTTGAATTCCAAATGCTATTACCCTTCTCACCTTTTCTACTTTCTTCTCTTATTGATATCATTATTATGATTGCATTACTTTGTTACTTGTGTGTACACTGAGATCTTATGTACCTGAAACAAATTCCTTGTATGTCCAGTCATACCTAACCAATAAAATATTCTGTTCTGTTCTCTAATTAGTCAACACAAATCTAAGAACATCACAAATGATGATGAATAGTGCATTGGTTGCCGATCAATTTCCGGTCACAATTCAAAGTGTTGGTCTTGACCTATAAAGCCCTTCATGGCATCGGACCAGAATATCTCCGGGACCGCCTTCTGCATGACGAATCCCAGCGACCAATTAGGTCCCACAGAGTTGGCCTTCTCCAGGTCCCGTCGACCAAACAATGTCGTTTGGCGGGTCCCAGGGGAAGAGCCTTCTCTGTGGCGGCCCCGACCCTCTGGAACCAGCTCCCCCCTGAGATTAGAACAGCCCCCACCCTCCTTGCTTTTCGCAAACTCCTTAAGACCCACCTCTGTCATCAGGCATGGGGGAATTGAAATATCTTCCCCAGGCCTATACTGTTTATGTATGGTATGTTGTGTGAATGTTTTTTTTAAATTATGGGTTTTTAGCTTTCTAATTATTTAATTTGTATTTTACACTGTTTTTCTGTTGCTGTTGTGAGCTGCCCCGTGTCTGCGGAGAGGGGCGGCATACAAATTAAATAAATAAATGAATGAATGAATGAATGAATGAACAAACAAACAAACAAACAAACAAATAAAACAACTAAAGAAGGCAGGCAAAAAGCAGGCAGGCCTGCTCTGCCATTTCAGCGGAAAGTGAAAATAAATTCTAAATCTCCCTGAAAATAAGAGTAGAAAAAGAGAAGTTTCTAATGCAAAGGCAACCTTCAGTGTATCTTTCTTAGCTTTAAAATCTAATCTGCTCTATGAGATACTTAGCAGTAAACATGCTGCAATAGAGATGCCATTCTGGAATATTAACATTAGAGGGGAGAAAGAAAATGATGTTTGTGATGCCACACCTGTTGATTTTACCTTAGTGAACCATCTCACCCGTCTCTTGTCTGTTATCAAAAGGATATAGCTCTGGGAAGGGCTTAATTCTCACAGTCCTTATTTCAGCAGCATCAGACAGTGTGCTGAGAAAATGTGATTTCCTGATGCTGGATGTGTACATCATAAAGTTCGCAACCACTTACCATTGCTAGAGTTCTATACTAGATTTCATTCAATGCTAACATTTTAGCCAAGAAATAAGGTGAGACAACTGCAGCTGTCATGTAACAGAATTAAACTGGACAATTAAGGGAAGGAGTTGGAGATCTTGATTCACCCAGGCCTTACTCTGAGGAATTCCCTACCAAGAAAGATTTGTTGGCTCCCTCCAAGTCTGCTGTGTTTTCTCAGGGTTTTTGCTGGAAAGAATTTAGGATTTGAGGCATGGAACATCTTGCTGGAAGACATTTCAATTTAAATGCACAAGATGTGGAGCTCAAGTATCCTCAGTGGCTTGCAGCACCTTCTATTATTTTGTTCTGCCTCGTTTCCTTTATACCAGAAAGTCTGCAGCAAATCTGGTTGTACTGTAATAACAGGTCATCACAACTTCCACACTAGATTTCTGTAAAAGCCCTATTGAGGAGCCTATCTTTGGAAGCAGTTCCCAAACTTCACCTAATACAGAATTCCGCCTCAGTTCTGAATGAACCTCTTATTCGTTACTGAGTCCATTTCAAGAGAAACGTGTAAAGAGCTTCAAGAAAACATATTGCTTTGATGAAACTCCAAAGAAAGCACCCAAGGAAAGCTACCAAAACAAAACAAAAACAAGGTTTTGTTGTTTATTCTAAAGAGCAGAGCTGCTGTGCTGCTTCACTTCAGCCAAGTGAAGAAGTTTCTCAGCATATCCAACGTATCTCCAGAAACCACAGGCTTTGAAGTTAAGCCACCAGGTGAGGTAAGCTATCCCGTATTGATGTTTCATGAGATGGAGTATATTAGATAAACCGCCTGAAGCCAAATTATCAGGTGAAACTACTCATCTCACTCTTACTAAGAGTGATGATTACTAACTATTGCTGCTAATTGTTTTTTTTTCTTAAATATTGTGATTGTGCTTCTCATGTGTATGAGTCATAAAGAGGTAGAAAAACAGTATAGATATCCTTTCTTCTGAGAAAAAAGAAAGATGTATGGTCTACAACTTTGCGAAACTCCAAGGTTCCTTTTATGTTTTGACATAAGACAAGCCTCGTGTTTTAATGAGGTTTGTCTTACATGATGCAGTGTAAATGGCTTGTATCCCAATGAAAGAAATACTTTTTTTGTGAAATAGCAGATGCTCTTGTCAGCAAAGCATCTGGGCTAGGTTAAAGAGTAGATGGGCATGCCATAAAGGACATTCAAGTTATTCTTTTTTATCTAAGGTGGATTATGATTCTAACTGACTGTCCCCTGGATATGAAAGAGCAAAGGTGGCCATTAGGATTTTTGCTGATATTCCTACGGAAACCTGGCAGTCATTTTTGTCTGACATACCACTCACATTCTTGTCCAACCTTAGCCCAACTAATCAAGAATTATTTACCAGATTATTGTTATTTGTATACCATTCTTCCTCCCAAAGTAGACTCCAGAGTAGTGATCTCTGAGGATAAGTCATAATAAAAGCAAACTATTCAACTAATAATATGGAATGGAATGGAACTGAATGGAACAGAACAGAATAGAAATTTATTGACTAAGTGTGATTGGACACACTTGGTGCATATGATTAAACATTAAATAATATTAAAAACAACAGCAGGGAAAACAATAAAAATTGGAAGATTCTGTTATATTGACCCATTTTCAGAACTAAAAAGAACTAATGATTTGATGGTAGTTTAATCATTAGATAGTTTAACTCTATAAATGCTAGGCAACTTGGGCCCAGATACCTTTCCCTTAGGGAAGAATTCTACTCCCCCCCCCCCACTTCCTGAAATTGCAATAATTTGACCACAGGAGGGACCAAAGCATAATATCAATTGATCTTAATGTTTATTTGGATTCATTCCAATTTGTTTTCAGTTCTCAGAAAGGAATAGCAATATATTTTATGGCTCTAGTGGCAACCCAATTCTTTTTATTAGTCTGAGGAGTAACATAAACATACTGTCATTCCAGGTTATAAGAACATCTCAGTGAAGCTCAGATGCTATTGGGAAAATAGGTTTGAGTTTATGTGTCTTATTGTACAAAAGGCAAAATGCATTTGAGTTAAGAGATAGGTTGCTTACTTTTCATCCAAAGATGGAACACATATATTCAATGAAGTATAATAATATACATAACATTGAGTTGGCTCTATCATTTAGCTGGCCATGGGATCACAGCTTCATTAATCTATCTATCTATCTATCTATCTATCTATCTATCTATCTATCTATCTATCTATCTATCTATCTCTTGGTATACTGTATGGTTTCTAATCTGTTGCTTTCAAGAACTTCATTGTCCACAGCACTGCTTGGTTCATCATTATCCCAAAATCTGAACCTGCATATTCTGACTGGAGGTGACCCTGTATTAAATTCAAGATGGGTAGAACATGCCACTAATTCCTGAGAGAAAGTGACAATGAGTCACTATGTCTATTTTCTTCTGTTTTAGAATTACAAATTGTGACTAGCTAATGCCCAAAGCAAATGCAGACTGGCTTGAATGCTTGAACTAATTTGAGGTTTTTGAAATCTTAGTTCTGATTAATGAGTAAATCAACAGAAGGGAACAACTTCAAAGCCCTGTTGAGTTATAGGTAGTATGCTTAGGATGATTTGGGAGAATACCCATTATTTGACTCAAACTGACCCTGATTTCAGGCTTTAACTATAGGGTGAAAATAGTTTTGATTGATTAGGGTAGAAAATCATTTGTTCTCATGTGCACGATAAAGAATATGTATATATATATTGAGTACCTAAATCAAATTCAGGAAGCTTTAATCTAAAATGGCATCATCCTATTGATATGAATGGCACCGAACCAGATTATCTCAGGGACCGCCTTCCGCTACACAAATCCCAGCGACCAGTTAAGTCCCACAGAGTAGGTCTTCTACGGGTCCCATCAACTAAACAATGCTGCTTGGCGGGACCCAGGGGAAGAGCCTTCTCTGTGGTGGCCCCGGCCCTTTTGAACCAACTCCCCCCAGAGATCAGAATTGCCCCCACCTTCCTTGCCTTTCGTAAGCTGCTTAAAACCCACCTCTGCCGCCAGGCATGGGGGAATTGAGATACTCTTTCCCCCTAGGCCTTTACAATTTTATGCATGGTATGTCTGTATGTATGTTTGGTTTTTATAATAATGGGTTTTTAACTGTTTTTAGTATTGGATTATTATTATATACTGTTTTATTATTGCTGTTAGCCGCCCCGAGTCTTCGGAGAGTGGCGGCATACAAATCCAATAAATAAATGAATGAGTGAATGAATGAATGAATGTAACAGTGCCATTTTAAATGCATCATAAACTTTAAAAACAAGCAAGGAGAAACCCAATAATCAAATTGGAGAAACAGCATTCCGGAGCTGTCCACTTATTTGCACAGTTGAGTCCTTTGGAGAAATGATTCAGCAGTCCTGCAACGATACTCTGATATGGAGATCCATCTGAAAGAAAGTAAATGCTTCAAAAGAAAAACGATAACCGAATGCAGTCATTATTCAAGTGTTGGTCTAGGATTTGAGGAAAGAGAAGTTTTAAATTGCTTTGAAACTCATTTTCAGCCAAATAAAAATCTGCATAGTTTCTCTTGACAAAAGGTTGTTCAATTGATTACTATCAATATTTTTTTTTAAAAAAAAAATCTTGGACAAAAGCTGTAAGATCTAACTAACCAAAATTAAACGAAAAATTGCTGATATATTTTTCCTGGCTCTAAAGCCAACAACTCTCTACGGGACTGGATTTCATTGTTTCATCTAAAACTTGCCCAAAAGTCTCCCCCCACCATTAGACAGAAATCATTATTCTCTCTATCAGCAATTCCAGCAAACATAATGAATCCCAGAGAATTTTAACCCTCAAGGCTTAAAGCTGGCTGGAAAAAGAGTGGGGGGAAGGGGGTAGATGCTCATCCATTAGCGGGTATCAGCTTGCATTCTTTTTGTTTCCTCTGTGTTATAAAAGTGGGTATTACATCTATGCGATAATTGAATCCTGCATGTCTTCTGGCAGTTCTTTTGCAGAAGCAGTATTTTAATTAGGGTCATGCACATGAAACCCCTCTTAAGGGAAGATGTAACACAGGCAGGAATGAATAATGTGGCAGCTTTTCCCAAAAAAGGAATTGGAAGCTTTGTAAGGTGTGGCCATTGGTGCTAAATACACTGTTGTCATGTGGGTGATCTAGGCCAAATAGATCGTAAATTACATTTAGGCAGTAACATTCCTTTGTAACTAATTAGCCTTTTGCATAGGATTCAGTGATGTTTCTTATAAAAGAATGGCATGAGAAAAAGAGAGGAGATCTGAAACTTGTGCATTTATATGTAGCCTCTTGAAAACTCCACTAGCAACTGACTAATGGAGATATTTTATTATTTACTCAGGAAGAACGGGCAAGAGAACAGAACAAAGTAATTTAGACTAATTATAAAATTCACATAAATTATCAACAACAACAACAACAACAACAACAACAACAATAATAATAATAATAATTTTAATGTCTGCATGAACTGGTTCTTGTGTGGATTAGCTTCAATCGATTGCTGGAGAGGGTTTGTGGAGGTGAAGCCAATGGAGAGGATCGTATTGATGAATTTAAATTGTGGAGTGTGGTTTGCCAAGAGGGAAAAAGGTCACTTTCATTGACCTCACAAAACTTGCTGGTACTTCAGTTAGACGGGGGAAATAGCACCAGTCTCTGGCTTTTGCAGCTGCTCAAAGTCAGGAGTTGGATGTTTTCGCTCTCATATTACGGGCTCAGTTCTTTGCAAATAACTATTGATTCTGTTAAAAATAAAGAGAGATCTGTTACCAGGAAGAGCCATCTGGTCCTTCTGTTCAAAGATGCCTTACCGTGGTGTTTTTTTTCCCCCCATCTCAAAGAGGACGACTTCCTTGAGGAAGAATTTAAAATGTACCATGTGCCAGAGATTAAGGAACTTTGAAAAAAGAATCACAGTTTATTTTGTGTGCTTCAAATGGGAAAACACCCCATTCTCAGCACAGCAGGGTTTTGGAAGCGATCAGAATCAAAACTAAATAAAGAAGACAGATGGAACCTGAGCTTCGCAATTTTTAAGATGCACTGTTCTTTAGATGATACCTTTGCTTGGGGGGAAGAATTTCGTTTTCTCGCTCACAAAGAGTGATAAGGGAGCTGTACATTTTGTTGTCTTTTCATCAAACTGGGTATCATCCATATTTTTTTTTAAAAAAATATCACCCCGCTTCCAAATGAATCATGCTAGATACCACCACCACCCCAAAATTCCCACAAATCCACATGACCAGTGCTATATTTGCATTTCTTTTATTGCTTTATTAATATTGGCAGTGGGAAGAGCAGCAGCAAGATTTGCATAAAAGGATGTCAGTGAAGGAGTTTTGTTTTATTTAATCCTTTCCCATGTTTCTTACGGTTACCATAAAAAGAGATGCATGAATCCAGGTAACACTAGATGGTAGCAAAGAGTCATGATTTTCTGCCACCTATTGGTTATCTGGAGTTTTGCAGCAAAGTATCAGAAAAAGAGGTGGTAAGGCTGGTACTTTCCAGACAGTCATTGTTCTTCTCTAAATTACATATTTATATACTTTTAGGTGCATTGATGTGTGTGTGTGTGTGTGTGTTTCTAATAAATAAAGTAATGTTGCCTTAACAATTTTCTATACATAAAATTCCAAGCAGAGCTTTTTAAAAGTTATTTATCTATTTCCCCGCCGTCTTAACGTTTATAACATTGGAAGGAAGGTGGAAATTCAACTATTTCCTGGGATTGCAAGATTTCAGTAAATTTGTCAAGCTAACTTTGCTGCTGTTCTCCAAAGGTTGCAGTCCTTTCCCTCAGCCAGGTGCTTAGGAGATCTCACTCTTGAACATGCTTGCTCCTGAAAATTCTTCAAGTGTGCATATCCCTCCTCCATATTTTTCTTGATACAAACTGTATCTCCAGCTCTTACTGTTGTGTTTGTTTAAAAATATTCGCAGAAAATCTGCGATTGGTTAAGACGCGGCTATTCAGAAAATAGCCGCGAAAGTTAAATGAGTGTCAGTTGGAAAAAGCCCGCGAAAAAGAGAGTATAAAAGGGCAACGGGTTAGCCGTTGCCCTCATTCCGGCAATTCTACCGTTCCAGTGTTTGTATTCTCTCTTGCCATGAATAAACCAGTTTTGATTTAAGACTACCGGAGTCCAGACTTTTCAGTGGCGACGAGGAGGTCGAACTCCCGCTAACGCAGCCATGAACTCGGCCATGGCTCCACCGCCGCCCGTATTCAACCCCGAGACGGAAGCTTGGACCTCGTATATGTCCAAATTTACATTTTTCCTGAAGGCGAGCAATCTACATGACGCCGATGACGAGAGGAAGAAAGCTATATTCCTCGCTTATTGCGGCACAGAAGTCTACAGCCTAGCCTCTACACTCGTTGACCCAGACACCCTGGAAACCGTCGCATGGTCAACTCTACAAGCAAAACTTGCCGCCCATTATCAGCCGACGACTCCTGTCCGCGTATACCGCCATCAATTCGCTCAGATGAGGCAAGCGGACGGAGAATCCACCAACGATTTTATAACTCGCTTACGCGCACTCCTCCCGAAGTGCAAATACAAGGATCCAGAGGAGCAGCTCATGGACCGCCTTATTTTCGGTCTAACCAATATCACGCTCCAGAAGAAATACTTAGTTGATGAGGATGCCTCTCTCCAAGACATTCTTAAGGCAGCAAAAGCCTCCGAGGTATCTGAAACATCTGTTGCCGAAATTAAACGCGCAACCTCAAGCGTTCATCACATTCCTGATGAATCACCTTGGCACGCCTGCCCTTCTGATGAAAAACACTCAGAATCTGCTACTCCAGACGACACCTGTCTCCAAATCCGAAGAGCCTCCGACCACGACACCAAAGAAGCCTCCCGTGCCGACAGATGTGCCGGCTGCAACGGAAACCACCCTCGTTTTCGCTGCCATTTCAAGGACGCCTACTGCCGCCGTTGCCAGCGCCGCGGCCACATCGCCGAAGTCTGCCGCGCCGCCAACCCAACTCCAGCAACTCAACAAAGCCAACGACCCTATTTTTCACCGTGGAATCGACGACCACCGTTTTCGCGCAACGTTTCCCGCCCGGCTGACAACTCGCCCTCTTCTAACCAACGAGGTAACTCCCCTTCTTCCGTAAACTGCAATTTTCCCGCTGCGGAAAACAAGCTATTTGTTTCTCTTTTCCTCAACGGCCACCCCTGCCAAATGGAATTAGACACCGGGTCCAGACATTCCATAATGCCTTGGGAAAAACTTAAATTATATTTACCTCGTGTAAAACAAACTGACTTGCAACCGTGGGAACCGGGTTTGAGTGATTTTCAGGGCCATTCAATTCCAGTGTTAGGATGCTTAAATGTTCCTATTGCGTTTAAAAAATTTCAAGGGTTTTTACCTCTGTTAGTGGTTGACGGTCCTAAACACTCATTACTGGGACTTCGATGGTTACAACCTTTAGGTATTGAAATTTCAGGGGTTAACAATGTATGTGACTCTTTTGACCCAAATGATTTATTGAAAGAATTTCCCGAAGTTTTCTCTAGCGCTCTGGGTAAATATACAGGCAGCCCCATTTCGTTTAATCTGGACCCAAATATTCCGCCCATCCGATTAAAGCCCCGCAGAATCCCCATTCCACTTTTGCCTAAAGTGGATGAACAATTGGACAAATTAATAGCTCAGGGCATTTTAGTTCCCACTGACCACGCTAAATGGGAAACTCCTATTGTAACGCCCGTTAAGCCGGATGGCTCCATTAGAATTTGCGCAGATTACAAAGCCACGATTAATAAAGCACTACAGCATAATGCCTATCCAATCCCAGTAGTGCAACAACTCTTGCACACCTTAGGAAATGGGTCCATCTTCGCGAAGTTGGACCTGGCACAGGCATATCAACAGCTCACCGTAGATC
Source organism: Erythrolamprus reginae (assembly GCF_031021105.1). Classification (NCBI taxonomy): domain Eukaryota; kingdom Metazoa; phylum Chordata; class Lepidosauria; order Squamata; family Dipsadidae; genus Erythrolamprus; species Erythrolamprus reginae. The sequence goes on from NC_091952.1 coordinate 93,842,068, forward strand.
AAGACACCTCTGAAGCCCAGACAATCGTAACTCATAGAGGTGCCTTTAAATGCACCCGGCTCCAGTTTGGAGTCTCTACCGCCCCAGGTATCTTTCAGGGTCTGATGGAACGCATTTTAAATAATATTCCTGGGGTCGTTCCATATTTCGACGACGTGTTAATATCTGCCACATCCAAATCTGAGTTATGGGACAGAATCAGGCGTGTTTTAACCAAATTTAAAGAAACAGGACTCCATTTGAAAGCAGACAAATGTTCTTGGGCTGTGCCCAAAGTTGAATTCTTGGGGTTTACAATAGACCGTTTTGGGATTCACCCCACAAATGACAAAGTTGATGCCATAAGAAATGCCCCCACCCCTTCAGATAAGACAGACTTACAAGCATTCCTAGGACTCCTTAACTTTTATTCCGTCTTTCTTAAACAGAAAGCGACGGTGGCAGAACCGCTTCATAACCTCCTAAAGAAAGACTCTGTCTGGACGTGGGGACCAAAAGAACAAGCCGCTTTCCAAGCAGTAAAAAATTTACTTTCCTCCAATAGTGTCCTAGTGCAATATAATGTAGCTATGCCCTTATCCCTAACCTGCGACGCTTCACCGTTCGGCATAGGAGCCGTCCTCAGCCATAACTTTCCGGACGGCACAGAAGCCCCAATAGCCTATTATTCTAAAACTCTTTCGGCAGCTGAAAGGAATTACTCCCAGCTCGACAAGGAGGCGTTAGCCCTTGTCGCTGGAGTTAAACGTTTTCATTATTACCTTTGTGGTCGGCCCTTTACGTTAATCACCGACCATAAACCGCTTTTAGGCATTTTGGCGGGAAACAAACAAACTCCCGCCTTTCTCTCTCCTCGCATGACTCGCTGGACTATTTTCCTCGCCGCTTACAATTATACTTTAATCCACAGGGGGGGGAAAGACATAGGAAATGCTGATGCATTAAGCAGGTGCCCCCAATCAGAATTAGTCAATGATCCAGCCCCTGCCTCAAGCGTTTTATTAATTGAATCTAGTAAACAAACGTTATTAACAGCAACAGAAATAGCCAATCAGACACAAGCAGATCCAATTTTGAAATATATTAAACAATGGATATTAAAGGGATGGCCAATTGAACAACAACCAAACCAATTTCAACCTTTTAAGAATAGACAGTTCGAATTAAATGTGTTAAAAGATTGTATATTGTGGGGAGACAGGGTGGTTATTCCAAAAGCCTTACAGAAGCAAGCATTACAGTTATTGCATATAGGTCACCCAGGAATAGTCAAAATGAAAACTATTGCCAGAAGTCATTTATGGTGGCCAGGATTGGACAAGGATATAGAGTCATGGGTGGGTGGTTGTATACCCTGCCAGAGAACAAGACCCAACCCACCAAAAGTTACACCATCAGAGTGGCCAACACCAAGAGGGCCCTGGTCTAGAATACATATTGACTTTGCAGGACCAATCAGGGGCCAATCCTTTTTACTGGTTGTGGATGCATACTCCAAGTGGCTGGAAATTGAACTCATGGCATCCACAACTACTAGTGCAACTATAAAGGCATTAAGGAAAATGTTTGCCACACATGGTATTCCAGACATTCTGGTATCTGACAACGGGCCTCAGCTAACAGCCCGTCAAATGGAACTATTTCTTGCAGACCAGGGCATAAAACATGTACTCACTCCACCTCATTTTGCCCAAGCTAATGGGCAAGCAGAACGAATGGTTAGAACCACAAAGGAAGCATTAAACAAAGCACCACTAGGAGATTGGCAACAACAAATTGATGAATTTCTAACCATTCAGCATATTACGCCGTCAGCGTCAACAAACAAAAGCCCAGCAGAACTTTTAATGGGCAGAAACCTTCGTTCTAAATTAGACAGAATTCACCCAAGTTACCAGAATGACCATAAAGGAATAAAAATACAAAGTGAGAGACAGTTTAACATCGGGGATTTAATTTATGCCAAAGACTATGATTCAAACGATAAATGGAAAGATGGCACAGTATTGAATAAAACAGGTTTAAAAACATACGTTGTAATATTAACAGATGGGCGCAGTTGGCATCGGCATGTCGACCAACTACGCAAAAGAATGAAGACTAACCCAGACATTTTACCTACTATAGACAAACCAATAGAGGACTTACCAGAACCACCTCGAGACTCCAGCGATGGCTGCTTGTTGCCCCTGGCGGCCGGCGAAGATCAAAATGCATCATCGCAACCAGGCCCGTCAGAGACTAGCCTTAGCGGAGCAACGGAGCCAGCCGTCCAGGCAAGCAGCTCCCAGCAAAATGAACTGCGCAGGTCCCAGAGATCTGTGAAACCACCAATCCGCTTGCAGGACTATGTGACGTGGATTAACACGTAATCATGGTCTCAGCCAAAGAGGGAGGGGTGTTGTGTTTGTTTAAAAATATTCGCAGAAAATCTGCGATTGGTTAAGACGCGGCTATTCAGAAAATAGCCGCGAAAGTTAAATGAGTGTCAGTTGGAAAAAGCCCGCGAAAAAGAGAGTATAAAAGGGCAACGGGTTAGCCGTTGCCCTCATTCCGGCAATTCTACCGTTCCAGTGTTTGTATTCTCTCTTGCCATGAATAAACCAGTTTTGATTTAAGACTACCGGAGTCCAGACTTTTCACTTACCATACAAAACAACTCCAGCACCTCTTCCAGCATTGCTTGACATTTTCCCTTTTGTATATTTTCAGCTCTAAGGCAAACATGCCTCTATACAGGTGGTTCCATTAGACATGGAGCTTCTCAGGGCCCACATGACTCCAAGCCTGGTTCTTGCATGTAGAAAAACAAAGCAAAACCCCTTTAACCTTGAGACCACGAAGGCAATTCAGCCTGCCAGAAAGGGATATAATTTGCAAGACCTCTTACAGAAAATTGTAGAGGACTGTGGAGTTAACCTTGAAAATGTAATGCAAGAACAGTTAGATAAACATCTACTTAGCCCTGGGAAGGAAAACAGGGTGAGCCACAAAATCAGTATACAGTAATTCCAACTTGACTTCTTTTTGTACAAAAGGGAGCAGTAGTCCTGGTGGTGTCTGATTCTTGGTCTCAAAAGGCTGATAATTACTCTTGTTTTCATTTGTCTGTCTGTCTGTCTGTCTGTCTGTCTGTCTGTCTGTCTGTCTGTCTGTCTTTCTCTTTCTTCTGAGCTGAGCTACAAAACTCCAGACAACCAATGGGTGTCAGAAAATCATGTCTCTGTTACCATCTAATGTTACCTGGATTCTTGCTTCCTATTTTTGGATAACTATAAGAAACACATAAATAAAACAAAACTTCTTCTGATGAATTGTCTAGGACCTTTGTGGTGATATCTATGCATAAAGACAACTGAGATGTTCACATGTAATTTCTGGGTAAGCCACCTTTGTGTATAGAAAAGAGGAGCTCAGATGGAAAGTACATAATAGACACCTTATCAGAAACCAGTTTCATCACGTTTTCAGGAATATGCTTTCCTTCTCTATTGTTGTTAATACAAGATATGAGGAAGAAGCAAAGTATGATTGTCCATTGAACAATTCTGATACCAGATTTGTTATGGCCAGTGCTCTCATCACTTTTATGTTGCTGTAATAAGAGAACCATCCCAAAATATTTCTGTCCTGGTTACTTTTTCCTCTTCTTTTACTGCTGAAAATTTATTTTTTCCCCTTCAATATTTCAGTAATCATTTCAAGATCAGGATATTTCATTATATTCCTTTCCCCTCTGCAAATGCAGATCAGATTAGTAAGTTCAATTATGAACATTCTAATGGGACAAGTATAAACAGCTAGAATGTTACGTAGTTCTTGGTCTGCTTTGTGGTTGCTAAATCAATTGCAATACAGTCCGACTTTTCTACTTAGAAATAATCCCCTAATTTTCTGCCTCCTCCCATATCCTACATTGGGCTCAAGGTTATCAAAACCTTCCTGCTGACTAAACCAGAAGAACAATGCCTGGGTAAGGAGCCAGATTTTAAGAATGTCCCAGAAGGTCAAGGCGGGATTGCTGGATTGCTGGAGGTGGGTGTTCCATAAGGTAGGGTCAGTTAGAGATGTATCCTGTGGGTGGTTCTTTATGCATGCTGGGTTTTTGAGGCATTTGATTTTAAAATGTTTTATAGGCTTATAAAGGTTTTTGTAGTTTCATTGCTTTTATGAATTGCCCAGGGTTGTTTCAAGATGGACAGTCATATCAAAAGAATTATTTCAAAATAATTAAATACACTAGGTTCCTCAGCTTTTAAACTATAAATACCCATGTAAGGGATATCTAGAAGCAACAATTTGAATAGCAGCAAACTAATGATGATCTTAGCTATTAATTACTAAAATTACTAAAAGATGGCAAGTTGTTTTGGGATCTAGCAGGCTGTCAAAGTCTAGTAGGCACCAGAGTATTTTTAATTCATCTCCTCCAGTAATAACTCCAAAAACCCCAACAATAATATCCTCCAATAATAATTTTGATCCCCCCTCCCCCCAATATATGCCCATGTAATACCAACACTCCGCAGTCTGCACTGGCTGCCGATCAGTTTCCGGTCACAATTCAAAATGTTGGTTATGACCTATAAAGCCCTTCATGGCATCGGACCAGAATATCTCCGGGACCACCTTCTGCCGCATGAATCCCAGCGACCTGTTAGGTCCCACAGAGTTGGCCTTCTCCGGGTCCCGTCGACTAAACAATGTCGTTTGGTGGGGCCCAGGGGAAGAGCCTTCTCTGTGGCATCCTTGACCCTCTGGAACCAGCTCCCCGCAGAGATTAGAACTGCCCCCACCCTCCTTGCCTTTCGCGAACTCCTTAAAACCCATCTCTGCTGTCAGGCATGGGGGAATTGAGACATCTCCCCCGGGCCTATACAGTTTATGCATGGTATGGTTGTGGGTATGTTTCTTTTAATAATGGAGTTTTTAGTGTTTTTTTAATTATTAGATTTGTTGTACATTGTTTTATTGTTGCTGTGAGCTGCTCCGAGTCATACAAATCTAATAAATAAATAAATAAATAAATATTTTATTCTAAAATTATTTAGAAGTTGTTTTAAAATGAAGGATTGCATGAATTTAACTTCAGGAGAGACCTGGGGACTATGATGTCCTGTGATGTAGAATGCTAGAAGAAAGGTTTGGCATAATTAATCTCTAGGAAATATGAATTTGAGCACAATGCATCCCATCGCTGCCTCAAAGAGAAGCCTCAAATAAAGCCTCATTTCCCAGTTCTCTCTTCAAAAAATATGAATAATAAGTTATTAGGCCATGTATCTTTTGTTTATTTTTTATTTTTATATAAATTAATGCATCAAATCTCTAAGCATTCAACATCAAAGATACATTTCTATAGATATAGATAATTCAGATATTAATATTTGTAGCTTCATTGGCATGAGAACAAACCAGCAATTATCCATAATTTTGCGAGAGAGGACAGTCCAATTGTCAATAACATAAGGAGTTTAGAAGTATGTCTGGAATGGCAAAGAATCATAAAATTATAGAACATAAACAGGGAAAGGGATTATTTCAGCCACCAAATCTAGCAGTCTGCTCAGTCACAAATCCAAATAAATATCCAAGAAAGATGGCTACTTAGCTTCTATCTGTTCTTACACTTATGAAAGTTTATTTTTCCCTTTGCCTTCAAATGCAGTTTGTTTTCTTGTAAGTCAAATACAATATTTCATGCCTTACTCTGAATGGAATGGGATGGGATGGGATGGGATAGAATGGAATGGAATCGAAGGGAAGGGAAGGGAAGGGAAGGGAAGAGAAGAGAAGAGTTGGAAGGGAACTTGGAGGTCTTATAGTACAATCCCCTGGTTAGACAGGAAATCCTACACCACTTCAGTCAAATGGTTATCCACTTTAAAACTTCCAGTGTTGGAACATTCACAACTTCTGGAGGCAAGTTGTTCCACTGATTAATTGTTATAACTAACAGGAAATTTCTCCTTATTTCTAAGTTACTTTTCTCCTTGATTAGTTTACACCCATTGCTTCTTGTTCCACCCTCAGGTGCTTTGAAGGATAGTTTGACTTACTCTTCTTTGTGGCAATCCCTGAGATATTGGAACACTGCTTTCATGTCATGCCTAGTCCTTTTTTTTATTAAACTAGACATACCCAATTCCTGCAACCATTCTTCATATGTTTAGCCTCCGGTTCCCTAATCATCTTTGTTGCTCTTCTCTACGCCCTTTCTAGAGTCTCCACAAGACATTGTAAAGTGGTATTAACACTTCATGTGATCTTGATTCTATCCTTCTGTTTATGCAGCCTAGAATTGTGTTGGCTTTTTTGGCAGTTGCTCACACTGCTGGCTCATATTTAAGTTGTTGTCCACTAGGACTCAAAGGTCTCATAGTTATTAAGGTTAAGCAAGATACTGTGCATTTTGTTTTTCTTACCTAAATGTAGAACCTTATCTTTTTCAACATTGAAAAAAATATTTTTTCTTTATATATCAAATTTATTTGCTGCCCATCTCAGAATTTAAGGCAACTCTGCATCAAGATAACAGATATACATTATAAATATAAAAACTGATTAAAATTACACAAATTAAAACAAAAAAATATTAATATAAAACAGAATTTCATTCTTTAATTTTCCAATTTTAATTGTCATATGTAATTTTGAGTTTTACACCGATCTTATAGGACGTTAGCTACAACTTTGTGTAATCTGCACATTTGATAGGTGTTTTATTTTTTTGCCTCTTCTGAGACATTAATGAATTGAATAGGGTTTAGAACTGAACATTATGGCAGTCCATTTGGGGCTGCACTCCAACTGATAAGGAACCATTGATTTTTTTTAAGCCAGATTTTTGAGCCATATTATTATTGAGTTAATTGTCATGCTATCCACCCCATATTTAACCATCTTAATAATTATACTCATTAGCCTTACTATATTCCACATTTATGCATGATCTGCACAAACGGAAACCTTCTTGTAGTCAATTTGGCAGAGGGAAAACTACACTGTTCTCTCAGTTATCCATCTATCTGATCCTTAGCCCCTTTGCCTTTTCTGTATCCTTCCTGATTGTTTCAAAAAAGTTTAAGCAAATCCTTTCCTTTTGCGAGTGCAGTGATTCAGTATTATGCCTTCCCTTCCTTCAGAATGAGTGTATACATTATACATACATACATACATACATACATACATACATACATACATACATGCTATAAAATTATATATATGTGTGTGTGTGTGTACGTATAGATAATAGATAGACAGACAGACAGACAGACAGATAGATAGATAAAAATTGTATATTATTGTATATTATATAGATAGATAAAAATTATATATATATATATATATAATTTTTATCTATCTATATAATTTTTATCTATCTATAATTTTTCATCTATCTTTTTTATTCTATATATCTCTATCTATCTATCTATCTATCTATCTATCTATCTATCTATCTATCTATCTATCTATCTCAAGAATTGTCCTAGAAATGCAAGTTCCGGGTGTATTTATAAATGAAGAGGCAACAGTCATTGCAATCTCTGGAACGTTTTAAATGTATTTAAAAACTACTAAAATTAACTAAGTTTTCATTAGTCCTCTACTAATGTCATCAGAGTGTTAAAATCCCCATTGAAGACAGTTGATTTTATATGATGTTGCTCACTTTGCTCATTGCCCGTGTCACAGGCCCACGCCCTTCCTTTCCTCCTGTAATTAGCTTAGCTGTGGCTAGCTTAGTCATGGAAACAGGTGGGGGTGCTGTCCCTTCTTTATCTTTTGCCTATTGCCTCTTTCTCTCCCCAGGGAATAGAGCAGGGTTATGAGGCAATACTTGGGGTGTGCTAATCATCACTTTCTCCCCCTTGTTGTTAATCCTCCCTTCCTTAGGTACATTGTCTCTTCTAACATCTCTTTTGCCTATGACTGTGTATTGGGCCTGCATTTTTCTACAGCCCCCTGCCTCTGTGCCCTTGCAGCTTGCTCTCCTGCATGCAATTGAAATTTGCCCCACCTTCACCTTCATTAGGCTGTTCCTTATGAAAAAAAATTAAGGAAACACTTAAACAACACAATATAACTCCAAGTAAATCAAACTCCTGTGAAATCAAACTGTCCACTTAGGAAACAACACTGATTGACAATCAATTTCACATGGTGTTGTGCACATTCACTTTGTACAGAACAAAGTATTCAATGGGAATATTTCATTCATTCAGATCTATTATTTGAGTTTTCCTTTATTTTTGGGGCAATATATGTTGCATTAAAACTACCTATTTAGAAAACCTTTAAAAAACCATCAACACTTATGTCACTAAAATAGCTTTAATTCAAATGAGTATGGCAATAGTCTAAGGTTTACTATGACAACATCAGCATAACAAAGAACAACAAAAAAAGATTCCAGATGAAAAAATTAAAGATATTTGCAGTATCAATGACTAGAAACTGCCAAGAAAAGTAATATATTTTACAGATTTATCTGTATAGCTGACAGAATGTTTACATATGTTTTGATATGGTAAAAAGCTGTGACTGAACCACACTATAGTTTTGGATTAATTTATTTTAAGTAAAAAGAAACAGTGAGAGAGACTGCACATAAGCATAATAATTGGTTTGCAATGACAAAGAGGATAGCAAAGGAAATTGCTTGAAGTACATTTCCTCCAAAGGTCTAAAAAAACATGAAATCATTAGCATACAGGTAGTCCTCAACTTAAGACCACAATTAATCCCAAAATTTTATGTTGCTAAGTGAGACATTTGTTAATAGAATATAATTCTTTATCAGCCAAGTGTGATTGGACACACAAGGAATTTGTCTTTGGTGCATATGCTCTCAGTGTACATTAAAAAAAAAGATAAATTTATCAAGAATCATGAGGTACAACACTTAATGATTGTCATAGGGTACAAATAAGCAATCAGAAAACAATATCAACATAAATCATAAGGATACAAGCAACAAGTTTCATGGCACTGGGCCAGATTATCTCCGGGATTGCCTTCTGACGCACGAATCCCAACGACCAGTTAGGTCCCACAGAGTGGGCCTTCTCCGGGTCCCGTCAATTAAACAATGTCGTTTGGCAGGACCCAGGAGAAGAGCCTTCTCTGTGGCGGCCCCGGCCCTCTGGAACCAACTCCCCCCAGAGATTAGAATATCCCCCACCCTCCTTGCCTTTCATAAGCTCCTCAAAACCCACCTCTGCCATCAGGCATGGGGGAACTGAGATATTCTTTCCCCCTAGGCTTCTACAATTTATGCATGGTATGTTTGTATGTATGATTGGTTTTATAACAAGGGTTTTTAGCTGTTTTAGTATTTCTACATGCTGTTTTTATCACTGTTGTTAGCCGCCCCGAGTCCACGGAGAGGGGCGGCATACAAATCCAATAAATAAATAAATAAATAAATAAGTTACAGTCATACAGTCATAAGTGGGAGTAGATGGGTGATAGGAACGATGAAAAGACTAATAGTAATAGTGATGCAGCCTTAGTGAATACTTTGACAGTGGTGAGGGAATTATTTGTTTAGCAGAGTGATGGCGTTCAGGAAAAAACTGTTCTTATGTCTTGTCGTCTCAGTGTGCAGTGCTCTTAAGTGGTAAATGAGTTTTGTCCCATTTTATGACTTTTCTTGCCATATTTGTTAACTGAATCATTGCAGTTGTTAAGTTAATCAAATAGTTGTTAGGTGAATCTGATGTCCTCATTGACTTTTCTTGTCAGAAGGTCACAAAATGAGCCTAGGACACTGCAACAGTCATAAATATGAACCCTACTCCAGACAGTCGGCAGAGGTAAAGTCTGACTAAATATATACACACCAAAGCAGTGTAAGGTTTATTGTTATTCTTGATTAAAGATGTCTGTGATCAATTATTATTCTGCTGTATGCATCATAGTTTTTTTTTTAAAAAATGTTGATGTTAGTTCTAATTTAGTTTATACTTTAAAAATATGTGGTATGAGGTACAACAATTCTAATGTCCTTTTTGTCATTGCTCTACATGGGACTACCCTTGAAGTGTATTCATAAAGTACAACTGTTACAGTGTGCGGCAGCACAGGCAGTTTTGGGGAGCTCAAGGGTTGCCCATGTAAAATCACCTTTTAAAGTCCTTCATGGCATGGATCTAGGCTTGTTGAGGGACCATTCCACTTGGGATTGGTCTGCCCCATCCAAACATGCTGCAGACCCCTTTGGCCAGGGTAACCTATGGTCCCAATGAAGAGTCTTATCTGCCATTGTGTTCCTCTTTGGAATTTCTTGCCCCATGACTGAGGTTGGCCCCAATCCTTCTGACTTTCTGCAAGAACTTAAATACCTAGCTCTGCCAGTTGTCTGAGAGCTTCAATATACTGAGGGTGCCTGATAAATTAATTACAGATTCCACTTCCTTTTCTGCCCATCTTATTCCCTCCTTCCCCATCTTCTAGCTAGGGTTGAGTATTTGCATTTTTTACAGTATTTTATTTGTACTGTTATAGTTTTATCTTTTTAATATTGTAAGCTGCCTAGAGTCACCCTGTTGAAAGATGGGTGGGCAATTCTTTCACTCATTCACTCATTCATTCATTCAAATTAATCAGGAAACACACTACATGAAGCAAACAAACATATATTATTGGTTGGCATTCTTGCCTACTGCACATCTAATGGAACTAAGGATTTGAGGATGAATTCAACACTAACTATGCAGGTTAACTCTATTCCTCCTCGCCCCCCCCCCCCCCATTGTGCTAAGTTTCCAATGTGATCACAATCTAGAAAAACTGCAGTGCCAGGTTTTGTGCATTACCTAAACAGATATCTCACATGTTATCTTATTTATTCCATCTCCCCAAGCCTAAAGTAATCAGTTGTAAGTCGACCAGAGAAGAAGGGACCTGACTTAGTCAATAAATGTGTGTGTTTGAACAATACTTTGTGAGCCAGCTCTCCTTCAATTAAACCCACATTCTTTCAGATGTACTATAACAATGCAGCATTGTTCACGACCACCAAGGGCTTATTAAACAAGCCTCTCTTTGCAATTGCATTATTTAATAATACATTTAGAAGAGATTTTTTCCACAGATCAAGGCCTCCACCAAGTGCCAATTTATAAATCCTTAAGCTCGTGGTTTGCAATGGGTTTATAGATAATTATAATTGTGTTGTATTATGACCCAGCTGGCCAATCTGCTGTTCCATAGTTCCTGAACCATCCAAAAGTTGCTCTCCTCCAATCTTTCTTTTATAAATTCATATCTGCACTTGTTTCCATTTAAAATGGAAGAAAGGCGGAATATGTTATAGAGTCATAAAAACAATGTGCTTTTCTTTCTGTGTTTTTTATAATGAAATGCTAAACATGAAGCTGAAATGCTCCATCTGTTAATAAATATTATGTTTGGAAAGCACTACAGTTATTAGCATGCGATAAAAAAAATGAGGCATCATTGCAGACTGACAAAAAAATTAACATTGTAATGTGATCAGGGTGGGTTCTAACTTACCTCATTGCCAGTTTGCTTTCTCCTGAGCCCTGTGGGTGTGCTTTGTGGTGTGCAATTTGTGTGCATGCACAGTACCAAAAATAAAATAAAATAAAAAACCTCTCCCAACCCCCCCCCCCCCCTGCAAAAAGTCAAAAACAAGATAGTGACACATGCGCAGTACTGGAAACAAAGCTTCTGCACATGTGCAGAAGAAAAAAAAACAGAAAAAAATTGCAAAATAAAAAAAATTCCCCCCAAAATTTAAAAAAACTTGTTCTGTGACATCATCATGACATCACCAGCAGGTTGTTACCAGTTCAGGTGAACAGATCTGAACCAGAAAGAATGTGGTGCTACAATTTGCAAACTGGATAGTTTCAGTTATCGTTTAGACCTACTACTGCTGTAGTAGTACTGTACTACCTTTGCTTTCTGATTGTAAATAAAGTTATCCTATGTTGACTATAACATAATGTCAATTTGTATTTATTGCACAAAGTGACCAGAGAAAAAGACACTTGATAGGAGTGTTGTGTGATCAAAAACTATCACTCTTAAACTTTGATATGTGATTGCAGTATAGTAGAAGAACAATCTACTTGTAGTTCGCACTTCCTTTTTATTATTTCATTAATATGATGGTACTAGAAGTCTGGCATGTGATAATGTTAAATACAGCTTTTGGAGATAGGATTTTTGGTCTATTGGTCAAAAAATAAATAAAAAGACCTAAGCAATTTATATTATGAACCCAAAGCATAAATTAATGCTTAATTATCATTGAAAAATATTTTATTCCATTACTACATTGTTCTTCATTATTTTTCAAAAAACCAAAACAGAAAAATGAATATTAGGAAGAAAGTCTGCAGAAATATGTGTCTATGTAACGGAGAAAATACAAAAATATGTTATATCTGGAGAAATTAGAATATTTGGATAGATAAAAACAACTAGCTATGTGTGTATTTGTGTGCCTAGGAAAATCAAGAGAAATGTACATTAAGGCATATGGAAATATCACTACCAATTTTTAAAATAAGTCTTATATTTGGTGACACAAAGTAGGTAGTTTTGCAAAATTATGGAACTGAGAGATGCCTGAAATGGCCTACAGACCAATGTCTAGACCTAAATAAAAAGAAGGCCAAGATTGATATTTTATCCAAATAGTGTGCTTTCTTTCAAATGACCTGTATTCAGGGCCGCCGATAGACCGGTACTACTGGGAGTGGCGTCACGGGCCCGGGGAAATTGAATAATGGGGGGGGGGGCGGCGCTTCTCCTGCTGAGCCCAGTCCTCTCCCGGTGGCTTTCAGCTCCTCCCGCCAAGGAGCTGCAAGGCTGGCCTCGGAGCCCCGCGCGGCCAGCATTCCCTCGTGCCCGGCGGGCTCCCCTTTCCTAAACCTTCGCCAGCCCCCTCCTTCCCTTCCCGCCATGCCCTCCTTCCCCGAGGCGTCCCTTGCCCATCATCCCCTGCCGGGTAATGGGGCAGCGGGACTGCTAGATGGGCAGCTCTTCCGGTGAGGGTGGGCAAGGCGTGCCCTTCTCAACTCTCGGCCTCCGCCCACACAGAAAGCATCCTTCCTCGCACCCAGCGCCGGCCATGGGGGCTTCCGCTGCCGCCTTCCGCAAGGCCCCCCGAGGAGCCGTGTGGGTCTCCAGCCTTCTCCTGGTGAGTCACCGCGGCAAGGATGCAGGCGAGGGAGAAAGGGGAGAACCCAGCGCCTCGGGCGCTTCCCTCTTGCTGAGCGGGGGAGGGAAGGAGCCGGCATAGTCAAAATCACAATTTCTTTCGTTTCTTTTTCTTTCTTTCTCTATTTCTCTCTTGCTCTTTCATTCTTTTTTCTTTATCTTTCTTTCTTTCTCTTGCTTTCTCTCCTTCCTTCCCTCTTTCCATTTCTTTCATTCCCCCTCTCTTTTTATTTCTCTTTCATTCTCTTTCTTTCCTCTTTCTTTCTTTCGTTTCTTTTTCTTTCTTTCACTCTTTCTCTCTTGCTCTTTCATTCTTTTTTCTTTCTCTTGCTTTCTTTCTTCCTCTTGCTTTCTCTCCTTCCTTCCTTCCCTCCTTCCATTTCTTTCATTCCCCCTCTCTCTTTTTATTTCTCTTTCATTCTCTTTATTTCTTTCTCTTTCTTGCTCTTTTTCTTTCTCTCTTTTACCTTCCCTTCCTCTATTTCTTCTTTTCTTTCTCCTTCCTACCTTCTTCCCTCCCTCCCTTCCTTCTGTCCTTCCTCTCTTACTCTCCCCTTTCATAAGTTTCCTTCCTTCCTCTGTTCCTGTCCCTTCCTCCTTTCTTTCTTTCTTTCTTTCTTTCTTTCTTTCCTTCCCTCCCTCCATTTCTTGCTTTCCTTCTCCTTCCTCCCTTCTTTCCTCCCTCACTCCCTTCTTTCACTCCTTCCTCTCTTACTCTCCCATTCACACCTTTCCTTGCTTCCTTTGCACCCTTCCTCTGTTCCTGTCCCTTCCCTCTTTCCTTCCTTCCTTCCCACCCTCCGTCCATTCATTCACCCATTCCTCTCTTGATCGCCCCTTTTACCATTCCTTACTTCCTTCCTTCCTTCCTTTCTTCATAGCTCGCCCTCACCTTTCTTCCCTTCCTTCCAGATGGGAGTGCCCCCTCAAGACACCCGCCTGACTGCTGGTACCCTGCTTTTTCTCTCCCCTCGTCCTTTCCAGCTCCTCGCCGGTGGCTGCTGGGTGTGGGATCCCCCTCCCCTCTCCCCTCGCTAGAAAGCACATGGTTTTGTCAACAAGAAGGGAGAAGTGCCAAGGAGCTGTAAATAAGCCTCGCTCCGCCTGACCGATGCCAGGATCTTTCTTTCCCTTGTCACTCCCGCTTCTTTCTTTGTCCTGGACGAGTGCACACAATTGGCTTAACCCAGTTCCTGAAATAGCCTATGGCAGTGCTTCCCAACCTTGACAACTTGAAGATATCTGGACTTCAACTCCCAGAATTCCCCAGCCAGCATTCGCTGGCTGGGGAATTCTGGGAGTTAAAGTCCAGATATCTTCAAGTTGCCAAGGTTGGGAAACACTGGCCTATGGGACCGCCTCGCTTGGTGTGAAGCGGGAAATGATCCCCGGGGGATGGAGTGGCTTGGCAACTTAAAATAGTTTTAAAATGGCAGGGGGGGGGGCAGACACTTAGGCTGTATGGGGCCCCAAAATTCCTGATGGTGGCCCTGCCTGTATTAACTTATCTTCTGTATTCAGGATATCAGCCTTGAAACCTTTCCATTTTTGTTATGTCCTGAGAAGCTGAGAAGTTTTCACTCCAGTCTGACAACAAAGTGGAGCAGGGAAATTCTGATTGGCTCCTTCCCAAAAGGGCTCCCTATTTAAACCCCTGCCAAAAGCAGGCAGGGACTGATGTTTGCTCACTATAACCAATAAAGAACTGAAGTCTCACTGCCTCTTCAGTATCTGAACTCAACAACTTTCTTTTTCAACTCTCCCAACAGAAGCAAAAGCTTTCTCTCCCCCACCCACTCCCCACCTCATTCCGTAGCAGGACATTAGACAACTAACCTACAGCTATGCATTTTATGAACTTATTTTGTTGTTGTCGCTAGAAACTTCATGAAATGGCAGTGCTAATGTCAGGATCAGCTTTGCAAAGCTGAGCAGATGGCAGTTTTGCTGAACCGCTCGCTTTTCATCTTCCCCATTTCATATGGAATCTCTTACTCCTGGCACCGAAGGGCCTTAAGCTTCCTCGAAACCTATTACAGAAGGGATGGTGGGAAACAGATAGCAAGGGGTAAAATGCTATTAATCTACTCCCTTCGCTTGTCTAGCCTCTTTCCTACTGCAAGTTGCTTTTAAGCTGCACTTGTTGCTTTTACCATCTCATAAAATGTGTCCCTAAATCTCTTTCTGAGATAGATAAAAAGGTGGAATAGTATTTCAATCCTTGAATAAATGCTGGTCTCCAAAATAGATTGGATTTCTCTCTCCCCCCCCCCTCTCTCTCACTGGTTACATGGTTTTCCATATTTATGCCTTTCTTTATTTCCTCTTCTTTGGAGGGTAGACTTCCTGCTGTTTTACAGAGCTCTCCTGTAATATCCAGGAAATCAAAATAATATACAATCCAATAGCTGAAAGGAATCAGAACCTAAGGAA
The DNA here is from genome assembly GCF_031021105.1 of Erythrolamprus reginae. Taxonomy (NCBI): domain Eukaryota; kingdom Metazoa; phylum Chordata; class Lepidosauria; order Squamata; family Dipsadidae; genus Erythrolamprus; species Erythrolamprus reginae. The sequence goes on from NC_091952.1 coordinate 93,857,698, forward strand.
AGTAAATCTTTTCTGTGATTCAAAATCATATTATCTACTTCCAAATACATCTGCCTATCTCTGTCACTTGGTTTACATAGGATAAATACCTGTAGTGAGTTGGGCAGAGCTAGTTGCATCACAAATGTCTTCTCTTACTTCATACCCTACCCCTTCTTGTGCCTTGGAGTAATGACTTTGTAGTTTATGCCACCATCACTTAATTTGCAAGGGCAAACTCAGACGACATCCTGCCCCCAACCTTCATTGTGTGAGAAAGATAGGCAACCCCTACTGTCTTCCTGGTGGATAAAAAGCTACGTTAGATAGAAATACTATCTAAGCATTGCCAACGCATAGTCACAAAGCATCATGACATGTAACTAAAGATATCAGCCATTCTTTTTCCCTCCTAGGAAACAAAATAATATCAGAAAAAATGAAGAAAAATGAAAATTCATTTTAAAAAGTGAGTAATAAAAAAGTCACTTCTTAATTTTAAATCTTGAAAATTGTAAATGGGAATTGCTACAGGTGCTTCATACAGAACCATCCAATTCACACTATATAATAGTTGCTAAAAATATAGTTATTAAACAACAACAGAAAACCTTAACCCAGAAAACCACAGAATGGTACTGATCTGTTATAATTCTTCTAGATTCCATAGAATTTCCTGCAGGAAATATGTATGCATAGCCTGAAATATGCATTCAATACAATGGAATCATTGAACATTTTCAAACTTACTAAAGCATTGGAATTAAGTGCTCAGGATATATATATTGCTAGATTTTACTTTGGGGAGTAATTTTAGTAGTTGCAGAAAAGCTCTGGGGTGGGCAGCAGGCAGGACGGGCTGGAACGCAGTTCCACCAGCAGAAATGAAGATGTGTGCACAGCTCCAGCTGATCAGTGGCTGTCACTGGCTGGATTACTGGTCTCGGCTGGGCTCTCCTTTTTTTCCCTGCTGCTGCTGCTGTGTCTGTACTCCTTGCTTTTTTCCCCTTTCCTCCTTCCTGGCCTCGGACGAGCTTCCCTCTCTTCTGCCCGGCTCCCCTCCAACCTCACACAGCCACCTCCCGCCTGAGGTGCAAGCAGAAGGCCTGGGTGGAAGCAGCGCTGGCAGCATTTATGCTTTGGGCAGCACCCGTTCACCCAGCTACCCAACCTGAGGTAGGGGGGCCACCCAAGAATGAGAGTGCGGGAAATGTACAGCAAATTGTCACCCCAGTGAGTGACACTGGTAAGGTTGTAAGTCAAGAACTTAACAGTTCACTCAAACGATGATGATCATTCAAGCCACTCCCACCTGGTCACATAACCAGCAAGCCACTCCTACCAGTCACATGACCATTAAGCCACACCCACAAAATAAGCCACACCCACAGTGTGGCAGTAAAATTTTTGGCTACCCATTACTGGAAAAGCTGGTATAGGTAGTCCTTGATTTACAACATTTTATTTAGTGATCATTCAAAGTTAAAATACCACTGAAAAATTCGACTTTTCACCATTTTTCACACTTATGACTATTTCAGCATTCTCATGGTCATATGACCCAAATTCAAATTCTTGGCAACTGGTTCATATTTATGACATTTGCAATGTCCTTGGTTCATGTGATCTTATTTGCATCTTCACACAAGCAAAATCAATGGGGAAGCCAGATTCACTTAACAACTAGGTTACTAACTTAACAACTATAATGATTCAGTTAACAACTGTGGCTAAATCTCTTTCTCAACTCCAGTCCTATAGCAACACTAATTATTTATTACTTCTTGTTGCACACACATGAATAACCACTAGAGGGATACCCAAGGGATACCAAACTTTTACTTTTTGGTGCCACCTAGTGGTCAATATGTAAAACAGTAAACTGATAAATTTATCATATCAAGAAATTATTTTAAAAAGCCAATTAGCTGGCAGAACAATAGAAATGAAAAAAAAAATGTAATGGGTGGAGTAAACAGGGCATTGTACATATCAATTAGCAGAAGTTTTCATTGTGCTGCAATTTGTTCTTAGGTATTCACCAATCACTTAGAATAATGGTTCCAAAAATTTTTCAGTCCACCACTCCTTTGGTGTTAAAAATTCATCCTCAGTGCCCCCCATTCCCCCCAGGTGAGTTTATGGCTTATAAAATGGTTCGTGGCAGGAGCAGAAAGAAAATGCACTTGGCTTACTTTCCTGGTGAGGCTTATCCATTGGCTTTCTAGGCAGCATCACTTTCTCCCTGCCCCACCAAGGTCCCCACCAGCCTGGTGACCAATGACCCCTGAGCCCGGCAGAGCTCTGTAGGTGCACACCCCAATGCTTCCCAACCTGCGAAGGTCCCAATCCAAAGCCAGGAAGGTGAGAGGAGTATTGGTTGTGGCAACTGCACTCCAGTCTGGCAGCAGTGCATATGCCATCCCAGAGCAGTCTTGCTTGACAGAGCCAGGGTCTTGACAGGGCAGGGAGAAAGTGGAACTGCCTGGAGAGCCAGAGGATGGGCATGTTGGGCAGTCTCCAAGCCTCGCCAGGAAGATAAACTGAGCACCAGCCAGGCCCATGCCCTCACGCTTCATTCCAGCTGTCCCTAAGGAAATGGCGATAGGTGGAGCTGAGGAGGGTGGAGCTGCCAATGCAGCAGTGCCCAGCGAGGAAGAGGCATGACCGATTGTCTCATTCATGGCGCTGTGAACCAGACTGTTGAACAAGGTACCACATATACTGTACCTGTGCATTTTGTTTTTCTCGCCTAAATTTAGAATCTAACTGTTTTCACCTTTGAATTTAATTTTGTTTGTTAATGCCCAATGTTCAATGTTGAACCTATAGAGAGTTGACTATTCCTGCCAGTTTGGTGTCATCTGCAAATTTCACGAGTTCCCCATCTATCCTTTCATCCAAGTCATTAATGAAGATGTTGAAGAGTACTGGGCCTAAAACAGAGCCTTGGGGTACTCCACTGCATACTTCCTTCAATGTAGATGCAGTTCCATTGAGCATTACAGGTTGAGTGCAGTTAGTTAGCCAGTTTTGAATCCATCTGGTGGTTTTGCTCTCTAACCCACATTTTTCAGCTTTATCTAGTAGTAGGTTATGGTCTAGTTTATCAAATGCCTTACTGAAGTCCAAGTAAATTAAATATATACCATTCCTCTGGTCCACTAATTTTGTCACTTTGTCAAAGAATGCAATAAGATTAGTCTGGCATGATTTGTTTTTGACAAAAACCATGTTAGCTTTTTGTTATTATTGTTTGTGTCTAGGTGTTCATCCCTTCAGTGCTTATCTTTTCCAGAATTTTCCTTAGTATTGAGGTCAGGCTGATAGGTCTATAGTTTCCGGATATAGTTTCTGGATTTTCCTGAATTTTCCCTAGTATTGAGGTCAGGCTGATAGGTCTATAGTTTCCTGGATCTATTTTCCCCCCTATTTTGAAGATGGGAACTATATCATCTCTTTTCCAGTCCTCTGGCAGTTACCTGGTCCTCCAGGATCTTTTAAAGTAGTTCTCATCTTCCAGTTCCTTCAGAACTTTGAGGTGTAATCCATCTGGTCCTGGTGATTGGAACTCATCTACGGTAGATAGGTGTTCACTTACCATTTTATTCCCTATTTTAACTTGTATTCCTCATATGTTTTTTGTGATTTTTTTTTTGATAGATTGGACTGTTTTTTGCCTTTGTGTAAAGACAGATGCAAAAAATGAGTTCAGTTGCTCTATTTTCTCCTTATTGCTTGCCACCTTTTCGCCACTCTCTCTGTGCAATGGACCAATTGTTTCCTTGAGTTTTTTTCTTGTTTTTAATATGTTGTAAGAAACTTTTTTGTTACTTTTGTTGCAAGCCTTTGTTCATTGTGAGCCTTAGCTGGTTACCTTGTTGCTCTTGCGTAACTGATGTTTAATACCTGATTCATAGTTCCCCTTTCCAAAATAAGTTCTTCCTCTCAGACTACATTCTTCTGCTTATTTGAGTAATCATTATCACAACTACTCTGACCTGTCATTTTAGTGTCCCTATTAAAGTCAGCAAGGGCAATGTATCAGTTATGCTGGGACACAGCAAAAGCTTTGTGTTTATGATTCACAGCTCTCACTCTGCCAGATCCCACAGTTGTCCATACTGCCCTTCTCCTTCAAGATCTTTGTGGTAGAGGGGGCTGATGGTGCTGCAGTTCAATAGAGTGGAATGGCTGAATTGGGCACCTAATTTCTGCTTGCAGAGCACAGATTAAAGATTCTAGATAAGTAATCTGTCCACATAGACTAATAATTTGTTTACAAAGAGGACAGTATCTAAACTTGAAAAGAGTACTTCGAAACACAGCTGCAAAACAAGTATTACACTGAATTAAGCCAGTCATTTTGAAATAAAATAAAATCATAATCTCAAGTGCACTAACCCTGAATGTATTATTGGTTTTGGTTTACATTTATATGATTATATGATTTGCACGCCATTAGATATGCAGGCTGCTACTTTTCTCCTGGTTCTCTCACTCAGACCTCCAATTTCCAGCCAGTAATTCCACCCCAGCTTCTGTGAGTTTAAACAGCCAGTAACTCCACCCACCAGCTTCTGTGAGCTTAAACTATAATGGAGTAATGTTTTTTCCTACCTTTCTCCTGATTCTGTCACCCAGACTTAGAAACATAGAAGACTGATGGCAGAAAAAGGCCTCATGGTCCATGTAGTCTGCCCTTATACTATTTCCTGTATTTTTATCTTAGGATGGATATATGTTTATCCCAGGCATGTTTAAATTAAGTTACTGTAGATTTATCAACCATGTCTGCTGGAAGTTTGTTCCAAGGATCTACTACTCTTTCAGTAAAATAATCTTTTCTCACGTTGCTTTTGATCTTTCCCCAAACTAACTTCAGATTGTGTCCCCTTGTTCTTGTGTTCACTTTCCTATTAAAAACACTTCCCTCCTGAACCTTATTTAACCCTTTAACATATTTAAATGTTTCGATCATGTTCCCCCTTTTCCTTCTGTCCTCCAGACTATACAGATTGAATTCATGAAATCTTTCCTGATAGGTTTTGTGCTTAGGACCCTTCTGCTGCCCCCTTTGCCTCTTAGCACGCCCCTAAATCATCTCTCCATCCCCCAAGGGGCGGTACTGCCCACTTTGGGAACCACTGACTTAGAATGTTACAAAACTGCTCCAACACCAGAATAACAGAGACCAGAAGTATATTGATCCTAGGCCAAACTGGAATATCAAGACCATTTTTTTGGCACAATATATTTTCAATGGCTCACTAAACCATTTTGTCAGAGAGGTAGAAAAGCAGCCAGGAGAAATAAAATGTTTAATAGTCATTATGCTAGCACAGCCAGATAATGAATGCTGCAAAACCGTAGTCCACTGCCTTAGTTCTCTGTTCGGGTTTTGCCCCGTGTAATGTTTTGAGTGTCTATGCGACGTTTCGGTGAAATCACATTCACCATCATCAGGCTGAAGTTTTGAGCTTCGTGCTGTTGTAAATATGGAATGTTTGCAACTGTCATTTGTTCCTTATATATAGTTTTGGGGGTGGAGATTTGGTTTGAATGTAGCAAATAGATTGGGTGACTATGTTTTAGTGATTTGATTGGCTGGTGGAATCATAATTGCTTGAAGGATTGACATGGTGATGATTATGATATGTTTTTTTGTTTAAGGCTGGTTTCCAAATCTCTGGTAGGCGGGACGTGTCATCTCTTTTATTCATGCAGAGGGGGTGTTTTTCTATCTCTATGGCTTCCATAATTATTCTTCTGTATAACTTTTCTGTTTTTCTATATAAATTTTCTATATATCCTGATAAACTCCAAATGTTCAGCCTTAAAGAGGCTTTCACGGTCAGCTTTCAATGATTTTGATATTTGGCTTTTTCTGTAGCCTGGAATTGTTTTATTTATTTATCTTGATGGTATGCTTCAAATTGAAAGAGTAAATTAAAATTAAAAACAGGGCAGAGTTATTTGGGAATCTGATATGCTTACACAATACTGCATTCCCTTCTCACTGCTAAGTACTTATCATCCTTGATCACTTTCTTCAAATATCTTCATTCAAAGTTACATGTGAAGAATTACTGGCTCCTTGGAAGACATCAGTTAATTGTTACCCTCTTAGATTGTTGAAAGGAATCTTTAAAAAAAAAGAAGAATTCAATATAACTTTTTTTATCTTCCATACATCCTTCAGCTTTATTGAAAATGTTTTTTAACTCACTATTGACCCACAACCAATCAGTAGTACAATACTCTCTAGGGAAAATAAGAGGTGTCAGACTGATGCAAACAGTCTTATGACATTATGACATAAGATTCATGCATTTTTGCATGTGTTACATCTATATCCATGACCCAAAATGTTTATTCTGATGAAAAGCAGGAAAAGCATGCTGATGTCTGAACAGATCCTTTCAAGCTGTAGCTGCAGCCATGCCTAATTCTATTTCAGTTTGCCTTCATTTAATGCCTTTCAAAATAAGTGAGACTTTTGATTATTCATTTCAGAAGTACCATTGAAGCAGCAACTCCAGATATGGTACAGGTAGTATAAAATTCTGTTGTTAAGCAACACTGTTGAGTCGTGCTCCATTTTATTATTTGTTTTTCCCTGGTTGTTGTTCTGTCTGGGTGCCCCCAGACTTCAACACCAACTGAAAAAAGCAGCCAGACACGCTGGTAAAAAGCAAAGTCACTTTATCTCTTTGAAAACAAACACAGAGAACAAAAACTGTTTTTACAAACTGGAATGCTATGAGGCTTCACAGAAGAGTCACGATGGCCAGACAATACAACAGGCTTCTTGCTGGCACACACACCACTGTAGATAATAAAACCCACGCCTCCCCCAAGTTTTCAGCCTTCGAAGCCACAAACCAGAATCAGAGATGCCAAGCATCGAAGCAAGGTCACAGAACTCCCAAAAGATAACTCTCCACAATACAGGAAGGGCGGGCCTGCCTTTTCAACCTTTCTGGGGATAACCACACCCAAACCCAGCTGTTGCCTATTAGGGATGGAAATACCTGGATAATTGTCCCCTTCGTTGTGCTGCTCTTCTCTGCCTCATATCGATGATGGCTTGTGCGTTCTCATCTAAGGACTCCAGGCTACTCACTGGGGAGAGCTCCCCCCCGGGGATCTCAGGCTGTTCTCCCTCTTCCTCGGCCTGACATTCCTCCTCCCCGTCTGCCTGGTCCTCTCCTCCTCCTGTTCCTCGTCCTCCCCCTCTGAGCATGGAGCCGGCAGAGTTCCAGCCGTTCCCTGAGGAGCCTCAGACTGAATCACAACATTTGTTAAGTGAATTGATGCAATTGTTAGGTGAAACATGCAATTGTTAAGTTGATCTGGGTTCTCCCATTGACTTCATTCGTTGGAAACTGGCTATGAAAGTTACACTTGGTGATCTCATGAACCCAGGACATGCTTGAACCCATGCCTGAATTTTCATCACATGATCATGCCAACACTGCAATAATCATAAGTGTGAAGACTGGTCATAAGTCCAGTTTCCAGTGATGTTGTAAACTTAGAACAGTCACTACACAAATGGTTGTAAGTGGAGGATTATCTTACTACAGTAATAGCAATAGTGCTTAGACTTATATACCACTTCACAGTGCTTTATAACCCTCTCTTAGTGATTTACAGGGTCAGCATATTGCCCCCAACAATCTGGGTCCTCATTTTACAAACCCAAGAATTGGGTCCTCATTTTAGCGACCTCAGAAGGATGGAAGGCTGAGTCAACCTTGAGAGTCAACCCTAAGAACTACCAAAGTGCTGGCAGAAGTCAATCAGCAGAAGTAGTCTGCAGTACTACATTCTAATCAATAATAAATATTAGTATGTTTTGACTATCCAATGCAGCATGTTCACCACTGCCAATGCTGCCATTCTTGTTTCATGAATATCCCCAAGCCCTAAATGGTTTTGAGATGGATTACTATAGCAGATATACCAGCATTTCCCACTAAGCATTAATATGTGTGGATTTCAACTCCCAAAATGGGAGATTCTGAGAGTTAAAGTTGCTAAGGTTGAGGAAACTTAAGATAAACCATCAATATATGAGAAAACTGTTTCCCAGTTCAAATAACATTTTAAAAATCTAATAAAAAGCCATTTTAAACATTAGTAGTAATGCACCAATGGCATCAGGGAATCTGATCTATCACCACTAAGCAGTGAGACAAGTTTGGCAGAAATTCCTGTAGTATGCCTTTAAGAGGGCTTTTGGGTGTAGATTATTATTTCTTCCTACGGATGGCATTTAGATCAAATAAAGTATTATTTTCAGAGCTTTAATTTAGGATCCTAATTTGCCTTCCTTAAAAAAAAAGTAATAATTGTATGCTAAGCTGATGAGTACTTTAAACCTATAGTTAAAAAACTGGTTTTTTCCCCCCTTTCTTTTCTTTTTTTTTTCCTTCTGCCTTTTGTGAGATGGTTTCCAATTCATGAAGTGCTTTAATTATATTTTATTATTTGTGATTATTGGATTATGTCTGAATGCTGTCCTGAGATCGCTTTCTCCTATAAAGGGGCCTAAAAGACCTCTTCAATAAATAAAAATTCCAGAGTGTGACATAACTGCTAATTATTAATATTGCTTTTGTATGTTGGCATTTTTGAAACCTCTCCAGAGTGTTTGACTTGGGTTGTTTTAAAAAAAATTAAATATTTTAATTAAAGTTCTTTTAATTAATTTATTTGGTTTTTATACTTTTAAATAAAATGAAGCCATAGTCATATTAATTTCTCCTTACAGTTGCTGATAAGGGCTGCTTATATATCTTCGATATGTATCAGTGATGGGTTCCCACAGGTACATTCAGGTACGCAGAACTGGTAGAAAATTTTAGAATTTTTTTCTTTTTTTCCTTTCTGGGCTCTAGGTATGTTTTTCTTATCGCAGTAAATGAGGCTGAATGTGTATAATTTTAGAACAGCTGTGCGTGCATGTGTGTGTGTGTGTGTACATACACATACAGTTTATATAGTAGATAATGTAAAGTTTTGTGTGCCTGTGTGTAATATGTATGTACACATATAGTATATTTTGGATGTTCAAATATAATAAATACTTAGGGAAATTGTATCTCATTGAGACGTGGAAAGGCCAGGCACCCTAACCCAAACCCAAACCTTTTATGTGAGTGACATCAAGTCGGGGACCTTTAAGCCAGTCACATGACCTTTAAGTCACTCCCAGTCACATGTTCATCAAGCCACTCCTACCTGGTCACATGGCCAGCAAGCCGCACCCACAAAATAAGTCTTGACCACAGTGTGGTAGTAAAAAAATTTGCAGCCATTCACTGATATGTATATAGTATGGCTTCGCTTATATGACTGCTCCATTTAATTTGATCCATAGAAAGTTCACTTTTGAGACAATAGCCTCTTTGTATATTACCAAGAAAATATCATACAATAAAATTTATCAATTAATCATGCCACTAGGTACTGTCCTTGTCTTGTATACCGCAGTGACAAGGTTGACACTGAAGAAGATATTGTGTGTGTGTGTGTGTGTGTGTGTTCGCGCGCACGCGTGTCTGTGTGTGTATACAGAAGGTTAATTGGAACAACTAACAGAGTTGAGACACCTTTCCCCCAGGCTTTTTTATATTTATGTTTGGGTATGTATATGTTGTTTGCTTTTTTAAATATGATAGGGTTTTATGTGCTTTTTAATATTAGATTTGTTTTCGCTGGAATATTGTTTTTATTATTGTTGTGAGCCGCCCCGAGTCTTCGGAGAGGCGAGTCATACAAATCTGATAAATTGAATTGAATTGAACCTATGCTAGTTGTATGTAATTCTACTGGAAGCAAATTCAGACCATTGCTAGCGTTCTAATAAATTAGACCATAACATCAGTATTTTGGCAATTCTGTTTTCTCTCTGTCTTAACTCTGAACAACTCTTTGAAAACCATAATTAATTCTCACAATAGCAGGAACGGAGAGCTATTAGGCAACATCGTTCTTTTTAATGTGTTGCCTTTGGCCACAAACATGGGATGTTTATTTAGGATTACAATCTTACAAAAAATCCCAATGAAAGCTAGATACCCTAAGAGAAATATTGAAAACTATAGCACTTTTCAGGCATCTCTTGGTCTTCTAGATTTTGATATCCCAGACATAGTAACTCTGTGTGTGTGTGTGTGTGTATAAGGGAACAGATTGGTTTTAAAATCAAATTTAATGCCTAGGAACATATCTAAGGAATATTTCTAGCAAGATGGGAGCTTTGTTGCTGCCAAAAACAATGCTGCTTGCTCACATGAGGAAAACAATGACTGGAAAAACAATAATGCAAAAGCTCATAAAAATTGGAGTACTGGTAATCCTTAGAAGCTGGGCTTGATATTTTTAAAATGTAGGACACCATTCTATGAGGGAGAAAAATGATTTTCTCCCTCTTCTTTTCCTCCTGCTCTTATGTGAAATAATAACAAGAAAGTGAGAGCCTTTGAGGCAAGACACCAGAGTCCTCACATTCTTTTAATTAAAAAAAAATGGTATTACAAAAATGGCAATTAAGGTTGACTTGCAATTAAGAGGAGGGGAGGGAAAGGCTGAAATTTCCATTTCTGTGGGTTTAGGAACAAAAAACAAAACCGTACTCAGCCTTCAGGTTCTCTAGTTGCAATCGATTAAAGGGAGGGCAATTTAGCAATCATCAAAGCAAGCATGTAGATGTGCTAAATATATATACTGTGTATATACAAACATTTCACACATAACTTTTTTTTAAAAGAATGTGAAATATTCCAGGCAAACAGGGAAATCAGGCAAACATCAATTTACAATCCTGATTGGGACCAGAATTTCGATAGCTGAGTGATGTGGTCACAAAGTGAAAAGTCATGTAACTGCATGAGAACATTAGAGAACTATCTTTCAGCTGTGGCGAGGGGGACATTTGCCCAGGTTCGCTTGGTGCACCAGCTGCAGCCCTATCTGGACCGGGACTCACTACTCACAGTCACTCATGCCCTCATCACCTCGAGATTCGACTACTGTAATGCTCTCTACATGGGGCTACCTTTGAAAAGTGTTCGGAAACTTCAGATCGTGCAGAATGCAGCTGCGAGAGCAATCATGGGCTTCCCCAAATATGCCCATGTTACACCAACACTCCGCAGTCTGCATTGGTTGCCAATCAATTTCTGGTCACAATTTAAAGTGTTGGTCTTGACCTATAAAGCCCTTCATGGAATCGGACCAGAATATCTCTGGGACCGCCTTCTGCCACACGAATCCCAGCGACCAATTAGGTCCCACAGAGTTGGCCTTCTCCGGGTCATGTCGACCAAACAATGTCGTTTGGCGGGTCCCAGGGGAAGAGCCTTCTCTGTGGCGGCCCTGATCCTCTGGAACCAGCTCGACCCTGAGATTAGAACTGCCCCCACCCTCCTTGCCTTTCACAAACTCCTCTGTCGTCAGGCATGGGGGAACTGAAATATCTTCCCCAGGCCTATACTGTTTATGTATGGTATGTTGTGTGAATGTTTTTTTAAAAAATTATGGGTTTTTAGGTTTCTAATTATTGAATTTGTATTTTACACTGTTTTTCTATTGTTGTTGTGAGCTGCCCCGAGTCTGCGGAGAGGGGCGGCATACTAAATAAATAAATAAATAAATAAATGAATGAATGAATGAATGAATGAATGAATGAATAAATAAATAAATAAATCTGTTCTACGCATGGTCCCCCCCAGTCCCAAATCTCATAACAGTCTGTTTCTAATGCTTTCTATCTTTTCCCCTCATCTCTGCCCCTTTTACTCACTCTGCACCCTGCCATATGGCTCTGAGGCTGCTTGCCACATCCCTGGAAGCTTTAGTACTTCAGCTGAGTTTCAACCACAGTTACCTTGTCACTCTGCATCAGAGAGACCCCTGCCATGGGGTGTATGACAATTCACCATGGCCAACTCACCACAAGCCAACTTGCCATGGGCAACATGCTGCAGGATAAGTCTCCAAGAGTTATATTAATATCAAACCAATAGTGGATTGAAAAGGAGGGACAAAATGAGATGTGATAAAAATTAAAATTATTTTAACTAATTATACTCAACTTTTGAATTGTCCCACAGCAAGTTGTCTCGTGTTGAATTGGCCAGGCTGAGTTCTCCATGGCAAGTTGACTGTGGAGAATTGGGTTTGGATACCATCCTCTTTGTAAACAAACTACTAGTCTACGTGGACAGATTACCTCTCTAGAATCTTTAATCTGTGTTCTGCAAGCAGTTGGCCCAGTCTGTATGGTAAATCATGTATGGCTTGGCTGCTGGAAGGGGTTGGGGTTGGGTTACAAGAGAGAGTGAAGAGGGGAGGAAGGAAGGGAGGGAGGGAGGGAGTGGCGGGAAGAGAAGGGAAGGGCTGGAATGCTCCTGGTTCACTTGTCCCTATCAGTCATTGGACAGCTGGTCGTGAAGTCTCTGCCCATTTGCCTAGATTCTTTTACCCCATGGACATAGTATTTTTTTACGCTTTGCACATGCACAGAGGGTAAAAGAATTGAAATGGCGGCATCGAGGTGAGTGGGCAGAGCCTTCCACTGCCTTTGCGACCTGCTCTCTGATGACCAACAGCCGCAAGTAAACCGGGAGCATTTCAGCCCTGAAGGAAGGTTATCCATTCAGTCATATACGATTCTCGATGATTCTATGGACCAGGTTTCTCTACTTCTTCCAATCTTCCACTACTTTGAGTTGTTCCATGCTCTTGTTTGTGTCAGCTTTGGTGGCATCCAGCCACTGTGTTCCTTGGCAACTTGATTTCCTTTTACTAATCTATATATAAAGTGAAAATAATTGCACACTGCCGGGGTGGGGGGGGAGCCCTTTTTCTGAGCAAAATAAATAAATAAACATTATTATTTTTTTCATTTCATTTTTCATTTGTTTGTGATCAGGAATGTACAAATTAGTATACCAGTGCAATAGGTGTTCAAAACCCCCCACTTACAGTAGCTAAAATTTTAAAAAAATAGTCCGGGACCAAAAGGACCCGGGAACAGAACAAGTGTATAGTAAATGCGAACAGAACAGCATTCATTGATCAGCCTTAAACCGTAATCCAATCACACTGGGAGTAGAGTGGATAAAATATTTCTATTCATTTTGAGAAATCAAATGTCTTATTAAATTATACACCTGGAATAAAGCATTATGGTCAAAAAAATATATAATATACTATATATTGTGTATCTTTGAAAGGATGATGATGCTAATTTAGAGCAATCTTACCCCAAAATGAAAAACAGAACAAAAAAATATGCTTTTTTATCTTACCCATGAGTCTGATTCATTTTATACCCTGTTTCCCCGATAGTAAGACACCCCCGATTGTAAGACATATCGGGGGTTTCAGGGGGGTCGGCTAATATAAGCCGTACCCTGAAAGTAAGACATATGTCTTACTTTTGGGGAAACACGGGGGTATTGCCAGGGGGGAGCCCGATGACGTCGCTTCCAAGCTCCCCACGCGCCCCTCGCCTTCGCCTCGCCGCGGCGCCACCGCCTCTTCCCCGGCTTGGCAAAGCGAAGGACGGCGCTGGTCCAAAGCGAGCCGAGCGGGCGGCGGCTTGCAGCGAAGGCGCTCGTCCCAGCAACCGAGTCCTGCCGAGGCTCGGCTGCAAGCGGCCAGCGAGGCCGACCAGCTCCGAGGCGAGCGGCCGGAGCTGCGCCCTCCTTCCCCCGCCTCCTTTCCGGCAGGCAGGTGGGGCTGCCCAACTGCGCAGAGCGGCTCCTCCCCTCCAGACACATGCTTCCCCAACACGCGTCTGTGGCTCCACGCATGCACGCCACTTGGAGCCCTGAGGTTGAACTTGGAAAAGTGCTCACGAGGCTCCTGTCCCGCGGCTGCCCTTCTGGACTCTGGGGAGATGCCTTTGGGAACGCGACCCTTTCAATTTTTTTCCAATGTAAGACATACCCCGAAAGTAAGACGTAGTGGGGCTTTTGGGGGTAAAAAGAAAGTAAGACACTGTCTTACTTTCGGGGAAACACGGTATCTAAATTAAATAGGGGTAAAATCTAGTCTTTCACACAAGTAAATATAGTATCTACATTCAGGAGCAATCAGAAACAAACACAAATACTGCTGTGTTTTTTTTCTTTAGCTTTAGTACTATTTTCCCAAAAGTTAAGACTAGTGACTTTTTCAGGGGTTTCAACTCTTGAAATAGGAATCCCTTTTCCTCACAGTTTATTCTTGAAAGGATATAGGTTATGTTCTTTCTGCACCAATCCACATTTTGGGACTTGAACGATGTTATTAGCACATATAGTTATAAGATAAAAATTGAAATTCAATTATAAATAAATTAAATAAGTTAATATCTTGAACCACTAATCAAATGAAAATCATTTGTTTGCTTGTTAAGGCTTATGAACTTATAAACTCTAGGTGAGACCAACTCCTGGACTTTGGATCATAGGTCAGATTTAGGAACAAAACCTTATTGCTGGCTTGTTTACATTGAAATTCAGGAGTTCTATGACATGGCTCTTCTCTCAGTACTTGTAATTGTAAAATCTGGAATAATTTCCTTCATAGATATAGTGGCAGGAAAGTATTTTTCACTGTCTCTTATTTCCACTTGTAAATTTGTCAGCTCCTAAAATTCTTAAAGTTAGATCCCCTAATAGTTCAGTTCTGGGTTATTATTTTGTGAGTTAGCAAAATTACTTCTCAATGTATATTTACTCAGCGGTGGGCTACTGCCTGGATGGGGGAGAACACAGTGGAGTAGCAAAAATGGAGTTCCACCCCAGAGCACCCAAGTTGCACTGAAAGATGTTGAAAGAAATTGCATAACCCACGCCCACGGTGTGGTAGTAAAAATTTTGGTAGCCCTTCACTGAATTTAGTGTATATGACTACACTGTTAGACTATATTTCCTGTCTCTCTCCTAGTTACTTCCATACAAATATAATGAATTATAATTAAAGAAACTCATATATCTTCTTTCAACCACTGCATGGATAAATATAATCCTTTGAGTCTGTCTCTTAGGAGAAGCTCATTTAAATTGCCTACCATAACTGAAAAGCACGATCATATTAAATATTAGAAGAGTTGTAACTGGGATAGTAAAAAACCTTGGAAGTCATTGCTACTTATAAGATAATTAGAAATATATGAAAAATAAGTTTTATTATTATTTTACTTCATAAGCATCCATTTCCATGGCAAGGTATCTTAATCTCAAGAACAGGATTGCTTTTTTGTCAGATATAACATTCACTTTGCCATAAATTTATCAAAGATTTGTAAAACCTGCTTTAATAACTCTTCCATTTGGCAAATATTTAGCATGCTGACACTCTTTGAAATTTATTAATGGAAATTATTAACAGGTAGGTAGATAAGCAAGTAGAAAGTTAACCAGATGAGAGGGAGAGAGTTTGTTACTATATATAGTTAATGCTCCCAAGTTCATGGACTAATCTACAAATTTCCATACAGTTTCATTAAGAATATCAGTTCATAAGATGTTTCCGGATAAATGTTCCAAATCAAATGATGATTGGAATACGTTTGGAGTAATTTTCACATGTGAAATGGTCATATGTCCAGCTGGAAATATGATAGCTAGCTGCAGTATGATAAAAAGAGAAATGTCTTTATAATATAGATTTCTGCCAATTGTTTTAGAGCAATTTCCATCAACCTTGACTAGGCTGTGAAAGATACAGCATCTGGAATGCCTCATGTTGCCTTCCCCTAATTTGTACACCAACTGTCAAGAAAGGTAAGTTCATCATCATCACTATTAGACATTATGTTACCTTCTGCTTTGATTTTCTGGTACAGCCAACATGGAGTACGGATTCCATCAAATTAGCCCCATTTTGTAAGTTGAGGATATCTCCAGTGACATGTGAATAAAGCTATCATTTGAGGACGCCTGGCCCTATTCAAGTCAATGGCAAAGCTCCCAGTAGTTTCTAAGGATCAGCATGGCATCTTTATTCAAAGCCATTCATTTTTGTCTATAAACATTTAGAAAAGTGCATTTTAATTCACAAACCTTGTACCACCGGTCAATTCCAATGAACTCTGCTCACTTTTTCTTTTCTTTATAAAAATATTTCTGTCCCTGGTTTATCTTCAATTAAATGCTAATTTTATTGTAGTAAGGTTCCATTGCCACATGAATCGAAGCTGGGGGTCAATCTGAATATTTCTGCCTGGTTACCCTAGATCCTCTTAAGCAATACAAACTTTTATTTAAAAAGTGGATATGTTTTAACCAAGTGGAGGGCTAACAAAAATAGCAGAAGATCAAAGAATAATGCCGCAGATGAGGATAAGAGCAGTATTCTATGCTGATAATGTAGATATGCCACACTGTTAGGTTATTTTCCTAACTGGAAGCTGTAGGCTATGACATTGTCTGCTGCTGAACTCATTTAAAAAGCAAAGGATACCCTTCCCTTTCTTCTTTTTCTACTTATTCTTCTACTTTTTTTTTTTACTCCTGCAAGGGTTTTTTTCTCCCCTTTTCCAGGTTCTGAGAGATAATACTGCAGAGGAATTTAAAGCTCTCAGAGCCCTGATTTTATCTTTTCTATAATACTTTTGAAGTGCAAACTTTTACCTCTAGTTCTGAAGTCGGATCATTATAATCATTGTGTTCACCTGGTACCCTAAAACAATCATACAAGCAGAAAATAAATTTGCTAGTTTGATCATCAAATGCATTTCAGACTCCATTATTTAGCTACAATAATCAAACTACTGCTTACAACCCACCCACCCACCCCCAAAGTTTGCTTTCTGGATGAAAAATATGTATAGGAAAAAGCTGAAATTGTGAAAAGAATTGAAAACTGAAATTGATCAGTTTTCTTCAGGCACTGATGTGATCACAAACTCTTGAAATTAAAGGCATCACCCAGCTGAATTATTATTATTTTTTCTTTTCACTACCTTTTAATTCCATGCTTCGAGGTGGAGTTGGGACAAATCAATGACGCTGATGCCCTTCCTGATGCCTATAGGGAATTCACTGATATTGTTTGCTTTGTGCTTTAATAGAGTAAGGTCTGCTACTGCATAAAATTGAACACTTAACCTTAATGTTCCTGGTTCAGTTATGCCTGTTGGTCATTGGAGAGCCAGTCCAGAAGGCAGCATGAGGCTCTGACCATCTACCCAGATGCTTCCATTTGGGTTATTTTGCCCTTTGCTCATGCACAGAATGCCTTGCGCCTGTGCAGAGTGTAAAATAACCCAAATGGTAGCATCTGGTTGAGTGAGTGGACCCTTATGCTTCCTTCGCGACCAGCTCTCCGATGACTGATAGTCACGACCAAACTGGGAGCATTTCACCCCTGCTCCAGGCCATTGCACCACTCATCTGTTCAGATGTTAACATTGTAATTAATTGTTAACCAACAATCAAGTAAAAAATACTCCAATCAAGGAACTTCTGAACAAGCCAACGGAAGCCAAAAGAAAACAACCAAATCAAAGAATATTTATGACCATCTCCACCAATAATGTCAGGGAAAGACACTAGACTATCAATTCAAAGCAAAACCCCATCCTTACTACCCCTGATGTTACCTAGTTTGGGTAAGGAAACATCTGTAAGAAAACATCCAAGCTCAGAGACCATCAAGAGGTTTTTGCCTCCCATAGTTTAACATAGAGCACACCAAGAACATTAGGACACATGTTACAATGTTATTGTTATATAATAATGGAGCACGTGATTGTAAAATCTCAGCCATGAAATCTTATACCATTATCATCTTTAGTATCAGTGGTTTCTGATACTAAAGGTGATGATGATACTGATACTTACTGAAGTCCAAGTAAACCACATCAACAACATTTAGCTGCAGTTTTTTTTAATGTATTAGATTTGTTTTATGTGCTTTGTTTTTACACTGTGAGCTGCCCTGAGTTTTCAGAGAAGGGTGGCATACAAATCTAATAAACAAACAAACAAACAAACAAATAAACAAATAAATAAATAAATAAATAAATAAATAAATAAATAAATAAATAAATAAATAAATAAATAAATAAATAAATAAATAAATAAATAAATAAATAAATAAATAAATAAATAAATAAATTCCCCCGGTTCACTAATTTTGTCACTTTGTCAAAGAATGCTATAAGGTTATTCTGGCATGATCTGTTTTTGACAAATCCAAGTAACGCAATTCCTTTCTTTGATGGATGCAAACCATCTCTTTTGTTTTAATTGGACCAGCTGCAGACATCAAGACTAATAAAGCCAAAGCCTTTCCTTTTACACCACTCTTTTAGCCATATATTAAACTCTGCTACATGTTGGCCTTTCCCTTTTTGTTCCTTATATATTGGTAATATCTCTGAAAATATAAGCCTACAACCTATACTACTAAGTTCATACCCCAAGCTCTGGAAGTTGTTCTGCATACAGATTACATCTTTTTGGGACAGAACGTTTGTGCCAAGATGTATAATAGCATCAACATCACAGTCCTTACTGGCATTCTTGACTATCTTAAGAATACGCCTCTTGTCTCTGCTGGCAGTAGCACCTGGCAAATATCTGACCTCTTTCAAAAACCTCGTTGTCCTTTCCTAAATTTACATCCCTTACAATTGAATCACCAACCAGAAGGTGGCTTCTCTTTTTGGATACCTTGTTGCTCTTGTGTGACTGGTGTGCATGCATTTTTTTTCTCACCTACTCATGTTATCAACTATCCATAGAATCAAATAATTTCCATATGCAATTGAATACTACAAATACTATAGACAGAACTTTGGTAGCTCTAGAAATCATTTTCAACAACAAAAAATATATATTTCTTTCAGTCACCAGAGTGCTCCATTGACCTCTGCAGACAGGAGACTTGCTCTCAGTAATTCATTTCATTTACTTTAAAAAAAAGAAAATTAAGAGAACACCACCTTCCAATCTACTTCTATCCTATAAGGCAGTGTTTCCCAACCTTGACAACTTGAAGATATTTGGACTTCAACTTCCAGAATTCCCCAGCCAGTGAATGCTGGCTGGGGAATTCTGGGAGTTGAAGTCCAAATATCTTCAAGTTGCCAAGGTTGGGAAACACTGCTATAATGCAGCTTAAAACAATTCAAATAAAATTAATTCCATACAGGAAATAAAACAAGAGAATAAAACAGATTAACTAAATCGTAGTTTAAAAGAAGTTCTGCTGCTGGAGTCATCAAATAGATGAGGCAAATTCTTGGCAGAGAAGGAAAGTTTGAATCAATTAGATGTGAAGTCAAATAATCCCAAAGTGAGGAAAGGATTACACAACCTTAACGCTTTAATCAGATGTTTTTCTTTTTGCACTAATCAACAGTTTCAGCAAGGACAAAATATAAAGAATAATATCTACAAGAACCTAGAAAAGGTAAATGATCCAATACATTTATACTCCCATCTTTGTTTTTCTGAATGTAGTGTAGGTGTTGAGTTCTC
Organism: Erythrolamprus reginae; assembly: GCF_031021105.1. Lineage (NCBI taxonomy): Eukaryota > Metazoa > Chordata > Lepidosauria > Squamata > Dipsadidae > Erythrolamprus > Erythrolamprus reginae. Next base: position 93,877,173 of record NC_091952.1, read on the forward strand.
AAGATATTTTTTTTAAAGAAAGGAAAAGGGAAAAAGAACTAGTATATGTACCATATGTAAGATGATTGATGAAAACATGTATGGATAATAAGATAATTAATATTGCATGTTTACTAGATATGTTTTCCAAATGAACTTGAAATATCTTTAATTTTTTTTAAAAAAATAGTCTTTATTTATTTACATATAAAACAAACAACATAAACAAACACATACACACAAACCATAAAAACGATCACGTAGAAAAGATAAAATATATACCGGTACATATCTCCAACTTATCATAAGTATAACATTATACTTATGATAAGTTGAAGGGGGGGAGGTCAATTATTCTGTTGGCTATCATTTTTTAACGGCCCTTGTATAGCATCATATTTCCTTTGAAATCTCTTTTAATAAACAATTAACTTTATTCTGCAAAAAAGCTGATAGTTTATTCAAGTTGGATTTCAAACTGCAGTCTGCCATATATTCTGATATACTCAATATAAAATTCTTTTAAACATTGAAATAATTTTCATGTATACATATATTTGGAGATCATTTCTGAGGAACTATTCTTATTCTTTGAGGTTTGAATCTTATTCAAGGATACATTTTAAGTTCTGAATTGCTACAAAGAACAATAACTGCACAATTACTTTGAAATTTCAAATTCTGCCTTTCAATGTCCTGTTTTTCTTTCTATCATTTGAAATAGGTTATTGCCTACACCTCAGATTTACTCAGTGAAGTTATCCCAGTTTAAATATTAGGCAATTACAAGGTTAAAAAAAACACAACGCTGGAGGTTTTGTGGATTTCTCAGGGGATTTTTCTGAGGTGGTTCCTTGCCACTTTTGAATCTCTTTAAAAACCCTGCTGTTCTGTTCGGGTCGTATGCGACCCGAAGCCAAGTTTGAGTCCCTGTAAAAAATTTTCCCTGCATATCTGAAACTTGAAATTTCATGCTGGTTCATCATTTCAGGGGTTCTCTCTATGAGAATTTTTTTGGGGGGGTGGGGGGCTTAGTTTTTGCTGGGCAAAAAAAGTTACAAATCTTATGTTCCCGGGTCACCCTGACCCGGACCGAAAACTCTTCATTTGCAGTGCTTATGTTTGGTCTTTTTGAAAGCTTTTTTCACTTGGAAAGTAGTCTGAACATTTCTGCACACAATGATATGAAAATTGAAATGAAAAAAGTAAATCTTATTGGTTTATTTTGCGGATATAATGCACGCCCCCCCCGTTTTTGTGAAAAAAATTTCAATTTATGGATAGTTTTGCTTGCAAAATGCATTCTATTTTACTGAAGTTGGTGTGGGATTGGTAGCTTGAACATTTCTGAATATAAGAAAAATATAAAGGAACTGAGCAAAATGATTCTTACTGGTTTTTTAACATCAGAAATAAGGCCTCCCCTCCCCCCTCAGCTGCTTGCAACCATTTTCACTTTTTATTTTTTTATGCTCCAAATCCGAAATATTCTTTAAAATCTTAGGCATTCATTTACTCAATTTAACAATGCTGACCATCAAAAAAATATTTGTGGGGGTGGGGGAAAATTTTTTTTTCTGGGCAAAAAAAAAGTCACACTTAGTCTGTTCGGGTCATATAGACCCGGACCAAAATGATTTTTTTTAGGCACTTGAATTTGGTCTTTTTGAAAACCTTTTCAACTGGAAAACTAGTTTGAACATTTATGAACATAATGATATGAAAATTGAACTGGAAAAATTGAGACTTATATTTTTATTTTGATCAAAAAGCCCCTCCCCCCATCCTTTTTTAATTTTGTGTCAATTTCTATTTTTTAAGGCTACAAATCCCTAAGGAATTTTCCCCAAAAAGGTTTGATATACTAAATTGAACATTTCTGAATATAAGAAAAATATAAATGAACTGAACAAAATGGTTCTTATTGGTTTATTTTTGCCACAAAAGGGCCACCCCCCCTCGGCCTTGCTGTGTGCCATTATTGTCACTGTTTATACATATTTGTCTAGAAATATTTGGAATATCCTTTTGAAAATCAACCACATTGTAGCCAGAGAACTAATTTTATGAAACAAATCCATTTTACTAAAAAAAAGTATGTAAGTTTGAAATTAACAGCATAATTTTTATATAAATTGAAATAATTGAGGCATACTTTATGTGCAAAATAAACCAATATGCATCAATTTTTCCAGTTCAATTTTCATATCATTATGTTCAGAAATGTTCAAGCTACCAATCCCACACCAACTTTAGTAAAATAGAATGTATTTTGCTAGCAAAACTATCTATAAAGTGAAGACTATTTAAAAAAAACGGGGGGGCGTGCATTTCATCAACAAAATAAACCAATATGCATCAATTTTTCCAGTTCAATTTTCATATCATTATGTTCAGAAATGTTCAAGCTACCAATCCCATACCAACTTTAGTAAAATAGAATGCATTTTGCAAGCAAAACTATCCATAAATTGAAAAAAATTTCACAAAAACAGGGGGGGCGTGCATTATATCCGCAAAATAAACCAATAAGATTTACTTTTTTCATTTCAATTTTCATATCATTGTGTGCAGAAATGTTCAGACTACTTTCCAAGTGAAAAAAGCTTTCAAAAAGACCAAACATAAGCACTGCAAATGAAGAGTTTTCGGTCCGGGTCAGGGTGACCCGGGAACATAAGATTTGTTACTTTTCTTAAACAGAACAGCAGGGTTAAAATGCTTTTTCTTTAACAATGCTGGTAGGCCAACCAGGCACAATAGAGAAGTTACTTGAGCTGTATCACATAAATAGACACATATCACTTCATACAGGAATACATCAATTTCCGGTCACAATTCAAAATGTTGGTTATGACCTTTAAAGCCCTTCATGGCATCGGACCAGAATATCTCTGGGACCGCCTTCTGCCGCACGAAAGGTTAGGTCCCACAGAGTTGGCCTTCTCCGGGTCCTGTCGACTAAGCAATGTTGTTTGGTGGGACCCAGGAGAAGAGCCTTCTCTGTGGCAGCCCCGTCCCTCTGGAACCAGCTCCCCCCAGATATCAGGGTTGCCCCCACCCTCCTTGCCTTTCGCAAGTTCCTTAAAACCCACCTCTGGTATGCTTGTATGTATGAGTGGTTCTTTAAATTGGGGTTTTTTAGATTGTCTTTTAATATTAGATTTGTTTACATTGTCTTTTTATATTGTTGTTAGCCGCCCCGAGTCTTCGGAGAGGGGCGGCATACAAATCTAATAAATAATAATAATAATAATAATAATAATAATAATAATAATAATAATAATAATAATAATAACAATACAAAATGAGCAACTGAGTCAAAAGAAGAGTGAGATCAATTTAAGTTAGACAACATATGAATATCTAATAAAAGAATATATCTCTGAGCAAGACTTCTAACTTATGAAAGTGCACCGGGCGGGTGGGGAGCTGCCAGCTATAGAATGTATAAATATATTTTCCTTACCCATGTTCAACACATGTAATCCAACACTCTTAATATCTAACGGGTGTTACAGCAAACACGGGGCATATGTAACCTCTTAACCAAGACTCCAAATGTCAGGTGCTTTACCTTGTAGCAGCCAATCAAACCAGTTTTCCGAATTTAACAATAGAGGAACTGCATTCTGGCACAGATTCCAGATGCTGAAAAGAATGGAGCAAACCCACTTTGTGTATACCGCCTCTGGATGTGAGATGTGAACAGTGATGGGCTCCTACGGGTACGCAGTATTGGTAGCAAAATTTGGAGCTCCACCCAAGAGCACCCAATTTGCACTGAAAGATGTTGAAGCAAAATGCATAAGCCATGCCCACAGTCTGGTAGTAAAAAGTTTGGTAGCCCATCACTGGATGTGAACATATAACAGACTTCCTAATAAGATGATTCAATGATAACAGCCTATAGCAGTGTTTCTCAATTATTTTTTGTTATGTCCCCCCAGGAAGAAGTAAACATTTCATGCCCCCCCCAACTATCCACCTGCTATGTAAGAACATACTTCAGATGCCTTAACTGGTAGGATACAACTTTACTTCCTCTAAACTCTCTTCTCAGAATACTCTTGCTACAAGTTATTTTTACTTCTAAAGAGATATTTAGCTGGAGTTTTATACTATCTTCCAAGGCCTTATTTATATTTGACCTATGGTCTATCTCAGTGGTGAAATGCTCCTGGATCGCTTATGCCTGTTGGTCAAGAAGGCAGCGCGAAGCTCCACACATCCACCCAGATGCTGCCATCTGGGTTCTTTTACCCTCTGTGCATGCACAGAATGCTTTGTTCATATGCTGCAACGTCCTGCCTGTCGGCAACTACTTCAGCTTCAACAATAACAACACAAGAGCACACCACAGATTTAAACTTAATATTAACCGCTTCAAACTTGACTGTAAAAAATATTACTTCAGTAACCGAGTTGTCGAAGCGTGGAACTCATTACCAGACTCCATAGTGTCATCACCAAACCCCCAACACTTTACCCTTAGATTATCTACGGTTGACCTATCCAGATTCCTAAGAGGTCAGTAAGGGGCAAGTACAAGTGCACTAGAGTGCCTTCCGTCCCCTGTCCTATTGCTCTCCTATATCTCCTGTACCTTTCTTCTCTTCCTATATCTCTTCTTCTATTCTTTCATTGATATGTTCTATTACTATACCTTCTTTTCTATTATTTCTTAGATATATTTTACTATGAGTGTTCTGTCTGGGTCCCCCCAGACGCCAACACCAATCAAAAAGAGTATCCAGACACACTGGTAAAAAGCAAAGGCAGTTTATATAATTCAAAGCAAACACAGGTAACAAAAACTGTTCTTACAGACAGGAACACTATGAAGCTTCACAGAGGTTTCACGAAGGCCAGGCAATAAAACAGGATTCTTGCTGGCAAAAACATGCACAGATTGCTGGAGATAATAAAACCCACGCCTCCCCCAAGTCTTCCAGACTTCTAGGCCACAAGCCAAGATCAGAGACGCCGAGAATCGAAGCAAGGTCACAGGACTCCCAATTGATAACTCTCCACAAGACTGTAAGGGCGGGCCTGCCTTTTCAACCCTGCTGAGGAGAACCACACCCAAACCCAGCTGTTGCCAATTCAGGGATGGAAATACCTTTCTAATTGGCCCCGTCTTTGAGCTGCTCGTCTCTGCCTCATGTCTATTATAGCCTGTGCGTCTTCATCCAATGAATCCAGGCTACTAACTGGGGAGAGCCCCCCCAGGGGGTCTCAGGCTGCTCTCCCTCCTCCTCTTCCTGACGTTCCTCTCCCCCGTCTGCCTGGTCCTCCCCCTCCTGTTCACTGTCCTCCTCCTCTGGGCATGGATCCGGCAGAGATCCAGCAGGTCCCTGAAGAGCCTCAGGCGGAATCACAACAATGAGTATCTCCTCTATAACCTTCATCATGTATTTTACTATGTGTATATAGATATATACCCACTAAAACCCTCATTGTGTTTTGGGCAAAATAAATAAATATATAAATAAAATAAAATAAATAAAAGAATCCAAATGGTGGTGTCTGGGCATGCGACCAGAGCCTCATGCTGCCTTTGCAGCGATGACTGACAGGCATGAGTGGACCAGGAGCATTTCATCCCTGGTCTATCTTGTTCTCTTCCTTGCATTCAGGCATCCAATTCTTCAAGCTAGAAGCTTTCACTGCTGGCATAATTTCAAGGCAAGCATCCTTTCTTTGAATTCTCTTCACAATGATTACATTAGTTTTGTCTCATAACCTAAGAGAAAAACGATGATAATAAATATTAGGCTTGTCATTGTCATACCTTCTCTTTGCATCCATCTAAGACGTGAAAAGAACAGAAATTAAATCCTCATAAGATGCAGACTTCTGTGGAATGATTGCAAGCAGGTCTAGGAATCAAGTCAACCTCTAGATTAGAATGCACTGCAAAGCAAGCATAATCTTGGTTATATCTCTTTCACTTGGGGCCCAATAGCAATAGCACTTAGACTTGTACACTGCTTGAAAGCTCTTTCTAAGCAGTTTACAGAGTCAGCATATTTCCTCCAGCCAAGTTATCTAGAAGAAAACAGTCTTCTAGATAGCTTGACTGGAGTTTCAAAAAGATGGATAAATTTCTTCTCCTTTCCACCATATCATGGTGGAAGAGCCACAGTGGTGCAGTGGTTAGAGTGCAGTACTGCAGGCTACTTCTGCTGCCTGCCGACTGCCTGCAATTTGACAGTTCAAATCTCACCATGCTCAAGGTTGACTCAGCCTTCTATTCTCCTGTGGTCGGTAAAATGAGGACCCAGATTGTTGGGGGTAATAAGCTGACTTTGTAAACTGCTTAAAGTGGGCTGTAAAGCACTGTGAAATGGTATACAAGTCTAAGTGCTATTGCTATACCAAATTGTACTGGCAAGGTAAGGTAAGAGCCTCGGTGGCGCAGTGGTTAGAGTGTAGTACTGCAAGCTACTTCTGATGATCAGCTGCCAGAATCTCAGTAGGCTCAAGGTTGATTCAGCCTTCCACCCTTCCAAGGTCAGTAAAATGAGGATCCAGATTGTTGGGGGCAATATATGCTGACTCTGTAAACTGCTTAGAGAGGGCTATAAAGCACTGTGAAGTGGTATATAAGTCTGAATACTATTGCTGTTGCTACTGTAGTTGAATAGCTTTGCCTCTATCAAGCCTGCAAGACAGTGAGGAAAAATGTGCTCCTGTTTGCTCAATCTTACCTTCGTTTCTGTCATACCTTAACCTGTAATATTATACATTACTACAAAGGTAAAGGTTTCTTATGTCCAGTTGTTTTGACTCTGGGGGGTGGTACTCATCTCTGTTTCTTAGCCAAGAGAACCAGCATTGTCGATATTTCCATGTAGCCAGCGTGACTATACACCAAGATGCACAGGATGCTGTTATATTTGGTACCTAATTATCTACTTGCATTTGCATGCTTTTCAACAGATATATTGTGTTGTGGTTAGCTCTGGCCCAGCCCCAAGGACTGTGGATGTGGGGGAGACATCCACTTGCTGCAGGCCTGTTTTGCCCCCGGTGGAATCTGCTGATGAAGGCTCCTCTGACCAAGAAGACATGAGTGACAGGGAGGAGGAGAGTGTGGCAGACAGTTCAGAAGGAGATCAATTATCTAGCTCCTCCTTGGATTCAGAACAAGAGTTAATGATACAGCCACGCATGCGGAGAGCGATGCATAGGCAACAACAACTGAGAGATTATTATCAAAGAAAATGAGGCCACCTGTGGTTGGGTGGGGCTGTGGTAATTAGTGAGGCTGCTATAAATAGCAGTCTGTGGGTTTGGCCATTGTGGAGGATTATCTGATCGTTGCGTTTCGTGACTGCTTTACTGACTTTGACTTTTTGTGTGCTGATTTTTCCCCGCTTTGAAACTAAACCAGAGCAAAGTGTGTGTCACTTTGTGAAAGAAGAAGGACTGTGAATTGCCTCACAGCTGCAAGCTAAGTATCACAGAACTGATAAGGGACGAGTGCTCTTGGCTATACCAAAAGAGGGCTTAATTTAAGTGAATTTTCATTATAAAGAACATTGTTTTGAATTTTCAAACGTGTGTGTGTCTGAAATTTGTACCTGTGAATTTTTGGGAGGAGTCTGCCAGAGACCCCGACAGAACAGATTGAGAGAAGAATGAGCGGTCACCCCATTGCATGGTGCTTAAATCTCAAACCTGGGCTGTCAGCTTTACATATTTATTTAGACAATTAAGTGATTTAACTGATTTAATTATTCCTATCCAATTTCATTTGATAACTGCAGTCACATCATCGTTTCTTACCTTGGTTGGTTTGGAGAAACAGATGGATCCATTTTGTCTTTAATGACAATAATATTGGAAGATGAGAAACGGGACAATTTCCAGTTGTTGAACACAAAGGCTTGATGGGTCTGTGTTTGTATACTCGGTTCTGTCAGGCCATTATATTTTGTGATATTCACAAACCCCACCAATCACATCCATGCTGTGAGTCTACAAAACAAAATTATAGCTGATTTTCCCCTTTCCTGACAGGAAGGGGCAGCAGTATATTCTCCTATTATCTTATTCAAATGTAGACCATTTAGCATACTAAAGACAAAGTAAAACTTCGAGAAGTCCATATTATTGACATATTATTTGGTGTTTATAAGGATGCCTTATTCAAAACATCTGCACTGGATTGTGTAGTAAATTACTGAGTGTAATATTTTAATGTGGCTCTATTGTTTATAAAATTGTATGTGCTACATGGTATCCAGTTTACTGATTTCCAAATATCAGATATAACAAAATTCATATGTTCTATTTTTTTCCCTCTTCGTGAACATTCTGCAACTTTTATACAGATACATTGAACCGTCTTCCAAGGCTAGGCCTTAATAATAGTCAGACTTTGAGATTACAAAGATACAAATGGGTGTTGCCAGGCCAAGCTGTAACTTAGCTGACTAAGGTCATAAAGGATTTGTACAATTCACCATCAAACTCAGCTGGAAGCCCTTGAGATCAATGATGTAGCTGCGCTTTCTTTTTCCTCCTATTTGGTTTAGATTTACCTTCAACTTTCATGATGCTTTCTATATCCTCCTTTTCTTTTTAATTTCCTCTTGGCAAAGTTAACCTTTTTCTGATCCATTTTATATAATGAATCAGCTTATTTTATATATTTAATAGCTTAAATTCAACTATCAAAACATAACATACAGTACTAAGAACTAATCTCTTCTATTCCCAAGCCACTATTCACTTTCTGAATACCTTATAATTACATCAATATTGAAGTGTATAGGAAAGAAAGAAAGGGAGGGAGTGAGAGAGAAAGAGAGAAAGAAAAGAAAGAAAGTATTTGTTAAATATTATATTTCCTCTCAAGAATTTAACTGAGATTAGAACATACATGAGAAAGTCTAAGAATAAAAGATCTATTTATTTAACTCAGGCAACTGTAACTATATTTAAAATTTATCTGATAATTCTCAGGGGTTTGGGGTTTAGGGTTTTTTTGGTGACTTTTTTTTTTGAAATTTGTAATATAAGCATGAGTGCATTTAGAGTTTTGTAGGTATAACTAAATTCAAACAAATTAATTCAAACAAATGTGTTCATTGCCCAGAAATTTTGGAACAAGCATATCATGTAATCATGGGAATGTATAATACATCATTTGTCTATAGTCATGATCCAGTTATGCTACATTGTTAGTATATATTAGGGGCAGACTAACTCAGTGTTTCTCAAATAGTGGGGGCATGTCCCCCTGTGGGGCATGGAGCAATGCCAGGGGGAGCGCATGACCCCGGTGAAGGTGCTTTTTTTGCCGCAGGGAGTAAGGGTTTTTTGCACCAAACAATGGCACACACCACAGAGTAGGAGATATGAAGTGTTCTGTGCATAGACCCTTGGCGTGAACCCCAACTCAGAAATCACTTATTTTATGATAAAATCCACTCTTTATTTGAACACAAGAATATATAATGAAATGAATGGTTTTAAAATGGTACAAAAGAAGAAGTTACTTTTCTCTTTAGAGCTAGTTGTAATCTATGTCTGGAAAAGCTACAGAAATCCGGGCTTATCTGCATTCCTTAGATAAAGGCCTTTCATTACTTAAACATATGATTTTGTATGATCGCTGACCATTTCAATAGCTACTTCTGTTCAGTTTCCTCAATCGCAATAAACAAACTAAAAAAGAGCAGATTTAATATTATAATTACATTGACAATATTAATAGAAACATAGAAACATAGAAGACTGATAGCAGAAAAAGACCTCATGGTCCATCTAGTCTGCCCTTATACTATTTTTTGTATCTTATAATAAATAGATAGATAGATAGATAGATAGATAGATAGATAGATAGATAGATAGATAGATAGATAGATATTCTCATTTCTTTCAGTTTTATTTAATTTTATATTACTTCTTTTTTTTTCAATGTTCATCTTCTTTCTTCTCTTCTTCATAACTTTATTGTGAACAAGATGTTGTCCTGGTCTCTTCTTTTAATTTCAGCCATAATTTTTCTTTTTCTTATTTTTTATTTTTACTCATTTTATTTTTATACAAACAATTTAACTACAAGCCCTTAACTTCTCATCTATTACTATAATAACCATTGGTTATTATACAAGCCTTGCACACTTGTATTTCTAATTTAGTATATACTATATAGTTTATATAAAAACCATTTAAGATTATTATTTAAACACAATTAATAACATTAATACACTTAGTTTTTCTAATATCTATATTCAGCATCACTTCTTAAATCATCAATAAAAGGTAAGCCATATTACTAGTTTTCATCTTTCACATTTATATCTTTTTCTTCTTAATGTGGGTATCCATATTTCATTTTATTTCTAAACATTATGACCTTACATGCCTATCTTATTTGAAAACCACTTAAAATGATCTAATACAATTAATCACATTAATACAATTCAGTCAACTAGAATGTTTTTTCAACCCTTTTCTTTTGTTATCTCAAAAAATTCCATCTCTCATAACTTCTGTTGTTTTCTTTTTCTTTCTGTTATTTCTGTTATTTCTTTTCTTTTTAAATCTTTTGTTACCTTTTATGTATATCGTTTGATTAAGTTTCCTCCAGCCTCTTAAGATCTTCCCACTACCCTTTACTTCTTAGCTGATTTTTTTTCAATATGTATTTTCCCCTGTCTATACCAATGAATGCCAATGAAATAATTTCTGTTTTTTTGCTTTTTACTTTTTGCCCTTCTAGGTTTTTTTCTTGATTCTCCAACTTAATTTGTTCCATGACCAGATTTTTAAGTAGAAAAGTTTGTAAGAAGAAGCAATTTTTCCCATAGGAATCAATGTAAAAGCAAATAATGTGTGGGATTGGAGAAACCACAGGGAGGGCGGAGGCCCTGTTTTCTCCCAGGAGATTCCTAGAGAGGCCCCACAAAGGCTTCTCCCCACCTTTCCTCCCAGGAGAGTCCTAGAGAGATCCCAAAGAGGCTTCTCGCCACCTTTTCCAGCCCTGTTTCCTCCCAGGAGATTCCTAGAGAGGCCCAATGGAGGCTTCTCCCTGACTTTTCTGGTTACAGTTTCCAAGGTTTGGGTTTGTAAGTAGAAAATGGTTCTTGACAAGAGGCAAAAAAATATTGAACACCCAGTTCTTATCTAGAAAAGTTTGTAAGTAGAGGCATTCTTAGGTAGAGGTACCACTGTATTTTGTATGATCCAACATCACTTTTAGTTTCTCATCACCTTTTACCAGTTTTGAAACTTAACGTATAGTTTTTGAGATCTCCATCAATTCTTTATATATCCATATTTCCATTTTATCCATCTTACTATCTTTAGGGTTTTTTATTGTAATTTCCTTGATTCAAACTGAATGTCAATATAGTCTCATTAAATTTTCATTTTCTAGAATCCAAATGTCCAGTTTTATTCTGCTCCTTTCCAAGTCAAAGCTTTATTATCTTCCACTAATGTTAAAGTCAAGATCAAATTCTATAGTTCAAAGTAATCACTCCTTGAAGATTTTCAGTTTCCAAAATATTTTTCTGTAAGCAAGGTCAATCCACTGCTGCACATCATTTTTCCTTTTTTCTTTTTCCTCCTTTGTCTTCCTTTGAATACCTCCGGAACCGTCTTCTGCTGCACGAATCCCAGCGGCCTATAAGGTCCCACAGAATTGGCCTTCTCCGGGTCCCATCGACTAAACAATGTCGTCTGGTGGGCTCCAGGGGAAGAGCCTTCTCTGTGGTGGCCCCGGCCCTCTGGAATCAACTCCCCCCAGAGATCAGAACTGCCCCCACCCTCCTTGTCTTTTGCAAATTACTTAAGACCCACCTATATCACCAGGCATGGGGGAATTGAGACATATATGGTATATGTGTGTTGCATGGCTTTTAAATAATGGGTTTTTAGATGCTTTTTAATATTATTTAATATTAGATTTGTTTACATTGTCACACTATTTTATTATTGCTGTGAGCCGCCCCAAGTCTTTGGAGAGGGGCGGCATACAAATCTAATAAATTATTGTTATTGTTGTTGTTGTTGTTATTATTGCTATTGCTATTGCTATTGTTATTGTTATTTGAGGATGGCATCCTCAAATTTCCCATGGACATAAATCAGCATTATGATGAAACTTCTCAAAATACTTAAAATCCAAATATAAAATGTTTTATTCATATTCTTTATTCTCTTTTTTAAATTATTGTCTTTATTTTCACCACACCAAATCCAATTGTAACAATTACAATCTTTTGGGCATTAAATATTACAATCTCCAGTCCACCTCCCTTCTTATTGTACTTCCAGTTGCCACTTAGATGCTAATTTCCATTCCAGGCTCTCTTACAGATTCATTTTAAAGTTTCCTTTTATCTGTTAATTGATGAATCACTCACCCAGTGTCATCACCTTGTTCACTCCTGCACAGTACTTAGATCAAAGCAATCTTTACACCCCGACAATCCACATTTTCTTCTTCCTGCTTCTTTCAATGTGGCCACTCTGCCTTCGTAGCAGCTCACAATGGCTGCTTTTCTCAGCTGCCATTTTCTGATGCTTTAGTTTAGTCAATTATCCAGGGAAATTGCCTTTTCTCTGTTTAGGTCGACTCATGTCTCTTTATCCACTGTTCCTCCAAAACAGTTTAGGTCAATGAAGACCCCAAAACATCTGGGATTTTATGTTTCTTCAGTAGCCTGAACAATCCATCATGTTGCCATGCCATTGGCCACACCCCACGCATCCAACTATTGTACCATTGCTCTAGTCATGTTATATTAGTGGACCAGGGTAATGCTGATGATGTGGTTTACTTGGACTTCAGTAAGGCTTTTGACAAAGTAGACCATAACCTGCTAATAAATAAAGTAGAAAAATGTCGGATGGACAGCAACATCCCCAGATGGATTCAAATCTCGCTAACCAACCACACTCAACATGTAGTGCTCAATGGAGCACCCCAAGGCTCTGTTTTAGGCCCAGTACTCTTCATCTTCATCAATGACTTGGACGAGAGGATAGATGGAGAAATTATCATATTTGCAGATGACACTAAACTGGCAGGAATATCCAATACTCCAGAAGATAGGTGCAAAATACAGAAGGATCTTGATAAACTTGAACAATGGCTGTTATCTAACAAAATAAATTCAATTGTGAAAAAAGTAATATTCTACATTTAGACAAGAAAAACAAAATGCACAGGTACAGTATATGTGGTACATTGCTCAACAGTAGTAACTGTGATAGGGATCTTGGAGTCCTAGTGGACAATCATTTAAATATGAGCCAGCGGTGTGCAGCAGCTACAAAAAAATCAAACACAGTTCTAGGTTGCATTAACAGAGGGATAGAATCAAGATCACACGAAGTGTTAATACCACTTTATAAGGCATTGGTAAGGCCACACTTGGAATACTGCATTCAGTTTTGGTTGCCACAATGCAAAAGGGATGTTGAGACTCTGGAAAAAATGAAGAGAAGAGCAACAAAAATGATTATGGGACTGGAGGCTAAAACATATGAAGAATGGTTGCAGGAACTAGTTTAATGAAAAGAAGGATCGGGGAGATATGGTAGCAGTGCTCCAATATCTCAGGGGTTGCTACAAAGAAGAAGGAATCAACCTATTCTCCAAAGCACCGGAGGGCAGAACAAGAAGCAATGGGTGGAAACTGAACATGGAGAGAAGTAACTTAGAACTAAGGAGAAATTTCCTGACAGAACAATTAATCTGTAGAATAGCTTGCCTCCAGAAGTTGTGAATGCTCCAACATTGAAGGTTTTTAAGAAGATGTTGGATAACCATCTGTCTGAAGTAGTGTAGGGTTTCCTGCCTAAGCAGGGGGTTGGACTAGAAGACCTCCAAGGTCCATTTCAACTCTGCTATTGCTATTATTATTAATAATAATAATTTGAGTCCTTGACAACCAATCAATGATCCCTCTAATGTTAGAAAATGGTGCACAGCAATTGGAAACTGCTGCATGCCGTTCTCTAGTCAGGTGCATGGGCGCGCAGTCATGCAGCCTCTGATATTAGAAAATGGTGCGTGGCAGTTGGAAACTCCGAGTCTGGGGAGAGAGGCGGCATACAAATCTAATGAATGAATGAATGAATGAATGAATGAATGAATGAATGAATGAACGAACAAACAAACAAACAAACAAACAAATAAATAAATAAATTATCTCCTTACATGCACGGCCATGCAGCTGGGCTGCTTAGAGGTAACATTACAACTAATGTGTATTTATTATAGGGTCTCGTGATTGTTATTTGTGACTTTCACAGGGGGCTTCCAGAAAACAAAGTCTATAAGACAAGCTGGAATTCCCTTAATGACTATGTGATTTGCTTAATTACCATGATAATTTGTTTTAACAACTGCTGCAAAATTGAGCATGTCTCACTTGATTATTGCATCACCTAGCAATGGAATTTCCTGTCCCAGTTGTGATCATAAATTAAGGTCTACCCAGAGGTGGGCATCACGTAATGTAACAACCAGTTCAACCAGCACCAAAAACATGGCTATTATATAGGATGGGTTAATGCTGGAGTTGGGGGCAGGCCAGCTCCTAGTCAGAACTACCAGTTCACCCGAACTGGTCTGAACTGGCAGAAGCCCACCTTTGGGACTACCTGTGAGGCTTTAGAAATAATAACACCTTGAACTGGGTCTGGAAACACAATATTCCATGTTATGAAAAGAAAAGGCATGACAGCTTGGTTAAGCTTGAGAAAATATGACAATCAAATAATGATCTCTCTGCCAAATTCATTGTTTCTTTCTAGCCTCCCCTCCAAAAACTTGGCTGACTGCAGGGATATTAAATGCTTACCTTTAGCAACACTTAAAAAACACACAAGGAAAGAAAACAAGTGAAAACATCTTTTTTTAAAAAAATAAAATCCTTGATTGACTTTCTAAATAAAAATGTACCCGCATGAGATGAAATTGTCCTAGTATTTGCAAACTTTGTATTCAATTAGGTATGTCTTAAAACTCAAAACATTGACTCTTTAGCCAAAAATGCGAAAGGATGTAGCTTTGTACTTTGCTAAAATAAAGACACCATAGATGTTCAGCCAAATTGGGGGGAAGCTTCTAAATGCCATTTTAGGAACGATTACTGAGTGAATTGCCCGTAACTGTTTGTCACCTCCCAAAGCTCAACTGTAGAAAGGGACCATTGAATTAAGTTCCTAATCTTTTCTTTTCTTTTTCTTATCCAGTTCTTTCAGATCAAGTCAAGTGGAATATAAAGGTTTTATTTCCACTGAAATCTTCTGTGTGTGAAATTAGAGCTTTGGAATCAAAACTTTCCCAGCGGTTCTTTCTTTTTTTATTTTTTTCTTCTTTACAGTAAGTACTTGGTGTTTAATTACTTGACTTTTACATGGTTCAACCTCAGAGACCTCACTAAGTTGCTGAGTCTTTAGGTGTATTGTTCAGATTGCTCAATGGTTCACTTTAGCTTGTTAACACCTACAGCGTCAGATGGTTAAAAAGAAGGAAAGCCTTACCAAATTACACATCTGGAACACTGACAGAATCTATTGATGATATACAGGGACTAAAAAAGGATTTTATATTGTAGCCTTTACTTAGAAGCATCGAACAAGCCTTTTTCCTGGTCAGAGTAAAAAATAGTTTGCTAGGCATGGAGCCTTTGTCATGAATTGTATGAAATCAAATTATGGGGTACACGTTATTTTTTAAAAAATCTTATTTAATATATTACATTTCGATTCTTCTCCTCCCCCTGAACAATGGACAAAAGACTAATAAAAACAATCTCAAATGAAAGCATAATAAGCCAACAATCAATATAAAAATTAAATTCATGCTAAAAATTCCCTCCCCCCCCCCAAAAAAAAAGGAAAATGAGGGGGAATACAACAAAAGGGCTGGCTGTTGAATAGTGTCACCTTACAAATGTATGGGTGAACAAATTTGCCTTCAGTTATTTTCTGAAAGAAGCCAATACCGAATCCGGTCAAATACCTCTTAGATGAAAATTGGTTTGGCAAGCCCTACTCCTTCCCATTGTGCTGTGAGCAGAATCCATCAGTGAGGCCACAAGTATGGCCTCTCCAGTTGATTTTAATGCATAAGCTTGATGGTAGTGGAGGAGATTTCAAAACCTTAAATTGAACATAATAGTTGACAGGCAATCAAAGTAGCCCTTTCAGTCCCAATGTTATATGATGCTGTAGAACCACCCACTTTTTAACAATCAGACAGCTGTATTCTGCTTCTCTTGTTGCTTTGTGATTGCCTTTATGCAGGCAGAGTGCCTTGCCATAATCCAACTAAGAGGTTGTTAGAGCATTGATCATTCCTGGCCACAAAAGGCATCTGGGTTTCCCTTGTTTCCTAGGAAGTGATATTTCTTCCAGCGAATACCACTTTCATGATTTCTGAGTTTGAGAATCTCTTGTCTACAATATCTCCATCATATTATGATTCATCTTCAGTTTGCTGACTTTCACCTGCTTCATTGAGAAAGCTTAGAGGTAACTGTCTATTATTTCCTGATCCAGGGGGAAATGAAAAACACAATTTGGTATTACAAATAGACATGATGGTAGATTTCCTTCAGATTCAAAGATAAAAGAATAGAATTTAGTAAATTGAACAATTCAAGTATTATGGGTCAAACAGAAAATTTCTGATGTCATAACTGCAGGTTGGAACAGAATCTGTGTAGCAAAATACTTCCACTTCCTCATCATTTCATCTCTCTAGCCATATCCCATAATTCATGATGCAAAGACTACTAAAGGGTCTGGTATCAACAATTACATCTTTCCCAATAGACATCATCAACCAGGACAACTGAGGATGGTTTTCTACCACATCCAGGCTTAAATATAGACTTAAATAGATCTAGAATATTCCGTTATTGACAAGCATGCATCTGACTGGAAACACCTCCTAATCCTACCTAAGAAAATAACACATAATGACAATACTACCTCAAGCACAACATAGAACGGATATGTACAGTGATGGGCTCCTACGGGAACGGTCAGGAACGCAGTTCAGGTAGCAAAATTTGGAGCTGCACCCCAGAGCACGCAATTTGCACTGAAAGATGTTGAAACAAAATGGTAGTAAAAATTTTGGTAGCCCATCACTGGATATGTACTATTTGGGTCATCAAAAGAATAAGCATTTGTTTATCATATTTTTGTTTATTTATCATATTCAATTCAATTTCAATTTATTAGATTTGTATGCCGCCCTTCTCCAAAAACTCAGGGCGGTACTTTATATAGTTGCCTAAGTTACAAAATGTCATTCGGGTGGTGTACAATAAAATAGTACATGTATTAGATAGTATAGATTGAGAAATTGTCCAGGAATTTATTTATTTTTTCTTTTGGGGGGGAAGCAGTTCAATTTTCAGTTTAACTAGTTAACCTATGTCCTCTTGGCTCATTTTTTCCCAGACTTATTTCCTTATCTAAACAGTTAAACAGAATAATCAAGGGCAGGCCAAAAACAGTGGGAGGATGAGTGACTTTTGACTTCCAGCCAGCTTCCCCATTGATTTTCTTGTGGGGAATATAGCAAAGAACATAGGAAATCTTCCTTCTTTCTTGTTCCCCTTCCAGCAGGTATGTAAGCCCTGTTGCTGAGTGCTGAAAATGAAGATCCCATGATTGCAGCAGCAATCCAGCAGTCCAGCAACAGTTGTTTATTTATTTATTTATTTATTTATTTGTTTGTTTGTTTGTTTGTTTGTTTGTTTGTTTGTTTGTTTGTTTGTATGCCGCCCCTCTCCGTAGACTCTGGGTGGCTCACAACACAATAAAAACAGTTCCTGACAAATCTAATAATTTAAAATTTAAAATAGTTAAAAAAAAACATTTTTAAGCAGACATACCTACAAACATACCATACATAAATTATATAGGCCTGGGGGAGATATCGCAGTCCCCCCATGCCTGATGACAAAGGTGGGTTTTAAGGAGTTTGCGAAAGGCAAGGAGGGTAGGGGCAGTTCTAATCTCTGGGGGGAGCTGGTTCCAGAGAGTCGGGGCCACCACAGAGAAGGCTTTTTCCCTGGGGCCCGCCAACCGACATTGTTTAGTTGACGGGACCCGGAGAAGGCCCACAACGTACCCAAACTTCAGTCATTTAAAAAAAAATCCTGCTGCAACTTCGAATGGTCCCTAAATGAACTGTTGTAAGTTGAAGACTACCTGTAGTGAGATAAACGTGACCCTTAGACCACCTTCATTTAATTATCTGGCTGTGAAAGATATGGAGGAAGAATTTTATTTATTTTATTTATTAAATTTGTTTGCCACCCATCTCACAGCAAGATGATTCTGGGCACCTTTCAGCCTTAAAATGAAACCATAAATATTTTATAATTTTACTTTCAGATTTGCAAGGTTATGATAATGTAGCTTATCACAAAATAGAATTAGCTTACTTGGTCATGTTTCCTACCTATATTTTACCTGGTAAAGCATATGGGAAGTGATTTGGCCTAGCCGTCTTGAACAAGTGCATGTGTCTGTAACATGATAGTGTATAACTCAGAAGTAGACAAATGTTTTATGTTTTAAACTGCTGGATATTAGCTTATTCACGTATTGTTAAATCAGTCGGTTATATTCATTTTTGTAAAAAACCCAAAGGGATAAACATTCTATCACTTTTCTGGAGCAATTTTGCCATTTAATTTTGAATTATTTTGCCATGTCTTTGAGAAATCAGACAATAGAACTTATTACCAAATTAATTTATGTCTCCAAGTCTATGAGAGAGAAAGAGAGAGAAAATTATTTTGCAATGGCTTCTGTTTATTTTGCATATGATTGATTATTTTTTATGAACTTGGATGCACTTCTAGTTTCAATGGAATACTTTATGTATGGTAAGATGCGAAAGTTATAAAACGTCATTTTGGTAATCGTGGGAATCTTTGCCTTCAGGTAACCAGCATTGTAGCAGATTTAGCTCTGTTTTGTAGCTGAACG
Source organism: Erythrolamprus reginae (assembly GCF_031021105.1). NCBI lineage: Eukaryota > Metazoa > Chordata > Lepidosauria > Squamata > Dipsadidae > Erythrolamprus > Erythrolamprus reginae. The sequence continues at coordinate 93,896,148 of NC_091952.1, forward strand.
TGCACACATATGCAAATACACACAGAGAGAGAGAGAGAGAGAGAGAGAGAGAGAGAGAGAGAGAGAGAGAGAGAGAGAGAGAGTATCTTACTTAAAAGCAATTGTGTATGTATTAATTAATTTCAGAATAGAAATCTCCACACAGTCTAATAAAATTTACTGCAGTGTGAAAAAGAACATCAATTCAGTTATAACACTGTAGCCTTAAAACTAGTTATAGTTTACTTTGTTAGTTTGCTGGAGGGATAAAAAGACATAAACATGGTATGCACTTCTGGGAGTCTCATTTCTGCTTTTTTTTAAAAAAAATGATAAACAGCAGTAAGTAGCAGTAAGCAGCAATGGTCCCTCAGAGCAAAATTCTTATTAAATAAGAATATGTGGCTGGATACAATGAACTTTCAAAAGCTTTGGGGAAAAATATTTCTAGAGTCATTCATTTAAATCTTTGTAATAGTTTTACAGGCTCCAGTAGCCATAAATGGTGTGACTGAATGTTTCTCAGTGAGATCGGCAAACAAATTGATGCTTCCCAGCAGGGTAGACACTTCAGATGACAGAGGGAGTGAGACTCTGTTTGAATGCATGAAAGAAACATGATACTGTAATTTCATAGTTATTGTACAGTTAAATCCTGACTTCTAAACTTTATTTTTTTATATCTCTCTTTTCTTATCAACAGTCACAGCACAGTATTCAGGTATATCCATGTGCACTTACATGCAAGCGTATTTATTTACTCTACATTATTTGCATATTGCTACTTAGCGTTTGAATATATATTTTATAAAAATATTTTATAAATTATTTCTATGTATGTCAGGCTTCACGCTCTGGGGAATCCAGAGTATGGTACCATGGTCTTTCGAGACTGAAGGATACCAGTGCAATGCAGTCCCAATTAAATATATAAGTTTTGTTTGTTCCTAACTTATTGTCCAGTATCAGAAAGATTGTGAACCAGTGACTGGTAGGAGGCCACAGCATATCACAAGTTTAGACAACCAACATATTACAGTGCTAATGGACAAAAATTTGTAGCACCCAGTAGAAGAAATATTTCAAGAGCATGCCATGGGCTATGATTTCTTTGAAGAATTCATCACATTTTTAAAAATTCCCAGAGAGCTATTTGGATCCTTTAAAAAAAATCCTTAATAAAAACATTTTATCTTTCATTGGGATTTTAAGTTATCTGTTCATATCAAATATGAATATAAAATACTCATGAATATAAAAAAAGCAATATCTGACATATCAATACAATCCCAGTGTTTTTAGTTTAACCATTAAAAAGTCAGAGTTCAGAAAACTTTTACAAACTTAATCTTTCAATTTTTCTAAATTACATACTAAATTACATTTGGCATATAAGACCTACGGAAGTATAAGCTATACCTTAATTTTGAGGGAGGAAAATCAGGGAGGGGGATCTTCCTACCAAATATTCATCTGGCTAGCATCCTTAGTCTGGTCAGCTTCAGCACATTATTTTATTCCCTGGTCTGGGCTGGAAAAAAACTTATTCAGAGGGAGTAGGATTGTAAAAACAGTACAAGTCGGGAAGATCGTTAACACATTGTTAGGGCTGAAAAAAACTTTTTTGAGAGGGAGTAGCAATGAAGCAAGCCTGCAAGGACTTAGGGCTGGGAAAAACCTTCTTTGGAGGGAGTAGGAATAAAAAAAAAATCATGCAAGCCCAGAAGATTTGTAGCACCTCGTTAGGGCTGAAAAAAATCTTTTTTAGGGGAGGTAGCAATGAAAACAAGCCTGCAAGCCAGAGAGATCATTAGCACCCAGAAACTCATTCCATGCTTATGTTAGGGCTGGGGGAAAAAGCTTCAAAAAAGCTACATTCGGAGTATAAGAAAAACCCAAATTTTCAGCCTCTTTTTTTGGGGGGGGGGAGATGTGTCTTATTCACTGAAAAATATGGCATTTGCATGTAATTGTTAGCATTCTGTAACTGTATAAAAGAGTTTCCAGTTAGTCTTATACAATAGTTATGACTATAATTGAATTAAATATTTATATTGCAAAGCTGAATTTTGCCCCATTTTATGACTTTATTGCCACAGTCATTAAGTGAATCACTGCAGTTGTTAAGTTAGTAATATGGTTGTTAAGTGAATCTAGCTTTCCATTGATTTTCATGGTCAGAAAGTCACCAAAAGTTATCACATTACTGCAGGACATGGAAACCATTTGAGTGAATTGCCAAATGTCTGAATTTTGATCATGTGACCGTGGGAATGTTGCAAAAATTGTAAATGTAAAAAAGAATCATGTCACTTTTTTCAATGGTGGTGTAAGTTCAAATGGTCACCAAATGAACTGTTGTAAGAACTGTTGTACCTGTACCTTCTTGCTAAGTTGGTATTTTTCAATGTTGGTAGTAGTGTTTGGGTTTTCAACTTTGTTTCAACATGGGGACATATGAAATGAATGGGCAACTTAATGATAGAATCTCTATGAATTTGGAATTCCTACACCTGAAATAATTGCCTAATAGTGATTGACAAACACAAATTTGATGTATTCATGTTACTCTGTTAATAACTCTACAGCAATGTTTAGTACAATCTTTTTTACCCTTATTTTATTTTGGCAATCTTGAATGTGCTTCCACCACCACCCACATAATGGTAATGGATAAATTTATTGTAGCAGTAAACCTAATACTCCAAAACTAATTTGGTCCTCTCTTTTCAAACTCAGTGCCAAAATTTAACTTTGGTTTTGAGTGGAACACAGACTGCAGGATTTACAATTAGTAGAGTCAGAGACAGATGGAGAGGGGGAGAGGGGGCGGAAAGGAGGGGGAGGGAGGGAGAAAGAAACAGACAGACAGACAGAGGAAGAGACAAAAGAACAGAGATGGGGGAGAAAGATAAATAAGAGACAGAGAGAAAGACAGAGAAAGAGACAGTGAGAAAGAGATAGTGGCAGAGGGACAGAGATGAAGATGGAAGGTGACATGGAGGGAGGAGAGATAGATGGAGAGGAACAGATGGAGAAAGAAGGAGGTGGAAAGTATGAGGAAGAGCAAAACAGAGGGACAGATAGTGAGAGAGGGAAAAAGAGACCAAGGGAAATATACAGGGAGAGAATGAAAGTGAAAGAGACAGTGAGAGATAGAGACAGACAGAATGGAGGGAAAGAGAGAGGAAGGAGAAAGGGAAAGGAAAAGATAAATAGACAGAGAGAGGGGGACTGGGGAATGGAGAGAGGGAGACAGAGAGAAAGAGAGAGAAGAAACGATACACTGCTTAGAACATATATACAAAGAATTACCCACTTGTAAGGTCTTTGTTTTTTCCCCTTCCCTCACAAGCTGTTTGATGTGAGGCTGAAGGTATTTATTTGTAAATTGAACTGAGCAGGCTTTTACAGTAGTTTTTACTTATCTACATTTGTACAGAACTTGATCTAGTATAGCAAGCTAGTATTTCCAGACGTTGCTGGATTGAATCTTCTATAATTTGTAAGATTGATGGAAGTAGGATGCAAAATCATTCAGAGAACATACATTATCCAATCTGGTCCTCTCTGTTCAAACTCAGTGCCAAAATTTAACTTTGGTTTTGAGTGGAACACAGACTGCAGGATTTACAATTGTATGTACAATCCATACATATTAGAAATATTCTTCATTGCACTATTCAGGCGACTGAAATGAAGCCCTTTTTAATTAACTGTTATTTAGTTATGGATATATAGCAATAAACAGTGGTTCTATGTGTGTGCATATGTGTGTGAGCATGCATCCATGCATGTGCATGTGTGTACACATCACGTGTGCATATTCTTCCTGTTGTTTTTAACCAAAACTTCTGTCCAAGTCTTAAACTCTGCATCTCAGAAATATAACTCAAAAGAAAAAAAAGTTTGTTTGTTTTTAAAGAACGCTATTTTCTCATTGGACTCATTAAGGGTATGAGTCCACCTTTCCATACGGAGCCCCACATCTATACACTTACATTTATAGCTATTTGCACTTTCAAAAAGAAGGCAGGAACACTCCTGATAAGCTCCAACAATGTCACTAAAATGATAGCAGTGGGGTCAATTGTAAAAGGAAAAACCTTTACCTGTGTAATTGGTGTTTGTTTGTTTGTTTTTTGTTTTTTATTAACAATACAAAAACATACAAAATTCAACAAAATATATAAAGAACCAAAAAAAAAACCCAATGAAAAAACCCACAGTAAACATATAAGAAATGGTTACATAGCACACCATTATCTTCATAGATTACATTTACATTTCTGATACTTTGGAAAGAGGAGAATATATATTTGAGTATTTATACTTTTCAGTCTAATAGTTTTTTACAGTTTTTTTACATTAAAAATATTATGCACAATTATCAATTGTTTATCTATTTGTTTGTTTATTTATTTGTTTGTTTATTTGTTTGTGTAAAGGCGGTGATTTCAACAGAGCCACCTTGCACAAACTTTGTTTTACCACAGAAACTGGAGCACACACAACTGAGTGCAGTATATTTGATTTGTCCTGTAACAGATATTTGTAGTGAATGCACATATGTCCTGAAGGGGGTGGCTTCATTTGTCTGGTACTGGCAAGAGATGAGATATGCTCAGGCACTGAATAATCCTTTTCGGACAGTCCTTTAGGATTTTATCGTTGTCCTTACAGGCACTCAACATCTGTGATGGCCTTTATACTTCTTATTACATTACATCTGTTCATGGTTGCTCATGCCAGGCATATGGTCATTTACAAAACAGTCCTTAGAGTAACACAAATAGCCTGTGATGGCATAGAAACCTTTCTAGGGAACCATGGAGTACATTCCTATGCACATTTATTCCGATAAATAGCAGTAAATGGGGTATACAGTCTCATAATAGTTCACAAGGCTGCAACTTTTAAAATAAACAAGGCAAAACCTCTTTCTCACTGTTGGATGTTGGGGGGGGGGGAATCGCAGAAATTAAAATATTTTTTAAAAGGTTGTTTTGATGTATTTCACCAATAAGATAAATGAAGCATGCCAACCAATCCAGTCAACTAATCCAATTCCCATTATAAACACATTCCACTTGTTTATTCTGAAAAAGCTGTACAGCATGTCCTACATTTACTAGAAATCTGACTTTGATTCCTGTCAAAGTCAAGTTTAAATACAGAAATGTGTCAAATAATTCCAATTATTATAAATAGAATGCACATTGCAGAAATGGTGGCAGGTTGTACATCACAGTCTTGTCTTCACTGTATAAATTAGAGATGTAAACTGTGTAGCAAGTGCTTCCTAGCTATTCCAATCCAAAAGTAACCGGTCATAAATTAAAAGTGAGGTACTACCTTGCACAAAAACACTTTTCAGTGTTAAAATGTAACAGTAGACTTTTTCAAACAGGAGCTGACAGCTCTTGTTCAGCAAGATAAATAAGAATAATTGCTTCAACATAATTGTTTAGCTACACTTCCGAGTGTATTATTTGTGATATATTTATTTATTAGATTTATATTCTTTCTGGATGTCCCAAAGGTGCTTTTTCAAAAGGCAACTTGACTTTGTATCTCCTTGAAAACATTTCATTTCTCATTCAAGAACTTCTTCAGAACTCCTTCAAGAAAATAAAAAGTCCAATTGCTTCAAAGGAGCTTTTTTTTCCAAGAAGCAACTGGATGTTCTTGTTTTTATTTGAAAACATTTCACTTCTCATCCAAGAAGCTTCTTCAGCTGTCAGAGCTGAAGAAGCTTCTTGAATAAGAAACAAAACATCTTGAAAGGAAAACAAGAAAGTCCAGTTGCATCTTGAAAAAGGCTCCTTTGGGACAACCGTGACCTGGATGACTGAGAATCTCCATAGACAAACCCAGTTAGTTAGTTAGTTAGTTAGTTAGTTAGTTAGTTAGTTAGTTAGTTAGTTAGTTAGTTACTTAGTTACTTAGTTACTTAGTTACTTAGTTACTTAGTTACTTAGTTACTTAGTTACTTAGTTACTTAGTTACTTAGTTATTTAGTTACTTAGTTACAGTGTTCCATCGATTTTCACGGGGGATGCGTTCCGAGACCGCACGCGAAAGTTGAATTTCCGCGAAGTAGAGATGCGGAAGTAAATACACTATTTTTGGCTATAAACAGTATCCCAAGCCTTCCCTTAACACTTTAAACCCCTAAATTACAATTTCCCATTCCCTTAGCAACCATTTAGATTATTACTCACCATGTTTATTTATTAAAGTTTATTTTAAAAAAATGTTTTTAAAGGCAGACGAAAGTTTGACAAAGACATATGACGTCATCAGGCGGGAAAAACCGTGGTACAGGGGAAAAAACCGTGAAGTATTTTTTAATTAATATTTTTGAAAAACCGTGGTATAGACATTCCACGAAGTTCGAACCTGCGAAAATCGAGGGAACACTGTACTTAGTTACTTAGTTCATGTATATATTTAATTTGACTTCTATGCCACCCAAGCCCCAAGGACTCAGGGCGGCTTACAAAAGTATAAAATTACAAGTAACAGTAACAATAAAGAGAAGTCAAGAAAAAATGAACTAAAACACTTCAACAACATACGTACTAGTCATTCATACCGATTCATACAAATGGACAAGCTAGTGGTTGCCTTTTAAAAAGCACCTTTGGGACAACCATGACCTGGATGACTATGACTCTTCATAGACATGCTGCCTGGATTTTGTATAAATCAAGGTAGCATACATAATATTCCCATATCCTATTTTCCCTGCCTCTGTGAGATGGGTTAGACTGAAAGAGGGTAACTGACCTAAACTCACCGTAGCACCTTAGCAGGTAGTAAGGTAAGAAAGATAAGAATATATAGCCTTTTGAAGTCTAGTCCAGCACTGTAACCCCTGTTCCACAATGGCTTTGTTATACTATCTTGGCATGTAGTACAGGACATGAGATGATCTAGAATGGGATTTTTATTACTCAGGAATATTGATCTGATTCTTCTGTGGCTGATTGCTTGCTAGTTCACCTGAGGAAATATGACCTGTTCATCTGATACTTGCAACCTTCTGAAAGGTTTGGAACAGGATCGATACAATTTTAATTCTCTTCTCACAATAACATAGCAAGAGGAAAGTCCCATGTTGACACACATTTTTTTCCCACTGATTTAGGTCTGGATTTTAAAAAAGAAAAATCTTCCATTGAGTCTGCTGAGGAAGAATTTGAAAATGTTTTCTACTAATGGATTCATAGTGCGATGAGATAGTGGTAATTACAAATAATGTTCAACTAATATTCAGCTTTCCCTAGAAAAGTGCAGAGAGATAAATTTTATTTCTAAAATATTTAAGGCAGTTAGGAATGTCTTGTTTTTTATTCACCAAGCTCCCCAAAAGCCTTTTTATAGTTCTTTTCCCCTATACTAATGGGATGGTCATGTGACAAAACAACTGTTTACCCTGGCTCTATTTTTGCAGTTTTCCAAAATTTTCCCCTATATAAAAAAGCATTTGTCTTCCTATAAAAGCAAGCACTTAAGTAAAGTTGTTCTTTACCTTTGATCTAAAGTATTAAAGTGAAAGAATATTCCCTTTCTTTTCAGTGCATAATAGCAACCTCTGAAGGCTAGGCTCCGTGAACCAACAGAATAAAACAATAAGAGCAGCCTCCTCCATCTCATGACAATAGTCAGCTTAAAAAATAGAAATAAAGAAAGAGATAGTAAAGCATCTAGAGAATAAGGTGGTGGTGTTTCTTTAAAGAATATTTTCCCCATTTTTTACAAAAGGGAAAAAAGAAGGAAAAAGCCAGCTTTTGACAGAGTAAAATCTTTTCAGGTTAAGAGAGAAAATGAAGCAGGGAAATTATTTTGTGTCTTGGCAAAGCCCTGGGCGTTGGGATGGAAGCTGAGACAGTGACTTTGTTCCCCTTGTGGATGTGTTTCATTTAAAAGAAGGCCAAAGGGGCTCAGTAGCAAGGAATTACAAACGCACACTTGGTGTTGTCCATTGTTGAAGTGAGGCAATGGCTATGCATGTTCTGAAGGGAATCATGCTGTGCATGGCATGGAAGTGTGTGTCTATACAGTCGCTGGCTTGCCAGCTATACTTTGGGGTGTTAGTTCTCTTGCTGTTACTGTAATGAGATTAGCGATGAACATGGTGCTTCTGCTTTCTTTAGACACGGGTTTTTGCAAACTTGTGACAAATATGAGCTGAGCAGCCAGAAAAGCAATCAGCAAAGAGGGCTAAAAAATCTCTCTGTGTGGGATGGTATATTTGAGCACATACTGTGGGTAAGAAGGCAAATGCTTTTGTAAACTAGATGGATCCCGCTGGGCGTTTAGCACTAAAACCCACTGATATAAAGGAAAGACGAGAGGAACTTGTCTTGTGTGAAATCTGCTTCTGATTCTACAGCCTATTTACATGCTTGTTAGAATGACATCTTGCAATATACTCCACGAGACATGTTGCTGAACCAATAAATAAGAAAAATGAAGCCTTTTGCAGCTAGTGCATCAGGCCAGTAAGTTGCTAGCTCATGAGCTGAAATTGAACATATGTCCAAAAATGCAAAGTAGGCTTTCACAGAGTGTTGTCAGTTGATTTGAAGCCTGTGTGTTTCCCTCCTTGAAGCTCTGGAGTACAACTTGTGCAAATGCATTAAACGCTTGTCTTAGAAAGCTTTCGAATGCATTGATGTGCTCATTGTACAGTAGATATTTTGCTGCTAACTAGAATCAGGAAATTGCCTAATGGGAGCCCCAAACAAAAGCTGGACAGATCTAGATATTATCCAAGACAGGCCAGCCTTTTTAACAGACTAACTTACATATCCTAAAGACGATGTACATTCTTGTCATCTTTTCATCTAGCAATTTATGACAGGGATGCAAGAAAGAAAAACAAACAGGAAAGGAATAAATCGAATCTGCAAATTTCTGCATGGTCAGAGATGAAACCAATTGAGGACACAAATGGATCTTCTAATTTGGTTCTGCCTGGTGCTTTGATATTTTAGTTTGCACACAGAAGTGTTCCTACAGCTCTGGAATGAAGACATAAAGCTGCAATGGTCAATTCCCACTTTATGGATAGGTAGTTAGAAATGCATGAACTACTCACTCCCTGTGATGGAAAAGCAAACACCGTTTGAGAAAGGGGAGAAACAGGCACGGCCATTAGAGAAGGAAAGACTGTGGCAGATGAAGGAAATGTGAGAAAGAAACTCAAAGCAATTGTTTTATATTTTTATAATTATTTCCTTTATATATATGTTTATTACTTGATTGTTATATGTCACCAAGTCATTTTTTTGTGAGGTGACCATCTAAACTTGATAAATAAATAAACTATATAAACAATATATGTATAAATTCAGCTGAAGAGTTGTTTTACCTGTTTTCAAAATTCTGTTGAAGACTTATTCAATTCACTGACATCCAACTTCTGCTGAAGGCAATAATCCAAGTGAAAACATCCCTAGAAGATGGTTGTTTCTATTCGACCTGAAAATACTGTATCTAAGGAAGGAAATCCTAGCAATGTCTTTGGAAAGTTAGTTCCACTATTAAAGCACACCTACTTTTAGGAAGTTTTCTCATTTGTAGGTAGAATCTGCCTCCTTCTATCTGGAATTCATTATTCCATGTCCTGCATTTGGCAATGGAAGAAAATGTTGACTTTCTTGTAGGTTATCTGGCTACCTTGGCCTTACTTGGCCATATATTTTTAAAAATAATATATGTCTCTTCGGTTATCATGTTTCAAAGTGAAGCAAACCAAGGAGCTTCAATCTCCGTTTCTGTGAGATTCAAGTTACCATTCCTTTATCTTATTATCCTTTTTTTGTCCCTGTTCTGATTTTAATTAATTCCTATTAAATTGTGGGGCCCAGACTTTGACCCAGGATGAACTATAGAATTATGTCAATATAATTATTAAAATATATACAATATTAATATAATAATAATTGTTTCCTGATTGCCTATTTGTACCCTATGACAATCATTAAATGTTGTACCTCATGATTCTTGGCAAATGTATATTTTCTTTTATGTATACAAAGACAAATTCCTTGTGTGTCCAATCACACTTGGCCAATAAAGAATTCTATGCTATGTCATGCCATGCTATTATTTTAAAATGTTATTACTGCGGGTTTACACTAGAAATACATTTACTATCTATCTAACTTAATCAACTATTATGCCTAAACTTTTTCACAAATGTAATTACTAAGCCAGATACCCCACCTCTTTTAGCTCTTCAATTGCCTTTTGTTTCCTGAGAACTGTTGGGTATTTTGATTATTATCAATATTATTTGTATTAGCAGAGTTCAGCTGGCTTAATTTGCAGCGGAGTTAGCATGGCCAGAAATAACACGTGGTTCAGAATCCCATTTGTTAGCAATGAATGACCACTTCTTCATAAAGATGAAAAATAGAATCTTTACTTACAATTATGTTGATTCATGCAATTGATAGATTGCAGGCAAGTAAGTTTATATTCTAGTCCATATTAATAACTTCTGGATGGTCCCATATGTGAGGATGGCTTTGGATTTCATCTCACACATGTGTCCACAGCCGAGGACAATGGAGCACACACAGAAGAAGGTAGAAGAGGTAGAAGAGAAAGAAGAAAGTGGGGGCATCTACTCTGCAGAGGTTTATATAGCCTGCAGAGCATCTGCCCCTTTTGGTCATCAAAAGGTGACACACTGGTCAGTTAATTGCGACCTGACCATAGAGAGGTGTTTACAAGACAGTGCAAGCATGTAGTAGAGTAGTTAAACCCAACAAGAACAACTTTGTACTTCCTCAAATAAATTCCATGCTATTACTTTCATCAAATTTCTCCAATCTATCAAGATCATTTTATTTATTTCCTTTGGGGTATGGCTTATCTTATCCAATGTTTCATCATTTACAAATTTGATAGAGTTTCCTTCCAATCATTATCCTAATGTTTAATTTTTAAAAAATATTGAAACGTAGAAGATCCAGAACTTATCTTTGTGGCATTCACTTGATATGTCTCTCCAATTTTCTGAACATCCTTCGAGGGCAATTTTCAAGCCAGCTATGTATCCACTTGTCATGGCATCCAAATAAAATTTAATTAGCTTGCTAGTCAGCATATCATGGGGCAATTTGTCAAATTCTTTTCCCATGTTAAGGGATACTATGCCTACAGAATCCCCAAAATCTATTAAGGACGTTTCCTGTTTTCAAAAAATGTTATTTACTGTGGCAATATTTTTTCTCTTGAAAAATGCATGCTGACTTCTTATAATGATCACATTATTCTCAAGGTACTTACAGATCAATTTCTTTAGAGATCAGTTTTGAAGACTTGATCAGTTTTCCAGAGTTTCTTAATGTCAATTCCTAAAACAGCTTTTCATCTACTTTCTTCAGTATCTTAAGATTTAAATCATATGTTTCTGAAGATTTAAAACTCATTTTAAGTAAGCAGACACTCTGTGACAATGATTCTGGCAGTCTCAAACTTCAATCCTGTCATTTCATACTCCCTTCATAACTTTTGGTAAATATTTTTATTGTTAAAAATTGATCTACAATAGACATTCAGATTGCTTTTTCTTGATTGTTGCTGTTTGGTCTTTACTTTGTGACTTTATTTCCTTTTGTGTGTGTGGGGGGGGGAGGAAGTCTCTTGAGACAAATGCAAATATTTTTATTAGCAGATAAATTAAAATAGGGCAGCCACTATATTCTGACAAAAGGTGGGGTGTCATTTCTGTTCACTGCTTTTTGTTACATGTTTTATTCAGTTCTCTTACAAAGAGAAGTATGCACTCAAACAAAGTATTAAATCTTCCAGTTTTGGGTCTAAACACTATAAATTTCTCATTCTGCAAGATTCAAGAATCTTGAAGCTGAATACCTAACTAAATGAACTAAGGCAATGAGAAATTTTACAAAAACTATATTGGTGGATGTACTTTATTAAGCTAATTCTTTTAGAAATAAGTGGTTTTCTTTACATTTTTGCAAAAAAACTATTGAAAAAGATATAAGCCCAAGATAATAGAAAAGATGAGGTTTAGTCTTTTGGCACAATCTTACCAGGTTTTTCTTCTGCTGATCTTTTGCACAATTAGACATTTTTTTGAAAGTAAGAGTTATACACTTGCAAAGCCTTGAGTTCATTTTCAACAAATGTCCTTACCCATTAGGTCATTGTTGTTCCAAGCTTATTTATTTATATTTATTTCTAATTCTGATTTATAATTCAAAACATGGAGTATGGATTTAATTTTATACTGGACAGTATAAAAATATATTCAATCTGAAGGGATTGGATACTGTATCCTAGAGGTTAATTCTCTGCCTTACAAGGCAAAGGTTGGAGGTTCAAGTCCCAGTGAGGGTATGGCTAGCTGATGAGGCCAAAATAAGACAGAAATAGATCTATCCTAGTCTCCCTTAATTTTCAAATTCAGCAAAAAAACATGTGACATATATATATATAAGCCCAGTCAACGAAGCGGTGGAAGTGATGTGCCGGTGCCTGGAGGCTGTTGGGGCCTGGATGGGTGTCAACAGACTCAAACTCAACCCGGATAAGACGGAGTGGCTGTGGGTTTGGCCTCCCAAGGACAACTCCATCTGTCCGTCCATTACCCTGGGGGGGAATTATTGACCCCCTCAGAGAGGGTCCGCAACTTGGGCGTCCTCCTCGATCCACAGCTCACATTAGAACAACATCTCTCAGCTGTGGCGAGGGGGGCGTTTGCCCAGGTTCGCCTGGTGCACCAGTTGCGGCCCTATCTGGACCGGGACTCATTGCTCACAGTCACTCATGCCCTCATCACCTCGAGGTTCGACTACTGTAATGCTCTCTACATGGGGCTACCTTTGAAAAGTGTTCGGAAACTTCAGATCGTGCAAAATGCAGCTGCGAGAGCAGTCATAGGCTTACCTAGGTATGCCCATGTTTCTCCATCACTCCGCAGTCTGCATTGGCTGCCGATCAGTTTCCGGTCACAATTCAAAGTGTTGGTTATGACCTTTAAAGCCCTTCATGGCATTGGACCAGAATATCTCCGAGACCGCCTCCTGCCGCACGAATCCCAGCGACCAATTAGGTCCCACAGAGTGGGCCTTCTCTGGGTCCCGTCAACTAAGCAATGTCGGTTGGCGGGCCCCAGGGGAAGAGCCTTCTCTGTGGCGGCACCGGCCCTCTGGAACCAACTCTCCCCGGAGATTAGAACTGCCCCTACTTTTCCTGCCTTCCGTAAACTTCTTAAAACCCACCTTTGCCGTCAGGCATGGGGGAATTGAAACATCTCCCCCTGGGCACGTTTAATTTATATATGGTATGCTTGTGTGTGTGTCTGTTAGTATATGGGGTTTTTTAAAAAATCTTTAAAATTTTAAATTGTTTGATTACTTATGATTTGTTTCTACATGTTGTGAGCCGCCCCGAGTCTTCGGAGAGGGGCGGCATACAAATCCAAGTAATAAATAAATAAATAAATAAATACACACACACACACATACACACACACACACACACACACACAGAACAAAAGGACCAAAATGAGTATCATATAATGGGAAAACACATATCACAATCATTTGTTTGTTTCTTTCTTTGTTTCTTTCTTTCTTTGTTTGTTTTGACTTCTATGCCACCCAATCAGAATCAGAACAAATAATGCACATAAAATAGGCACACCACTAATTTATCCAGAATTGGAGTCAAGGGGAAGATGACATATTTTTTAAGGATAACCTAAAAGTTTTTACATGCTAAAGTAATAATGTCTTCCATTGCTCTATGGTGCTTTATATAAACAGAATTTCTAAAATATAGTCAGCATGACATCATGCTGCAACACAGAGTATATGGCAAAACAAAGAAAGCTGTTACCTTCCCACTGAAGTACTTATTTATCTACTTGCATTTGCATGCTTCGAATTGTAGCTGTGCAGTAGTTGGGACATGTAGCAGAAGCTCATCCTGTCAAGTGGGACTAAGGTTCAAACCAATGGATCACTATCCTCCGGTGTCATTTAAGCCACTGAGCCACTGCATCTTTCAGAGGATAGGTATTGAGGCAAAACAAGTACATTTCCAAAGTCAAATCAGTATGATATTATTTCTTAGATAGCAACTGAATGGTTTCCATTATATTTAAACTTACAGGATGGGTAGAAATAATAAGGGAGAGACAATTGATTTCGAAAAGCAAATTGTAAAAGCATTGGAGCTGACTCCACCGTAGGTAATAGCACAAGATTATGACTGGTGGATTGCTTAGACAAATAATATAGCAGATAGGGATAACTGCATATCTTGTACTTATAGCATGTGGTTAGCACATTCTGGGTTAAAGGATTAAAAATGGTTAGTTTTTGAATGGGAGACCTCATGAATATTAGGACTTTAAGCTATACTGGAAAATATTGCAGAAGGCAAATGGTGGACCACTTCAATATTACCACCAAGAAAAATACTAATTTATGCCTCTATAGTCACCAGGAGTCAATTCAAGGACACCTTTAGGGTGACAGATACTTTTGGAAACATTCTCTTGCAGTGGAAACAATTAGTGTAAAGATATTCACTTTTGCGTTATGGAAGATCATCACAAGAGGAAAAAAAAAGTTATGGGTTTCTTCTGTATCCATCCATACTAATGGGTGTTTGAAAAAGAGATTTTCAGGATGAAGTATTAGCTAACTAATATTCTCCCTCCTGGCACAAAGCCTACTCCTGCAACTTGATATTCCAAATCTGCCATCACAGCACTGCTTGGTCAACTGGATTAGCAGACTGCATTTATTTTAACACTGACAAATGGGATGGCTTCATACTCTGCACACAAGAACATTACAAAGTAGTTCAGGGAAATAAAGCAGGCTGGAATTTTACGTCACTTAATCAGAAGAGTTAAAGACCTAATAGCTGCATTTACATTGCAATTTTTAGTTGTCTTTAAAGCAGCCGTTCTCAACTTGTGGGTCGCGACTCCTTTGGAGGTCAAATGACCTTTTCACAGGGGCTGCCTAAGACCATCGGAAAACATATATTTCCGATGGTCTTAGCAACTGAATCAATGCTCCTCTATCTGTCTCCAGGTGGATCCACACACATGCAAATAGACTACTGGGGGAAAAAAAATCTGTACCATGGAAACTTTTGAGCATTCACAGAAAATGAATTTCCAGAACTATGCATGCATCACCATCTCATTTTCAGCACTTTTTTTTGCATTTTTTAAAAACATATTCAGCACTGCGCATGCATGAAGGTGCAAAATGCATGTGTGAGCATGCAAAGTGCAAGCACTTGCACGTTTGTGCAAAGCACATGTGTAGCCACGAGGCACAGCCATGCAGCACAGGAGGAAGCGAACTGGCAGCAAAGTAAGTTAGAACCCACCTCTGAGTTTCCTAATAATTTTATTATTTTATGGTTGGAGGTCACCACAACATGAGGAACTGCATTAAAGGGTTGTGGTATTAGGAAGTTTGAGAACCACTGTTTTAAAGGCTTACTTGGTTTCATTTCTTTTTCTGCCCTTAGCATGTTGCACATATCCAGCCTATATAGTTGTTTTGAGAATGAATGCATTGTGGGGTAAGCCCAAATCCTTGGCATTAGCCATCTATGATAGGTGTGCCAATCTGTTTCATGATGGGGCTAGTTTTGAATATGTATTATGCAAAAAAGAGATGCAGGTTGATTATCAGCATCTAATCTACGGAGTTGACTGTGATGACTTAGAAGGACTAGAAATATCTTTGGTGGTAAAGACCTTTGTATATAAAATGCTAGTAGCTGGATACCTTTGCTTCACTACGAAACTATGTGATCAGGCATGATAAATTGAAAATTAATGAGTAGTTATGATCGGGCTTGATACATTGATACTTAAAGCTTGAAAATTTATGTAGATTATGTAACATCAGAGCGTATTAATATAAGGCAACTGGCAGTTGGAACAGAGTTCTTTTCAGGTGGGGAGGGGGAGTAGAACATCTAACACTTTAGCATCAGAACAGATAAATATAATACTGTATAAGAAATACTAATGATGTGATGGTCATTTTGAAAAATCCACCTAGAAGCCAAGAGTAACATATGTGCTAAGTTTCACGTTTGTAGGCTTTACAGTTCTGGAGATTTCGTGATGAGTGTGTGGTATTTGTTAAGTCGTGAGAATAACAATTCTGGAGACCAACTTCTTGAATACTGTTTATTAGGCAACTGTCTCACACAATCAGCAAAACCTTGTCTGACAGCTAGCCATTTTGTAACCAATAGTATTTGATCATTCTCTCCACTCAAATTCTGGACCTGAGTGAAACTATTGTAACTGTCAATACACAATAGTATTTGGATTTATATATATAGATTCCCATTTAGAAACAACACCATAATGCAATTTAATGCTGGATTAACTTTTCAACAGCATTTTTGTTTTTAGTAGTAGCTTGCTTGAACATGGAAGGCACTTGACACCTGAAAAAAAAAAGAGAACGTTAAGGAAAGAAAGCAAAGCATAATTGGACATTAAAATTCACAAACTTTGTTTCATTTCGCCTGCAATTTGCATATTTTTAGATTAAAACAGCAGGATGGCTGCAGAAAAGTAGATGTTTGTTATTAATTGTTTTGATTATGGTCACTATTGATATTAAATTTGAAAGGGCAAGTTACTCAATTATCTTTGAATATCTACTTGTTTTCCTGCATTGTTCAAATACAAAAATATTTCATGCTTTCTACAAGGTTATTCACTACTTACAATAGAGAATTATGTCTGCAAGGCAGGTGTGGATATGAAAGGAATAGAAAATGTAATAAATATTTTCAATATACCTAAGTAGAGTGGACTTAAGAAAGAAACAGACTTGAAAATTTTAAAAATATATATATTAAAAGGTTCTGTTATGAAATGAATAGACAATCTTTTTTATTATTACTACATTTTCTTTTCTATGTCTTGTTTTTCTGTTTACTTCCTGATGCCTCAGTTCTCCATTACAACTGAAAGTATCGAAATATGTTCTGCTTCTAATTCTTTGTCCATCAAACTGTCTTCCCTTGGTTGTGTTTCTGCCTTCATTTGCAGATTTGCATCTGAAGAACATTCACTTCACTTAAAACCCACACTCTATATGCATGCAGAGTCTTATTCCTGAGATCATCTAGGTAACATTCAGAAATTGAGGATAAGAAAGTACAGTTTATTTAAAACGTCTGCAAAATATTACAGATTGTCAAAAAACTCATCCTTCTTTTTTTAAAAAAACTTATAAAAATATGGGTTGCACTTATTCTGTCTTCAGAATTTTTCTTATAGTATATACAGTATTTCACATCAGTCCCAAAGGTAATTGTTTCAGATGGCAACTGGACCTTCTTTCTTTTGCTTCTCATCCAAGAAGCTTCTTCCACACTTACAGAACTATGGGGAATGGAAGGATTTATATTCCTTGCAGACAGTCAGGGGCGGTTTCCTGATTTCGCCACTATTGGTGTGATGCACACGCAGCTTTGCTTCTACTGTGGGTGGATGTGTGCATCCCAGTGAGATTTTGCTTCTGCACATGCACAGGAAGCAAAATTTTGCGAGGGGACACCTGAGAGATTTTGTCTATTTGTTTGAAAAAAATGCCTAAATCTCTCTCGCGTGCATGTCCCCTCACAAGATTTTGCTTCCTGTACATGCGCAAAAGCAAAATCTCATGGGACATGTGTGCACACCTGCAACAGAAGCAAAGCTACATGCACAGCCCAATTTTCACTACTGGTGCACCATCCTTATCCATACCAGTAGCAACTCACCACTGCAGACAGCTGGTAATCTGCATCCTTTTAGCAGATTACTGAAGCACTTGGACATTTATCCGCATCTTCAGGGTCCTGGTTACTCAGTAACCCTGAAAACACAGATAAACCTCCAAGTGCTTCAACGATCTTCTAAAACAGAACTGTTAAAATTCCAGCCCACTGGCCAGATGCATTATATGCTGGCCATGCCCACACCTGGTTTAATGAAGGGGGAAAAGTCTCAATGTGTCATGTGATGCTGCTGTGACAACGTAAATTCGACACCCCTGCTTTAAAAAGATTCAGATTACAGCTGTGTCAAAGAATACAAATCCTTACATTCCCCATTGTTCTGTAGGAGCTGAAGAAGCTTCTTGAGTGAGAAGTGTCTTCAGAAGAAAAAAAAGTCCAGTTGCCTTGTGACAATCTTTAAGACAATCATGACCTGGATAGTTCAGAATCACTACAGATATCAGATTGGCTGCCATAGCAATTCTCCAGTGTTTTTGTATCATCAAATCAAAAATGATATGTGGTGGTCTTGCCCAAAAGTTAAAACCTTATGGAAGACCATACACAAATGGCTGTTAGAAATTACGCAGACAGAGATAGAATTCTCCCCAGAAGATTTTCTATTAGGAATATGGAATAAAAAGTATCCCAAACAAATATTACACCTAGTGACGCATATAATTACGGCAACCAGAATAACTTACACAAAAAATTGATAAAAATCAATGTATCCCATCAGAAAGTCAAATCATTGAAAAAATGTATGGATGGACCAAGATGGATGAAATGATGAGAGATATTAAGGGCATAAAAGTTAACAAAACAAACAAACCATGGGAAAAATGGTACAAATGGATTTCCAAAATAGAACAACTCAGAGAAACGTAAAGAGAAATACACAGACTTAGAATACAAACAAATATATATAAGATTTTATCTTCAAGACTAGACAGCAATTCTATAATTATATAAAGTTAAATGCCTTTTTGATGTTTTTTATCAATTTCATAGTGATGTGATTGTAACTAATTCAGATGTGTGACATACACAAATCTGAATCTGAAACGGGCAATGATCTATTCATTATTATTGAGATGTTTTTTCTTTTTTTATTGTAATTGAAAATCAAATTAAAAAAAAATATATATATAAGAGCTTATATATAACATCCCCAAAATAAATTTTTGGCCATAACATTCCCAAAAATAAATATTTTAGTTAAATAATATTTATTACTTTCACTAGAAGAGCTGTGGGGGTGCAGTACTTCAGGCTAACTCACTGCTCACTCCAGAATTTTGATTCTGAATGGCTCAAAGTTGACTCAGCCTTTCATTCTTCTGAAGACTCAGATTGTTGGGGAAAGTATGCTGACTCTGTAAACCATTTAGAGAGGGCTACAAAGCACTAGGAAGCAGTATATAAGTGCCATTGCTAAAGATATTTTATTTTTGCTTATTTTCAAAAGTTATTTGAAAAAAAAATGATGAAACTACCAATATAAATTATTATCCATGGGGTTTCTGGATGAGGGAGACATGTCTGTAGGTATTGGTGGATTGGTGGTCATGCAACATGTTCTGGCTAAACATTCTGACCATAGATGTAGACATCAGGAAATCTCCCACTTGTGTTCTGGATAGTTGATCTTCATGAGGAAACCACAAGAATTGAATTTATTGTGGTTTATTGTGAGTTGAAGAGCTTGGGAGTCAAGGGATCAGGCATTTATTTTATTTATTTTTTTATTTTTTTATTAATAGAGTTGAAAGGGACCGTTAGGTCATCGAGTCCAACCCCCTGCCTGAGCAGGAAACCCTACAGCACCCCAGCCAAATGGAAGTCCAATCTCCTCTTGAAGGTGTCCAGAGTTGGGGAGTTCACCACCTCCCCTGGCAGGCAGTTCCATTGGTTGATCGCTCTGACCGTCAGAAAGTTCTTCCAGGTTGAATCTCTCCTTGGTCAGCTTCCAACCATTGTTCCTCGTCCGGCCCTCTGGTGCCCTGGGGAATAAAGAGACCCCCTCCTCACCGTGGCAACCCCTCAAGTATCTGTAAACTGCTATCATGTCCCCTCTAGACCTTCTTTTTTCTAGGCTGTCCATGCCCAGTTCTCTCAATCTCTCTTCGTAAGTCTTGGTTTCGAGTCCCCTAATCATTTTGGTTGCTCTTTTTTGCACCTTCTCCAGAGTTTCGATGTCTTTTTTGTAGTGAGGTGACCAGAATTGGATGCAGTACTCCAGGTGGGGTCTGACCAGGGCATAGTAGAGTGGTATTAGTACTTCCCTGGTCTTGGAGCGTATTCCTCTGTTGATGCAGCTTAGGATTGAGTTGGCTTTTTTGGCTGCTGCTGCACATTGCTGACTCATGTTTAGTTGATTGTCTACCAAGACTCCAAGATCTCTTTCGCAGTCACTACTGCTGAGTGGGATATCTCCCAGGCTGTATGTATGTCTAGGGTTCTTTTTGCCGAGGTGGAGGACTCTGCATTTGTCAGTGTTGAACCTCATTTTGTTGGTATGGGCCCACTGGCATAAGCGTAAAGAAAACAATGTAAAAGCCAGTTGGGTCCAATCCTTTTTTTACTTATACCCAATAGATAAAAACTTGGCAACATGTAACTTTCTAAGCTACAAGATATAGTCTGAGAGATTCTAGGTATGTGCTTACCTTGTAGCTCCTCTCCCCTCCCTTATTTAACTTGGCACTGTGCAGTCTCATAAGTCGTTTTATTTGCACTCTTTGGCCTGCCACACTATATCACGAATTTTCTATTGTGAGGGGGGATAGTATAAGGTCGTTAGCATGTAACTATAACAAATTCCTTTCTAGAAAGTCAAGGTCATCTCTTGTCTCTGTGCCCCTGCGCGGAAGGAGATGGGTGGATTCTGCCAGCCTGGCACTTAGCAATTGGAGAACATGATGAACCTATGGGTGTGGGGGGCAGGAGTTTGAACTTCCAACTGGGTAGTGAAAGTCTAGATGAACCATCATGGCTCTGAGAATAAATTGGGACTTTGAGTTAAAGATGGGGCATGTAAAACAGGAAAACAAGAAAAAAAGTTGAGATGATTGCCTTTACTTTCATTCTAGTAATTGACTTATTTCCACTTGGGGGCCATACATATTCCAATGGCAACCACAATAAAAGCACAAAAATAGGAGGAGGAAGGAGAGGCTCAGTAGAACAATACACGGACAATGGCCAGATTTATTGCAAAAAATGTTTGAGGTGTTAGGCAAAGAAAAGTGAACTGAAGAAACTATAGGACGTAAACCAAATTGATGACAAAGTGGAAGTTTTGAAAGCAAGTCAAACATTATAAACAGAGGTATGGAAAAAGATTTTTATAACTTTGTTTAAGATTTAGACCAATTTGAGAGAACAATGGGTAAAATATCAAAGAAAAGATTGTTAAGTCCCTGTTAACGTTTGGGTTTGATCACATAAGAATAACAGGGGCAGAGATTGATAAAGTTTATGAGCTTAATACATGATTTCTAAAATTAATAAATGTTCCAAGGGATGTCCATATGCACTTTGTCAGGAAGAAGACTAGGAATCAAATTTTTCAGCAACATTTTAAAAGATTGTATCTTTATTATCAGTCCTAGAGTGAGGAGGTGAAACACAGATGTAATGGAACTTAATGAAATTCCAATCAGAATACTGTGCAAGGGGGGAGGGGAGGTTTTTTTCTGACCAATAAAATCAGACAGAAAATGACTCTATTTAGATGGGATAAGTTGTAAGTTGTAATAGCCAATGCTCCAGAAGATAGGCACAAAATACAGAAGGATCTTGCCCAACTTGAACAATGGGCGCTATCTAACAAAATGAAATTCAATGGTAAAAATAGTAAGGTTCTACATTTAGGCAATAAAAACAAAATGCACAAGTACAGTATATGTGGTACATTGTTCAACAGTAGCAACTGTGAGAGGGATCTTGGAGTCCTAGTATACAACCATTTAAATATGAGCCAGCAGTGTGCAGCAGCTGCCAAAAAAGTGGACCCAGTTCTAGGCTGCAATTAATAGAGGGATAGAATCAAGATCACATGAAATGTTAATGCCACTTTATAAAGCCTTGGTAAGGCCACACACTTTGAATACATTCAGTTTTGGTCGCTACGATGCAAAAAGGATATTGAGACTCTAGAAAAAGTGCAGAGAAGAGCAACAAATATGATTAGAGGACTAGAGGCTAAAACATATGAAGAATGGTTGCAAGAAGTGGGCATGGCTTGTTTAATGAAAAGAAGGATGAGAGGAGACGTGATAATACTGTTCAAATATCTCAGGATTTGCCACAAAAAAGGGGGGTCAACCTATTCTTCAAAGCACTTGAGGGTAGAACAAGAAGCAATGGGTGGAAGCTGAACGAGAGAAGCAACTTAGAAATAAGGAGAAATTTCCTGACAGTTAGAACAATTAATCAGTGAAACAGCTTGCCTCCAGAAGTTGTGAATGCTCCAACATTGGAAGTTTTTAAGAAGATGTTAGATTATCATCTGTCTGAAATAGTGTAGGGTTTCCTGCCTAAGCAGGTGTTTGGACTAGAAGACCTCCAAGGTCCCTTCCAACTCTGTTGTTATTATTTGTTACAGACACTACCATATAAATTATACTTTCCATATGAAATATTAAAATTTATAAATAAGAGGGGGCCATCAGGAGGTTGACAGAAAATTCAAAATTTAAGGAAATTACAAAAAAAAATGAAGAAAAAAAAGATGTTGGCAAAGAAATCAGGAGACAATGAGCTCTAACTCTATCTTAGGCATGAAAGCCTGCTGGGTATCTTTGAGCCAGTAACTGTCTCTCACCTCAGCCCACATCACTCGGTTAATTTTGTGGGGGGGGGGAAATAGGAGGCGGAAGCTTTAGGTTGTTTATAAAGAACTAAGGAAAGGAAAGGAAAGGGGGAGGGAAGCAGGGAAGGGAGGGAGGGAAGGGAGGCAGGGAAGAGAGGGAGGAAGAAAGGAAGGGAGGAAGGAAGGAAGGAAGGAAGGAAGGAAGGAAGGAAGGAAGGAAGGAAGGAAGGAAGGAAGGAGAACCTTGACAAGAAATAGAATGCTGTGGAAAGGGAGTTCAAAGATGGGACACAGTATTCTGGAAAAGAGCACCAGTATTCTGGCGGGAAAGGAGTATTCTTCCCTGTGATATTTTGTTGAGTGACTATTTATACCATTGCAACTTTCAGCTTGAATTCATTTGCCCTATAAATAGCTCTGTGGTGGTAGTCCCTAACCATCTCAAGAAGGATTCAATGATCCCTGAACCATTCCTTGTGCTGTGAACACATTCTCTTGTTGTTATTTCTTAAAATGCTCATGTTGTTGTTAACAAAGTTAAAATAAGGCATTGCTTTTTAAGAAGGGAGAAAAAACCCTTGGTAATGCTTCTAGAACAGTTTTATCTTTGTGACATTAATGATAATCTCTTGTGTAATTAACTGTGGAGTGGTTATGCATGCATTATGCAGTCCATGACAAGCCTCATAGAAAATACATCAGTATTAGCCACAGGTGAATTCGTTTAGAAAGATTAATGACTGCACCTGAATTTTAATGCCTGAAAAGGGACAGAACACTGAATCCTTAATTAAAAAGTTGAATGAGTGGTATGGTTTGTTTAACATCACAAATTTCAACTGGAGATTTCTATATTCAAATGAAGTCTGCAAAGGGAAACTTCCCCCCAAGCAGGGAAGAGTAAAGGTGAGAAGCAATCATGTTTTATGTGCTTTCCGTTATGTAAATCGATACATGGATCAGTTGCTTTGATAAGGATCAAATATGGTATAATTATGGCTCCTCTGTGCTTCCAGTGAATGTTTGGGGTTTTTTTTAAAAAAAACAAAACCCGGGAATACGTTACAGCACAATCCTGCTACCAGCAGAACATCTGATAAGAAAGCCAGGAGTGATCTTATTCTTCCCTTAATGAGGGACCGTTTTTGCTTCATTACGATTTTGCAGAGTTTTTAATCAGGAGAAAGTAACCTTGAAAATTACCACCAGAGTCCCAATCCCAGAAGAATGCAAACTGCCTTCCTTCAATCCTCTCTTTCAATTAGCAAGTTACTTTCAAGTTATTACTATAAAAGTTATTCCTCTTAAGATAGCGTCAAGTTTGAAAATCCGGAAGAGCAAATGTGCTTACCTATATCATTATAAGTTAACCTGATAGTTTGCTGATCCAATATTATTTCTTTAAAATATCAAATTTGATTTGAATGGCTTTAAAATATAAAATGAAAATGAAAGTATATCACTATTACTTCTACCTCAACTTACTGGATCTTTTCACAAGTCAACTTCATTATAGCCTTACTAAACAGCACATTATCTAGCCAATCCCTTATAACATTTATTGGTTTAGGGGGAAAAAACTGGATCAGTTGAATTTAAAGCAGTTTAGTGTTTCAACGATGTAGGCTGGCTATTTCTGAAGATTCCTTTATCAAGCAAATAATTTTGGTTGATGACTAAATCTATTTGGTGGATGTCAGCATTTACTTTATACTTTTTCATCCAACTGATTTTTTTTAAAATAGAAAAAACTAGACCTAGAACATGTGAGTTCACATTCTTGCTTTTCTAATTGGTGATCAAAATAAGGAAAATGCTTACTAATATTAAGGATTTTCAACTGTTGATTTTACATCAATATCAAGAGCAGTTCTTGTTGTGTCTATTTTTTTCAGTAGCCCATAATCTGTCCTGTTCAGATTTTACAGGATTATTTTCTCATGTTACTGTATGCAAATAAACTATATCTGTTTTTATTACATTGTTCCTTGTTCAATGTCTACTTCATTTAGTGACTGTAATTATAATGTAATAAAAATGTAACTTTATGAACACTCCGAGTAGAGTAGAATAGAATAGAATAGAATAGAATAATAATTTATTAGACTTGTATGGCGCCCCTCTCCGGAGACTCGTGGTGGCTCACAACAATAGTCCGGGTACAAATAAGCAATAAAATCACACTAGGAACTAGTATATAAGCAACAAAGTTACAGTCGTGCAGTCATTAGTGGGTGATGGGAACAATGAGAAGATTAATAGTAGTGCAGCCTTAGTTAATAGTTTGACAGCAGTTTTAGCCACAAAAGCTAGCTAAAATGTTTCAGAATTTGTCGATGAACTGTTGTCTGGAAGCACATAAATTTTGGACATGAATTCAGCATTGGATTCAGAAGATTTTAAGAAAGACTATTTACCCGAGATATACCTCTGGGTATTTTACCAGATAATTTCGATAAAGAAGAGACATATTTAATTATGCATATAATTACAGCAGCTAGGATTGTATATGCACAATGTTGGAAATTGAATAGGATACCAACGGAAAGGGAAGTTTTGAGAAAAATTATGGATTGTGCAGAGATGAATGGATTGACCTTAAAACATAAAGATAAACAAGACTCGGATTATTATAAAATTTGGGGGAAGTTTTATGGTTGGATAGAAAATTAAGAGTTATGTTTTATGGTTGGACAGAAAACTAAGAGTTAGTAATTGGTTAATTTTGGAAAAATTGAAACATTAGAATTTGATTTAAACTTTGGAAGCCAGATGGCAAAAATCAGAAATGGTAGTAGCACTATATAATGATATAACACAAAATTTACTTATTGTTTAGATTTTAAACATATAGAACTTTATTTTATGAAGTTGGTGATATATTATTCATAGTTTCTTCTACTAAAGATAGAGAAATTTTAATTAGCTATATGATACAATATTAAAATTTAGATAAAACAGATTTTATTATTCTTTGCATTGATGCAATGTAGGTTTTTATAGTAAGACGGAGAGGGGAAAATTTATTTAGATTTTTAAGAATTGATAATGTTGTATAAAATTAATAGAAAATTTTAGATGAGGAGAGTTAAGAGCCTCCATTGAAGGAGTAATAAGAAGCATTGCTGTTGTGTTTATAACTATATTTTGTTTTACTTTATGGTGGAGAAAAATAAAAATCTTATCCCGGCAATAGTTTGATGGTATTGAGGGAATTATTTGTTTAGCAGAGTGATGGCATTCAAAAAAACCTCTCTAGTTGTTCTGGGGTGCATTGCTCTATAGCATCATTTTGAGGGTAGGAGTTGAAACAGTTTGTGTCCAGGATGGGAGGGTCTGTAAATATTTTCACAGCCCTCTTATATTTGTAACAGTCACAGATCTTTAAAGCAAAGGAAAGTTTATGTAAGATTATGCATGCATTCACAGTTTTACTTAAAAACTGTTTTGTTTACCAACTACCGGTAATTTGCTGATCTCTATCGTGGTCACTAAACAAGGATTACCTGCAGACACAATAATTTTCCTGTAATATGCTTTCTTAGAAGTATCTACTGTACATACAGGATTTTAAACTGTATTTAATAAGATAGGGCTAATTGTTTTTTTACAACAAGGATTAAACTGTTTTGGACTGCTGTTATATTTGAAATATTATAACAAATAAAATTATCAAATAGATGACATTTTAACTAAACACTGCAATAACCTAAAATATTACTTTTTTCTCTAGTAAAAGTCTTAATTTTATTTCTTTTGCTTGATGCTAATTATAGAACAAATGGAAAGATTAATGGTTTGCATGCCGTTTGCATAAGTCCGGGGGATCAGAAATTTCTTACAGGATGGAATTCTCAAATAGAAGTCACTGATAACTTTTTTAAAGTACCATATCAATCCCTCAATATACAAAATTCCATCTGCAGTAATTGTAGCCTTTATCCAAAAGCCAGATGGATAGGATGTGTTAGGGAAACTGTTCTAAACCATTTTCTTTACTGAAAAAGGGTATAATACCTCTTGCAAGAAACTGATCATGTGTTTTGGCCTTTGCGGGTGCAATGCAAACATTTTCCAAATACAATTCACAGCTCCAGTTTTAGGTTGTTTATCATAGGATGCATTTATTTCCAGAGGTAATTGCTGAAATAATATAAACACTTCAGGAAAAGTTCCTGACAGAAAGCTATTTCAAAACCATGTAGCCCACAGGGCAGCTAGAACTAAACTGATTCTCTTTTCATTATAGTTTATCCATTCATTAAAAGCTAAACATTCTTGTCTGTTTTTCTCACTCTGACCCATGGATCCTGGACATTTTCTGTTAAAACAATGAAGAAAGCAATAGAGTACTTGAGCTTGCTTTTTAATTTGATGGTGATGGCAAGAATTTGGTACAGTTCCATCAGGAAGAATGGCTCATTATGAATGGAAATCTATATTTTCTTCAGGCAGCATTTTCAAGCTGAGTCACTTCCATATTTCACTCATTTCTGGTAGGCTGCTTATTCCCAGCCAAGAAGCTTCTTCTTTTATGAACTATTATCTTACAAAGGACAACCGGTGTAAAAGGTTAGAGGCTTAGTTAAGATAACTTAAAGAGAAATTGGAGATAATAATAAGAATACTAAAAGATAGCAGGATATAAAATAAATATTTCTCTACCTAAATAAATTATGAGTTCTCAAAACAACAACAATCCTATTCTCTTCTCTACTGGATAATTAGATTAACATTTCTGTAATAGATTATAAAGTTCTGAATTATTTATTTCTTCATTTATGAATTTGCTTTCTTACTTTAATACATTTATATATACCGATGCTATAGAACAGTGTTTCTCAGACTTCCAGAATGTGGAAACTTTTGCATCTCATTTGGAAACCAAGGACCTAGAGTAGGGAGGAAGAATGGAGAGGCATACACTGCAAGATGCTTGAAGTCCAGTGTGAAGCTTCCACAGTCTGTGTTGATTTGGGAAGCCATGCCATCTGCTGATGTTGATCCGCTGTGCTTCATTAAGTCCAGGGTCAACACAGCTGTATACCAGGAAATTTTGAAGCACTTCATGCTTCCTTCCACAGACAGGTTTTATAGGGATACTGACTTCATTTTCCAGCAGGACTTGGCACCTGTCCACACTTCCAAAAGCACCAAAATCTAGTTCAAAGACTGTGGGATTACTGTGCTTGATTGGCCAGAAAGGTCATCTGACCTGAAGCCCATAGAGAATCTATGGGGCATTGCCAAGAAAAAGTTGAGAGACATGAGACCAACCAATGCAGAAGAGCTGAAGGCTACTATTAAAGCATCCTTGTCTTCCATTACACCTCAGCAGTGCCACAGGCTGATAGCTTCCATGCCACGCTGCATTGAGGCAGTAATTTCTGGAAAAGGGGCCCAAATAAAGTACTGAGTACATATGCATGCTTATACTTTTCAGAGTCCAATATTGTGTACAATTCTTGTTTTATTGATGGCATGTAATATTCAAATTTTCTGAGGTGGTAGATTTGAGGTTTTCATGAGCTAGACCCCATAACCATCACAATTATGACAAATCACAGCTTGAACTAGCTTGCTTTGCACATAATGAGTCTCTCTCATATATTACATTTCACTTTTTAAGTCGCATTACTGAAATAAATGACCTTTTGCACGATAATCTAATTTTTCGAGTTTCACCTATACTGTACCTCTACCACTCTGATAAACCCATGAATACTGAAAGATTTTATGGAAATATGCATGTAAATATCTTCTGCCTGAATGTTAACATGGCCTAATCGCATATTGCACATTGATTACCAGGAACCTTCTTTAAATACTTTCCTGAATTGATCTTGGTAAATAACTGGACATGCTTTCCATTTTTAAATATTTCTCAGAATAGATGTGGATAGAAGAGTGATCTGTTCCTTCTTTCTGATCCCAATGTGCTCAGCCATGAATTTTGAAGGGGAGTTCTACTTTGATTTGCTTAAATACAAGCATATGTCTTCATTTGAACCCCAATAAGGAGAACCCCAGATCTTAGGATAGGCTGTATTCAGACCGCAACTGAATATTAGTATGTGACATGTAATCAGAGAAGACATCTGACACAGTCCTCACAGTTACAACCACACCAGCTGGTTATGTATTGGGGACAATTTATGAACTCAATCATCTACTACTTGAAAATGGTCGTACTTTCAGACAAATGTTTGCAGATATCTTTGATCTCAGTCTTTGTAGAAATGTTTAGCATGTAATGATTGAGCAACTGGTGCATTAACAGAATTGCATATGACAAGTCCAATTCTTTACCTATCACATGATATGAGTCTATGCAAGTATGCTATCTTCTTCCTGTCAACATCCTACTCCTATCATCATCATCATCATCATCATCATCATCATCACTAAAGTCTCTGTGCATATGGCAAACCTCAGACTCCTGTGTTCTGTATTTCAAGGATCCTGTAATCAATGTTGTACCATTTGAAACAAAGGTAATTGATATCTCAGTAAGGACAAATCTTCTCTCTTTTAAATGGTAGAGCCCTAGACGCACTCTTCATAGTGATGCACATGCTAGGAACCAATTTTGACTATTCTCAAAGATTTTGTAGGAAAATATCATTGATTCTGGGTGTAAAACAGGAAAGGCTCATCAGTAACTCGGCCAGGATATAAGACTCAAAGCAACCATATCCTTGGGCTAGCTGAGCATACAAAATAATATTTACTATTTGAGTAGAACATCAGCTTTACAACTTAGAGAAGAAGATGTAGTAATAGAAAAGGGTCGTCTTTTCATCTTATAATAAAACATTTTATTTTTTAAAAAAAAATTCAAGTCTGTTCCTTTCTTAAGTAACTTTATACTTAGGCAAATTGAAAACTTTCAATATTTATTGCATTTTGTATTCCTTTGACATCCACTCCTGCCTTGTAGACACAATTCGTGAAATGTTTTTTTGTGTTTGAAATCTGAACAATGCAGGAAAACAAATCAAATATTCAAATATAATTGAGTAACTTGCCCTTTCAAATTTAATATCAATAGTGACCACAATGAAAAAAAATTAATAACAAACATATAGCAAGAAAGGTTCTATAATATTTTCCATCTAGGTCATAAGAGAAAATAAATCGAGGTCATTATTCAGATATAAAATGAATACATAAATAAATAATATTAATCAATGTTTCAATTCCTATGAACAAAATTAATTGTTAGCTGTAAGTGACTAGTGAGCAGTTTGAACATGTTACAAATATTATCAGCTAAAATGTAAAAGCTCTTATTCCTTATCTCATCATTATTATTGTTGTTATTCAACTTCCATTTTCTCTAGGAATGTATGTCTGAAATTATTTGCTCCAATTGCAGCCATCTAGTGAAGTAAGTTATGCTTAAAAAGACAATACATATTTACGAATTAGAATTTAACTTCCTTCTTGTCCTCACTGGTTGCCAACAGCCCACTGGTAGTCATCCCCCCCAACACATACACATACACACACACATACACACACACATACATACATACATACATACATACATACACATGATTTACATACGTACACATACACAAGATTTTGATTCTGGCATTAATTCAGTATTTTCCCTTAAATAAAAATATTTAACAATGTTTCATACAGCTCGTTTGCTGGATGAGTGACACTGGGAGCCAAAGCAAAAAAGAATGGAAAAACAAAATCATCAAAAATTTTGTTTGTGAGATACAATTATTTCTCCATAAAATATTCCACCAGCCAGAGACCCTGAGGTCAGAATAGCCTTTGGCCAACTGTATCATCCATTCATCCTCATTAGGTTCTTGTTGGTAATATGGACATTTTCCTTGCCATGGAAATAATGGAATATTCATTTTCATTTCAGTGTAAAGGAAAATAAACACTTCCTCCAACATCTGGTATCTGTGAAACATTTCAAGTCCTTTTATTTTCATGTCCTTTTTATTCTCTCTCTCTCTCTCTCCCTCTCCCTCTCTCTCTTTTTCTCTTTCTCTTTCTCTGGCATAGAATCCTTCATCCCTTTTTCTCATTTGGTTTGCCAAGAGTTCAGCCCACTGAAAAGAGACTTTCAATAATCTACATGGAAGAGCTAGCAAGGTTGGCTCAACTTGTCATTTGAATTATGTAAAGCCATGAGATGCAGAGGACAGGGATGATTAAATTAGGGCTTTTCAAATGGACTGACTGGTGGAGAATGTGTTGGCCGCTGCCTCCAACAGTGTATTTTCAATATTCCCTCAATCTTTCTGAGTTAAAATGCCTCCGATACAAAAGCACAGTCCAGGCAGCTTAAATTATACCTCATTATATCAGTATCCTGCTTCTATATATTTTAATTAAATCAAGGTAACAGTATGTGGCTGAAATCGGATTACTTCAAGACCAATACATGTGCAAAGCTTTATGCAGATTTTAGAGCTGCGCATGTTTCCCCATTATGTTATAAACTGTTTTAGTATCAATCTCGACCAAGCCTGCATGCATATCCAGGAATCCTAGCAGCATATGGTGGGATTTACTGAAAAAAATAAAGTATTCCTAGAAATGCAGAGATTGAATTAAGTCTTGGCAAAGCGAAAATGGCTTCTTCTATAATCAGTTGCTTTTAACAGCAACTGTTCTCAAAGGCATTTGTTTGCATGACAGAACCATTAAAGAAAGCATATTTGTGTCCATAATAGAATCTATGACAACTCTGTAAAACCTCTTTACCACATTTGGATTTAGCATTCAGACTCACACAAATGCTGCACTGATATTTTTTCATTTTTATTTTCAGGGGAAGAGTGGCATTATACACTATCACCTTGAGAGCTTAAAGTGTACACAGGCAATATTTGAGACTCTATGATTGTACAGAAGAATGAAAAGAATGTCACTCATGCATAAATTTAAATTGGGACACCTATGATCAAATTATTTTTAAGTTGATTAGCATAGTATGGTATGGTATGGTATAGTAATAGTATAGTATGGTATAGTAATAGTATGGTATGGTATAGTAATAGTATAATATAGTGTAATGTAGTGTAGTGTACTGTAGTATAGTAT
Organism: Erythrolamprus reginae; assembly: GCF_031021105.1. Taxonomy (NCBI): domain Eukaryota; kingdom Metazoa; phylum Chordata; class Lepidosauria; order Squamata; family Dipsadidae; genus Erythrolamprus; species Erythrolamprus reginae. The sequence continues at coordinate 93,927,835 of NC_091952.1, forward strand.
AGTATAGTATAGTATAGTATAGTATAGTATAGTATAGTATAGTATAGTATAGTATAGTATAGTATAGTACAGTACAGTACAGTACAGTACAGTACAGTATAGAATCAGTGGTGGGTTGCTACTGGTTTGGACTAGTTCGTAGAACTGGTAGCACTGGTGGCAGAAGGCTCTGTCCACCCATGAGCAGAAGTGTCACTCGCAAGCTCAAGTGCACATGCAAACAGGTAGCAAAAATATTTATATCCCACCACTGTATAGCATTAGTAGTAGGATTAGGATTAGGATTAGGATTAGGATTAGGATAGGATAGGGTTAGGATTAGGGTTAGGATAGGATAGGAGGTGATGTGAGAGATTAAAATAATATAAGATGATAAGATTTTTCTATGAACACACTAGGCACACATTAAAAATGAAATATACACACATACAAACACACAAACGTGCACACATACGCACACACATATATATGTAACATATTTTTGTTGATTAAAAAATCGACAATCACACACATAAACACACACACACACACACGTTTCAACAGAAAAACATTTTTCATTATCAGCAAAAATACGTCACACATATAGAATATAGTTTGTCAGCCATAAAAATTTAACTGCCTTGGATATGCCCCCTGGAGCAGCAGAGAGTCAAAAAGGAAGTAGCATGCTGTCTCCCATATTTGGGTATACCACGGTAATTTAAAGGGGAAAAAACACATAACACTTCCCTGGTACAAGCTGAGAGGAGGAAAACCTGTGGTCTAGAAGTTAAAAATACTGCCTTACAGGCAGGCCGCCAAGGTTCAAATCCCGGTAAGGTTATAGCTAGCTGATGAGAACAACATAGCCTGAAATAGATCTATATTACTCTCCCTTCCTTTTCATTATCAGCAAAAATATAGGTAATGAATGAAATGACAGACATCACACACACACACACACACACACACACTGGTGTATGTGTGAGATGTATGTATGTATGTATGGAGGAGGAGATCCTCTGGCCCAGAGGTTAACAGAGGCTACAGGTTCAAATCCCAGTGAGGGTATGGCTAGCTGAGGAAACAACCTAGAAATAGATCTATACTAGTCTCCCTTAACTTTCAATTCAGCAAAAATATATTACACACACACATCACCCTGGTATTTTCAAATATGGGAGGAAGAAACTTTGCTTTCATTTTGCCTCTCAGCCCCACACTCAGATGTTAATATCCCGCCTTGCATGCAGAACTCTACAGATTCAACTCCCAGTAAGGGTATGTCTAGCTGATGAAAGTCATCAAGAATTATGGATTTTCAGATATTACTTAAATATCATTGAATCCTACATTTTACCTACAGTGATGGCCTGTCAATTTTTATTAAGATTTGTAAGAGGTTTTCAAATACTTTAGACCTGTATTTATAATATAGTTTTCTAACTTTTTATGTGCCCCAGTATGAAACACAAGCAACTGCAAAGTTTTGTTTGGTGTGTGAGCATCAAAAGATCAAGATAGAAACATAGAAACGTAGAAGTCTGACGGCAGAAAAAGACCTCATGGTCCATCTAGTCTGCCCTTATACTATTTTCTGTATTTTATCTTAGGATGGATATATGTTTATCCCAGGCATGTTTAAATTCAGTTACTGTGGATTTATCTACCACGTCTGCTGGAAGTTTGTTCCAAGGATCTACTACTCTTTCAGTAAAATAATATTTTCTCATGTTGCATTTGATCTTTCCCCCAACTAACTTCAGATTGTGTCCCCTTGTTCTTGTGTTCACTTTCCTATTAAAAACACTTCCCTCCTGAACCTTATTTAACCCTTTAATATATTTAAATGTTTCGATCATGTCCCCCCTTTTCCTTCTGTCCTCCAGACTATACAGATTGAGTTCATTAAGTCTTTCCTGATACATTTTATGCTTAAGACCTTCCACCATTCTTGTAGCCCGTCTTTGGACCCGTTCAATTTTGTCAAAAGATGACAGTTTTGATCAGCCAATAAAAGAGGGAAGGGATTCAGTACATGCTCATCGCAGCCATTTTACTATATTTATGCACTTTGAATTTGAAAACCCAATCATTTACTGAATTTGATACTGTCAAAATTTGGATAGAGAACTTAAACCTGTTGCAAGTTTGTGAAATGTCTCTTTTTTTCTCTTTTCAAAATATAATACAAGGATGCAAATCCAAGGATTTTCTAAATTATTGGAATCAATTATTGGCAGTGGACAGGGGAAGGAACTCAGCTATCACAAGGGATAGCACTAGCATGTATATGTCCCTTCTATAACTGGTGTGGTAAAGTTTTAGTTTTCAGTCCTATTGAGAATGTAGAAAAAAACAGCTGGCTGTAAAGCCAGATTACCGGTAGATTATGAGCTAGACAAAAGGGAAACATGCCAAATTTTATCTGTTATTGAAAGAAGTTACTCCGTGTTATTCTCTCCCACTTTCTTTATTCACGTTCTCACTCATATTTTTGTTATCCTCTGAGAAACGTTGGTGTTTTTTTTAATGGTGCTCAGAAGCCTAAACATACTGATTAGAGATATCAGAACAGAAAGTTAGGTTTAATGTCAAGGTGTTCCTCCGCAGCGAGGGACTCATCACATTTGCAAAGTCTGCACTCTCCGGAACAGTTTTGCTATCCATTTCAGTTGCTCAGCAGTTCTCCTGTTTGCTTTCATTACTTTGCAATCATGCATTTTAACCTAACGCCGCTGTGAGACAGAATAGTCTGCCCCCGCCGCCCCCATTCTGGACGAGCGAGCTTTGGAGGTGCTGAAAGTAGCCGTTTTCTTCCTTGCAGGAACAATAAACCGGCTTGTGGTTTAGGACGTAAAGCCTAGCTTTTCCGCTTTGCATTGCTGCACACTCATCCCCCCCTTTTTTTTATCCCGTTTGCTTTTTTCTTTTTCTTTGGGGTTTGATTTGTATTCCGCGAGTGAGCTAATCTGTTAGACATTTATATATGCACGGACATACAGAGAGAGTTAGCAGCTACTTGTTATTTAGCACTGCAAGGTTTTAGCTAAACCTGATTGAAAATTTTGTTCTTCTTCAGTTTATCCGTTTGATTTTCATTTGAAGCAATAGGCAGGAGCATAAAGTTGCAAGCATTGGGAGGCTGGGAAGCTGCTTTGACTTGTCTGAGAAGATGGGTAGGCTATTTGGAAAACATACTTCGACCAGAAGGCAAACTGGGAAAACTAAAAGAATAGTTTCTTGTCCAATAACTAATCAGTGGTGAGAATTGCAAGCTTACGGTACTTTCAAAAAATGTACTAGGTCAGAACTATTCAAACTTTTTCTTAAATTGTCTGTTGTGGATTAGAAGCCCTGTAGATTCCCACATTTTGGTGTATTTTAGAAACGTGTTCCAGACATGTGGTTAAGTTGGTGAGTGCTTGAGTTATTATTTTATTTATTTATTGACTGTTATAGCTTTTCACATTCCTAAATATGTTCGTTATTAATTTTAAGTAATTAATTAATTTATGGGATGGGAAGCCTTCATAGAAATTGTTCCTAATTTTTTTTTTTTAAAGAAATACGTCTTTCTCCTTTATTTCTAATCACTTGGTGTTGTCTGTTCCAGGCACTCTTTTTAGATAATGCACATAATTTCCCAATGGAGGTTGGAGGAAAATAACTTCTTGCCTCACTCCTTCCTGCAGCAACCCCTCCCTCCTTTTTTTTTTTTTTTTTACAAAACTTCCCTTAACTTTTAAAAGAAGATAAAATACAGAGAAACAGAAAAAAATTGTTGGCAGTGGGGGGTGGATGGGACTGCAAGGGAAAAAAAAGAAAAAAAATAGAATTGAGTAAGTGCTGACTTTATTCAGTACAGATACAAATATAAAATACAATAATCTTTTGCTCTAAAAGTAACCATAACACACAGTAATTATATAATAGTAAATAATTCTAATTGTCAAAACCCATAGTTAAAATTTCATTTCTTTCAGTTATCAGCAAAAATTCAAAAACCGACAAAGTCTTTTAATCAAAGCAGTGAATTTTGCTGAATTAACTTCAACATCCATTCTTCTGTTTTGGGGTTTTGTGAGTCCTTCCTCTATGTACATAAGAATATATGCTGCTATTATCACATAAAAATAAAGTCCCATGCTTTTTTCAGTCTCCATTAAACCTAGAAATCTCTGGTTTTAATTGTACATTTATTTTAAGAATTCTAGAAATTAAAATCCGCCCCGAGTTTGCGGAGAGGGGCGGCATATAAATCCAATAAACCTAAACCTAAAATACAAATGCCCCAATGTTTCTTAGCTTCCTTACATGTCCAAAGATGATAAAAAGTAACTTCACATTGCTTACATTGCCAACATATAATTGGCACACCCTTATTCATCTTTAAACAATATATCAGGTGTTAAATACGAACTTTCCATTATTTTTTTAGAAAATATTTCAATTGTAAATCAATGTAAATTTCAAGCTCTCCTCCAGCATTATGTCAAACACAATGTTTTTTGCCCTTTCAGTCATATCAGCTGTAACACATTCATCTTCCATATTCATTTTTAATTTTTAATAAAGCGTTACCTGCAGCATTTCTCTCGATCCCCAATTCATTAGGTCGTTCCTTCTGGAAAATATTGGGAACTAAAGTATCCTATTTCTAAAGGAGATTTCCTATTTTTTTTTTAAAACAAATTTTAATCAGATGTACTATGTAAGGAAGTTATGTAGGAGTGACACCCAAATTTGCACACTCAAAAACATGCTGGGATGCTCAAAAACATATTCAAACTATTACTTGCATGTATCTGCTGTGTTTTATATCTTCACTGAGCTATATGGGTAGAAAATCAGAGCACAAACTTCCCTTGCTAGATGTAATGCTGTCTAGCTGGGTTTTATTCCTCGAACATCTCTCCTAGCCTGCCTGCAATTAATTAAAGAAAGATGGAATATGGAGTAGCACGTGCTTTGTTTACAAAACAATGGCTTTGACCCTTAGTTCCCAACTTTTGTGTTCTAAAAGTTCTGAAGTTCAGCTTTCTTAAAATGAAACACATGTAACAAATTTGGGAAACAACCTGCATGCTTCCAGTCCTGTTGTTGATTCAAACTTGGGGCTGGAAAACCGATTCATTGTTTGATTTACTACTGTTAGCTCTATGTGGAATCTCTGTTGATTTGCCACATTTCTGGCTCTGCCATGCTCTGTAATGTGCCTGGATGATCCATCCACCCTTAGAGAATTAGCCTAACTAAGATGGGATATCTCCATATATCTTCCTGTCATCTATTGTGGTTTTCCTTTTTAAAAATAAATTTCTCTCTTTTTTTAATTTGGCTTGAAATGCTTTACTAAAAAACTACTGGATAAATATTAAAATGATTTTTATTTTAAATAAAAGTCATTGCAAATGTTTGGTACCATGAATTAAAGGACTGATTTTTATTTTTTTTAAGTCTGTTTAAATACTGAGTGGAAAATCCTAATCAAGTCAGCATGGCTCAACCACACAAAACTGCTGTACGCATCCGTATTGTGCTTTTCAAAAGGAGACAAAGCCACGCACTAACATGATCTGCCATGTAAAGGTTGCAATCCTACTATTCTAAAATAAAAAGGAAGTATTTGATGAGCCACCCAAAATTATACGGTAAAGAAAAACAGTAGTTTAATGTAGTTGTTCTATTAAAAGTTAGTAAAAAGTAAAAATCTAGCTGAATAAACACCCAGATTTGACAAGTCTATTTCACAGAGTGTTAGTCTGATACAAATCAACATAAATCTGTGCTAAGGCTGTCCGTTAAAGAAAAAGTGTGATACAGATCTAACAAATAAATACATTGAAAAAGACCATTTTATTGCTTCACATTAAATAGAAATATAGAAACATAGAAGATTGATAGCAGAAAAAGACCTCATGGTCTATCTAGTCTGCCTTTATACTATTTCCTGTATTTTATCTTAGGATGGATATATGTTTATCCCAGGCATGTTTAAATTCAGTTACTGTAGATTTACCAACGACGTTTGCTGGACGTTTGTTCCAAGCATCTACTACTCTTTCAGTAAAATAATATTTTCTCATGTTGCTTCTGATCTTTCTCCCAACCAACATCGGATGGTGCCCTCTTGTTCTTGTGTTCTTTGCTTTGGGACATGTCCACCACTTATGGTAGAATGTCCCTTGTGTGTGATTACATTTCCAGCAATTGGATGATATGGATGGATACATTTTGGCCAATCTCACTGGTAGTAGATGCCATCTATAAAACATTTTATACAGTATGTGTTTTCTTTACATGTGGCCTACATTGTTAATTTGTCATTTATTTTCCAAATTTGTTCCCAGTGTTCTAATTCAATGTTATATCCAAAGTTTTTGGCCCATGTTATCATTGATTCTCTTACAACTTCCTCCTCCATTTTACGTTTTAGAAGACAATTATACACATTTTTTCCTTCTGTGCCAGTTTTTCCTTCTTGCTCTTGGGTAAGATTTTTAGTTATTATTTTTGTCAATTTTTTGTTGCCTGTTTTGAAAAATCCTGTTGTTTCAAGTCCTTTTTATATTTTGCTTATATATGTAAGTAAGGCCACCAGTCTATCTTAATTCCCTGTGTTTGCAGTTCCTGATTTTATTTTAAATTTCCTTGTTTGTCTAGCAATTCCTTATAGGTTACTATCTTAGTAACCAATTCTTTGCTATTTCTATGGGTCAGGCACACATGCACAGAAATACACAGCAAATAGTGTATATCATCTGTACTGTTTGACAAATTGCTGAGATACAGAGGCACTTTTCCCTTGTTTTCCTCCCCTCAAACCAAGGTGTGTCTTATACTCTGAAAAATATGGTAATTGTCTTCTTTTATGGAGGAGAATTTTGCGGTTAGCCAGATCCCTAGATATTTTTAATTTTTAATTATTTGAAATTCTAATATTTTATTTTGCTCTTGGGTAATATTTTTAGTTATTATTTTTGTTTTATTTTTATTTATTTTTAGCCCTGCTACCTTTTCAAATTCCTGCAATTTTCTAATTAATGTTTCTCCTGTTTCCACTGGATCTTCAATTATAAATATCATATTGTCGGCAATTGCCCGTAATTTATACTCCTCTTTTTTTTGTTCTCAACCCTTTTGAGTCCTCTGCTCCCACTGCCAGCTCACCACTTTCCATTCCTCCTTTAAGACTTACTTCACCGCTAATCAATGGCGAAACAATCCACAATTTCAGAGAGTTTTTCTATTTGTCTCTTATTATTCTTATCTCTCCAATTTATCTGATTTCTCAAGCTGCTTGTCACTTTTCTCGTCCATAGCTAAAAGTTCAGGACTTCACACCTCCAAAATGGCCATTAGGCTGAGTTTCTTTGTGCTTTTTATGAGAGTTCCTCAGGTCCCTCGGGAGCTGCACTTCTCTTCAAGGAACCACCAAGAGAACCCCTCTTTTTCCTCATTCCCTCCAGGATCCGATTTGTCTCTAGGGCTTCCAAAACACAAAACTCTTTAACTTTTGATGATTCCGGCAAACGTTGACCATTAAGGCAGGAAGCAAAGCCTAGCAAATCAATGCCAATCATGTCTTCAATTTCCTTTCTTTCAGAGTTAATCAATTTCCATAAGTCTCTATACTTCTGGCAAAGTTCCCTGTAATTAATGAAGTTTTTAGAGCCTTATACAAAGCCTGTTGTGATAAACAAGGTCTTTCTCAGATCAGTGAGGGTTTTTTTTATTAAGGTGCAAAAATCCTAAATTGTGTCACGTGATATGTTTATAGTGAGTGGCTGTCTCAGGAATAACTAAAATACCTAAAATATCTTTATCAGGAACTGTTCTTGAGACTTTTTAAACTGAGTTTAGAAAATTATGGTTAATAATTGAGGAGGAGGAGAAATAAGAGGCCCTTATTCAATTTCAACCAAAAGAGAAAACATTTAATTTTTTTGAAGTCTGTTGTTCTTCCCCCAAAATAAAAACAACAATAACAACCCCGTGGGATCCCAACAGCTATAATGGATACAAATTCATACAATTGGAAAACAAATTTACCCATACAAGTACATCATTGCATTCTCATGGGCTGATTGCTTTAAAATCCATTATTTGTATTCCAATGAGTCTCAGCAATTCTCCTGTAGAGCACTTTGTGATGACAAGAAGTGATTGTGAACATTTCTTCCCCGATACTTCATTTGTGTTGACTTGTTCATAAAACAGGCACTCAAACTAGTCCCCCTGAACAGTACAGACAGGTATAAAAATTATCACAGTGAAGCAATTCTTTTCTGATGTAGCCAGGCTGTGGCTTTTCGACCTATGATCCTATTGTGTCACAGGCCCATCCCAAAATAACACAAAATAGCAGATAGAGATGCTGTAAACCATGGGTAGAAATTGAAATACAAGGTATGCCGCTGTTTCACTGCACTGCCCGTGCACAGCTGGTTTTCAAGCTGGCCCCAGAGCACATGACAACATGCCTGCCATTATTCATTTATGCCAATTGTAACACAATCAAAAGACTCAGAAGGGTGTTCAAGACTCAAAATGCCATTTCACAACATGAAACCCCATCTAATAATACAATCCAAATTTTTTTTAAAAAAACAGATGGCAACCCACATCTCCACTAGGATTTAAAATTGTCAAAAGTCTGGTTAGAAATGTATGTTTCTGGAAGGCCAGAAGTTCAACACCAAACAAATCTCCAGGGGGAGAGCATTCTAGAAGATAGGAGCCTTAGCTGAGCCTGTCTTCTGACATATGTCTCCCTTACCTCAAATGTTCATGGGATCTTAAGCAGGCCCTCGCTTGATGATCTCACAGAACAGACAGAGTCATTATGGACAATAATTTAAGTTATTCTTAAGCCATCTGGATGCATCCAATTTCCTTGAGCAGCTGCCAAAATCCCAGCTTCTTGGCAAATATTTTCTTCTTGGCAAAGTGATCACAACTCTTCTACTTGAGGGTAGTTCCCACAATATACAGTGTCAAGGTCAATATTCATTTACCTCCAATGTTGCTATCAAAACACACAGTAATATATTTCTAGGTGATTTCCCGTTTCTTCCACCTCCTTCCTTTTTTTATTTTCTGAAACTTTTTAATATTTTTGCTGTCCCAGGACAGATTCTAGATTCATATTTTACTTTCCTTCCTCCGCACTTTATTATGCTACAGGATTCTTCCCTCCTTCCCTCCTTCTGCTTGAAATTGTAATGCCTGGATGTTTTGGAACATTTACTAGAAGACAATAGAATAAAATATTTTTTAAAAGCCATGGTGTACATAGACTGTAGCATTATATATGTACATATACATATATATGTGTACATATATAATACTGGTGCATAAGTGCACCAGTGTGCCTTCCGTCCCCTGTCCAATTGTCTCTCTTTATCGCATTTATCTTTTCTTCCTTTCAGATATGTTCACCTATACTTTTATATCTTTTCTTCTATTCTTTTCTTTACTTATATTATTACATATCTTTCTCTTCAATGTGTATTATGTATTGGACAAAATAAATAAATAAATAAATAAATAAATAAATAAATAAATAAATAAATAAATAAATACCATATTTATATGTATAAAGAGCTGGCAGTCTTTAATCTTCAAGGATGAAATCACAAATGAGCTTCAACTGGAACATGGGATATCGTTATTCTAATGTGAGCATTGTTCCCCCTGCTACATAAGCTTTTCAGGACCTACCGATGCAAATTGAATCACATCAGCAAATACATTACCAAAGTTCTTTGAATGTAAACAGCTATGATTTGGTAAATAACTGGTGTAAATTTATAAATAAATAGAACCTGTAACTGTTTGTAGTCATGTACTGATAGCTTATACAAATTTCAGTCAAGTTGCACAGACAACCTTTGTGTAGTTCCAACGTTCAGATGTGTGCAAATCACCCAATATCTGGTTTGAATTATCAAAGGTGTGAGGTGACTCAGCCAGTCTCGGATTCCACTTAAAAACAACCCTATGTGCACATTCAGAACATCCCCCCCCCCTTTCCAAATCAATTTGAAGGATTAAATATGAACAGCTTTTGATTTGAAGACTTTGTTCAAAGAGATCATTCCCTCAACTCCATTCCAAGTGAAATCTTCAAAATGGAGCCCCTTTCCTCCCCCCTCACCGTAGCTAGTCTATTGCTGGCACATCAGGAAGGCAAAACTACCCTTTCATGAAGCAAAAGATTTAATTAGAAAAGAGCCTAACACGTAAGATGAAATAAATTATCCAGGACATATTGTGCCCATAGAAGTGATGCCAAAAGTAACTATTTTGAAAAGCTGTCAGCTGGAGGCATTTGGTGGTTTTTGCAGAACAGATACAGAAGAGAGAGGCCCCCCAGGAGCCGCCAATTGTGGATGTTGTGTAGCTTTAATTGAGATCGGATTCCAGGCTGTTCATCCCAGTTCTGCTGTTGGCAGTCACTGCTACCTGTGGGTGGATGAAATTCCAGATGTGGTAACTCAATACGTGAACCTAGCCTGCCTCTACCTCATCCTGACATCTCCCGGGAATGCTAATGGGATCTTAAAATGCTTTGGAAAGTTTAAAATAAAACTTGTCATCTCTTCTGAAGGAAATAAAGGGGGGAGGGAATGCATTTTCGTTTAAAACAATTAAAACACATAAAAAGACAGTCCGTTTTTGCTTCTGTGACAAACTAAATTGCATGTGCAAGAAAGGCTTCTCCATTTTTAGTGACGGGTTTCCAGTTTTTGGCCCACATTGCTGTGTGATTGTGGCTTCGGTGTAAGGTTATACATGTTATGCATGCTGGATCACTACTGTGAAACAAACTATTAGACTTAGAATCAGAATCAGAATAGAGGTAGAAAGAACCTTGGAGTTACCGTACGTTTTATTAGATTTATAGACTGCCCAATTCCTGATGAACTCTGGAGGTCTCCTAGTCCAGCTCCCTGTTTAAGCAGGAGATTGTTAGTATTTCTCAATCCCAGCATGCTAGGCTTGGGGAAGTCTGGGAGTTGAAGTCCACAGATCTTAAAGTTACTGAGGTTAACCATTAGATGAATGCTAATGCTGTTTATGGAAACTAGAAAGGTTGCGAATGATAAAGATAGAAATCTACAGAAAGTGTACCTCCGAATAACTAAATAGGCAATCCTTCAGACATACTGTTCAGGGTTGCTAAGTATGAAATCTGCTTTTTAACAGAACAACAGTCAGAACAAATAAGACGACTAATTGGGTGTACAGGAGGAATTGACAGTGAAATTACCTTAGACATTGCACAAAGCCAATTGTCATATATCACAATGGGAATTTATCCCTTCTCCCTGTGGCCTGTGTTTTATCAACCAGCTGAAATTCTCAGCATGAAGAGTGTAAGGCAATATATAGTTGGAAAGTTCCATTGCCCTTCAAGGGATTGTTTACATCACAAAGGATTGCCTTGTGGAATCAAACCTCTGGGCTCATACAAATAGCATGAACTGCACGATCTAGGAGTTGCTTGTTATAGTTAGAAGCAGAGTTTTGTCGAGCCCTGGAAACAGTGATTAAAAAAAAAAGTTGAGATGGTACTGGTTGTCTCTCTGAATTAAAATCTACAAAAAAGAAAAAGAAAACTTCTACCACCAGATCATGGAAGCCCAAAGTTATTTGGACATACTGTACTTTTAATCTCATGTGCAGCCAATTTAAAACTAAACCTCCTTTTCTTTATCATCCTTTTCTTACAGGCTAATGAAAATGGTGACTATTTACTTTCCTGTTTCAGCCTAAAATACAGGTAATCCTTAACATTTGTTTTAGGATCATTCAAAGTTACAACACTGGAAAAAGTTACTTATGACCATTTTTCACACTTATAGCCATTCCAGCATCCCTATTGTCACATGATTTTACATTTAATTGTTCACACCATATTTTCCCCAAAATAAGACACGGTCTCCTCCTCCTTCTCCTCCTCCTCTTCTCCTCCTCCTCCTCCTCCTCCTCGTCCTCCTCGTCCTCGTCCTCCTCCTTCCTCCTCCTCCTCCTCCTCCTCCTCCTCCTCCTCTTCTTCTTCTTCTTCTTCTTCCTCTTCTCTTTTTCCTCTTCCTCTTCAACTTCCTCTTCCTCTCCTTCTCCTCCTTCTTCTTCATTATTATTATTTTGCCACCAAAAAAAGGCACCAGGTCTTATTTTCAGGTGGGATGTCTTCAATTGACTCACCTCACTTGTATGCATTTCCCCTGGCCTCCTTTCCACTGTCATAGGTCTTCAGCAAAGTCTTACCAGCTTTGCCAGCTTCAGGAGTGGTCCAGCAAGGCAGGTGTCAGAGTATGTGAGGCCTGGCTGCACCTATCCGAAGGTTTTGTAGTAGGGCAACTCCACTCCATCATCTCACCCTAGCTTAATTTTTACCCATGTGCCTCACCCCACTCTGTGCACCCCGGAGTGGGCAGGGTTTAAATTAGGGTTTATTTGGGGGTATATGTAAAAGTCAATGAAAGGCTTATTTTGGGGATCTTTTTTTCAGGGAAACAAAGTAGTTATGATGGTTGCAGAGTCCTGGGGTCATGTGATCATCTCTTGTGACCTGACAAGCAAAGTCAATGGAGAAGCCAGATTCATTTAACAACCTGGTTACTAATGTAACAACTGCACTGATTGACCTAATAAATGTGGCAAGAAAAATTGTAAAATGGGGCAAAACTCGCTTAACAAATTCCTCACTTAGCAACATCAATTCTGGATTCAATTGTGGTTGTAAGTCGAGGACTAACTGTAGCATGATGAGAATATTTCAATATAAGTAAAAATGTACTACTATGTGTTCTGTCTAGGGATAGTGAACAGGATGATTATGACTGAACGTAATTTTTTTTAAAAAAAATAGAGACAGATATTTAGACAGCCTTTGGTAGCCTTTAATTTTGCTAGTGAAAACAAGGCTTGCTCTGTATTGAAAGGCGGTGGTGTTAGATCATTTGAATAGTCAAAGAATGAGAATATTTCTATCACATGGTTAAGATTGGAGCCTTTCTTCAATATGGGGATATTTTCTGACGTGGGTTCTGTTTAAATGTATTCAATCTACTCAAACTATTTGCAGGAATGCATTTTTCATTTGAATTGTGGAAAATCGTCCAACTGTTTTTTAATACTGATTTCACCAGATTAAATGGTAAGGCTGAAAGCTTTTCAGCGCTCACAACAAAGGAGTTCAAGAGTTACCTATACAGCCCTAAAGCTATAGATTACCCTTTAAACCAGTGCTTCTCAACATTGGCAATTTAAAGGCACGTGACACTCCCAGAATTCCCCAGTCAACCAGGAAGTACCAGATTGGCTGGACAATCCTGAGACTTGAAGTCCACACATCTTCAATCTGCCAACATTATGAACCACTGCTATAAATGTAGATAATAATCTAAGTGTTGGAACAGTGCAAACTCCTACACAGATTCTACAATATGGTTGGCTTACTCAGCAATTAATTGTTTCACTCTTTTCTGATGATTTGTCATCAACTGTTGAGGGTAAATGAGGAACGCAAATTTAAAAAGATAAATTTAAAGCCATGTGGGCAGAGTAGGGCAGCATGTGTATGATTGCATTTTTAAAAAAGTGTAATAGCATTGCCACTTTTCAGTTATAAATTTGTAGGCCATTTGAGTGGGTTATTGATAGTGTCTCAACAAGTAGGAGCCTCTGATTAATTTTGGGAACTGCTGTGAAGCGTGATCTGTGGATGCAATAATGAGGGAACTCCTTAGTTGTTTCTAACATAACTTTAATAATGTGGTGATTAACAATAACTCATAACACTGACTAGATGAAGAATGCCAGCATAATTTGACAGGTCCCTTTTATAGTTGGCTGTCCAACGGTTCGGCCAATAGCAGGCTGTATTATTCCCGCTCCTAGAGAGCCACCTAGCAGTACATTACGGGAACTAAGCAATATTGAGTCTAGCTAATATTTGGATGAAGCTCCTAGAGATACCAGGATTTTAGGCTGGACTGTGGAAGAGGACATAACATTTGTGTAATGGAACATGTGCAAGAAAACAACCAAGCTCAATGGGACCAACGATCCCTCAACAGCAAATCAGTTTTATACTTTTATCATGGAAAGTAGGTACTCCTTGCTTTACAACAGTTCATTTAGTGACCATCTAAAGTTAGAGCAGCAACTAAAAAGTGATTGATCACCATTTTTCAATCAGAAAACCGTTGCCATCTCCTCCCCATGGTCAGGTGATCAAAATTCACACACTTGGCAACTGATTCATTTATGATGTTCACAGTGTCTGGGATCATGTGATCACCTTTTGCAACCTTCTTATAAGCAAAGACAATGACAAAGCCAGATTCATTCAACAACCGGGTCCATAACTGCAGTAATTTACTTAGCAACTATGTCAAGAAAGGTCACAAAATGGAGTGAGACTCATTTAACAACTGTCTCACTTAGCAACAAATTTTGGGCTCAATTATGGTGGTAAATTGTGGACTGTATACAGATATGTCCATAAACTCATCTAGAACCAGAGTTCAATTTGGAATAAACTTTGTTTATCTTGGGGGGGGGGGGGGGAAGTTGTTCCAACCAGTCTTCCCAGCTGCAAGTAAAACAACAACAACAACAACCCAAAGTGAAAGGATTACTTTTCCCTTCCATAATAAGTGGTCAATATTATCTGATATCTGGTCTAATGTGGCAGTTTTCAATTAATTATTTCAATTTAGGCAAGTAAAGGAACTACGTGGCAGAAAGTTTGACTCATCAGATTCAAAAGCAGAAAATAAGCAACCAGAGTTGAATCTTGCACTGGTCCATGATTAGTAGTGATTCTGTACTGCCTCCTGTTTCTTTTTGCATCTTTGTGTGTCTCAGCAGGTGGTGGACGTCAGCTGATCTTGAAAAATTTAAGCAGGGATAAGCCTGGTTAGCACTTGAATGAAGCTTTACCAAGAAATAGCAGATCTGTAGGTTTTGTCTGGAAAGTTGTAAATTGTAAGAACAAACTGGAATCAGGCCAGGGCAAGCTCTAGGATCATGTTATGCTGTCAGTAGGAATCAGTGAAGGAGATATGCATCAAATAATTTCAATTTGTATCTAGAGGTTAATTGTGGGTAACACATGATATTGTTCTTATTCTGATGATTGTTGCGATGTGCCATGACCAATAACTGACATTTATTCATTCATTAATTTATGACTCGGGGATTTTCATTACTTTTTATTTGTGCTTAATTTAACAACTGAGGCCAGCTGTTTTTTAATATGATCCTTCATCTCAAATGTATTAGGAAACTATCAAAATAGTTATGAATACAGGATCTCTATTTCTACTGCTTGTTCTGTCGGGCTCTCTGGTAGACTCCCCCTCAAAATTCACAGGTACAAATTTCAGACACACACACGTTTGAAAATTCAAACCAATGTTCTTTATAATGAAAATTCACTTAAACTAAGCCCTCTTTTGGTATAGCAAAGAGCACTCGTCTCCAAACAAACTGGTAATTTGTACAAGTCCCTTATCAGTTCTGTGATACTTAGCTTGCAGCTGTGAGGCAATTCACAGTCCTTCTTCTTTCACAAAGTGAAACACACTTTGCTCTGGTTTAGTTTCAAAGCGGGGGAAAATCAGCACACAAAAAGTCAAAGTCAGTAAAGCAGTCACGAAACACAACAATCAGATAGTCCTCCACAATAGCCAAACCCACAGGCTGCTATTTATAGCAGCCTCACTAATTACCACAGCCCCACCCAACCACAGGTGGCCTCATTTTCTTTGATAATAATTTCTCAGTTGTTGCCTACGTATCGCTCTCTGCATGCGTGGCTGTATCATTAACTCTTGTTCTGAATCCAAGGAGGAGCTAGATAATTGATCTCCTTCTGAGCTGTCTACCACACTGTCCTCCTCCTTGTCACTCATGTCTTCTTGGTCAGAGGAGCCTTCATCAGCAGATTCCACCGGGGGCAAAACAGGCCTGCAGCATGTGGATGTCTCCCCCACATCCACAGTCCTTGGGGCAGGAGCTGGGCCAGAGCTAACCACAACACTGCTGAAAGAATGTTAATGTTTTATTTCTTTATATCATACTCCTAAGTGTAAGAGTTGGGCTTTTCTCAAATGTGTACATTGATATTGTAAACTAACATATGATTATTCAGAAAGAAGCCTTTCTCTTAATCTAAGTATAATGAAAGCCTTCTCCTCAAAAATATAAATAGTTGCCAATTATCTTGCTAATAAACCTAAGTCTTGACAGTATTCATTGGATTTGCTCTAGCTCTTTTAATTTGAATTACAATTTGAAACACAGCATGAAGACTTAAATGTCGGTGAGCCATGGCAGGACAATTTCAATTTAAACTTATTAATTAAAATAAAATAAAAACTAAAGGAATTATGTTAGAGACGTAATTATGAAAAACACACATACACATATGTTTATATAGATTGTGTTGTTTCTCCGTGTCATAAAATATATGGGGGTTCAACCCAGGGATGGGTTCTGACTTACCTTGCTGCCGGTTTGCTTTCTCATGCACCATGCAGGCACATGCGCATGCACAGAGCTAAAAATGTGCATAAGCAAAAAACAAGATGGTGCATCTATGGCGCCCCCAAGAGAGCTTGTTCAGTAATGTATCCAGCCAACCATCACTGCTACTTTGGGGAGCAGGAAAAAAATTCTGCTACCAGTTCTATAGAATAGGACCAGTCCTATAGTACCGGCCTAAACTGGCAGGAACTCACCTCTGGTATATGCATAATTTGTATTTATTTATCTTATCATGTTTTTGTTTATATTAGAGGTGAAGACCCTTTGAGAGCTGTATGCAATATAATTTAATTTTAATGTATGCCAATCAGTGTACAAAGTGAAAATAAAGTTATTCTAAGTCTAAGTCAACTGTGTGTGTGTATGTGTACAATTTATGTATGGTACGTTTGTATGTATGATTGGTTTTAAATTAAGGGTTTTTAGTTTTTAGTATTGGATTGTCGCACATTGTTTTTATTACTGTTGTTAGCCGCCCCGAGTCTACGGAGAGGGGCGGCATACAAATCCAATAAAATGAAATGAATGAAATGAGTGTATGTGTGTTTTTCCTCCCTCCCTCCCTCCCTCCCTCCCTCCCTCCCTCCCTCTCTCTCTCTCTCTCTGAATAGAATAGATAGAATTCTTTAGAATACAATAGAATTCTTTATTGGCCAAGTGTAATTGGGCACACAAGGATTTTGTCTTTGCTGCATATGTTCTCAGTGTTCATAAAAGAAAATATACATTTGTCAAGAACCATGAGGTACAACACTTAATGATTGCCATAGGGGTCAAATAAGCAATGAAGACACAATCAGTCAACAACCAATCACTATTCTATTGTCAAACAGTACAAGGTAGCAAGTATAAGTACAAACTTGAAAATAAACAAAGACAATAAATACAGATACACGGGGACAGTAAGACAAGGACGATAGCCATGCTAGTAGCTTATGCATGCCCTTTTTACGGTCCCCTTAGGAATGGGATGATGTCCATACATATTTGTGTGTATGCTTACAGTATATTTGTAAACATAAATATATATACCATAAACATATGTGTGCATGTTTGCATGTGCATATAGAAAGATTTTAACAATAGGTTATCAGTAGGCAATCCAAAATTCCAAATCAGCTTTAAAAACTGCTTTTGACCTAGCTTCTAGAAAACAAATATTTATTCCCATTTTGTTAAAAGTTTTAAGCAACGTGCTACCTGTTAATTTTAGTGGGGCATTTATTTAAAGAGATGACATTCCTTGGGAGCCAAATACTCAGCTGCTGTAAATAAATCTGCACTTTAAAAAAATGTTTCATCCGAAAGGCTCAAGGACACAAACCTCTCTTGGGCAAATAGATCAGAAAACTTTGTGCATGGGAGGAGATCCTTATGGTGCCCAGCACAGCTTTTTAATTCCCTTTCAACCTGTTCCAAGAAAGCCACTAGATGTACATACATTAACATCAAGAGCAAATCTTCCTGTACATCTATTCCTTGTTTAATTCCTGAAAAGTGTGGGCAGGTAACGTGGTCCACTGGCTTCATTGAAGAATAAGATTTTTTTTCCAGTTCTGTTAATCATTGGATTGCAGAGCAATTAACTTAAATAAGTGTGTGTATTCCCAATGCAGTGATTATTGGAACTTTATATCTAGAGGGTGTTCTGCCAGGCTCTCTGGTAGGAGCCTCCCAAAAATTCAAGGGTACAAATTTCAGACACACACACGTTTGAAAATTCAAAACAATGTTCTTTATCACAAAATTCAAAATAAACTAAGCACTCTTTTTGTATTGCAAAGAGCACTCGTCCCAAAACAACCGGGTAGTCTGTACAATTTTCCTTAAGCAGTCATTAAGTACTTAGCTAGCAGCTGTGAAGAAACTTCACACCCCTTCTTCTTCCAATGAAGTGAGACACACACACACATGTTGCTCTGCTTTGGTTTCAAAGGTGTGAAAAATCAACAAAGTCCAGAAAACAACAACACACAATTCCTGAAGAAGTGCGATCAGATACTCTTTCACAGTGGCCAAACCCACAGGCTGCTATTTATAGCAGCAGCCCTAATTACTGGAGCCCCACCCAACCACAGGTGGCCTCATTTTCTCTTGTAATAATCCTTCAGTTGTTGTCTCCTATGCATCACTCTACGCATGTGTGGATGTGTCATTAATTCTTGTTCAGAATCCAGGGATGATACAGATGATTGATCTCCTCCTGGGCTGTCTGCCAAACTCCCCTCTTCCCTGTCATTAACGCTTCCTTGGTCAGAGGAGGTTTCATCGGCAGATTCCATCAGGAGCAAAACAGGCCTGCGGCATGTGGATGTCTCCCCCACATCCACCTGCACATTCCTTGGGGTAGGAGCTGGGCCAAAGCTAACCACAACAGAGGGTCTGCTATGTTATGTTACTGGACCACAGAGGAAATGTTTTGAAGGTCTAGCCTCATTTTCTAAAAGCTAATCACCATTGTTGATATAGCAACTTGTCCATTTTCTGAGCAAGACAGGATAGATTGTGATGTTGTGACACAGCTGTCTCCTGTTGTTAATAAGAAATCACCTTGATGTACATGCATAGGGCAGATACAAATCATGCACTTTTGCAGCAAGACAGTTTTCAGCATTGTTAGCAGAAACACAGTACATTAGTTTGCATCCAGGTATTATTGTTAAAAGTGTTTCAATACTGACACTGTGACAGAAAGGAGAAATTATTGGTTTTCACCAGTGAAATCTTTGATTGAAGTTAGACAGTTACTTAGATCCCATTACATGTGGTTAGCTCAGCTAAAAATAGGCACATTCGAAGCTTGACATTAGTGTCTTAAAAGCTACTCATGGGATAGACAACAGCTTCTTTCTTTAAGCACTTAATTTTTTGCCATCAAATTAATATTTTATTATTCCTGTGGGTCCTCAACATGGTCTTTATGGTTTTCACAAAAGCATCATCAGCCACACACACACACACACACACACACACAAATACACACCATACCGAGAGAACATGCAAGATTTAACCCTGGTGTTCTGCTCAAAAACACATCCTAAAGTTCTGTTCCCGGGTCTATTTGACCCAGACCGCATATTGGTCATTTTAGGTACTTATATTTGGTCTTTTTGAAAGCATTCTTCACTTGGAAACAAGTTTGAACATTTCTGCACACAATGAAATGAAAATTGAAATGAAAAAATTAATGCTTATTGGTTTATTTTGCTGATAAAATGTGCCCCCCCCCCGTTTTTGTGATTTTTTTTTTTCAATTGATAGATAGTTTTGCTTGCAAAATGCATTCTATTTTACTAAAGTTGGTGTGGGATTGGTAGCTTGAACATTTCTGAACATAATGATATGAAAATTGAACTGGAAAAATTGATGCTAATTTGTTTATTTTGCACATAAAAGTCCCCCCCACTGTTTTCAATTATTTCAATTTATATACAAATTATGCTGTTAATTTCAAACTTACATACTTGTTGTTAGTAAAATGGATTTCTTTCATAAAATTAGTTGTCTGGCTATCATGTGCTTGCTTTTCAAAAGAATATTCCAAATATTTCTAGCCAAATATATATAAAAAGTGAAAATAATGGCACACAGCAAGGCCGAAGGGGGGTGGCCCTTTCATGACCGAAATAAACAAATAAGAATCATTTTTTTCAGTTCATTTCTATTTTTCTTATGATTAGGAATGTTCAGTTTAATATATCAAAACTTTTGGGGGACAATTCCTTAAAGATTTGTAGCCCCCAAAAATATAAACTGACACGAAATGCTGAAAAAATGGGGGGGCTTTTTGATCAAAATAAAATATAAGCATCCATTTTTTCAGTTCAATTTTCATATCATTACGTTCAGAAATGTTCAAACTAGTGTTCCAGTGAAAAAGGTTTTCAAAAAGATCAAAGTTAAGTACCTAAAAGAATTTTTTGTTTCGGGTCAAATAGACCCAGGAACAGTACAAGTGTAGGTAAAATTTTGCCTAGAAAATGTTATCCCCCACTCCCCAAAAATATTTTAATGATGATCAGCAATGTTAAATTGACTAAATCAATGTCTAAGATATTAAAAATATTTTGGATTTGGAGCCTACATTTTTTTTAAAGTGAAAATGGTTGCAAGCAGCCGGGGTGGGGGGAGGCCTTATTTCTGATTTTAAAAAACCAATAAGCATCATTTCTTTCAGTTCATTTATATTTTTCTTATGTTCAGAAATGTTCAAACTACCAATCCCACACCAACTTTAGTAAAATTGAATGCATTTTGCAGGCTAAACTATCTATAAATTGAAAAACAGTTCACAAAAAAGGGGGGCTTCCTTTTATGATCAAAATAAACCAATAAGCATTATTTTTTCAGTTCAATTTTCATATCATTGTGTGCAGAAATGTTCAGACTACTTTCCAAGTGAAAAAGGTTTTCAAATTGACCAAACATAAGCATTTCAAATGAAGAATTTTTGGTCCGGGTCAGGGTGACCCGGGAACAGAACTTTAGGGACTTTTTTTTCAGCAAGAAAGAAGCCCCCCACCTCCCAAAAAATTCTCATAGAGAGAACCCCTGAAATGATGCAAAATCATGAAATTTCAAGTTTCAGATATGTAGGGAAAATTTTTTACAGGGTCTCAAACTTTGATTTTGGGTCTCACAGACCCTAACATAACAGCTGGCATAAGTAATTAATAGTGGGAAAAGATATAAAAGTTGCAACTGATGGTTTCCATTTTAATGGGGGTCCATGAAGAAATAAATAACTAAAATAAGAGCAAGCTACATGCCAGCCAGTTATATGATTTGAGAATCACCTCCTGCAAAACAAATATTTTACAACTTTGAACCTTTGCATAGCTCACACAAGAGAGTGATTTCATATAAGAGACAGGCTTTTAATTTGCTCTCACTGATCACAAGAGTATCAATTATTTTTTGATGGGACTTTCATCTTTTATCTGAAGAGGTATTCATTGCTTTGCAGACCTTTTCTTTTTCATCAGTCACTCAGAAATAAAAGATTTATGATTTTTTTTTCTAACTCCACTGTAACTCGTGGAAACACTTTGGGTTAAAATCTATGATGCATCTACCAAAGAAATAGTTTGACAAATGAAACAACAAAAAAAGCAATATCACATTTCATATTTTAAAATATGGTAATGGGTCATTTTAAAAAAAATCAGATGGAATAAACCTTTGCAAATGTTCTTGATTTTTTTTTTCCAATAAAGGAATTCAGTTTGTGTCACTGAAAGGCAGTGAGACAAAAAAGGAAGGAGGAGAAAAGATTAGAGTTCACAATTCCCGTGATCAAGTTGCTTCAAGACCTGCAATTCATTGTCTCTATGAATCCCTTTTAGATTCATTGCCAATGAATCTAAATCCTCAAATACAGCTCATCTGCTTGGAACCCATATCGCATCTCAGACATTAACACCCTTGAAAATGTTCAAAGATACTTCACAAGAAGAGCCCTTCATTCCTCCACTCGAAACAGAATATCCTACGAGACTAGATTTTCAACCCTGGGTCTGGAAAGCTTAGAACTAAGATGCCTTAAACATGATCTAAGTATTGCCCACAAAATTATATGCTGCAACATCCTGCCTGTCAGCGACTACTTCAGCTTCAACCACAACAACACAAGAGCTCACAACAGATTTAAACTTAATATTAACCGCTCCAAAATTGACTGTTAAAAATACGACTTCAGTAACCGAGTTGTCGAAGTGTGGAACTCATTGCCGGACTCTGTAGTGTCATCCCCAAACCCCCAAACACTTTACCCTTAGACTACCCACACCACAGTTGACCTCTCCAGATTCCTAAGAGGTCAGTAAGGGGTGTGCATAAGTGCACTAGAGTGCCTTCCGTCCCCTGTCCTATTGCTCTCCTATATCTCCTATACCATTCTTCTTTCCTATATTTATTCTATTCTTTCACTGATGTATTTTATTCCTGTTTCTTCTATTCTTTCTTAGATATATTTTACTATGAGTATATCCTCTATAACCTTCATTATATATTTACTATATGTGTACCCAATATAACTCTCATTGTGCTATGGACAAAATCAATCAATCAATCAATCAATAAATAATCCAGGTTAAGTTCCTGATTATCTCAATGACCGTGAATATAGGAATCATCCAGGTTGGTTTGTGGAAGGGCCGATTGGAATGGGCTGGAAAAGAGGTGTTTGAGAAGGCAATAGGAGAAGAGTGTATAGCATGCCAATCCTGGCAGAACACATCAGGATGCTTTTATATAATAGACAAGAAGTAGGTCAGCGTTGCTTGGCGGAAAGGAGAAGAGAGCCAGCCAGCCAGCCTTGTCGGAAAGACTTCCAATGGAGATGGATGATCCTATTGAAGAGGAAAGGAACAAGCCAAGCCTGACAGGAAAGAGTCAGACCAAACTCAACAGGGGAATAGAAGAGGCACAAGTTAGACTCAGGCTACAGAATTTACAAAATTTGGAATCAATAGGACAGAAGACTGAGCTGGATAGGAAGACGAGACTTTGGCAACAAAAGGGTGTTAGTTTAGAAATAAAAACAGAAAACGAGACACCATTTGAAACCGGCCTGCCTACCATGTGTTTATTGACACTCCAAGCTGTGTCTTACTGAAAAGCTATCTCCTCATAAGTGCAGATGAACCTGTCTTGATATGCAGGCAACATATCATTCTTTCTAGGAGTAATTTAATTTAAAACAAAAACAAGCAGATAAATAAAGCCCTGTCCTGTGATTCTGTTCTCACCCTCCCCCCCCCCAAAAAAACACAACCCCATGCCTAACTAACCATGAACACTGCTACCAGGAGAATCTTTTTCCCCTTTCTTTCTTTCTTTCTTTCTTTCTTTCTTTCTTTCTCTCCACTTCTCTCTCTCTCTCTCTCTCTCTTTTCCCTCTTTTCCCTCTCTCCCATTCTTTCTCTCCAGGTCTCTCTCATTTATGTTTACTTCTCCCTCTCCCCCACATTTCTCTCTCATTTGTTTCTCCTCCCTTTTTGCTATCATTTCTCTCACCTTCATTTCTGTTTTTCTCTCTCTTTCTTCTCTCTTTTTCTTTCTCTCGTCGTAATTCAGAAACATAGAAACATAGAAGTCTGACGGCAGAAAAAGACCTCATGGTCCATCTAGTCTGCCCTTATATACTATTTTCTGTATTTTATCTTAGGATGGATATATGTTTATCCCAGGCATGTTTAAATTCAGTTGCTTTGGATTTATCTACCACATCTGCTGGAAGTTTGTTCCAAGGATCTACTACTCTTTCAGTAAAATAATATTTTCTCATGTTGCTTTTGATCTTTCCCCCAACTAACTTCAGATTGTGTCCCCTTGTTCTTGTGTTCACTTTCACTTTCCTATTAAAAACACTTCCCTCCTAACCCTTTAACATATTTAAATGTTTCGATCATGTCCTCCCTTTTCCTTCTGTCCTCCAGACTATACAGATTGAGTTCATTAAGTCTTTCCTGATACGTTTTATGCTTAAGACCTTCCACCATTCTTGTAGCCCGCCTTTGGACCCGTTCAATTTTGTCAATATCTTTTTGTAGGTGAGGTCTCAAGAACTGAACACAGTATTCCAAATGTGGTCTCAACAGCGCTCTATATAGCGGGGTCATAATCTCCCTCTTCCTGCTTGTTATACCTCTAGCTATGCAGCCAAGCATCCTACTTGCTTTCCCTACTGCCTGATTGCACTGTTCACCCATTTTGAGACTGTCAGAAATCACTACCCCTAAATCCTTTTCTTCTGAAGTTTTTGCTAACACAGAACTGCCAATACAATACTCAGATTGAGGATTCCTTTTCCCCAAGTGCATTATTTTACATTTGGAAACATTAAACTGCAGTTTCCACTGCTTTGACCATTTACTATATTACAGACGCCTCCAGGAAGCAAGGGCTGCAGCACTTGGAGGGACACGCAGCAAGAGGCAGGCTCTCTTCCGGTGTAGGGTGCGGCTGCAGTGGCAGCAACAGAGCCTGGGAGGCAAAGGAGGAGGAGGAGGAGGAAGATAGGCGACCTCACAGAGGGGAGCCAAGGAGGAGCAATCCGCGCTTTCATAAGCTTTCCCTGCTGGATGGTCAATTGCCATCCAGCAGAGAAAGCTTACTAAAGCACGGATCGCTCCTCCTAGGCTCCCCTCTGTGAGGTCGCCTTTCTTCTTCCTCCTCCTCCTCCTCCTCCTCCCTTCTGCTGGAGGGAGGAGGGTGGCAGAGGGGGCCAGCCCCTCCCTGAAGAAAATGCCTCTTTGCCTGCCTCTGCCGCTGCCACCACAGCCACATCCCCTACCGGGTCAGGAAGAGAGCCTGCCTCTTCCCGCGCTTTCCTCCGGTGTGTGAGCAGCTTGCTCATATGCAGCGAGATCCCTAGGGAGACCCAGGGAGGGTTGCCCGCCCACCTACGCTTACACCTCGCTCTTCCTTCCTTCCTTCTTTCTCCAGGTCTCTATTCTCATTTCTGTGTACCTACTGTGTACACTTGGAAAGCAATTAACTTCTGCGCCCTTCCATGTATGGGGGTGGGAGAAGCCAATGTTTAGACCCCTGCTTAAACCCGAGGCCTGCCCCAATGTCACTCCACGCACGCGCAGATGGAGCTGTTCCTCCTCGTCTTACCCAACCCAGCCAATCTTTCTCTATTGCACTGTGGGTTTTTCCCCCATGTCGTCCCCACGTGGGAAGGAGTGACGCCTAGGGGGGGGGGTTGCCTTTATCCATGGGGAAACCTTCCCTTTTAGGCAGCTGCTTGAGGCAGACCGTGATTCAAATGGCGCAGCAACTGTCCACATGCCCAACAGCTTGGGAGGGGCAGATCAGCTGTCTGGCAGGGAGAAACGGCACCCTGCTGCACGGTCTTTGAAAACCCTGCACCACGATTGGGTTTTGGATGTGCCACCGCACAGATGCACACCTTAGAGGGAACATTGCTTACAAGTATTTCTTAGGAAAGAAAATCTATATTTTGAAACCTCATTGTATTTTAGAAGAGATAAAGATATTGAAAAGGCAAGGGTGAAAGTGTAGCTTTTAAATGAGATACATTTGTGCTGAAAATGTAAAGCACATTAATTGAAAAGAGTTGAAGGGTGGGAGTTCTTTCTACAGAAGCAACAGAGACGATTGAGATAACGAACATGGAAGTTAATAAAGTGAAGATGGTACAGGCACAAAATTAACCAGTGAATGTATATACTATATGATGAATGCAGGAAAGCAGCCTTGAAGCCAACAAATATGGTTGCTATATTTAAGGAAGGGATGATGTTGATTGGGAATGTTAAATGTACTAGAAAAATAAACTTAAGACAAGGGAGTAATGAAAGTGAAACACAAATTTACTGCAAGAATTATAGGAAAAATAGAATGACTTGGAGAGAATACAGTTCATAAAGAACAACTCCAAACTATAAATATATAAAGATAAATCTAAAAATCTCTTATCCAAGTGATCAATATATTTAGGGGGAAAACTGCATGGCGTAATGGAAAGTGACAAATCTGTAGAAATAACATTAGGAATTTGTCTCAAGTGAACAAGAGTTGAGAAAATACTCTACTGCAACTCTTGCAGCTTCAGGTATAACCACATCAAAGAATATTATGGTCATAAATTGATAATACAAGATTACATAATATTTATTGTGGTCATAAATAATAATATAAAATTACAAAACTTATACCTTTTATCCTCTTAATCTATCAATAAACCTAATTAACAGCCTTTTCCAATGATAGCACTATTTTAATAGTATAACTTCAATATAGATGTTGGCATAAATATACACAGAACTGGGAGATCATTGTCTCATTTAAAGCACACTATATAAAATTCCTTTCTTTGATTAGGCGTACTTTTTGAAAAAAGGGGGGGTTTTCCTCCAGATTAGAATAAATGTGAACATAAATGTGAACATCGGAAATGGATACAAATAAATAGAGACAGCAGGAAAGGGTCGGTGGGCACGTTGGTGCGCTTATGCACGCCCCTCTTAGGAATGCAGAAAGTCTAAGATTAAAGTTGTGGGGGTTTGGGGATGGAACAACAGAATCGGGTAGTGCATTCCAGGCATTGACCACTCTGTTGCTGAAGTCGTATTTTCTGCAATCGAGTTTGGAATGGTTTGCCTTAAGTTTGTGTGCTTGTTTATTGTTGTGGCTGAAGTTGACGTAGTCATTGACATGTAGGAAACTGTAGCAGATTATAGTCGGTGTAGTTCTAGGTTTTCCAAGGTCAAAATTCAGGCCTGGTAGTGTAAGGTATTCTGTTGTGGACAGAGTAGTTTCAACAGGTCTCAGTTAAAGAACAGGAATAAAGACCCGAAGGTGCTTTTTTCAAGAGGCAACTGGACTTTCTCATCCTTCTTTGAATAAGTTTCACTCCTCACCCAAGAAGCATCTTCATTTCTGACTGGAAGGTGGGAAATAAAATGATTTATTTATTGATGGCTGAAGAGGTTTCTTGCATGAGAAGCAAAACTTATGAAATGTCTTCACAGAAAAACCAAAAAGTCCATTTGCCTTTTGAAAAAAGCACCTTTGGGACAAGCATAACCTGGAAGATTGAAAACCTCCAAAAATGGGTATAAAGGTTTATCCTGAGTAGGATCCTGACAAAAGGTATTGCACTTCTCATTGAGATGAGTGATATTCATTTTTCAATATGTAATGCAGTAGAGTTCTGATACATAATGTTCCAGGTTTAGTGAATTTATTGTGAGTTATAAACAACCAAAATTTTTAAAAATATATAAAAATATTTTGCCTTTTCTCTTCTACCTTCTTACTATTGCCAATCAAAGCAGTGTATGGCTATGCTATATACATGACATTAACTTTTCCCCAATAGTTTAGTCTTGAACATCAGATAGTACACTAGGATTTCCCTACTAATTTAACACTACAAATAGACACATTATTTGTCTGTCTTTCTATCTGTTTTTCTGTCTGTCTGTCCGTCTGTCTGTCTGTCTGTCTCTCCATCTGCCTGCATGCCTGCCTGCCTACCTACCTCCCCATCCACCTACCTATCTACCTACTTACCTACCTACCTACCTACCTACCTACATACCTAATCTTCTATATTATCCATCTCTGGTGCCTTCAAGTCAGTATTGGGCAAAGATATCCAGCCGGCTTCATGTTTAAGTCAGGACTAGAATTCATGGTCTTCCAGTTTCTAGCCTAATGAACAATTACACCAAACTGACTGTCTCCTAGACAATTACTTACATCAAAGTAGTGCTATTATTAGATTGACACTCACACTTTTAGCTAATGTTTGTTGACCTTAGTTCATGAGATATATTTATATCTTAGGTGTTAAAATTAATGCATTTTCTTTCTGTTCTCCACCTCTGCAGCAAAGTGCTCGTAAATCAGATTGAAGTCTTTCTAAAACAAGGAATTAATAGCTAAGACAATTTAATGTTCGGTATTTAAATGATACCTTGTCTAAGGTTTTGAATCTCGTAAAATCTAATGGGCAGATGCATTTCACTGCTGCTTCTCTTTCTTGAAATTTATTCAGTACCATTAATGTACTAGAGTGTGCAAATGGTGCAAGGACTATTGTATTGGTTGTGGCAATGCCCTCTGCATCTGAATCCAAATCCGAATAGTTTATGGTACAATTCTGAACATGAACATGCATGTTGTAAGCTGTGAGTCACACGTGTGCATATGAGCATTCCTATTTCATCCCCTCTCACGCAACCATCAGAGGCATCTTATCAATGAGGTAGCAGCATATAAATGTAATAATAATAAAATAAAAATAATAAAAATTAAAGCATCAGCATTGGTCACTGGCAGTAACATGGAGTCCGCGGAGAGGGGCGGCATACAAATCTAAATAAATAAATAAATAAATAAATAAATAAATAAATAAATAAATAAATAAATAAATAAATAAATAAATAAATAAATAAATAAATAAATAAATAAATAAATAAATAAATAAATAAATAAATAAATAAATAAATAAATAAATAAATAAATAAATAAATAAATAAAAATTAAAAAACATGTAGACCAGAATATGTAGTGTTGTAAGATTAATGATTCTAAAAAACAAATAATCAATTGTTTTGAGGGGATGAGGGTGGGATGGCAAAATGTAAGCTTTGGACTAGATAGACAGACAGACAGACAGAGAGTAAAGGGGAAGAACCCGAGAAAGAAACAGCAAAGATGAATGTTGTCCCTGAGTGTTGGATTCCAATTCTCATGAAACAAACCCTTAAATTAGCAATACAGATATTTGAGTTGAAAAAATTGCAGGTAGCAGGATAGAAGAATTGTGAAAGTCACTTTACCTTCCTGTTATCTTTTCCATTCAAATGCACGATACAATGTCCTGGATAAAGGTTTTTGTATCCCTGACTATCTTCACGATATCAAAAATATCACACACATAAGCACATAAATAAAATAAGTTTAGGTGGTTTTTTTTAATTTGCCTGCAAAAATTTGTTATGATCAGTCTGTGTTTGTAATGAGCATTTTTTAACCTTCTGACTTCAAAAGAAGAGCAGAAAAAGATTGATTATTGCTTAAAAATACAATGTAGTCCAGGTATATTTTATATAAGAGTTAGAACGCTTTATCCGAAATGTTAGTTCACTATTAATAACTATTTTCTTGTAAAATATAAGAATTCAAACCAAAAATTGTGACAAACTTTCATATTTAAGGAGCATTAATATTAATTAATTAAATTTGAACAACTTCCCCATCTCACAAAAAACTATTCTGCCATGGTGCAAAACAATTCAATAAAGCAACACACATATACAATCAATACGAAATTATAAGAATCTGCATAAAAGATAAATATCATAAAAATAAAGTATACAGACCCTTGGCAAAGGGAGAATCGATGCAACTCAAGATAGCATCAGAATCGGAGGAGACACACCCCTGCTCAGTTTGAGTTTCATGATTATCTTAGGAGGTTCTTTTGGAAAAGAGATGGAAAATGTGTTTTAATGATGTTCACATGTTTCCCAAAGAAGGAAAGTTGATATATGCAGGCGTCGAAAGCATTACATGCTAATTTCATTAAAGCCGGGGGAGAAGGGTGTGTATAAAGAGAGCCCAAAAATAAACATGACTGACCTCATTGGCAAGAGGATGAACATGAGAACCTGCTCTGACAAGCCAAAATGTTTTGCCTTTACAACAACAGAGCCGGCGATGGTTGTCTTTAAAATTTATGGCATCATTTTATTTAGAGCAGATGTCCTCTGAAAGCCAGCATTTTTGCTTTGTGCTCTGCAAATCCTATGGATAATTGCAAATGCAATGTGGAATTTTGCTTGGGCTGCTGTAGCCGTTGCTAACTCTTTTCTAAAATGGATTATGGTCAGCAGGGGTGGGAGCAGGACAGGTCCTGATCCTAATCTTCCCCGTAAAGATAAAGAAGGAATCAAAACAAGACTGCTGCAGATGCTTTCGGGAGCCTAGATTTTAAGGGGAAAGGGTAAAAGTTGAAAGGGGGGGAATGACTAATTAAATCAGCAACCAGTCTTGCAGCATCGATAAAGGGACCCAGTGCCAAAATAAGCTAAAGTAGTTTATTTAGTTATGGTTATAGCAATTTTTTTAAAGCCTGAGATTTCCTTCCTTGCTTGTGTTTTTGGAAAGCGTTGTTTAACTTAAATGGCTTTGGTCTACTGAGTAAAACTAAATCAAACTATGAGTAGTGATCTGGGAATGAGCATTATGGTTTTTGTCTTCCATCTGAAAGATTCACCATCTTAAGGTTAAAGGAGCTGCTGTAGAGTTTCATGCAGGGAATTGTCCTTTGGGGGAGGTGGAAAAGTAGAGAATAAAATTCCATGCATGTAGCTAATGGTTGTCCAATCTTGAATCCACAACTCTTAAAGTTGCCAAGGATGTCCCCTCACCCTGCCCCATGTAGCTCACATCCTTCCAATATGAATATGTATTCTATAGTTCAAATAGTCACATTGCTTTTATTTTCTTCTTTAGCTTCGATGGTGAGTTGGAGATTTGCATTATGTTCATTGTATTATTTCATTGATTTCCTTAAAATAGGGCAGATTATGTCTGGTTTAATAAATCAGTACTGGCCTTTATCTGATCCAGAATAGTCATTTGGACTTGGAAGCCAATTTTCCTATTCCTTTCGTTTCCTTTATCCGTCACACACAAACACACACCACCCTATGAATTTGAGTTCTTGAGAGCATATACGGTAGTTGTTTAAATGTTTAGGGTACCCTGCTTTGAAGAGTTGCTTGGCAATGATGGAGATGTTTAAAGACTTGCAAGTTATTGATATATTTGATCTTATTTGTACTCTGGAATATGTGAAGGAGAAGGTGATCTTCACAACCAGAAGGACAAAAGAGAGAGAGAGAGAGAAAGGGAGGGAAGGAGGCCTCAAGGTGTTCCATCACGAAAACAACAGAACTGAAGAGGAAAACACAGTCAGCTTTTTATCATTTATTAGAAGTTGTGATCATGATGCCATTCAACTATGATGAAACACAAGCATAGAAATAATATGCCAGCCCTGCTAACAAATCTTTTGATGGTAGACAGAATAAACATTTCAATTTGCTATTGTAAAAGAGAGCAAATTGGTTGGTATGTCGAATGGACAAGATTTGAGGGCACTTTTTAAATGTTAATTCTGTTTTATGTTAACAAGTTTTGTTCTTGAGTGCCTTTTGAAGTCCAGAGTTCAATCTAAGATGACTAAAACATTACTTCAAAAACATGGAATATATTAATAGAGGACTCTGGTTTAGTTATGTAGTTACCTTTATTTTGGTAATAATAACATTTATAGGAGTCCAGCTCAATTATATAATCAACAGCTTCCTCTTGATTATATAACTGTTCCATTTTGCAATAATAAGGAAGAGATTTGCCATTGCTTTCTTCTGCCAGAGTTTTTCCACTTCCAGAATTTAAACTTATAGCCATGGGATCTCCTGGTGGTCTCTCATTCAAGCTCTAATTACGGTATGTGTGATCTTGCTTAGCTTGCCTTCAAGAACACCCAAGGCCAGATGCTGCAAACTACTTGGCAATACATAATATTTTACTTTTAAAAATAAAAAGATTACAAACACAGAACACTTGAACTTTTTATGCTAGTTTGATTCATTACATACAGCATTACAAGGGCAACATTTCCAAACTCCACAAGGGCTGCCCTTATTTGTTTGTTTACTTATTTTACAAGGCTGTGCAACATGTTAGGCCGTTAAAGTAGTTTAATTTCTCTGGATTGCAGTGACACAGTCCAATGACAGGGAGAAGAGAGGGACAAATGTATAATAATGCAGCTGTATTTATGGCATCAGTCCATAAATTTCAAGGACATACTAATGTGCTCAGCAACAGTACGTAAGTGCTTCTGCTAACAGGCAAATGCATTAAGATTCTTTGGAGGGCGGGGGGAATAGAAATAAATAAAACTGCTCAAGACTTACTTGGGATGGAATAGGTGGCATTATAATTCTGGTTACAGATTAAGGTTAAAATATTGCTCACCTTTACAAATGTATAATGTGGCACTGTTGCCATAGCTTTTATCAAAGTTGAAACCTCTCATACATTCTAAATGAAACAGAAAAAAACCCTGCAAGATTCCCAATATGATCTGCTTGTATTTCTCAAATTATTGGCTCTCGAAACAATCTTTGCACTTTCTATGTTTTCCACAATAGCAGAGCTTAATCTTCATTTCATTTACTTCAATACTTCAGTGTCTTCAAATGGAAATTTTAGGAGCCGCCAGAATTACATATGTGCAAACTTGGAAGCAGGCAATGACTCCCTCGACACTAACAGTCATTACCAAAATTATGGAATGTGCTGAAATGACCAAAATTACTATGGAAATTCAGGACAAAATAGAAACTGAATTTTATAAAATATGGGACAAGTGGTATCAATGGATAGCAGCAAAAAGATACCAATCCTTCGTCTATTAATGATTAGTAAACTCACCCTATCTTTGACCGTTCTAAACCAAAACATTATATACTACTGTAAGTAATCCAAACATCGACAATAATCAATTTGATTTTAAATATAAAATATTTGTAATACAATTTTTTCACCTCTTCAACCACTCCTAACTGGATTTATTTTTATACTAACTTTTATATCGCTCTTTGTATCATCTACACCTACTACTTCAACTTACTACTATGTCGCACTTCCTACAAACGTCTGCAAATATGCAGATTCTCTCTATTCCTCCTTATTTTTTCTCTTTTCTCTTTCTATACCTGTTTTTCCCTATTCTATATATTTCTTAGACTTCATTATTTCCTTTCTTGTTTTTTCTGTTTTTGTTTTTCAGGGTCTACTATAATGGTGTAATACTTATTAGTACCTAAATGATACTTGATATACATTATATATATATGACGCATATACCTATTTTTCCGCCCCGAGTCTGCGGAGAGGGGCGGCATACAAATCTAAATAATAAATAAATAAATAAATATATTCTATTTTGTAAATATAACTAATCATATCATTTACAATTTCTCACAAACTACAGAACCATTTGCACAATGATGTAACCACCTGTTTATCACCTTTATATCCTTTGACCCATACCCTCCCCTCATATCCTTGTCCTTTTTTAAATGTGAAACTTAATAGACTATTTTTTCAAAGAAAACAAATGGAAATGGGACTAATTATAAAATTACAAGCTCTCTGTTTGGATCCATACTGTAACATTACATACTTACTTCTGAAATTTAAAGATTGGGGGGGGGGGGATAGGTTTTTTTTTTAAGTTTGGAAGGCTCATATGGACTTTTTGTTGAAAGAGGGAAAGACTGAACTGATGATTTGGGGATTTAAAAAGTGTTAAAGAGAAAGAAAAGAAACTACTTGATAGAAAGGGCAGGAATCACAATTCTATTTTCACACTTATTTTTTCTTGAATACTTTTCTTTAATTTTATATACTATTGATTAATTAAAAACAACAACAACATAAATTGCCAATAGTTTTTTGCATACAGACCAAAAAATATTTATATGAGGACTAGATCTCAATAAAAGTACAATCCATAGAGTGGTCTGGTGTCCTTATTTTTTTTCTTTTTTCTTTTTGCAAATGTTCTGCAAACAAGATGGTTTATTACCTTTACAAAGATACAGTAAAAGTAAAATGTTACAAGTAGTCCTCAACTTATAAACACAATTAAGGCCAGAATTTATGTTGTCCCAGTTTATGCCTTTTCTTGCCACAGTTGTTAAGCGAATCACTGCAGTTCTTAAATTAGTAACACTGTTATTAAGTGAATCTGACTTCCCCATTGATTTTGCTTGCCAGATGGTTGCAAAATGTGATCACATGACCCCGGGACACTGCAACTGTCATAAATACAAGCCAGTTGCCAAGCATTTGAATGTAAATCACATGACAATAAGGATGCTGCAATGGTCATAAGTGTAAAAAATAGTCATGTCACTTTTTTTCAGTGCCGCTGTAATTTTGAATGGTCACTAAGTGAACCATTGTAACTCAAGCTGTATTTTCTTCCTCTAAAGCAGTGCTTCTCCATCTTAGCAACTTTAAGATGTACAGACTTCAACTCCCAGAATTCCCCAGCCACTTTAGAAACACTATTTTAAACTAATCAACAAAAGAAACAAATATTTCAATACTACTTACATAAGCTTAACCATGATAAGCATAGTAATTTCTTTAAAACACATGAGTAAATAATGAAGGAAAGCTCTTATCTGTTACAAAAATGTTATCTGTGCCAGGGGTGGGTTCCTCCTGGTTCGGACCAGTTCACCCAAACAGTAGTGACCCACTGGTGATGTCACAATGATGTCACAGACTTGGTTCAGTCAGTGCCAATCCATGGGCTCCAACATCTCTTTTTTTAGTTTATTTTTTTTTCTGAGCATGCACAGAAGCCGAGTTTCCAGCACTGTGCATGCATTTGCCATCTTGTGTGGCATTTCCCCCTTCCCAATTTTTCGGCACTGTGCATGAGACGTGCCCACATAATGTGGGAGGAAGCGAACTGGTAGCAAGGTAAGTTAGAATCCACCCCTGATCTGTGCTATTGCTTCTTGCTCTGAAATTCAAATGAATCCCTGTTGGAAAAGTTCCTTACGGAGGTAATCTCAAAGAAGGAGGCTTGGTGGGTTGCTTAGGATGAATGAAAAAAACAACAGCAACTTGCAAAGCTACACCAGAGCTAGGGAAATACAAAGGGAATGAGACTGTGAGCTAAAGCAATATGCTTGTGTTGCCTCTCTGGGACACAGAATCCTGTGACAGAAATCTGCTTGCATTTGCATTAAGGTCCTCTGCAAAGTAGATTTTTCACTCATCAGCCATTCTCTGAGATGCAGAACATTGCATAATCACATCTTATGCTTCACCGTATAAAGTGATCACCAGCGGGGGTTCAGCAGGATTTTCTAAAACTATGTCCAGCATTATACGTGCCATCAGATTCATTGGAGATTCATTTCTGTGCTACGGTTGGGTGGCTTGGTGGAGTCCTGCAGTGTTCTTAGTCATTTTCCCCTGAAAGGCTTAGGGCTCCCAGCTGGAAAAGGATTTATGGTGGTAACCCATCCCAGCTGCAAATCTGATTGTTCTCCATTCTTTTCCCATGTAAAATCTTTTTAACATGTGTCCCGTGATCAAATGGTAGCGGACACCAGCATGCCCATTGAAGCACTAATTGCGGCAAAGCTGCCTTGTCATAATGGATGAACAGAGCATTTCACTTGGTTTGGGAGATCGGATCTCACACATGTAACAGACTTAAGTCTGCCTTCCATAACAGTGCGTGAACTTTGTGTTGTGGTGGACATGTTAATAGCAATAGGGCTAGACTGATTATTTTCACGGAGCGTTCTGTAGGATTGTGAACAAGTTATAGTTCTTTCCAGATGTTTTAGGGATGATATAAAACACATTACAGTATCTGGTGCTTATGAGGTTAAGAAAGACTAATATCCCCAGCCAATTAGAATGCAATGTCACTTTTATTGAATACTATCTACATAATTCAATTATCTGTGCAGCAGGTATAGTAAATTCCATGTAAATTCCAGGTGGACAGGTGAAACTCATCTGTGATCATCTGAACATTTTTGCCTCTTTAGGATGGCCACATTGCAATAAAAATAGGACTATATGAAGCTTTCATTCAATATTTAGTTCTTCAGGTTGAATGCTAGTCGTCTATTTTTTCCCCATTAAATCAAATTGCAAGATTAATGTGATGCTTGAAGCAGAAAACGGTATCCTCAATTAGATTTAGGATAACTTTATTGTCACTTTAAGTGTACTCTAATCAGCATACATTAAAATCAAAGTTTGTTGCATACAGCTCTCAAAAGGTTATCACCTCCAATATATACTACATAAACATGACCAAATAAAATAAAAATTATGCATATACCCAAGTATGTCATATGACACGGAGAAACAATTGTTTCAAAAATCTCATATCTTCAAAACTAGATTTCTATTTATGAGGTCTCTCACACAGATTTTTATCTGAAATGAATCTTCAGACTGAATTAATTTAATAATTCCAATTGAAAATGTAAAAATTACTCTTTCAAATTAGCAATTCAAATCAAACTGAAAATTCTAGTCAGGAAATAGAGAGTCAAACAACCCTAAGTGGTAGTCGTAGAAACATTTATGTAATAGAATGAAGACATTAGCACTGTAATGTCAGATGCTTTAGTTTACTATTAGTTTAGTGCACAAATAGACCACAGACCCTTACTATGTTTGTGTCACAATTATGTCTCACATTTATATCATGATACAATTTGCTTTCTTACTAGGATTAGTAGGAAAGGGCAAATATAACATTACAGTAATATTGTTTTGTGGAATTCTATTGATATTGATCAAGTTATTTGCTTCTGGATAGCAAAAGTAATTTTAAACTATAGCATTTCTATCTTTTCTAGGTTCTTAAATGTTTATTGAGCGGTTTGTTACAACCCTATTAAAAATAGATCCTTAGCAGAAGAAATATCTTCAGGGGTTGCTGAATATCTATGTGGATGTACTGAGCACACTAAATTCCCTTGAATCTGTAGAGAGATGAGCATTCATCACTTTATAAGTACTGAAACTCTCTCCTGTATTCTTGTGTATAACTTAATGTAAGCTGCAGGAAATACCTTGAATTCTACAAATATTGAAGTTAGCTCACTGCCAAAGACTCATATTTCTTATGGATCCACCAAACTGTATCTGCCTTCCTTCTTATATGTAAACTGATCTGATCCAATATGGTTTCTCCTTTGTTCTCTAAGGTGGCCTATTTTTGACTTATTTAATTAGACGAACGTTCATGTTTTGAAAATCCAGCTACTTTTGCATTACTTGTGAAATGATATTCCACTTTTCCTGATGCCACCAAATGCTTCTGAATATTCTTTTTGCTTTTTTGTTTTGGTTTGCATTCTTGCTTGTTTTGGTTTGTTTTGAACAAAACCAAGATAAAGTCAAATTATTACTAGTTGGCTTATGATGTTTTGATACAATTATATTTAGAACCATGAACTTTATTAGCTGTTTTTGTGAAATCCAAGCTCTATCTTAAACCAGAATAAAATCCAAATGTTGGTTGATTTCTCAGCATATACTAATTTTTTCTATTTATTGGTGGAATGTATTTGCTATTTATCTCGACATGGGTGAGAGACAGATGGCATACTATAATAAAAAAGAAGAAAATGAACAGAAGTAAAATAGAATAAAATAATGAAAAGGGAACACAACATAAATATGGCACCCAAAAAGATGGACCGGCAGAAATCAGAGAGCAAGGGTGGAGGGGTGAAACCTGTCATCAATACAACATCCATCTCTAAGTGGAACTCCCCCATGAATTCAAGAGGGGAAGGGAGAGTGAGAGAAGAGGAGGGAGAGGAAAGTCCAGTTGCTACGACTCAACTTCCAGACAACACTACCTGGATGACTGAAAATCTTCATCAACTCAACATAATGTTGAAAGTAAAATACATAACCAAGAAGGCAAACTGTTTGGACAGCTGGAGATGAGATCTGTTCTCCTGCTCTTGTATCAACAGTTTCAATAAGTATTTCAAATGAGTAACCAGCTCTCTTCTCTGCCTTGACATTATGTTGCATACACAGATGGGAGATAGTGTCTACAAGAATAATAAGGTACTCCAGCAGGTGCCTTCTCATTGTTCATATGTCATCTTCCTAAAATATTTCCTCCTCCAATATTCCCCCTTCCCACTTCATCAGAGCAGCCTTTATGTTCAGCAGGCACTGAGTCTTCAGGCACTCATGCTCTGCTTTGTAGCTTACTCATAAAGAGCCTGATGTTTTACCTCCTCCATATTGAGTTTCAACTAATTGGGACAGCTTGCAAATATTGTAAATCAATAAACAACCCCCCTCTAGTCAACACTGAATCATGATGCTTTAAGAATACTTTCTTGACAATGTGACCAAGGAGATTTAAAAAAAAATCTAAATCAGAAACTTTATAGATGTCCTAACTGAAAGGAATCTTAAAGAGATTAGTTTCTAGACCAATAATTTGTTGACAGAACAACTCGGAGTATTTAAGGAAACTGAAAGAAATTCTGATCCTTTTTTGAACAGCTTGGTTTTTCTAACAACAGTTTCTACAGATGGTTAAGTGGCTGAAAGCAGAGCTGGGTTTCTATTGCTTCCAGGATGGTTTTTCTAAAAATACTTTAAAAGCCATACATTTTACCAATTTTTCTACAACTTATGAGGTAGATAGAAGTCAGCATAGTTTATCAGCTGGGGTAGTGTTATGCTCTTTAAGGACTCTTCGGAGAGAGGCGGCATACAAATCTAATAAATTATTATTAAATTATTATTATTATTATTTGTTAGACATATAGGCCACATTTCACTAAAATAATATACAGTACAACATGTCGGACTTTTCTCTTTCTTCTGTTATTTTCTGCACATTGAAAAGCAAAGATCTGATGGTTGTTGTGACAGTGGGATCCAAAACAACTAAGATATTTCAATTTTTGCTTTATTGATCAACACACAGTTTAAAAGTCTCAAGTGAAGCTTTTCTTTGTTTCAGTTCAAACAGAGTACATTGTCTATTCCATGCACAGATATTCCTGTTCTTTTTTTTCAAATTCTTTTAAATACATTTTGCAAGATAGTATAAACTAGACCTAGTCCAAAATAGTACCCAACGATGTATTGAAAAGATGTTTTAATAATTTAATCCCCAATTATAACTAGAAAGTTATATGACTCACAAGAGCTTTCATTTATTTCTTTTGCCTGAAGTAAACAATATGGTTCCAAAATGCATTATTTTGTTTTACTTTTATTTTTCAGACCATTGTGTAAGATATAGAAAAGGAAGATTATCAGTTCTTTTTTCCTCAGTGAGCTCGTCTGATTTTCATCAAATGTTTTTCTACCAAAACAATCTTAATATTATTTATTTATAAACCAAGTATATCATTTTAATATTATTTAAGCTGAAACGTGTTGCTGAAATCTGACACCATCTCTTTTATGATAGACTTTTTAAAAAAAATCTGAAATCTGAATGTTAAATTCCCAAAGTACAGAAGATGTTTATTGCCTATTTATTTATTTATTTATTTATTCAGCTTTTTGTCCTACAATCTCTTGCATATTTTGTACTGGAGAAAAGGTTATAGTCTTCCAAATGGAACTGGAAAATATTCTTGGATGAAACTTTAGAAAAGCCTTCCTTAAAATGACGTTCCCTTAGGGGTGCTGGATTGGGCTGGCTGAAAAACAATATAGGATCTGAAAACTAAGATGTTCAGAGTGTTAAAGCTTCTCTCCAGCTTATTGTGAGCCAGTGAAGAAAATACTGAGCTAAATGGAACAATGATTGGAACAAAGCCTATTATGCCATAATTTCTTCTATGTTGATTGTTGATTATAAGCCAGTCTCTCTCTCCCACACACACACACACTCGCACACACCAGCAGTAGGCTGCTCCAGGTTCTGCAAACCAGTATCAGCAGTGGCAGAAGATTCTTCCCACTCACTCGGGATGCTTCTGCGTACATGCAAAAATGTCACACGTGCATGGAAATTACCTATCAACTCCCTCATCTATCTTTTACCTCTCATCTGTCTGTCTGTGCAATTATTATTCAATATGCCATTACAAGAGTTCCAAGTACAGTAGATAGTTATTTTTATTATACCATAAAGAAGTATAAATTTTTGAGTCTACGAAACTAGACTTACAATCCTGGGTCCTGAAAGCTTAGTCCTACGATGCCTTAAACATGATCTAAGTATTGCCCACAAGATCATATGCTGCAATGTCCTGCCTGTCAAAGATTACTTCAGCTTCAACCATAACAACACAAGAGCACACAACAGATTCAAGCTTAGTATTAACCGCTCCAAACTTGACTGTAAAAAATATGACTTTAGTAATTGGGTTGTTGAAGCGTGGAACTCATTACCAGACTCTGTAGTATCATTCATTCATTCATTCATTCATTCATTCATTCATTCATTCATTTATTTCGATTTTTATGCCGCCCTTCTCCTTAGACTCAAAGCGGCTTACAACATGTTAGCAATAGCACTTTTTAAACAGAGCTAGGCTATTGCCCCCACAATCTGGGTCCTCATTTTACCCACCTCGGAAGGATGGAAGGCTATATCATCCCCTAACCCCCAACATTTTACCCTTAGACTATCCACGGTTGACCTC
The DNA here is from genome assembly GCF_031021105.1 of Erythrolamprus reginae. Lineage (NCBI taxonomy): Eukaryota > Metazoa > Chordata > Lepidosauria > Squamata > Dipsadidae > Erythrolamprus > Erythrolamprus reginae. The sequence continues at coordinate 93,968,142 of NC_091952.1, forward strand.
TCCAGATTCCTGAGAGGTCAGTAAGGGGCATACATAAGCGCACTAGAGTGCCTTCCATCCCATGTCCTATAGTCCCTCCTATATCTCGTATTTCTTCTCTACTATATCCTCTATAACCTTCATTGTGTATTATTGTGTATTGGACAAAATAAATAAATAAAATAAACAAATAAATAATGCCAAAATCTCTAGTGTATTATTTATAAATATAAATAAATAAATAAAAGAAACCCCCAACAATAATATAGATTAACATCTAATCTCTGACTTTCTTTGTATTGTAAGCAGCTTACCATTCTTTTAACCACTCTGCAATTTATGATTTGCATGGATATGTTAGATGGTGCATGAAATGACTAAGTTTGCCCACCATGGATGCAACATTGGAGGGGGGGGGGAAAGATTTGGCATCTTGTTCATTGTAGTAAAACACAGCCTTGCATTGCTTGACGGTAATTCAGTAACTCAGAAATGTATGATCATCTCTGTTTAAAATTACCCAGTGCCCTCTTATACAGACATCTAAACAAAAAATCAAAAATCAACCCTGGGTTAGACCAAACGGTGATCATTACTGAATTTTCTATAGTTGATTAACATTGTCAGGAAAGTAGAATTTCACTTGCCAATTCAGTCAGAGATTCCCTTCATTTACCTTTGGGGTTAATCATGCTGTTTATAGTATGCTTCATTTATCATCTCTTCCTTTATGTAAGGATAAAGTGCTCTTTTATTTCAAATGCTACTCAAGCTTTCTTTAAAGTCTACTTTGTAACTAATGAGACTGAAGAAAGCTTCCGATGATTACTCAATACAGTAAAAATGTGTTTTGTTTCCTTTTGGCTAGATAATGGGTTAGCATAGAGCATTAGTTGGAGACCATTTATATGCAGATATATTGCCCCGTTTCCTTCAATATGTGCCATAAATTAGCATTCCATTTCTGCTAAAATTTCGTTGTCTTTTTTAAAAAATCATTTCATATGCATGTGATCCAACTTCCATCACAGCTGTTCGGCAAACTCTATCATCCCCTAAGTGTGAACAAGCCTCACAACTTTTGATTTACTGCCAGTTTTCTATCTCTCTCTCTCCCCCCCATCTCTCCCTCCCCCCTCTCTCTCCCATTCATTTTTATAATACCATTTATTTTCTCATCTATGAATCCAAACCATGATGCATATTTATTCCAGTCATAATATTACCTGCTTATTGTCTCATAATTTGTTTTACATGCAAGGAAATACGGAAAGGCCAAATCAGTTGCAATACTTCATTTTTTTTTAAATGCACACATGTGATTGATAATGTATAGATGTCCAGAAAACAGGAAAATATTAGCATATTTGTGTCCACAGCTTCTGAGATAAACAGCTTCTGGCTCAGGGGATCATATTTTCCAATAAATTGCTAACTGATATTAGCAACTCTGACCCAGAAAATCCTAATGCTCCATTGAAGCCTTGGAGATGTCTTTCCAAACTGTTTTCATGCTGCAATTTTAATTACCAGAATTGGACACCTGTTAAATAAATTAGGAATAAACACTGTTATTTATTCAATTAAATTTAAGTACATTTTATGGTTTTTTTAACCTTGGTTGCTCTTATATTAAAGTGCCCCGCATATCGCTTCAAGGGAAAATATACTTTTATAAAAAAAAGTATTGCGTGTGTAAAGCTTTTGGAATGGAGAAAAATGTGGATGCAATTTGCTGTAATTTTTTTTTCTCTTCTGATTTGCACCTATTGAGATGGGAAGTTTGAAGAGGAATATAACCCTGCTCTATCCAGATCCCATGAAAAACTGCATTCCTATTCACGAGAACAGAGTGTAAACAAAATAGGCCTGAGATAGTTTCTTTCCTATTTCTTTGTTCAGACAAAGTAGCACAATAAACATATGGTATTGGGCACTCCCTAAAGCTTATAGGTAAGAAAGTGAGGACAAATAAAGGGAAATATTTCTTCACCCAGAAGGTCATTGGTTTATGGAATTCACTTCCAGAAGAGGTTGTGACAGCTGTCAGCCTTGATAGCTTCCAGGCAGGATTAGACAGATTCATGGATGCCAAGTGTATCAGTGGTTATTGAAACAGATGTTCATGTGCCACCTCTATGTGGGTTGAGATAGGCAGGATTCCCTCGAGTACCATTTGTTGGGGGTCAAGGGAAAGGGAGGATTTTGCCTTCTCTTTCTGCTCAAGAACCCCATGTCACACCAACACTCTGCAGTCTGCATTGGTTGCCGATCAATTTCCAGTCACAATTCAAAGTGTTGGTTATGACCTATAAAGCCCTGCATGGCATCGGACCAGAATATCTCCAGGACCGCCTTCTGCCGCACGAATCCCAGCGACCGATTAGGTCCCACAGAGTTGGCCTTCTCCGGGTCCCGTCGACTAAACAATGTCGTTTGGCAGGTCCCAGGGAAAGAGCCTTCTCTGTGGCGGCCCCGATTCTCTGGAACCAGCTCCCCCTGGAGATTAGAACTGCCCCCACCCTCCTTGCGCGCGTGTGCATGAGCGCGCATGCAAACTGATGGCAAACAAATTCAAAACCCACCACTGATGTGACTGATTCAGTCCTTGAATATTTCAGGATATCACTCTATCTTCTCTTCTCCAGAATTGCATTGTTCTTTCCCCAGAAAGATTAAAACACAAAAGCCACTGGCAAGTTGCTGGCTAGATAACCTCAAGGTGTAGCTACACATATGGATTTCACCAAATGTTCTTCTTTGCTAGAAAGTGAAGTTACCTGAGTATGATTATGGGTTTGTCTTTCCTACTCTAATGGATCTCTGAAGTTTGCCTTGCTAGAGACACTCTACCATTTAATGAGACAGGATCAGCAACTGCAGCACAGAAAAAACATGATCATAAAATAAACGGATGAGGGGAGAAAGTAAATATGAAACCTTTGTCCACTCAGCCCCGAAGCTTTAAAAACTGTTTAAAATTGGAGCTTGTATGTGCTGATTTTGTGATTTTAAAAGAAGGGTTGCCCTTGGGTTTTTGGAGAATTTCATCTTTAATATCAGTGAGAAAGGCAGATACTATACAAGTCCTTTCCACACTTTAAAGACACTGTGTCTGTTGAATTAGGCCAGTACAGAATTTACTAAATGAATTAGAGTCTTCATTATCAGGACTTGAGATGTAAATGTTATAAATGTAGATGAAAGGAAATTGATAGTTCATATAATCACTCTAAAAGTTGGAACAGCATTTAGCAAACCTTGCCTCACCTTGAGAAAGCTAAGAAGGATTCAACGTGGTTAGCAATAGGCAGTGAACTACTTCCATATTATTGCGTACAAAACTGCATAATCATATATATGAAGCTACCAGACGTTGACCTTGACTTAGAATTTATACAGTAAAGATCTCTACTGAAGAAAATCATGGCGTTATTATATTTTATGATTCCCATCTCCTACTGTAGCTCAGGTACCCTTTGCAACATTTGCTGTTCAAAAGAATTGGTAAATAGCTTTTGTTTACAGTGACAAGCGAGAATGTCTGTGAATGGGAGGGGGGATGAATGCAATCCTTTTTTCCCCTTTCAGCAAGTCTGCATTGCACTGCCATTTCTCTGTAATGAAATATCCCTTCTTTTATGCAGCAAGGTCTAGATCCAATCCAATCATTCTGAACAATGAAAGATGACTGAAAAGTACCCAATTCTACCTTTCATTTCACTAAATCCAGACAGACAAAGATTGTATAAAGCAAGGAGATAATTCAGTAACTTCTTATATATCAGAAAAAAGTTATGGGTGATTATTTAATTTTCTGCAATATTTTTAAACATGCAGTACCAATAAACCCAGTATAATCATTTCATCAGATATCTTAGTTGCAATAATTTGGACTCTTCAGCAGACATAACAAACTGTTTTAGCAATCCATTAGTATGATTTCATATTATAGTTCAGGTTGCCCCAGAATGATAGGACATCTTAAATTTGCTTCCTTAAAAACAAGGGCTGCCAAAATGAAAGTGGAAAACTGAAGGTTGCCTTCTTTCCTCTGTCTTTCTAAAAAAGAAAATCTATAATCATCTTCCTGATGCTGATAATCCCACAGCACCAGAAAAGGATGGCTCAGCTCTTGAACCTCTGCCAAGGAGAGATTTTGTTTGTTTGTTTGTTTGTAAAATTTCTTAGCCACTCATTTTGCCATGTGGTAATTCTGAGAGATTTACAATATGTGATCTTAGGCTGCATTAACAGTAGTATAAAGATCATGTGAAGTGTTACTATCACTTTATATTGTACTGGTAAAGCCTCACTGGAAATACTGCTTTCATTTTGGGGGCCATTTTTTTGGTCACCAACATACGAAAAAGATGTTGAAACTCTAGATCAGAGTTGTCAAAACCGCGGCCTGCGGACCAGATGCGTCATGCACTGGCAAAACCCATGCCTGTTTAGTGAATGGGGAAAAAAGTGCCGAAACATCTCATTACGCCACTGTGATGACGCTAGTTTTACATCCCTGCTCCAGAAATATTACAAAGAAGAGTAACAAAGATGATTAGGAGACTGGAGAATAAATTATACAATGAATGATTGTGGGAACAGACAATGTCTAATCTAACAAAAGGTTGAGGGATACCATGATTACAATTCCAATATTCGAGGGACTGTCACAGAGAAGAGGGAATATTATTCTCCAAGGCATCTGAAGACAATACAAGAAGTAATGGATGGAAGCTTAACAAGGAGAGACACAATTAGAAATAATTTTTCTGTCAGTTAGAACAATCGCTGGAATGGCTTGTCTCCAGAGGTTGCAGGTGCTCCATCACTAGAAGTTTTTAAAAAGAGATCGGACAGCAATTTATCTGGAATGGCTTGGGGTCTCCTGCTTGAGCAAGGGGTTAGATTAGAAGACTTCCAACTCTATGATTATGTATTCTGCAATAGGCTCCAATTCTTCCCCGCAGGGAGGCGGAACCACCTAGGTGGTTCCACCCCAGACGCCTGATGGACCCAGAGGGCTTTCAGAGGGCACTTGGGGTTTTACTGGATTCACTCGTACACAGTTTGGCAGAATCACTCGCTGTGGCCTGGAATATGGCTGTGATGGAGGCTCTTGACCGGATTTCACCGTTGGGACCTCTCTGTGGCACTAGACCCCAGAGAGCTCCTTGGTTCACCGAGGAAAAAACGCCAGAAGAGATGTCTAGAGAAGCACTGGAGGAAATGTAAATCCAAGTCTGATCGAACATTTTTAAGAGCTTTTATTAAGACTTATAAAGGGCGCTCAAGGTGGCAAGAAATGCGTATCATGCCGCCTTGATTTCATCAGTGGAATCCCACCTGGCAGCCCTGTATAGGATGACCCACTCCCTTCTAAATCAGAGGGGGCGGGGAGCCCTTGCAGGGTAGTGCCGAGAATTTCAATATGCTTTTGCTAATAAAATCGCTCAGATCCGGATGGAACTGGACTCCAATTGGAACGCAGTGTCAGCTGACAACGAATCAGTTGAGGTGACAGGGGCCCATCTTTGTCCATCTGTCTGGGAGGAGTTTGACCTGATGACGCCTGATGAAGTGGACAAGGCCATTGGAGCTGTGAGTTCCACCACTTGATTGCTGGACCATGTCCCTCCTGGCTGGTTTCGCAAAGAGGTGACAAGGAGCTGGGTCCAGCAGATTGTCAACGGTTTTTGAGGGGGGTCCTTTATGGTTCCCTACAAGGAGGCACTCATGCACCCCCTCCTCAAGAAGGCTTCCCTGGACCCAGCCATACTTAATAACTACTGTCCAGTCTCCAACCTTCCCTTTAGGGGGAAGGTTGTTGAGAAGGTGGTGTCGCTCCAACTCCAGCAGTCCTTGGAAGAAGCCAATTATCTAGGCCCACAGCAATCAGGATTCAGGCCCGGCTACAGCATGGAAACTGCTTTGGTCGCGCTGATGGATGATCTCTGGTGTACCCAGGATAGGGGTTTATCCTCTATCCTGGTGCTTCTTGACCTCTCAGCGGCTTTCAATACCATTGACCATGGTATCCTTCTGTGCCAGCTGGAGGGGTTGGGAGTGGGAGGCACCGTTTTATGGTGGTTCCCCTCCTACCTTTCCAGTTGGTCACAGTCAGTGCTAGTGGGGGGTCAGTGGTTGACCTCTAGGTCTTTCCCTTGTGGAGTTCCTCAGGGGTCAGTCCTCTCCCCCCCCCACTATTTAATATCTACATGAAACCATTGGGTGAGATAATCCAAGGACATGGGGTGAGGTGCCATCAGTATGCTGATGACACCCAGTTGTACATCTGCATCCCGTGTCCACTCGGCGAAGCAGTGGAAGTGATGTTGGAGGCTGTTAGGGTCTGGATGGGTGCCAACAGGCTCAAACTCAACCCTGACAAGACGGAGTTGCTGTGGGTTTTGCCTCGCAAGGACAATCCCATCTGTCCATCCATTACCCTGGGGGGATCATTGACCCCCCTCAGAGAGGATCTGCAACTTGGGCGTCCTCCTCGATTCACAGCTGATGTTATTAACACCATATTTCAGCTGTGGCAAGGGGGGCATTTGCTCAGGTTCGCCTGGTGCACCAGTTGCAGCCCTATTTGGATGCAGTAACTCATGCCCTTATCACCTCGAGGTTCAACTACTGTAATGCTCTCTACATGGGGCTATCTTTGAAGAGTGTTTGGAAACTTCAAATTGTGCAGAATGCGGCTGCGCGAGCCGTCATGGGTCTTCCCAGATAGACCCATCTCTCTCCAACACTCCGTGGCCTGCATTGGCTGCCGAATGGTTTCCGGACACAATTCAAAGTGTTGGTGATGACCTACAAAGCCCTACATGGCATTGGACCAGATTACTTATGGGACCGCCTTCTGCCGCACAAATCCCAGCGACCAGTTAGGTCCCACAGAGTGGGTCTTCTCCAGGTCCCATTGACCATACAATGTCTGGCGGGGCCTAGGGGAAAAGCCTTCTCTGTGGTGGCCCTGGAATCAGCTCCCTCCGGAGATTCGTACTGCCCCCACCCTCCTTGCCTTTTGCAAGACCCTAAAGACCCATCTATGTCACGAGGCATGGGGCAGCTAGACCATGCCCTCTTCTTCTCTGACCATTAAATGTTATGTGTAGATTTGATTGAGTAGACTGACTGTTTTTTAACATAATGGGATTTTTAGCTTACTGTTTTAACTATTAGATTTGTATACACATTGTTTTGTATTGCATATTGTGAGCCACTCCAGGTCCTCGGAGAGGGGCGGCATACAAGTCTAATAAATGATGATGATGATGATGATAATGATAATGATAATGATAATGATAATGATAATAATAATAATAATAATAATAATAATAATAATAATAATAAAAGAGATGTTCTACCTGTTACTGATAAGACCCCTGGAGAGTTCCAAAGTGTAGAACCATGGAACTCTTAATAAATATTAGTATCGCAATGTAAATGAATTAAATCAATTAACATTTATCCTTCTATATTTTTGTACCATCCTTGAATGTAACAGTCAGTCTGCCAAAAGAATTCTCAAGGCAGCAATACAATAGTAAAATATATAATTCAAAATAGTACATATAAAATTCAAAAGAAAAAAATAAGAATGTATAACATATGGATTGATTCTATATGATCACAGTAATATTGCCTGATGTGGTGATCAAAACAACTCCCCGTTTTTTGCATTTAAGAGACATTGTATATTAGGTTTTGAGGCAATTCCTACAGCCTTTGATATCATATGTTTTCACTCCTACATTCGTCTCTTTCTTTAGAAAATTGAATGCATATTTATTAGTCATACATTGTTTATAGGATACAGAGAGTTTCTAATTATTGAATCACAGAATAATTACAATGACACTTAAAATATTCCTTACTTTCTCCCCTGTGTCTTTGGTCATTTATCTGATGTGACTTTTTTTAGCACTGTGATTATTGCTAAGGAACTTATCTTCCTTCATGATGGAATTATATAATGGCACCTGTTAACTTTTTCTGGTATGGACGATGTAGCACTAAAAACATGAGGTCATATTACATTTCTCCTGCAAATATTTGTTACTCTATTCATTTTTTACTCTAAGTAGAAGCATATGATTTAAATTAAGGTTCTTTGTGTTTCCTGTTTTTCTTCCATTATAAATGGCAGCTTTAAAAACTGGGTTGGCAGCCTCCATTTCAAATTGTACAATGTCCTGAATTTTCACACTGTAGGTGAGAAACTATGACCACACTTCCACGACAGGAGATAGACTTATGGGAGATATAAATGCATGTGTATGTGTGTATATTTATATATAAATAAAATTTTGAAATGAATATAGGCAAGGCCAAGTGTCCACAGCTAGCCATAGAGATGCCAAAACAATGAAAAATGCTATGCAACATCTCATGTTTGCATTTGTTTCATGTTGGACACAAATACCTAAGAATGGATCATGCGTCACATTCTACAATTCTCATTTTGTCACTCCTTTTCTTTGTCCTCATTTATTAGATGCCCCTGGTCAAAATGAGCAGAAGAAAAATGACAGTGGAGAGAAGAGGATAGATGCTCTAGATTAATGTCCTTTTGTTTTGATATTTGTATCTGTTTCCAAACACACTCTTTGGAAAAGAGGAAATGTGAATGTGCATAGAATTATAGTCTCCAAATTTGGAATCTCTGGAAGTATGGGTGTTTATTTTAGCAATCCAGCATTAAAATGAATGAATGTCTGCTTGAACCCTGAATCCCCCTCTCTCTTTCCCCCGCTTTACTCTCTGTAGAGAATGGGAGAAAATATATTCTCTTGAGTGCAGTCCACTGAAGGTATGACATGAAATCTAAAAGTTCCTCTTCTCTGTTCCATGGGATGATGCAGCAGCTAGCCTTGCTCTACTTTCTTCAATACTCACCTGACAACAAAGTTAAGGAATAAGGAAGAAGAAAGCATAGGGTTTCGTTGCCAGAATTGGTATTGGGGTTAATGCAATGATGGGTAGCTCTCAGAGCAGAGGAGAAAATGCAGTGTAAGCTGCAGAGGATGGGTAAGAACTAGTTCAGATGGAAACAATCTGAAGAAAATGTCTCTGCCAAATTGGTTATGCACAAGCTGCAACTATGCTACAGTCCTATGCCTTTCTAAAGAGAAAATGGTGGAAGCTGGATTATTGGAGGAAGAGAGATCCATATGGCCTTTGAATCTGGTGGTGGGGTATCTGTGTGTGTCGGGGTGGTGGGCACATTTTACTATGCACTGTTTTATGGTGTGTGTATATTAAACTTGTTAAAAATTAATAAAAATATTTTTTTTAAAGAGGATCTGGATGCTGATTTCCCAAAGCTACTATGACTATGACTTCAGTCTGCATTGTCTTAGAATGGGTGTCAAATTTATGATGACACATTGTTGTCACTCACATGACGTATCACAACTTTTCCCTCCTCCACTGATACGGGCTGGACGTGGCCAGTGCATGACACATCCGGTCCGCAGGCTGTGAGTTTGACACCCCTGCCCTAGATCCAAATGGATCTTGACAGACTTGAACACTGAGCCCTATCTAACAAAATGAAATTCGGTGTAGTAAAGTCTTACACTTAGACAAGAAAAACCAAAAGTAGATGTATAAACTGGCTAAAACCAGGCTTAACAGCAATAACTGTGAGAGGGATCTTGGAGTCTTAGTGGACAACCTGTTAAATATGAGCCAGCAGTGTACAGTGGCAGCCAAAAAGCCAATGCAATCCTAAATTGCATTAACAGAAGGATACAATCAAGTGAGATAGTAATATCACTGTATAAAGTCTTAGTAACACCAGCACTAGAATACTCCATCCAGTTTTGTTCACCACACTACAAAAATTATGTTAAAACTGTAGAAAACTGTGAATCTGAGAGGAGATCAACCAAGATAATTAGGGGATTGGAGACTAAAACATATGAAGAATTGTTACAGGAACTGGGCATCACTATTCTAGTGAAGAGAAAGAGAAGGAGTCATATATATGATAGCACTTGTTACAATATTTGAGGGGCTGCCACAGAGAAGTAGGAGTCAAGCTATTTTTCAAGGCCCCCGAAGGCAGACAAGGTATGGAAACTGATTTAAGGAGAGATTCAAGCTAGAAATAAGGAGAACTGTTCTGACAGTGAGAACAATCAACTAACGGAACTGCTTGCTTTCAGAAGTTATGGGAATTTCAAAAAGAAATTGGACTGCCATTTGTCAGAAATTGTGTAGGGTCTCCTGCATGGGTGGATGGGTGGGGGGGGGGGTTTGGACTAGATAACCTACAAATTGTAGGCTACAATGTCCCTTCCAACTCTGTTAATTTGTCAATCTGTTAAAAACTTGGCATTTTCTAGAAATGACCCTTTTAACACTGACCTCAGTGGGCATCTGGTTGGGTAGAATGCATAGCATCTTCTTATTCATTATTAAAAAAAATAGAACTTTTCCCCACATTGTGGAAAGTTTAAAGCTTGTATTTAGACATCTGAGAGCTGAGCTGAACCCAATAAAATTGTTACTTTCTACCAACACAACAAATACCACAGTCAAGAAAGTGAATGAAACTACTCTCTCTGTCTACAGAACTCTGATAGATAACAAAGTCACCAAAATTGCATTGACATGAATAGCCATGTTGAAGAGTATTACTTAACTTCCCCCTTGATGTGTCACCATATACATAAGTGAAGTTACAATGCTGCAAATTGTTAACAGCAGCAGAAAAGAAACTGACTCTAAGAAATACAGTAATACCTCATGATACAAACTTAATTGGTGCAAGGAGGAGGTTCGTAAGACGAAAGGTTCGTAAGACGAAACATTGTTTCCCATAGGAAACAATGTAAAGTCAATTAATCCGTGCAACCAAAAAAACCCCCGCAAAAAAACGGCTTTCGGCAAGGTGTTTTAAAAGGTGACAGCCGGCCTGGGGGGCTTCCCAGCACCCCCTCGAACCTGGGCTCGGGGTTCGGGGGGTGCTGGGAAGCCCCCCAGGCCGGCTGCGACCTTTTAAAACACCAACACCGCTTCGCAGCTGTCTCCTGAAGCCGAACGCTAAAGCCGAACTTCCGCGTTTGGCTTCGGGAGACAGCTGCGAAGCGGCACGGCTGTTTTAAAAGGTCGCAGCCAGCCTGGGGGGCTTCCCAGCAACCTCCCGAACCAAACGCGGGGTTCAGCAAAATTTTGCCTCTTCTTACGAACTTTGTTCGAGTTACGAACTGGCGTTCGGGGGGGTGCTTGCAAGCCCCCCAGGCCGGCTGCGACGTTTTAAAACACTCGCACCGCTTCGCAGCTGTCTCCTGAAGCCGAACGCTAAAGCCGAACTTCCGCGTTTGGCTTCGGGAGACAGCTGCGAAGCGGCGCGGCTGTTTTAAAAGGTCGCAGCCGGCCTGGGGGGCTTCCCAACAACCTCCCGAACCGAACGCGGGGTTCAGCAAAATTTTGCCTCTTCTTACGAACTTTGTTCGAGTTACGAACCGGCGTTCGGGAGGCTTCTGGGAAGCCCCACCGCCCGGCTGTTACCTTTTAAAACAGCCGCGCGGCTTCCCAGCAGTCTCCGAACGCTGGTTCGTAACTAGAAAAAAGTTCGTAAGAAGAGGCAAAATTTTTCTGAACCCCGGGTTCGTATCACGAGTTGTTCGTAAGACGAGGGGTTCGTATCTTGAGGTACCACTGTACTCCATAGCCACACCATTCAACTATGAATCTGTTTTACTTCAGGGATTCATTTGAACCTTCATCAGACTAAAGCAGGGGTCTCCAACTTTAGCAATTTTAAACCTGGAAGACTTCAATTCCCAGAATTCCCTAGCCATTTTTGAAAGTTAAAGTCATTCAGGCTTAAAGTTGCTTAAAGGTTGAGATCCCTGGAACTAAAGCACTTTTGAGAGCTCACTCAAGTTCTAGATGTGCAGCTGCCAAATCTGGGCTGCAAAACTCCAGTTGACCACCAGATGGCAGTAAAGCGATAAAAATCTTCAATCCCCTGGTCCCAACTAATGCTTTCTCCAGCGTTTTGGCGCCCAGATCTTGTAACCTAACTTGATATAAGATTTTGTGTCTGACTTAATCTTCCCCCTTATAGATGACTAGTACCATGCTGTGCATATTTACTCAGAAAGCTTACTGAGCTTATGAAGTAAGACGTCCATGAAGTAAGCCATCCACTGAGGTAAATCTTTTATATGTTATCACTGAAGGAAATATATAGAATTGTCCGGCACACCTCCCACTTATTTAACAACAACTGGATTAATTTTCTGAAAAAAACAGAAGCAAATTCTTCTGTACAATGGCTGGGCTCCCACACACTATTTAGCCGACACGTGGATCACTGGTTAGCATATTATGTGAACCAAGCCAAGTGTGGCTTAATTGAAAAACCACACTGAAGCAACTTACAGCTAGCACAATGCCTCTGCTAAGACATTTTCTCTGCTGAGCACAGACAGACTTGCTCTCAGAATGTGGAAACAGAGATTCAGTGACAATCTGGCAAGCTGCCACTAAATATCCACCTGCAACATAGAAAATGGAACAGTCACCTTTACCTGGCTGTTTCAGGGATTATCAGGTTAAATACACAGTTTTAGATAAGAATTCCTCCACAGGGTTAAGCAACTTGATGCTCTCCAGAGGTTTGATACTCAAGTCTCATTAGCCCTGGTCACCCAGGGAGTGACAAAAGGTTTGAGAAATGGTTTCCCAATTGTTGCATGTTCTCCCCCCACCCCTTTCCCTGATGAAGCTAAAAGTTTAGAGAAGGGTAACTGGGTTTCCTCCCTGCTCCTTGTATCCAGTAATTCTTAATGACAGCATTTCTTATCTTACAAGATGACATGAAGAGGGAGCTATGGCTCTTCCACTTGTTCAGTTTGACTGTGCTTCTCTCACCGATCTCCAATTTTTGCCCTTTTGTATCCTTCCTTCCTTCCTTCCTTCCTTTCCTGCCTCCTTCCCTCCCTCCCAACCTCCTTCCTTCCCTCCCACCTTCCTTCCTTCCTTTCCTCCCTCCCAACCTCCTTCCCTCCCACCTTCCTTCCTTCCTTCCCTCCCAACCTCCTTCCTTCCTTCCCTCCTTTCCTCCCTCCCAACCTCCTTCCTTCTTTCCTTCCTTCCTTCCCATTTTCCTCTTTTCTCCTCCCCCTCCTTTTCCTTCCTTTTTTCCCGTCTTTCCCTTCCATCTCTTGGTACTGTGCCAGATATATTTAAATCTCTCTCTCTCTCTCTCTCTCTCTCTTTCTTGGAGTGGAGCTAATCCATGCAAATGCGAGCCACTGGCTCCCAAGTGCTCGCTTCACAAAGCAAGCTGTGCTTCAGGAGGTCACTCGTTCACAGCTGCTCCTCCCATTCTATTTTTCCACCCACTCACCCACCCCCAGAAACTCCGCTCCGCTGCTATCCACTGACTGAAAGGACTCAATTTACTGCAACTGCCGCCTGGTATTTTTTCCCCCTACAACTTTCTTTAAAGCAGGACATTTCTTCCATCTCTCTTTGCAAGGAAAAAAAAAAGGTAGGAAGTCTGATTGTTGTAAAGTCGTGGAAATGCCCCTTCTCCTTGCTCGTTCTCCGAGTGGGCAGTGCAGCAGCAGGAGGAGGATACTCCTGGCTCTCTGCCTTGCCTCTTAAAAGTGGGGTGCCAGTGTTGTTGTTACCGAGGTGCACTGTTTGCAAGTGTTTAAGTGGCTGTTCTCCTAAATGGTGATTTGTCCAGCTATTATCCAGGGGAACAATAGCCAGGGAGATCTTATCGGAGAGGCTCTTGATGCCGCCGCAAATTCCAATCCTCAGACTTCCAAGCACACATTTTAGTCCTTTCATAATGAAACTATATATTTTTTTTAAAAAAAAAGAATCCTCTTTCAAGGAGTTTTCCAAATAAGTGCTAGGGCTCAAATCCAAACAAAACTCTCAGCAGCTTTGTTTCTGGCCTTGGACCTTATTAAAGGGATTTTCCCTGGAGCTGACCTAACTGTTGAAAATTTTAAGGCCAGCAACATTCATAGGGAGGCCTTTTCTTTTTCTTTCCCCCAATTTTGTAAACTTGCAGGCCTCGTTCCAAACAGGCCTGCCATAGAGTAATGGTGAAATATAACATTCCAATGTTCCAGCAGTGGAATTGCTAGATGTAGTTTTACAGCAACAAAAATGGGAGGTGAAATGGGCAACATACACAAATACGTACAGCAAGTACATAGTAATCATTCAAAAGAAAAACGCAGGCATTTTTTTTTTTCTTAGCAGTATCTGAACCTAGGCTACCAAAGAAAATGATTCTTTCTTATAATAGCAGCTCCAGACTTCTAAGTAATTTGAGCAAGATAGCATAGAATTGTTTCTTGGACTTTGGGGTGGAATTTAGGATTTATCTCCTTAAATGCAACTGCAATACTATTTCGGATGAGTATAACTCAAGCAGCAAGGAAACACAACTGATTCAGTCCTGTCTGCTGGGGTAAAAACAGAAGTACAGTACAGTATGTCTAAAAGGTAAATGGTTGCAATAAAACATTGCACATATAGAGCCATCCAGTTCTTTAGTATTTTTGCCAATAAACAATGAATGGATTGGAAAATGGAAGAGTTCCATTTTATGATCTTTTTTTTTTTTGCTCACAGGCAATATAATACCAGAAACAGCTTTTTGAAATAAATATTCAGTCTACAACATGGTCCTCTTTCTCTTTACTCAGAGGCAAGTCACACTGAGTTTATTTTGAAGTTACTTGTAAATAAAATTATGCAGCTTCAATATTTAGAAGTTAAATAAGGATACTGTATTTTGTTCATATCACATTTATTTGCTCCTTGTAGACTAATCTACAGGAAAAGCTGATATCACAAAAGGCAGATACTGTATGTAGGCCATAGTCTGCTAAGGCATCTGAGGATTTGAGTAGGATGGATGTGTACAGAAGGCCCTTGCTTTTCATCCATAAAGAAATTAGTACACATTTATTACTGCTATGAAGAGATGGAGTTCATCTTCTTTGCAGCATGTTAACCCTATTGGTATGCAAACCAGTTTGCTGACAGCGAAGGGAGAAAAAGGAATAAGCTTTGCAAAAATGTTCAATAGAAACCCTTCAGATGATGTCAGAACTATTCACCATTAGAAATAACTGTTTCCAGCTTTTGAATTTTGAAGTAAAGCCATTAATCAAAAAGGCTGCCAAATTATTGTTTTTACTTATTTATGCCTTTTATTTATATATTATTTATATTTGTTAATTGATACTTCTGTGCCCAATTTGTGTGTTATAAATGAATGACATTTCAACATGGAATTGCGTAAATGATAGAAGTCTGAATGTATAACTTTCAGCTGCAAACCCAAACATAAAATTTGCATAAAATTCCACTAAAATAATTGAGGTTTACCTATTTTCCTGCTGCTTATTTTTAGTGAGAAAAAAAAAAGAAACAAGCATTTTCTATGATCTGCTAGACAATCTTGTTTAATACAAAAAGAAAAAGTAAGGTTACCATAAAAGAATATAACATACAGGCAAACAATGCATACAGCAATAATAATGCATTTTATTAGGGGTATCATAAAACAAAGAATACCAATGACTTTTTAAAAGTTGGTATTTTTCATGACCTTTCATAAGATTGAAGATTAATATTGGTACAAATATAGTTCAACAATAAATTCAGATTACACAATCCAGTTATAGATAGGGGAGGAATGAAAAAGAATATGAAAGGTTTTTGAAAGACCTTTTAAAAAAAGTAACACAGGTACAGTACTGTATTTGTTTCCATCGGCCTCTAAGACCCCTACATGGCATTATAAGATGCATGATCAACTATGTTCATTCACATTATTAAGAATAATTTCAGAACAATTGGTTTAAATGCATCTTCTGAAATATATATTCAGATTTGCTGCCTTCAGATTCAGTTAATCTTCCATGATTTGTAATTAATCCAAAATGAATATCTCCTAGACCTAGATATAGGCAGATTTCATGTTTCAGGATCCATGTTATTCCTTTAGATAAGGTTAAGGCCTAACCAAGTGCAAGTCAAGTGCAAAAATATCTTCTGAACGTGACCTAATTTTTTTTTTTTAAATCACGCACATATAATTTAACCTAGAACTGCTAATCACTGCAGGATGATACACATTTGTGTAACCAAGGTGGAAATTTTACCCCATTTTTTCCTGATATTTATATTGTCTTGTTCCTGATATTGTTCTAGGTAGGAAAAATATTTGTGTTATTTAATTGAGAGAAACTTTTATTGTCACATCATTCATTGGATAGATCTGCTCCCAATCGCTGACCTAGAAAACTTTGCCTTTATAATCTGGGTTTTGGTCACTTGCTTTGCCTGGACACAATTTTCACATTTCTCTAGTTTTCTAGTAACATTTCTCTTTTACTTCTATTGAATTAAATGTAAACCTATAAAGCAAGTATATTTTCAACCAAGTACAATTTGTTCCTTTTTGCTATATTTTAGCCACATCTTATTAATGCAGTAAAATCTGCATTAAGTTCACTTTTTAAAAATAAATCAGGATATTTTCTGTTTTATGGAGATAGCTGCACAGACAAATGGCTTTCTGCAATTTTTCTAAAACAGTGTAAATGTGTTCTAAATTCTGGTATGATCTAGACTTGAATGCTTGTACTTTGCAAGGCAGCGCATATACGAACATCCCAGGCCTTATTTTAAATGTTGAAATTTTAAAACAGTCCCTCAAACAAAGAATGTAACTGGCTTCAGATTTATCAAGCAAGAACTATCATTTGCTATAGTTCATGCCAGCTTAAAATGAAAACCCATTTCTATAATTAATTATATTGTCTTCTAATTTTACAACTCCAGTCATTTTCTTGTGCTCCAATTATATATGACTATAATATCAGCCTGCAAACTTCAGGTCTTTCATCTTAGTGACTACTGAAAATGTTTGCTGGACAGAAAAAGCTTATTTTATACCTCAAGGGGTTAAGAAGTGAATGAGATCTGTAATTGACTGACTTCAACACTGACAGCCTTTGAAGCTTCACCAATTTTTTTTTTTTAAAAAAAATACTTTGTTTCATGGGGGGGAAAGACTGACATCCCTTTATATGTTTGGAATTCTTCAATGGATATAAAATGCTAGGTAATGACAGAAATTATCTTGAGGCTTTATCTGTTTCCTCTTGCAATGTTATTGCTGTGCTGGTAATAGTTAACATTTTATGCAAACAGCTGCTTTCTTCTGAAACATGCATACTTCTGCTGTGTCATCTCATATTTTGTGATTGTCAGAATTATTCCAAAAATGGAACTGCCTCCCTTCATTTTTTAAAATCTCTAAACCTATGGTTTTGCTTTGGCATATTAGTGGCAATTCTGCCATGACAAGTACTGTACGGACAAACAGTTAAAATAATAATTATTTTCTTTTTGACTGTCTCCTTGTGCTACTGTGGACTATTCATCCAATTGTTCTGTTGGAAAGATTAATTTCTTTAGAGAATTTGATTCCAAAGCTGTTTTCTTTAATCATTGGAAAGTATAAATATTTCATATTAGCATATAAAAATGGAGTCCTAGATTCTTTATAAAATGCAAGGGCTAGAGTATTAAAGCAAATTTATTGGCATATTAGAATGTCACAAATATACTTTCTTTTTGCATAACCATAATAAATAGCTTATTCTTCCATGTTGCTTATCTCTGTATCTAAGAAATTGAAAGCAAATGTGCTAGTAAGATGTAGCTTAGAAGAAGAGCTGAGATACACAAAATAAACCTACCAGCCTATTCACAAGTCCACTTAATAGCACCCTGGTTCGTGAAATTCACAAGGATTAACTTCTGAAAAATTAAGTTTGTGGTTCAACAATCCAGTTCTTTTTCATAAATTGTACTGACCAGTCACAGATATCTGGTAAAAAGAGCAAATGGCTCTGTTTTGTTCCCTGTGACTTTGTAATTAAATATGCCAGTGTTTAAATTCTGGTGCAGAAGTGAGGAATATGTAGCTTTTCTGATATTGTTACCTTCAAATTCCACCAGCCTTTGTCAGCAAGATCTGTGATGGGTATAATATACTGATACGTTATAATCCAGCAATCCCTAAAAAGGCCTTATGTTGCCTTTAAAATTGCTTTTTTATTCTACAGATTGAGAATATTCATTGCTTTTACTGCTGACCCAGATCTCCAAAGATTTTGAACAGAGACTTGATTGATATTAAGACTGATTTGCAAAGATTATGTTTTAAAAGAACATACCAGTTGAGGCAATGAAACCCAGAATATTAATAAAAAAGAATTTACACCATGGACTTGTAAGAATTACTGGTCGATTTCAACCTTTATTGCACTGTCAAGAGTTTTATTTTTTAAAAAAAAATTCTGTGAGCGGATTGCATTTGTCACAAAAGTACAGTACAGTATTTCACTCCCATCACTCTGTTACTGTTGTGACATTTTAAAGAGACTTATATAAACATATGCTGGTGTGAATGAAATATCCAAAACTATATCCTGTAACCGCTATTTCAACTTCTCCATGTGCCAAGATAATAACACTTCTAGCAAAAAGCAGGCTGAATCTGTGAGAAAACCAAATATTCAGAAAGTTACAGGGCAATGCAATAACTGAATTGAATAGTGAATGAAATATTAGAAGTTGGATTTATCTTCTTCACCTGTGGAGAATAATATTAAAAACCACTATTTCCTTTGCTGTGTGTGCATGGGACACACACCATCAAACTGAATTTAACCATAACTTAACCATGATTAACCAGGATCCATTTAATAAAGATAGCAACTCTATATGTTCAAACCTATAAGCACATCAAATGGGCTTAATTGCTGAATGCCACAATGAAATTAATGTGCAAATTTAATATCATTTTGCATTATAGTACATTGTCCTGTGGGAATAAATGGCAACATTCAAGCCATTAATTCTTGAATCAAAGGAGAATTATTGAGACTTTACAAAAATGACCCTAAAATGAACCTCTCCGCTGTGTTTGACATGTTGATTTTTTATGTACTGAATTATTAGCTCTCAACTTTAGCTTTATTAATAGAAGTATTTTGTATCACATCTTTCTATTTTACAGGATTTGTGCATGTTACATTTAGCTGACCTTTTATTTATTTATTTTATTTATTTATTTAGTCAAGTACGTATTGGTAGTATACAAAGATATAACAATGTTTATATACATGATACTAGTAAGAGAGAAACATTAGGACAGGGGACGGTAGGCATGTTGGTGCGCTTATGCATGCCCCTCACTGACCGCTTAGGAATCAAGTGAGATCAACAATGGATAGTTTAAGGGTAACATTTTGGGGGTTAGGTGATAATAGTACAGAGCCAGGTAGTGAGTTCCATACATTAACTACTTGGTTAATAAAGTCATATTTCCTGCAATCGGGTTTGGAACGGTTTGTATCTGTTGTGTGCTCATGTGTTGTTGTGGTTGAAGCTGAAGTAGTTGTTGACAGGAAAGATGTAGCAGATGATTTTATGGGCTATGCTGTGTAAAATATCCAGGAAAAGTCCTTTGTAGGGCATATTGGCTTAAGCAAAGCACAAATTCTTAAATTATATTAAAATAGCTATGTCATATGGAAGCTTTGGTGTTGTTTCTTTTCCTATGTCCATATATGCAGTAAGTCACTTTATTCGCTGTCTCGGAGAATTCTTTTCTGTGCAGTGACAATAATGTGTGAATTCCTAGAGAAAACCTATTCCAAAATCTCCCAAAGAAGGTGGCTGCCTTAATATTTTGGAGATTATTTCCTTACAATAACATATGTGATGAGGAATGTTAATATAAACATGTGCTTGCCCAGTTAAGGATTGTTTGGAGACAGAAGCGGGTAATATTTGATTTTAAAACTTTTTTAGAAAGACAGCATATTTTCTTCCTCCATTTTTCCAGTAGAAGAGAATACTTGCAATTTAGGATCGAACTGTTGAGTGCATGGTGTCCTTCAATTTTGTTTGCTTGCAGATATACCATTACTTGACTAGGTAACATCAGCAAGTTAGTGTGAGGTTTGCCATCTGTTCAAACATTGAGAATTCTATATGCTTTTCCCAAAAGTGCTTTTCAAGAGACAAATGGAATTTCTGGTGTGGGATTGTTGTTCTTGTTTTGAAGACATTTCACTTCTCATTCAAAAAACGTCTTCAGCTCTGAAAGGTTGGTTTGGGACAATCATGACAGAGAATCTCCATAGACATTCTACTTTTCTTAACATCTAAATTATGAGCGTTTCCAAATTCCTTAAAAACTCTTCTTTAAAATGTATTATTTCCCTAGATGGGAGCATGTTCTATTTTCACGAGAAATGTGTCACTTTGCCAGTCCAAGTCAAGTTGATTATTCCTTTTATAGAAATCCTTAATGGCTGAGCACCAGGTTCATTTCCTGTACTAGCCACAGCACGTATAGATATTCTTAGGTGCAGATTTTTGCATGCCATGCCACTCAGAAATGGGTTCCTTCTGATTTGAACCGGTTCTACAGAACCAGTAGTATCTTGGTGGCCTGCCGCGCCCCCAACTGATTTTTTCGGCAGCGCCATAGGCACCACCATCTTGTTTTTTAGCTTCTACTCATGCAAAAATTAAGCACCATGCATGTACACACACCCGAACCCTGCAGTGCGCCACTTGGTCTTCTGTTCGAATACATCTTTGTTGAAGTATAGGCGAAGAGAGGCTTAAATAATCTCTTTTTACTCTGGCTTTTTAAATTGGAAATGTTTCTGCTCTTGAATTTCATTTTTTATTATTATTATCTTGAATTTTAGAGATAGCATTACAAAATGGTTGTGGACAGCATATACAGTTATAGAGTGCTCTCTTTTGCTCTCTTTTTTGAGCAGGGCAAAGATCAGCATTTCTTTAAAGCAGAGAGCAAAGATAAGAATCTTGCTGTAAAAACAAAGGTTATTTCAATTCACTGCAATAATTTCAGCTCACAGCTATCAGGGGTTTTTCAGTAGCCGTTGCTTTCACTCTGGCCTTGTTGGCATAGCATGAAGCTGTCATATTGACAGATGTTAGGCTTGACACAAAGCACCTTTTGGTACCCAATTGCGACTGTTTGAATAGTTGCAATGAGGGTTGATTGCCAAAACAACAAGCCCTGAGTTAAACTACAGCTTTCAAGCGCTGGATCTGTAGGGCATTAATGAACAAGGAGTGTGATGGGTCTGTATTCTGCTTTGACCCATAAGTGTTGGTGAGCTCAATAATAGGAATAACAACAACTGTGGTTTCATTGAGTGGATGTTACATTCCCAAAAGTCTCTAATTGTTCACAAGACATTTTGTGGGATTCCTGGAATTAAAACTTGGTAGCTTGATTTATAGATAATACACAACTATAGTGTTATCTGGTTGATGTGCTGAATATAAATTAAGCAATTTGAATTATATGGTAGCATTATGTTTGAATCAGACTGCATTTGCACATCACACAAACCATGATTTCATGTTATATTTATGATTATTTTTTAAAAATAGTACAACAAATCTTGGATTTGTTTAATTGGAACACTATCTTTTTTACACATGGAAATAAATATTTGTTTATGATATGGTCGTTTGCTTATTTTCTAATAGTTTTATGAACTTTTTTGCTAAATATAGAAAAACTGTACTCACAATTTACATTTTGATAATTAGAAAGAATAAAAGTATGATGAACATAAAAGAGCATAATTATCAAATGCATTTATAACTGCTGTAAAGAAACTCAGAAGCCGTTTATATTTTACGTTAACTTAGTTTCTGTCTTTATTTTTTCATTCATTGCACATATTATCTGTTCTATTTATCTCTCTTTGTTGAGTTTAATTTGCATTTAATTTTACTATTTTAAATGTAAAGAGTTAATTATTTATCACTATTTAAACAATTAAAAATATTTTAAAAATTGTCAATATTCTGATGTGACAAATTAGGATAAATTCTACACCCGGTTAATTTAGAACTAGTCAAATGCAATTATGTCTGAAAATGGATTGTTGAACTTAACCCTAATTATGATGTAAAACTAGATTCAACTAAAATAAAAGTTAAACTTGCTCTTGGTTGTGTGAAATGTGTGAAAAGTCAAGATAGGTGTATAGTTGGGAATGTTTGAAAATTATCCGCTTCATACCTGAAGAGGAACAAATTGAAGTCTGCATTCAAGTACGTATACAGTACAGTACTTGACAAGTGCAATCCTGGTTATTTTCAGCAAAATTCTACTTATTCTACTTTTACTCTGCTATTTCTAAGAAAACAGGAGGTAATATTGATGATCTGTAACGTTAAGCATATGTAGGAGGATTTTTTTTTTCCTTTAAGGTCATTGTTGCTCTGAGGGCAAGGTTTCAGCATCTGCAAGCCTGAAAGAACTTCAGTTGATAAAAGGACTGAGCTATTCTGATGTTTCTGAAGCAGTTGCTGAACTGACTTTTATCTCCCAATTCTTCCCCTTCTGTACTTCTCAAATGCTGTCAGAATTGTGAGTCCTACTACAAGAATTTCTCTTGGCTTTCCTGAGGGAAGATTCCAGATAAGCAAAGAGTTGCAGAGATGAACTCAGAAATGAGACATTTTAGTGGCAGGCCATAAATTACAAGAATCTAAAATTGGTCCTTCAGGGAATCAAGCTTGTCCTCTGCCAAATAATGCAACCAGTTTATCTGGGCATAAAGACTTAAGGGGGAAAAAGTCACATAATTGGTATCCTGAGGACTAGGTCCATGTATACAGTCAGAGCTTTCACACTGACTTTGATGGATAGAATAAGAATATGGAGTTATGACATGGTTGAAAGCACAGTAGGGCATGCAAAGACCCACATTGCATTTATGCTGCCAACAGCTGCTAGGGAAGAACATTATTTTTTTATATTCATTCCATCATGAATGCCCTTTCTATGTCTGTAGGTGAGAGAGAGCAATAGTTGCAAAGTATAGGATTTCAATTTGACATTTTGGGATTAAAAAGTAAGGCAGAAGTATTAATAAGTTAACAGGAAAAGATTAAAAGATCATTGTGTTTTACAACAGACATAGATTTGGAGCTTGTTTTGATATCATTTCTTTTTAGGCAATATGAAAATTTGAAGGTCTGGGATTTTTTTTTTCTGTCTTGTCCTTAATGTTATTTTTTGAATATATCATTAGGTGTGTAAACTAGTTCTTCCACATCATTGATCATTTATGAACAACAAAATCTATTTGTATCCTATGATCTATGACAAACATAAACATATATTGTATTTAATGTTTGCAATAGAAATTCATAATTTTTTATAAATAAAAATGTTATTTTCTTCCATAATTCCTCTTAAAATTAATTTTTCTACCTATTTTTAAAATGTTTGTTATCACCTGAAGTCACTTTTAAAATGCAGATTACTGGAGGGTTGGGGTTTTTTGTATGTAGTTTTATATATTAATTAATTTCAATAATTTCAATAATTCACTGGTATTATGCATGCAAAAAGCTAAGCATTTCAGTATAAATATAACATAAAGCCTGCTATGTTATGGATCTTGCGCCAATGGCTGAATTATAACCACTGAACATTGGGAGTCATATTCCAAATTAAAAATGAATATAATAGCCATTTAAATTTTGTCTTAAGTGATAGATACCAACTTTAATATCTAATGCACAAATGGTTTGTGTTGCATTGTCTCACTGTATTGTCAATTCAGTTTGATCGGGTATTATGAGATAAAATTAATCACTAAAAATAATTAGGATCAACCTAGTAAGCTCCCTCACTTTAGTGAAAATTCAGAGGACTCTACTGTTATAGACTAATAAAATCTACAATGATTGGTAGCTAAGCATGAATGAATATCATGATGATTATATGACACTGAATTAAACTACTGTGCCTAGAAGTAGTTGAAAAAGTATTGTAAAATAATTAAAGTAGCATAAATCATTTGTGATTAATTTAGTTATTAATTACATTTATTTCTTTTCCAAGGTCAGGTGGCAGTCACACAAATTTAAAAGGAAGTTTGGGAATGATTTTTTTGTTAAAGTCTTACAGTTGCACGAACCCTTTATTTCATGCTATTTTAATAATTCTAACGTCTAAATTTAAATTTTCTTGATCTTGATTAAACTTGACCTGGAATTATCAAGGAAGGGTGGCGGGCAATGCTACATAATGCTTCAGATACATTTGAAGTTTTTTATAGATTTCATTTTTCTTTCATTTTACTTATTGTACTTTCATTTTACTTATTACACAAAAACCGGTCATTGCTATCTGTATACATCTTTGTTGTCTGAATATACAACAACATGTATAGATAAATATAAGCACATATACAGGTACCCGATTCATTGCCCTGCTTAATTTCCTAAGAAAATTTATCGTAAGTCAGCTTTTAGTGTAATGATGCAACCACTGTATGATAAACATGTGTTAGACAGTGAAAATACCGATTATCTGTCAAGATTAATTTACTTTTTTTTTTTTTGGTAATAGCAGCCTGACACCCCCCTGTAGTTTATCCTGAAAATTCATGCTAATATCAAGTATTGTGGGATAAGGTGATTTTCAAATATATATCTATCCTGTGTATCTGTCAATGCCATGTGTTCATAGATGTGTTTCATAAAGCTCTTGTCAACCACTTCTACTAGTCCCAGCATCCTTTAAAACAATAAAACCTTGACAGACAGGGTCACTTCTTGAATTCACACTATTCATAGTAAAGAATGGTGAGAGAGCGGAAAATCTGGATTAGAAGATGAGGTTGCAGTTCAGTTTTCACATGTGGCTGAGTTTATCACCGGCATTGTCAACGCGTGCTCATTTATTTTTAAACAGGAAAAGAATATATTTATGAAGAGGCCAAAAAAAAAGAGGGGGTGGGTGGGAAATAAATGTGTACTTTCTTATAAAGTAGAAAATAATTATTATAAAATACATTTCATCTTTAAATTTGATCAGATGGAACCTTGAAATCCTTTTAAGTTGAAAGCACCTAGCTGAATAATCTGTTTGCCGCTCACAGTGATTGGTTTCTTAAATTTCTGTCGGAAACTTGGAGGAAAGGTAGCATTGTGAGCATGATAGGTCATTGGATGGATTGATTGTTTTAGCAGAAAAAAGAATATAATCTGAGGCAAAAAAATGTCACCAGGGTCATATCAGTGAACATTTATTTTAATAATAATAGTAATAGTAATAATAATAATAATAATAATAATAATAATAATAATAGTAAGTTATTAGATTTGTATGCCGCCCCTCTCCGAAGACTCAGGGCTTGTGAAACTGAAATTCTGTTGATTGTGCGTGTGATCGTTTTTTGTGAACACAATAAAATGCTAAGTGGCTCCATAAAAATTGGTATTTATATTGACATTTCCAAGTGCAATAAAAAATCCTCAAAAAGATCTAAGGCTCTTTTTCCAAGCTCACTGTTGTTTTTATAAATTCTTCCCTTCTCTGTCCTCAGGTACTTTAAATGAAATAAATGTTTCCCTTCTCAGTAATTCCATCCCTACTCCACAAGGAATGAGTATTTCTCCATGTTAATTTGGAGTTTACATGTTTAGTTTGCATATTTTTGCATCAGCAGTTCTTAACTCAATTAGATAAAGGTCACTGTCATTCATAATCAAGAGGGGAAAATAGATTAAAGGTCAGGGCTGAATGGGGAGAAAATCCCACCTGATTAGTTGTACGAGTTTATTCTATGATTTAATAAATTACAGGATAAGTAGAAGTCATGAATTAACAAATTAAATATGATATTATGGGTCAGTTACTTTGTCAATTTCTGAAAAGAAGTCACATATTCCGAAAGAAGTCACATATTTTCCAAGATGCTACATGTTTGATTTTGTAGGTTGAGCTAAGTATGTTGTGTGTTAGAAATGGTTAATCTAGTAAAAGAAGAAGGATTAATCCTAAATATGGTTGGACTGAAGGGTGCATTCTTTGAAGTGAGAAAACCTTAAATAAAACTATTTAAAAATTAGATCACAAATTTTCTTAGTTTGCTGGGATTGAGAGATAATTAAACCAGTAGTGGATTCTACAGTACAGTACTTGCCTTTGATACCAATTCAGGAATGGTAGCACGTGCACACAATGCTTCTGCACATGCACAGAGCATTTTTTGATGATGTCTGGGTGGGTGGGGGAGCCTCCCGCTGCCACTGCTACCAGGTCGCTATAACTGGGTCAAACCGGTAGCAACCCACCACTGAATAAAACAAATGAAACAAATTTTTGCCATTAAGTTTCTTTTTTTTCTTCCCTGCATGCAATCTATAAGTTTCATTAAATTCAACTTATCTCAATTTACTGCTGTTTGGAACAAAAAGAATTCATGATTCTCTATTACCTTTTGGTCTATACAAGTTATATGTCTGTAGGTGGTAATATAATGTATATCTGTAAGGTTCTTTCTGAAGAAAATTAGCTAGGAAGACTTATGGACAAATGTACTGTAAGCAAAAAATAGTCCTTTGTGACAAATTATAGAAAACATTTAACAATCTCAGCTTTTTATTAAAATAACATAATGGCACTGACCATTTATTTTTTTAAATCAAAGAATGTGAACCTGTTAAAAATCTGGATATTAAGTAGAGTATGAAAAACCATCAGTATTGTTCTATATTAAATAAATAGTTTCATTTTTTAAAATTCTTATTCCCTCCTTTTTAAAATGTTTCATTTCTTCCTTTTAAAAAAAATTCAGGAAGAAATATACAGTAATATCACAATATTTTAAAGCCTACGGTTTCATCTGCATCAAAAATGATTTCAACATGAATTCAAAATATAGTTTGAAACTGTTTCAGTGAATAGGCTTTAGGTCGAAAACTTTTAATAAGTTACTTTATTCCAAACTGTTTTATGAGACAAGGTTTAACATAGCATAATAAAAGTAAAAAATATTTAGGAATATCTATTAGTCATTTTATAACTGTTATGTACATGCAGTGTTCGTTGCAGATGCCTTCAAATGTCTGTGTTCTAGCTGATATCAAATCAGGAATTTTGTTTATAAGCAAAGTAAAGAAAAATTAAAACAAGAGTAAATGGAACCCATTATCAATTTATATTTTCATCATATTTTTTCATCTTAACTAGCTTCCTAATTTTCTATGCTAATCAGGACACTATCTGAATATTCTAAGAATTTTGATTTTGATCAGTGAATTTAATCAAAGCGTTAAAATTTATTCAGTTTTAATCCATCATATGAAAAATATTGCACAGCAGTGATTCCGAATGTAATCCAAATTACTGCTTTTTCAAATAGATGCATAGAACTTTTCTTTTTCATGATTTAAAACAGGAGAAATTGTATTTCCCTGACTTTTAGTTTAGCCGCATTCCATTTGTTCCTTTTCCCCCCTTGTTTTAATTGACTTTCAACTTGAAGGTTATTAACAAAGCAACAATCCTCCGCAACAGTCTCGTTCTTCAGTTTTTACCATTCTTTGAGCATGTTTATGAAGCAAGATTTCTGAAACGCCCTTCAATACTAAAGGTGAAGAGGCAAATTTATAGCAATACTAAATGTCTTCAATGTGTGTTTCTGATTCATTATAGTTAAAAGGTGTTCCAGCATTAACATAAAGAAATCTGTTTCCTATCTGCAAAATACAATATGATTTTTATTTGGGATGCTCTCTAAAATTATTTCTCTTTTCCCCCATACACATCCTTTCCAAACTGAAAGAAATTCAGACTTGGGGAACAGGAATAATTTGGATACAGCATTAGCAGGAAAAGAAGAAATCATGGTAAAGCATACCCATCCATCAAGCTTACGATTTCTCCCAGTAGAT
This sequence comes from Erythrolamprus reginae, assembly GCF_031021105.1. Taxonomy (NCBI): domain Eukaryota; kingdom Metazoa; phylum Chordata; class Lepidosauria; order Squamata; family Dipsadidae; genus Erythrolamprus; species Erythrolamprus reginae. Next base: position 93,995,967 of record NC_091952.1, read on the forward strand.
CTCCCTGCTTTTGTAATTTTGTCAACAAAGAAAGACTTAGTAGACAGATGTGAGGGAAAAACATCTGCTGGGAGGGGGGCAATTCCATTGCTCTGTTCTGTAAGTGAAAATGTTCCCTTTCCAAAAGAGCAAAGCATTCTTCCCATAACAGTAACAGTGATAAACAAAACAAACATGTAACCACCATGCTAATCAAATTTAAGAGTTAAAATTGGGAGGAGAGGTGTACTGTACTTGGAAAAAGATCCACAAATAAATTAATTTCGCTTTGCTAAAAATTAGGCTGTTAAAGTGTTATGATTCATTCATTATTTTAAGAAATATAAATTGTATGGCATACACATGCTATGAAACTGTTATATCGTTTAGTATTTACCAACACTTAAATAAAAAGCTTGTAAGACAAAATTTTAGTTTAAATTTAACCTTTAAAAGCCAGCTAATAATACTTTACTGCTTCCCCCGTCTCCATCAAATGTTTCAGATTAAATAGTTTGGACTTTTAAGAAGGTGTGTGTGTTTGTGTGTGTGTGGGTGGGAGAGAGAGAGAGAGAGAGAAATTAAGATGAATTTGGCAAAAGTACCAAAATTGTAAGTCAAACAGAGTACTCCTGCTCAGTTGAGACATCACAATGGCCCCCAATTCATTATTCTTTCCAGTAACAATTTTAGGCATTATTCCAATTCAATTTTTCCCTGTAAATCTATATCATTGGTTCCTGTAGCCATTACAGTATTTCACAGATATCGACAAGAACAGTTCCAATAAAATATTTCAAATTAGTTGGTTAAAAATAAAATAAACATTGTCAGGCCCAAAGGACAGATCGTACTTTTCATTGTCCAGCTAGTGATAATTTTAATCTGCATCATCATTAAGGACCAAACAAAGTCAAACATAGAGTGTTTGGGGCAAAGTGAACCCTTACAAATCAGGGTTCACACTTTAATTATATACACAAGTTTCTTTCTTCCTACTTGGAGTAGATTTGACCTTTGCATGGCACTTAAACTCACCTGGTTTCTTTTACGAGCATCAGATTTGTTAATCTCATTTCTGATAGCATTCAGTCAAGTTATAGGGAAACCCCCCCCAGAATGGAACACTGAATATAATGGGAACATAATGGGGTAGCGGCGCTACTTAAATATTTCTTAAACAAAAAAAAAGACACGACAGAGGTAAATGTTGCAAAAATCAAGGCTTATTCATGAACAGCATTCTCATTCTAATGTTACTCTCAGTCCAAATGCAACAGCTGTTTTCTTACGCGGGACCAAAGCAGAAGTTCCATATTTATGTCATTTGATATATGAGTATCCAAGCAATTTGAAAGCTGAAAATTCATAAGCATGATATTTGTTAGTGTATTGTTCTTCCTTGTGTCATAGCTTATATGGCATAGTGTGCCACCTCTACAAATCAGATTTTCTTTTCCTTTCCTTTGCCGGGTTTAGCTGTTGCTAATGAAACACAAAAGTTATGACCGGCTTTAGGATTTATATATCTAACTTAGCTACTAAAAATGTAAAGTTTGGGAAATATTTATATAGTACATCTTAAATTCTGGTAGAAAGCACTAAGTATTGTGGGGTGGGTTTTTTTTACATTATCATGCTCTCTAAGACTTTGCTTTATAGTTGACATATGAACTTATAAGCTATCATTACTATTTTTAACTGAAAAAGGTAGTACTGAAAGAAGTAAATACAATTGTCTTCATTTTTTTTTAGTTATTCTATTCTACTCCTTTTATGATGGCTAAATATGAACAAAATTTTAATATGCTTGCTTGTTTTTTTAAAAAAACCTTGTTTAACTTTTTAGGGATTCATTATCTGAGAGACAAGCAAATAAATTTCAATTATTCTTCCAACACTGGCATTTTGAGCACACCTACTTGATTCACAAAAGTGCTTTTTAAAAAATGGTCATATGAGGTTAGGAGAGAGAAAAATTTAAGATGATTATTATAGGGTATATAAAAAAATATGTCAACAATTTTCTTTCATTTTGACTCTAATGCCAATTTGTAATTTTTTTCATAGGTCAGGAAAAATAATGGATGTTCTAAATAGTCTGCATTCCCCATACCGAAGGAGTGGGTCCAGCAGTCACTTGCTATCCAATCCACATAGGACCGAGCCTTGTCTTTTAAACGATTGCTGGATCTGCCTCTTCCCCAGAATTAGCTCGGTCCTCCTACCGGCAGGATGCATAGTGGCTCAGCTCCTCTCAAAACATCTTCCCTCTTCGTTTTCTCTCTCTCTCTCTGCAAACAACAAGACAAGTAAATTAGTTTATTAACTTCTTCTCGAAGCCTTAGACTTCGCGCCAGCTCCACTGGGCTTGGCACCAAAGGGAGAAGCCGTGGCGCAGCTAAAGCCGCGATTTTCGCAATCGCCCTGCTTGCACTGCTGTCAGATTGCATTTACAAGTAAATCTACTCGGCTGGGAGGTTTATTATTTAATTAGGGAGGGCTAGCACATCTGTATTCATTGGCACGAACTTTGGATTTGTTCAGATTGTCTTTGAGCTGCAGACGCTCCTGGGCCTAGGAGCTTGGGCCTTATCCTCTTGGGAATTTTTGCCTATTCATAGTAGCTTCTCCATCCTTGGCTCAGACCTTCCTCTAATCTGTTCAGGCCATGGCTTCCTCTATTCCCAAGAGAGGCACTTCTTCTAAGAGTCCCCAGGATGGTAGGCCTACTGGTGATGAAATTGAAACCATCCCCCAGGCCCCTCCTCCTCTTCATCAGTAGCTCCCCCCATGGCTAGGGGCACTAGAGCTGAGAAGAGGCGGGACAAAGCTCTTCAAAAAAATCATGAGAAATCTGCTAAACAATTGAGAGTGCAGGACCAAGTGCATGTTAGTCCTCCTAACCCTCCAGAGGCCTCTGACCTGCCTCCTTCAGGTGTCCCTGTGCTTTCCTTGGATGAGCCAAACCTAAATAGACCCCAACCTAATTTATGAGGCTTAGGTCCAGGGGAGCCAGATATCTTTATGGAAGATCCCCCTGAGCCAGGCCCAGCCCAGGCCTATAGGGTATCTCCTCAATTGCCTGTTCCTATTACTAACCTCTCCCCAGAGCTTCAAACTATGTATTCTGCTTTGTCTCAGCTATCAATGCACCCTCTCAACATCGCCCCCCCCCTAGGCCTGTGAGTTCCTTCTCAACCTACAGAGTTCCAGTCCAAGAACCAGACTCAGACTCTTCACAGGATGAGAATGAGGAAGACGAGGACCCAGAGGACAGGGATGACCCATTCCAAGGCCTGTCAGAGGATGAGGAATCCCAAGTCAAAATTCCCTCTCCTGCTACCATTTTTCCTTTCCAACTGTTCAAGTCCCTTCTATTCAAGGTCAGAGCAGCCACAGGCCTTGCTGGTCAGGACAAACCTACTGACTCTTCTACAGCTCCCCAAGAAGAAAATCTCCCATTCTTCATGCAGGAGCAAGAGGACACTGAGGTCATCCCCATGCCTAAGTTGTTTAAGGATGCTCTCTTGAAACAGTGGGACAACCCAACCTTGGGTTCTAACCTCACTTCCAAAGACAAGAAATTATACAAAGTTTCTGCATCTTATGAAGATCTTGTTTTTCCCAGAGCAGATGAACCGGTGAAAATCCTCCACTCTGCAGCAGCCATGCCTGGCGAGGCAGAGGAGATGTTAAAGCCTGAAGACAAGCGCTTCGAACAAATGCTCAAGAAATGCTTCTTCGCTGATACCTGATCTATCAAAAGCGCAGCAGCAGCTTCGTTTTTCTCCAGAGCCATTCTTCTGTGGCTCCAGCAGCTTCAACAGCACATTCCCCCTGATGATCTGCGAGACCAACATGACTTCAACAAAGTGTTTTCAGTATATGCAGTATATTCCTAGCAGAAAAATTGGGTTAAATTCTTGTAGTCTTAACTACAACTACAAGAACTTTTAAAATTAAAGCGTTGAATGAAAATGGAGCATTGGACTGAATTCTTGTAATTTATCAATTTACTAGGTACTTCAATTGCACGAAGAACATTTTTAGCACATGTGTAAAAACATATTGTTTCAAAGTCATAGTCTGAATTAACTTGTTTTGTTTTCTCTTTTCATCTAGTATTCTAAATTATATACCCATAACTTTATTCCTGAGCTTGTCTTAATTATTTTTGTTTCATGTTGGCTTCCCTTTATGTACTATTGCCAAGGCCAAACTAAATTATTCAGATCAGCAGATTTAGACCTGTCAGGATATTTTTTATATCAGAATCCTGTGTTTTTAATAAATCAACATTTATCTTAATGTATATTACCCTACTTCTGGTAACAATATTTTAAGAATGTTGTATTTTTTTTAAATAAAAGGATGAAACGTCCTCTGAAGATAATTCTATTTACTGGCTGGTTGGCTGGCTGGCTGGCTGACTGACTGACTGACTGACTGACTGACTGACTGACTGACTTACTTACTTACTTACTTACTTACTGTACTTATTTTTCTATGCCGCCCAACTCCCTAAGGACTCAGGTGTCTAATAAGGATCTAGTGATGTGTTTCCCAGTATGTTTGTGAACATTTAATTCTACTGGATTCAGTAAGACTTTCTTCCAAATAGATGCACTTGAAACTACAGTGATACCTTGTCTTACGAACTTAATAGGTTCCGGGACGAAGTTTGTAAGGTGAAAAGTTTGTAAGATGAAACAATCTTTCCCAGAGGAATCAATGGAAAAGCGATTAATGCATGCAAGCCCAAAACTCACCCCTTTTGCCAGCCGAACCTCCCGTTTTTGTGTTGCTGGGATTTCCCTGAGGCTCCCCTTGCTGGAAAATCCCCTCTGGACTTCCATTGCCAGTGAAGCGCCCGTTTTTGCGCTGCTGGGATTCCCCTGCAGCATTGCAAAAACACAGAAGTCCAGAGGTGGTGTTTCCCATGGAGGGAAGCCTCAGGGGATCCCAGCAGCACAAAAACGGGCGCTTCACTGGCAACAGAAGTCCGGAGGCGGGGCATCCCAGTGATGGCGGCTTGGGTTTGTAAGGTGAAATAGTTTGGAGGAAGAGGCAAAACAAATCTTAAACCACGGGTATGTATCTCGAACAGTTTTGTAAGACGAGGTATCACTGTATATCATATTGCAGACATCAGGTCTGATGGCCTAGAGGTTAATTCTCTGTCTTACAAGGCAGAAGCTGCCGGATCAAATCCCAGTAAGGGTGTGACTAGCTGATGAGACCAGAACAAGGCCAAAATGGTGCCATCCTAGTCTCCCTTAATTTTAAAATTTCAGCAAAAAACATGTGATATATATATATATATATATATATACATACAGTGTGTGTGTATGTATATAAATATGTGTGTGTGTGTGTGTGTGTGTGTGTACATACATACACACACACAGTGATACCTCGTCTTACGAACCCCTCATCATACAAACTTTTTAAGATATATATTTCCAGAGGGCAGATTTTTAAAATGAAATGTCTGTTCACAAGACAGCCAATGTATAAACTACTTTAAAAAACCCCACACAACAAAATCCTGCAGTTACTGTAATTATATGGAGCATTTTACAAGCAACCAGGGACTTCTTTAGATAGATGAATGAAAACTACTCGGTATCTAACACAGACTGTTTTTCGATCAAGCCTCTTGTTTTCAAAATAGTATGCTAGGACAAAGCCTAATTGGGATTTTCTTTATCACTTTTGATCTCACTTGGAGCATTATGAAGGAGAAAGAATTTCAAAGGTTTCACACCCAATAGGGAACTGAAGATTGTAATGTCCCTTTCTGCTTAGGCATTGTTTAATTTTTTTTTTACCAAAATATAATTGAGCTATTCATGCTCTATTATTCCACATTTATTTGTAACTTCTTTATTGTAAAGTGCTCAGATATTTTTCATATAATGAAACACTCACACTCTCTAATAGACACAGTCAGTGATGGGCTACCAAAATTTTTAGTACCACACTGTGGCCGTGGCTTATGCATTTTGTTTCAACATCTTTCAGAGCAAATTGAGTGCTCTGGGGGGAAGCGCCATTTTCGCTACCCCACTGCGTTCCCCCCAATCCGGGCAGTCGCCCACCCATGATTATCTACTATATAAAGTGTATGTACACACACGCTCGCACAGTTCTTCTAAAATTATACACATTCAACCTCATTTACTGCTATAGGAAAAACATTCCCAAAACCCAGAAGGGAAAAAAAGGAAAAAAAAAAATCAACATTTTGCTACCGTTATTGCGTACCTGACCGTACCCGTAGGAGCCCATCACTGCTCACAGTGCATCAACTGGCTTAAACAGGTCACCCACATTTATTCATGTCTTTCAAGTCGGAAGATATATTTGTGTAAAATTGTCTGGAAGGTATAAAGTATAGTTGGATATTTTATCATTAAAATAGCTATCATTTAAAATTATTACACATTTGTACTTAACAAGACTTCTGTCTAAGAAGCAAAGGTTATTTGCCTTTTTTAATTCAGAAAATGCTTTCAGCAAATATGTTAACAGCATGTAGAGCAAACCTATTCTTTTCTACTCAGAAAGAAATCCCATAGAGTCCAGTGAGACTTACCCAGTCTTCCTCAAAATAAGGCATCCCCTGATAATACGCCCAATTGGACTTTTGACTATACAGCAATAAAGCCAGGCACTTATTTCAAGGTTCAAAAAATATGAGACAGGGTCTTATTTTCAAGAAAACATAGTACAGTGATACCTCGCCTTACAAACCCCTTGTCATACAAATTTTTTGAGATACAAACCCGGGGTTTAAGATTTTTTTGCCTCTTCTTCCAAACTATTTCACCTTACAAACCTAAGCCGCCGTCACTGGGATGCCCCACCTCCGGACTTCTGTTGCCAGCGAAGCGCCCGTTTTTGCGCTGCTGGGATTCCCCTGAGGCTCTTCTATGTTTAAATCAGGGCATGGCAAATTGTAATTCAGAGAACGAAAACTCTATCTTCTTATCAGAAAGCAGGTAGGGAGGCAAAGAGACTATTTTCTGAATATTTATTGTTGTTACTTAGTTTTTAACAACTCAGTGCTCCTGATAGACCCATAGATCTCTCAGAGGAATGGAAACTGCATCTGTTAATTGATCACATATTGAATATAACTGGTATACATCAGCTCATCAACAGATTTCCATCTGATCATAGATTAAAAAAAAAACCCAGCATGATTTCCCAGTATCTTGCAGCTGATTTTTAAATTGTATATAGCTAGTATCAATTTCCATTAAGAGGATTAATGCTGCAACCCTATATCCCTGAACCTGGAAAGAACTCCAATAAAAAAATATTGGGCTGTTAGAAATAGATGCATAGTGAACTTTATCTAACTTAATTCATTCAAATAAGTATCTAACCACACACATACACACACATATACAGAGAGAGAGAGAGAGCGCAAGAGAGAGAGAGCAAGAGAGAGAGAGAGAGAGCAAGATGGAGAGATAAAAAGAGAGAGAGAAAGAGAGAGAAAAAGAAAGCAGGGGTGGGTTGCTGCCCGGACCGTGTGTGTGTGTGTACGCAGTGGGGTAGCAAAAATGGAGTTCCGTCCCAGAACACCCAATTTGCACTGAAAGATGTTGAAAGAAAATGCAGGGCGTTCTGCATAAGCCACGCCCACAGTGTAGTGGTAAAAGTTTTGGTAGCCCTTTACTGCTCTATTCCATGGAACAGCTATAAGAGTGCACAGAAAGCAAAACTGCTGTAGGTATTTATTACATTGTATATATTAAGTTCAAAGCAAAGACATCAACTATTTTGTTTTAAATAAATCTTGGTAGGAAATATTGCCGCCTATACATGGTAGTTGTTAATTATATTTGTGCTTGGTTGAAAAGTTTTCTGCATTTTAAAAACATTTTCTTGCGTTTTGATTGGAAAGAATGTTCTTTGATCTTTCACCCCATTTCAAATCTGGGTAAACTTATGAATCAATGTTTCTCAACCTCAGCCTATAAATTGTGCAGATTTCGGCTGGGGAATTCTGCAAGTTGAAACCCACGCCTCTTAAACTGGCTTTGATTGAGACTGTTTTTAATGAACTCTTTTAATGTGGGGCTGTTGCAGTTGCTTTAGTTATAAAGTGATCATGGATTGTCACTTTATATCCTCTCTTTCACTATACAGTACAGTCACCTCTAGTCTGGTTTACTGCTTCTCTCTGTTCGATTAAACCTTGAGACATCATAAAACAAGCTGCCCCATGGAACTATTGGAAAGCAGACAGAGCCATTGGGGTTGAATGGAAGAAAGGGAGGTGTGAAACATGAAAAGAGAGAAAAACAACACGGTCAAGGAAAAAAATACATTTAAAAAACGCTAAAGCATCTTTCCCAACCAAAATGAAGTTTTCACAAACTGGAATACAACTTTGATATAGTAATAATCAGCTCATCAATAAAAGGTCTTCTTTCAAGCCCAAACTATCAGTTTCGCATAATGGCTTCCCAGCTAAAAGTTTCATCTGGGCAATGTGCATACACAATGATTGGAAAACTGCAGTGAAATGATTTGATGCAGCCCTTGGATGAGACAAATAATCTTAACTGCGGCTAAGTGGATAAGCAATGAAGCACTTGAACATAACTTTTCTTCCTTGACATCCAAGGTTTAAGAAATAAAAGGTTATAAAATGTTCATCATATAAAACAAAATTAACATTAGCAAAAAAAAAAAAGTCTTAAGTGTCCTGCATTAAGCCAGGGCGAGAATTGCTTTGATGAACAATAAGTTAAGAGAAATAGGTAGCTGACAAAAGAATAGAATTTGATATTGCTAATTATGGCAGTCTTTGATTTATGACTACCATTGAGGACACAAATTTCTGCTGTTAAGCAAGGTGGTTGTTAAGTTAATAACACCCAGTTTTATGACTTTTTTTTTTTTTGCCATGGTTGTTAAGCAAACCATTGCAGATGTCCTTGTTAAGCAAATCCAACTTTCCAGAAGTTGGCTAGATAGGTCAAAATGATCCAGGGAAACTACAACTGTTATAAACAAATGCCAATTGCCAAGCACACTAATTTTGACCATGTGACCTTAAGGGTTAGGGTTAGTGTGTCAGTTTTGCAAGGGCAAGGAGTGGTTGTAAGTCGATTTTTGTAAGTGCTGTTGTAGCAATAAAACTTAGACTTACACAATGCTTTGCAGTGCTTTTACAGCCCTCTCTAGGCAGTGTACAGAGACAGCATATTGTGTCCCAACAATCAGGGTCCTCATTTTACCAACCTTGGAAGAATGGAAGGCTGAGTCAACTTTGAGTCTGGTGAAAATCGAACTCCTGGAGTGAGCAGTAAGTTAGCCTGCAGTATTGCATTCTAACAACTGTGCTGCCTTAAAGTTGTAACTTTAAATGGTTGCTAAAAGAATGGTTGTAAGTCAAGGACTGTCTGCAATGCTATTGTGCACAATAAGAAGAAAAAAATCAGAAAAAAAATAAATAGTGGTGCCTAGAAGTGATTTTGCATAGAGAACATCTAGTTAAAGTGTCTGGATTAAGCACTGAACAGAACTGAAAATACAATAGTAAATGCATTATGGGTTTTGTGTGTATGTGTGCCATTAACAGCAATTTCAAGTATAGGATTATTCTAAGGCAGGTATTTCAAGTTTGGGAACAGAAAAAAATATTTATGCCTTAACATCAAGACAAAACTGGCTTTTGTCATATCACTTTTAACTTTCTAGGAGGGGGCCTACTTTGGGAGTTTACATAGGCTTTACTAGTATAATTGTCATGGCTATTCCATTCTTCTAAAACCCAGACAATTTTTTTTTGCATTTCACTGACTAAAGGAAGTGGAGTAACTATAAGCTCCCACTTTCTGCAATGAGAATGGGCGGGGGGGGGGGAGGCTTTCATTTCCCTCTCAAGAGCAAAATCTGCAATATAGGCAGGTATTGTAGTCATAGTGCTGAATAGGTCAACGGTGCACTGTTCCCTGCAAAACAGTAATGCATTAATGATTGTGTTATGCTTCAGTAAACTCTCAGATTTCCGGATATTTGGACAGCAGAAAAATTCCTTTCATATAATTCATTTTACTTGAAGGGAAGATATGCATCGTTCTCCAAAAATATTAGAGGGAAGATGATAAGGAGAATAATGTACTAGAAAAACTTTCTATACGGCTTACCTAGATATGGCAGCAATAGATAGTTGAAGTGGCAGTAGTTAATAGTAGTAGTTGAGAAAGTGGCAGCATTGTTACGCGAAGAGAAACATAATCTTCCATTTCTGGTAATTAATAAGAGAATTACGATCTGTGGAATGCATAACATGCCTGTGAAAATCAGTCCTGGCTGTCTTTGAATTGTAGACTTTGAGATTCAAAGAGAGTGTGATTCAATTCAAGCTTGAGATTTGGAATTTGAAGTAACTTGATTCAAGGCAAGTCACTTGAAGATTTGATTCAAAACAAGTATTGTCCTTAAGCTATAATGTAAAAACAACTCACTCCCCACAAACTCTCTCCTCTCTCAAAATGGAATGAAAATTACAGGGTTACAGATTGTGAACAGGGGTCCACAATCCCTGGACCACAGATCAGCACCGGTTCAGAACCTGACAGGAACTAGGCTATGTAAGTCAGTGAAGCTCCATCTATGTATAGTATGTGTGGGATCCAGGACGCACAGTAAAACACCCCCTCCCATTCTGCAGTAAAACGACTGTCCACAAAACCAGTCCCTGGTGCCCAAAAGATTTGAGGCTGCTGCCTTAGAAGGCATACCACTGGACAGTGTTCCCTCTAATTTTTGGGGGGGGTGGGCGGAAAAGTATAGTGTCTGAGTGGCAGTCCCTTCGGGACTGGGCGGCACAGAAATAGTAAACAAACAAACAAACAAACAAATAAAAAACCCACCCTGTTTTGCCTCAGAGAATTTCAACATAAAATACTTTACTGTATGTCTATAACAGTGAGCTCATAATAGGGCAACTCTATCAATATCAAAGTGCCACTTAAATAGTTGAGTTAGTTTCAAACTAGATTTTGATTTTCTTTCTCTCTTCCTTACTCCCATTCTTTTTCTTTCTCTTTTCCTTCCTCTCTTTTTTCTATCTGTTTCTCTCTCTTCCTCTCTTCCTCTCTCTCTCCTTCCCTCTCACTCTTTCCCTCTCGGCTTCTGGGCAGGTTTGGAAAACTCTGAGTTGATGATGATTTTTAAGTGAGCGATTGCTCACTGCTCAGCTTAGAGGGAACTATGCCACTAGATCATCTTCACCCGTGCGCTCTCTGTTGAAGTGTGGAGGAGTCTCCTCTCCATCTGTTGCATCAGCTTCATCAGATGGGAGACAAGTGCCCTCCACTTGTTGGATGAAACAACTTTTCTCAGGGGCTCTTGGGGCCCCTTTTCTGGCCCCGGCAGCTTCTCGGGTCCTTAGTTGTGGGACTGGAGCTGGCACCATGCATTCTGCAGTGCAGTGACAGTGCTGGCCACACTGATAGCACTTTATTGCTTTTGTTGCTTGTGGGGGAGGAGGCACTGCTGGCTTCTTTTGGTTTCAGTGGCCTAAAGGCCTCCTGGCTGGTCGTTCAGATGGGTTTTTTTGCAGGGGCCGGATCTCATGTTCGGGACGATGTCAGTAGTATACCACTCTTTGATTCGGTTCGGCACTCCACAAATAGTGCAGGATTTCTTCAATTCTGGATCTAGGGCTGCCTTAAACATGTGTACCAAGAGATGCTTGGGTCAGTCACACAGTTTTCCTGCTCTCCAGAACTCTCATACTAAGTCTTTGACATGATGGCCTGCCTGTCTTAGCCCTTGGATCTGTCCTTGGTTTCCACTTGTTGGGCCACATCCTTAAATCAGACCTGCATCAGGTGGATGAACTCATCAGTGTCATCCAGTCCTGGGACCACTTCAGCGTGCAGTTCTGCCATCTGTTCAGCTGCCTCCCCCTCAATCATTCCCTGCATGCATGATCACTGGCATGATCAGTTCTCAGTATTTATTTTATTTATTTATTAGATTTATATGCTGCGCCTCTCCGAGGACTATGAAGGGTACTGTTTCCTGAACTGGTCAACATATGCCCAGAGTCTACTTAAGAAGTAGGGCAGTTTCCTGGGGTTCCCCTTAAATGTCACTCAAAATCCGGGAGGCTGCGTGGGGGTCAGTGGCCTGAACTTGTGCAGCTGGTTAGATGATTGCTTGCTGCTAGGGACCACCTTGTTGCACCCTCTGCTGCAATGGCTGTTGGGCAAGGCCCGGCTGCATTCCGGCAGCTTGAGATTGGCCTTGTGGCTGCAGCTGAGCTTGTGCTGTGGGGCCGAACATTGCAGGGGGATGAATTGGGGTGAACATTGGAGAGGAGCCTAACTGTTGCGGGATACCTGGTGCCCAATGACATTGCGCCCATCCCACACCTGGTGAGAAAGCTCAAGCCACTGGTACGTGACTTTGCAATATTAGTTCTGGCCTCGGTTGCTGACCAGGGGGAGGCATTCCCCCATGTGGTTGGTGGCCAGGCTGGTGGGGCCACAAACCCAGGCTGCTGTGCTTCAGGATGGAATGGTGCCCATGTGGGTCTTGCCCTGGTGGCTAGACTTGCTGGGGTTTCACTCTTCACAGTGTGGAAGGAAGTTGAGTGTCCACTCCACTGAGCTAAGGTAGCTTACCCTGGGAAAGAGAATGTTGGCTGGATTCTCCATGGTTTGTTTTTCTTCTTCCATTTTGCCTGAGTCTTTGCACCACCCATTGCTAAGGTCAGTGTTGCTCAGGACCCTGAACAGCGATCCAAAGACTCAGGGCAGCTGGGTGGTTTTTTAAAAGAGATTTTGATTAATGTCAGGATTCTGAAGAAGTCCTCAATTTTCCAAAGTTTCACTACCCAGCTGAAACTTCAAGTCCTTGTTCCCACACCCAGAAATCCATCACATTGTCCAGTCTTCAATTGCCATGCTAGCAGAGTCCACCCATCTCATTCCATACAGGTGCAGAGGTGCAGAGACAAAGAATGACCTTGGCTTTCTAGAAGGAATTTGTTATTGTTCTGTCCCAGAACCAAGCCCCAAATAACTTCCAGAAAGGCATACAGAACAAGATAGGCAGAGGTCACTCTATTCAAAAACCCCAAGTTGTTAATTCGCTATCTTAAAAGCTGGCTGAAGTCCAAGAGATAATTGGTACAAGTCCCAAAACTAATGCAAGACACAAGATCTGTACTGGAATGCAAAGTGGAAACATAGAAGTCAGGATGATTGGTTTTAAAATAAGGGTTTTTTAGTTGTTGTAGTATTGGATTTACATGCTGTTTTTATTATTATTGTTAGCCGCCGGAGAGGGGCGTCATACAAATCCAATAAATAAATAAATAAAATAAATAAATATTCAGAAATCATGATGCAAGAAGCAAGATCTAGACTGGAATGAAAACTGGAACTGTGGAAGCCAAGATTCAGTAATAACAATACAAACTGGAAACAGGAGTCAAGATTCAGGAGTCACATTGTTGCATTACATTGCCATTATGTGATGTTTTATGATGTTTTTCCCATTCATGTAAAACATTGATGTTTCATGACATTTTTCCCATGGGGTGGGCATGGCATAATTATGCATCTGGCCATTGGGCTACCATTTGACATCCCTGCCTTAGAGGGAGCTATAAAACACTATGAAACAATATATGTCTAAGTGCTATTGCTAATACAGTGATCCCCCGCTCGTTGCGAGGGTTCCGTTCCAGGAACCCCCGCAACGAGCGGGTTTTCACGAAGTAGCGCTGCGGAAGTACAAACACCATCTGCGCATGTGCAGATGGTGTTTTTACTTCCGCAGCGCTAGCGAGGAGCCGAAGATTGAGGACTCAGCTCGGAAGCTGCACGGGTGTTTTAAAAGGTCTCCGCCGGCATGGGGGGCTTCTTAGCACCCCCCCAAACCCGAGTTGGGGGTTCGGGAGGTGGTAGGAAGCCCCCCATGCCAGCGGAGACCTTTTAAAACACCCATGCAGCTTCCGAGCTGAGTCCTCAAGCCAAGCGCAGAAGTTAGCCTTGAATCCCTTTGAATCCCGCCGCTTCTGCTGGATACGGGCGATGGGGGGGCGAGCTGCCACAGCCCCTGGCTTCCGCGCCGCTCGTCCCACCCACCGCCCGTATCCAGCAGAAGCTGCTGGATTCAAAGTGCTGCTGGGAGCCGCAGGCGAAAGGAGCTCGGGCATCGGAGCGCGGCGCCAGGCATTGTTCTCCGGACCCCGCCCGCTCAGCCCCGCGGCGGCCCTTTCCCTCTCCAGGCTGCGGGCGGGGTCCGGAGAACAATGCCCGAGCTCCTTTCGCCTGCGGCTCCCAGCCCACCGCCTGTCTCCTGCTGCCCGGTTTAGCCAGGACACGAGCGGCGAAATGACTTGGAGGAATGTGAAGCTGAAACCGGCCGGTTTCAGCTTCACATTCCTCCAAGTCATTTCGCCGCTCGTGTCCTGGCTAAACCGGGCAGCAGGAGACAGGCTTTGAGTTTTGGCTGCGGGGGGAGAAGTAGGACTTTCCTAACTCCCTCGCCCCGCAGCCAAAACTCAAAGCCTGTCTCCTGCTGCCCGGTTTAGCCAGGACATGAGCGGCGAAATGACTTGGAGGAATGTGAAGGCTCAGCGGATCAAGGCCGGCTCCTCTCGGCCCAAGCGGCTGCCTTGATCCGCTGAGCCTGGCTGGCCCAGAAGATCGTAGTGCGCGTTGGCTGCACCGGCGGCGACATCGCTCGCCGCTGCAGCCAACGCGCGCTACGATCTTCCGGGCGAGCCAGGCTCAGTGACGGAAGGCAGCCGCTTGGGCCGAGAGGAGCCGGCCTTGATCCGCTGAGCCTGGCTGGCCCGGAAGATCGTAGCGCGCATTGGCGGATCAAGGCCGGCTCCTCTCGGCCCAAGCAGCTGCCTTCCGTCACTGAGCCTGGCTCGCCCGGAAGATCGTAGCGCGCGTTGGCTGCACCGGCGGCGACATTGCTGTCGGCTTGGCTTCGCTCGCCGCTGCAGCCAACGCGCGCTACGATCTTCCGGGCGAGCCAGGCTCAGTGACGGAAGGCAGCCGCTTGGGCCGAGAGGAGCCGGCCTTGATCCGCTGAGCCTGGCTGGCCCGGAAGATCGTAGCGCGTGTTGGCGGATCAAGGCCGGCTCCTCTCGGCCCAAGCGGCTGCCTTCCGTCACTGAGCCTGGCTGGCCCGGAAGATCGTAGCGCGCGTTGGCTGCACCGGCGGCGACATTGCTGTCGGCTTGGCTTCGCTCGCCGCTGCAGCCAACGCGCGCTACGATCTTCAGGGCCAGCCAGGCTCAGTCACGGAAGGCAGCTGCTTGGCCCGGGATGCTGGGCCGAAAGGAGCCGGGCTTGAAGATCGCAGCGCGCGTTGGCTGCGGTGGCGAGGGCTTGCAATGGAGGGTGGAGGAAGCGGCCATGGGAGGGCGAGCTGCCTCAGGGAGGAGGATCGGGCAGGACCAGGTGGGGGCTGGAATTTCTCCGCCAGGGCGAAGGGCGGGCGAGCGGCGAAGGGCGGGCGAGCGGGTGCTGGGGAGGGCTTCTCGCCCTCCCGCCAGCAAGAGGGGGGAGCGAACGGCGTGGGCAGGCGAAGGGCGGGCGAGCGGCAGCGAGGAGTTTGCGTGGGCGGTGGGGAAACTCCTCGCTGACGCCAGCAAGAGGGGGAAGACCCAGGGAAGCCGCTGCCATCTACGCATGCGTGCCCGGCACGCATGCGTAGATGGTATTTTGACTTCCGGGTTGAAAAATCGTGAATTATCCTGTTCGCAATGGTCGGGGACGCAATAACCGGGGGATCACTGTATAGTAAATAAAGTAATGGTTTTACTAAATAAACTCTTAAACAAGCTAAACTTTATCTATATAAACATACAGGCAAACAATGGAGAAAAGATAGAAACGGCATTTCTTCTGCCTTGCCACCCTGCCCATTTTTTATATTAGTAAAATTTTAGACTAGTAAGTACAATCCTCATAGTTGTTGAATCTCTGCCAAGAGAGACTTGTTCCAATCATGCAGAATTTAAAAGGAGAACAACCTGGAGCCCATATTCACAATGCTAAAAAAGAGGACCAGCAGGAAGTCTAATATTCCATTAGTGCAGGAAAGAGCAAAGTTAAAGATTATAGCCAACCAAATTAAGAAGCTGAGAGCTAAGGAAATGAGTGAAGTTCAAAGCAATTTTAGACCCACCAGCCAAAAGAGCTCTGATAGAATTTAATGAGATAATAAAATTCACCTCACTGTCACTGAGTGTTTCCCACATATGGAACTGAAGTATTCTACATATATGAGATTGAAGTTGCAATGTTGTATATTGTCTGTATCAATCCCAGGAGCAGTAGAAAGCCACTGAATTTGTAAAGCACTTTGAAGCCACCTGGTTCAATTTCCTGCTTTGAAACAAGTCTTACTGAAAAGACATTATGAATCTGCTTCAATGGAATAATCTGATCGAAGCATTGTTGAATTTGGAGTACTCTTTCAAAGCTCTGCATAAACTAATACATCGTTGCTGTGATTCCTTGGCTTTTCAAATAGTGCCGCAAGGGATAACTATAAATATTGATGTAAATGTTCTCAAAAGGATGAATAATATCTTCTTCAGTTTGTCATTTTGCAAGGAAACCTTAAATTCGAGAGAAATTTTAAATCTATGTAATTTTGTAAAAAATTCTTTTCAACCTAACAGAAGGTTGGAACTAATTATATAAGAGGATCCAGGACTCTGTTTGCTGTGTTTCTCCAAAGCCTGCACAGGACAGGGACAAAATTAGCTAGGAGTAAATTTGGCAAAATAAAGTTTGAATATGCTGAACCTGGTGAGGGCTACAAAGAAAAATAAAACATAAAAATTCCTCCTACGTTGCTTTATAACAGAGTCATTGGGCCATGACTCAGGATGCTGTTGATTGCTACATTCTAAACCCTTTGCCTCTCTCTTACTACCTGCTCAATCACATAACCCAGATTCTCCCCTATCATTCTTTAAACTCTGTATCATCCTTCAAATCAAATTTGGTACCCAGTGACTTTCATTAAAAAAACCCCACCTAAGCTCTTTTCTTGATATCAAATTGTTAGTGTTTTGCTACCACTATAATCCAGGAATTTATTTCAACTTCCTGTCCAGTACTTCTCAGGTGGCCCCATACAAGAACTAGTAAAGATCAACCTTTGTATGGATGAGAGGATGCACCTTACTTTTGATTGAGGAAAACAGAGGAAAAAAATGTACCTACCAAGTATTCATCTGGCTAGCGTTAAGGTTCAGCACATTATTTTGTCCCCTGGTTAGGGCTAAAAGAACCTTTTTTAAAAAAAAATATATTTTTATTATTTTTCAAAAGGACAAAGACATACAACATTAAACTGAACCCCCAGAAGAGGTAAAATAATGTCTCCCACAAATCAAAATCAGCTCATGGTAGCTAACAGGATATGTACAAGTTGTTTTCTTGTCTATGATACAAAAGCTGTATCATTTATCATTGCTGTAATTTACTGTGTTTTGCATCTTCTGTGTTTGTATTTCTGCATTTTCTGGTAGTTTTCTATTTAAGTACTGGTGATAACATGCCACACTATGCTTTTACAAGAATAAACAGCATCACCTAGATGCTGCCATTTGCTCTGACATATGCTATAAATGCATTTCCCATATTTCCCAATATATAGAGTATATTGCACCTACCCCTATAATTTTAAGACCATTACTCCAAACCCAGCTCCTGTGCCCAGCTCCATCACTATCCCTGTATGAACTGGTATTCAGTTCTCCTTTGCAAGCAGCATGGTTTATATAGACCAGGGGTTCCAAACTTGGCAACTTTAAGAATTGTGGACTTCAGCTCCCAGAATTTTTCAGCCAAGCTTAAAATCCATGTTTGCAGACATCCTTTTGAAACTAATTTTAATCTTTTGAAACTAATTTTGGTGAGGGTTTCTTGAGCCTTTGGTGAGAACATAGAAACATAGCAGTAGAAGGATTTCCCGGAGTGCAAATTAATCCATCTGTGATAGGTCTATAAGATCTGGGCCCTCTATACAGTGTCATTTGGGTGGGGTATGGGTTCTATTGTTCGTTCAAGAGAGAAGTAACTCAATTGTTCTGACTGACTTCGCATTGGATAAATGGTAAGTTATTTGACAGAGGAAGAGGCATATCGGAAATCAAGAGTGAGAGCCAGAGTTATGCTTTAAGAAATGTCAGCATGTCTCACCCCAGGGGGCTAGTTTATAAATACGGAGTACGGTAGCATTAGCAGGTACGGGAATAACAAAGACGTGCAAATACAGCTTTTAACTGTGGGTATAACTGAATAGTGCAGGAACAACTATGCCCGGCTCTACTTTGCTAGCAAGTGGTGTTAATTTTTCAATTCTGTGACAGCCCCAATAATCTAGTGGGTTGGAGAGCAAGGATTTAAAATGATATATCATGAAAAGAATTAACTGCTATTTAAAAGGGATACTCTTAAGAGTTGAACTCACTTATGTGCTGTACATTATAAAACACTGCCTTCAGAGCTACATTAGCTTAAAACTCAAAATGTAATTCTTTTGCTCCAGGAAAATGAATTGAGTCATTTCCTACGTCTCTGAGTACCCTGATCTAGGCTTTTAGGAAACTAAAATTGACCTCCCCATGCCCTTTGGATGTCTGTTTGAAATGTGAGGCATGAACTTGTGGAAAAGGTGACAGCTGTGAAACGGATTGTCTTTCATTTGTCATCCCCAATGGGTGCGTTTCTACTGATTTCAAGAAGGAACTCTGAAATATTGTGGGATTGGTCTAATTTTCATTTCCCCATACACACTTTTGGCCTCCTTGCAAGTTTTTAAATAGGATTGGGTAGTCCTTTGGGACAGTAGGGGGCAGTGCAGAGCTATAGAGTGGAGGACCTGGTGAATCGACCTGAAAACTTCCAGGGAAATAATATGAAGACTTCTTGCAAGGAATCTTGATTACACTCTGTTTGCTCGCATTGTACTTCATCCTATGGCTAATGGCAGTAGAGGGGACTGATATTAGTTTGATTATTACTCTTCTTCCTTGTTTTCCTTGATCCTGTCCTTTCACTGAAATGACAACCTCTCCAATGTTGCCCCACCTTGTTTTTTTCTCAGCTGCTGCTGATCTTGAAAGTCCCTTGTTGGCACAGAAATATTTAATTGTTGGTATGAAGGACAAAGAAAGCTGAAAAGACCCGAGGCTTCATATGCAAATAATTTTAGTGTTTCCCTCAATGGCAGGAGCTTATAAAGGAAAGTTATCTCCAGCTTTATGACGTATCTAATAAGAGGCAGCTTGTGAGAAGTGAAATAATCTGTTTCTGTTGGCGAGCAGCAGTGTGATCAAAGGCTGAAATCTACAAAGCATATATATATATATATATATATATGGTTTGTGTGTTTTGTGTGTGTGTGTATGGAGCAAGGCTCAGAATGTTCTCATAAATAGCAATGGAATTTTTTTAACGAGATGATTTGGGCACCGAGCATGTAGCTGAGGTAGGAACTAGCAAAAGATTACAGTGCGTTGGCAATACCAGTTTTCACAAGGAAAGGCTTGGCTGTGTCTCTTTCAACATTTGAAATATTAGTTTGTTTTCCCATAGCTAGGAGGACAACTGGTCTTTTTCTTAAGGAAAAGAAACTTTGGTATAAATTAGTCATTGGTGCACCATAACTTGGGACATTGAGAGATGGGCCTTTTCTTTGAGCCCCAAATATGGTAAGGGATCAGCTAGTACCTGCCCATAAACTTTGTCCCTGACTGTTCAGAATGAGTTTTGCATTCCAGAATTAATTAGTTCCCTACTTTTTAATTTCCAGAGGAAAAATTCAATTTGTGGATCACAGCCAGTGGCAGTAATCTATTTTCAAATAGGGGTGCCATTTCCCATTACTGCCAAATGCAGACTCTTGCCTGTTAATTCAGCATATAATATGAAGTCAGATAGCCATTTGACTGTTGAAATTACCATTTCACCATGTAAAGTTTTGAATAGTAAGAGGTGAACTCCCCTAGTTTGCTTAGAATTTAGCTTTGGTGTATGTGTGTGTGGAGGAATTATCCTAGCTCATAGATCTACCATGAAATGTATGGAATTTATTCCACATTAAGAAGAATCCAAAAGGTTATGATAGTCTTCTGATCCACTTTTCCTATGTGAATTTAGGACTTTTAAGTGGAACCACTGACGGACAGAACTCGGCCAAGTAAAATTGACTTCAACTGAACCTTCTCAGTGGCTAGAATTCATAGATGTGATCTCAAGTGCCTTCCAATTTTTAGAGGATATTGGCTTTAGTTAATTTGTGCTAAAAGTATGTTACACAGTTTGTTGATGGTTCTGTTATTTTCTGTATTTTATATCCCCATCCCCTGACCCACAATATAAGACAGATACACAATTTCCTTTGGATTATTTGTAGCACTGGAGTGACACATTTGCAGTTGCAGATCCCAAAGAGGGTGACAAGAAACATAGAACACATTCATATTTTCAAAGGCATAAGATTAGAGATTCATTCTATGGAACTTGGATAAAAATTAAAAAACAACATTATAGGAACATTCATATCTGGTTTTTAAGTATGGAAACAATGATACACCCAAATACAACAGATGTCCATAAAATGGTTAAATACTTAGAAATTCTAGATGAAGAAGGAAAGTTTAAATTTACTCAAAAATCGGAGCAACAAGGAATCAAAATTGATTGGTGGCCATACTTTGAAATTAAATCAAGATTAAATGAGGATAAGAAACAATTTGGAATAAAAAGAGGAAAATCAGAATTAGATGAAATCTTATTAGGACAAGAAAGACAATAAATAAAATATAGAAATGTTTATTAATTATAAAATGGAGGAGGAAATAGTAACTGGAAATATGATTAGTTGGACCAAAAACTTTGGTTATAGTATAAATTTATATCAACGGGATAAAATTTGAAATAAAAATTACAAACTGACCAAATCAATCACATACGAAGATGTACCAAAGATGGCATTTACCTCCAGCACGATTAGCCCAAATGTATTCAAATTTAAATTCAAAATCAATTTGCTCTTTGAGAACACCAACATCTGTGTATAAGACGCACCTTATTGATGCAAAAAAGTGTGTCAAAAACTGGGTGCGTCTTATACACCGAATGTTGCATAGGGTGGGGGTGTTGGGTGGAGGTCAGTAGTGGCAGCGGCAGCCTTTCTCGGTTGGAGGCCGGTGGCTTGGCCCTGGGGATGGGTGGGGCATTTGGAGGAGAAGGCTCCAGTTTCGGAATTCGCGAGCTTCCCTCCACATGAAGCTGAAAAGGGCAGCGGTCATTAGCCGCTGCCTCTCCCAGCCCCTGCCATAGCTCACTCGCCCAAGCCGCTTTTCAGCCTTTCGGAGGAGAGGGCCCCAGCTTTGGAATTCATGAGCTTCCCTCCTCACAAAGCTGAAAAGGGTGGCAGTCAGCAGCGGCAGCCTTTCTCAGATGGAAATCCCAGGCTACAACGAACATTGCATTGGTTGGGGGACTTGGGCTGCAGTCAGCAGCGGTGGCAGTCAGCAGCGAGCCGCCGGCCTCCAGAGAAGAAAGGCTGCCGCTGCTGCTGCTAACCTCTACCCAAGTCTTGAAAATGAGTTTTTGTTTTTACACTTCGAGCCTGTGCAAGACACAAACACACACGCAGGGGAGAAAGATTTGGAAGGGACTCTGTACTGTAGGTCATCTGGTCCAGGGATCTCCAACGTAGGCCACTTTATGACTTGTGGACTTCAACTCCCAGAGTTCCTCAGCCAGCAAAGGTGGCTGAGGAACTCTGGGAGTTGTAGTCCACAACTCTTAAAAGTGCCCAAGGTTGGAGATCCCTGCTCTAGAAACACCCCTTTTAAGGAATATTTTAGGTGTATCATCATCACCATATATTTCCATGCACTTCAATTGTGAAAATTGGAGTAGTCAAGAAAACCTCATGGTATGGTAGTAATATTAAGGCAACCTCAGCAGGGAACTGCAATTGTAAATGATTCTATCACTAGCCATTTCTGTGACTAAAGGAAGAACTAAAAATGAATTGTCCTCGTTTGGTTTGTTTGTTTGAGTTAGGGGTTAGGAGTGCAAGGGTCTTCAAACCTGGCATTACTGAGCTAGCATGACTGGTGGAGGAATTTTGGGAGTTGAAGTCCACAAGTCTTGAAGCTGTCAGGTTTGAAGTTTGTAAAAAGTGTACATGGTTTTAAAAAGTATACAAGGTTGTAAAAAGTATTCTGCTACACCGGTATTTTATTAAACAATATAATACTATACTATTTGGTTCAGAATATTTTTTCCTTGTTTTCATCCTCTAAAATCTAGGTGCGTCTTATACACTGAAAAATATTCTTATTCATTAAAAGGGCAGATATTAAAGCCTCTCAAAAGTTTTCAGAGGCTACTTCAAGCCCTAGGCCAATGGTATTGCCCTTTGAAATGGGATGTTATGAATATTTAAATCAATAAGATCTGAATGTGCTTATTTGCTTTTATTCTTGGTTCTGAAAAGCCAGTCAGAAAAAAAAACCCCTTTTCCTAAGTATTACTTCTAAATGTTTTCTTTGGTCTGTTTTGTCATGGCCTGGCTTAATGTACATCAAGTCCTATAGTTTCTAATACCTTTGACTAAAGAAGACCAACAAGGTAACCTTTTCTCAAATGAGAAATCTATTGTATTGTGTTACAAATAAGCACAACACAACATTCTTTCTAATAGTGAGTCCCACACTTTTTCTCTGTGAATATCCTTCAGGCACTAAAATGTAAAACACAACAAGGGGTATAACTTTTTTTTCCCCTTTCAGCATACTTTCATTAGAAAAAGCGTGGATTTGGTTTTCTGGGAAAAGATGGGAAAACAAATGTCAAATCTTTATTTCTTAATGTATAGGTTCAATTACATCAAAACAATGTATTTCCCCCAGAAGGCCATTTTTTTTAATACAGCCAGAGTTTCATGCTGTAAGCTATTTTCTACAAGAGCCAAAAATACATTTCCACAACATAATCCATCAGAAATTCTTGGTAGGGAAACTATATTGTGATCATTAATTAAATATGATACGTATAAGTGTACTACATCCATCTTACTTTGCAAAATATCATTAATTTCAAGTGACGTTTGCAATAGATATTAAATTAGAAAAGAATCATTCCTCTCTATAAATTCAAGGTGATTGTGGTTAAGATACATGCTTTCTTCCTCCATCAAGATATTACCAACCCAGAGGTAATACAGTGTTCCCTCAATTTTTGTGGGGGATGTGTTCCGAGACCGCCCGTGAAAGTTGAATTTCCGCAAAGTAGAGATGCGGAAGTAGATACACTATTATTGGCTATGAACAGTATCACAAGCCTTCCCTTAACACTTTAAACCCACAAATTACAATTTCCCATTCCCTTAGCAACAATTTGATTATTACTCACCATGTTTATTTATTAAAGTTTATTAAAAAATATTTATTAAAGGCGGATGAAAGTTTGGCGATGACATATGACATCATCGGGTGGGAAAAACCGTGGTAAAGGGAAAAAACCCACAAAGTATTTTTTAATTAATATTTTTGTAAAACCATGGTATAGACTTTTTGCGAAGTTCGAACCCGCGAAAATCGAGGGAACACTGTATTAACAAGAATCCTGTGATAAAAAGAACCAGACATAGGAAGATCATTTTGTTTTCCAAATGGTACTTACTTAGTTATACTTTGCAGTGGGACTGTAGTTTGTGGAACTTTTATATGTTTGTGGAAAATTCTGTCTCTACTTATTCAAGGATCAGGCATAATCTCATTGGGGGACTTCAGTTGCTGTGGTCATACAGAGTATGCTTTCAATTTTTATTTGTTCGGATTTTCTTTGTCTCTTTCTTCAAAGGGCTCAGAAGACCCTTATCTCACTTTATCTGCACAACATCTCTACAAAACAGTTTAGGCTGCAAGTAATCATTTGCTGAAGGTCACCTCTCTGACTAGCGATTTAAATCGCTCTCCCGCCCACACACAAACTGCACAGCTAACCACTACTCAGGAATCAATTACCATTGCATTTGGGACCTTGAAGTCTTAATAAAAACAAAAAGCATGAATTGTTGTGAACATTTGATTTACAGACAACCTGATCATATAAGGGCCTTCCGCACCCCACCCTACCCATTATTTTGATGGGAAGTTGCAAAAAATGGTTGAGAGGTACTTATTTTCTGAAAGTGTTAATTGAGCTGCATCTTTAAAGCAAGGTATGCAGGTGCATGGTGTGAAGAAATTGGCTCTGGTTAACTCTTCTGCCTTGTCAGCATCATGGGTTTTAAGCATAGTAACTTTTGCTTTCTTGCTCTATCCATGCCTATTTGTACTGTCTTACTAACATTTTTGAAAAAATAGTGAAAAAGTCAAAATCTTTAACACAGTGTTGCCTTAATTACACAGGATCCCAAGCATGTAAAATCAGTCCTTCCCCAGCAGCTCAACTTTTGTGTTGCTTGTATGGGTAAGATTACACAGCCTAACAACCAGGTGTAGATATAATTTGCAGCCTGGGTTAATTTATACGATTCTCTTCTTAGATCTGTGAAAAGTCTCAACTCTGAACTCTTCTGGATATACATAGATTTCTGTTCTGCTTCTCACCTACAGGCTACTTCACATTCTGCATAAAACAACTTTCAGTAATAATACCATCTCTACAAAATAAATTCACCTAACATTTCAAGAGAAATAGTTAGAAGGCCTTTCATGCAATTTGAATGTTTGTAATTTGGAGATTGGGGAGGTGGGAATGGTCAAGCATTTGCAAACTTTTCTATTAATTAGCATTATTGAAAATTAACAATGTGACAGGTGACTTTAGAGATAAATATATTGCGATGAAGAGAAATAAGTATGGGGACTTTAGGTCTTCTGAGTGAGTTTTTTAAAAAAATTATTTATTTGTTTATTTATTCATTCATTCATTTATTTATTATATAAATAAAAAAATAAAAAAATAAAAAATAAAGTCTTCGGAGAGGAGCGGCATACAAATCTAATAAATTATTATTATTATTATTATTATAAATATTTATTATAAATAAATAAATATTTTTTATAAATATATATTTATTTATTATAAATAAATAAATATTTATTATAAATAAATAAATATTTATTATAAATAAATAAATATTTATTATAAAGAAAGGAAGGAAGGAAAGAAAGAAAGAAAGAAAGAAAGAAAGAAAGAAAGAAAGAAAGAAAGAAAGAAAGTGTCTTCTCACTTTTGCCGTTCTGAGACAAAGGTAATAAAGTCACTCTCAATTTCATCTCACTTCTCAATGAATATAGGAATGTATTATATTTGCTTGGTAGCAGCAGAGAAATTTCTTGCCACGATTCTCTTGTGAGATTGCTTGTTTATTTATTTCTTGATCTGTTTGCGCAGTACAAGCAGATCTGACCCTTCTTAGCTTCTGAACCAGCTGGGTCCAGCCACCTTTGGGGAACTTGGGAAGAAAACCTGATAGCATGTACAAAAGTGTCCCTGCAGTCAGGCTAAATGTAGATTTCAGATTTAAGAGGGGTTTGTTTTTACAAGTGGAGAAGAAGGTGTATCAAGAATTGAATTCAAGGTGATTGAGCAGGAGGGGGCAGGCACTATTGGATACAGCAGTAGGGATAGCAACAGCATGAAGAAGGTGGCATGGCACCAAATACACATCCAGGTAAGTGGTGACCAAAGCATAAGTGCTGCTAAATTCAATGTATCATAGCTTGGGTAAAGGCATGGGAATCGTTTCCTCCTTTGGGGACTTAGGAACAAACTTTTCCCTAACATTTTCTACAAGATTGGAAACAGTGCTTGCAAAACTGCTTCACATTTTATTCAAAGGAAGCCTTAAAGCATCAACCTATACACAAAGAGGTTTGTGTTGCTTTATTTCAATTTCCAGATTTGGTCCCTATTATCACCTTTTAAATAACATTTGGGGTAGTCCAGGCAAGTAATACAACAATGAATAACAGCTCTATCTTTATTTTAAGGTTGCATTAACAGAATCTTGCAGGTTTGAAAATATTTATGCTTTCTCTCCTTTAACTTTCTGGAAAATTTTCCCCTCCTTTTTCAGACCCAGATATCTTTTCTATCAAGGTTTATCCTCCTGCTCCCAAGGTCATTCCAACATACCATTACAATTATTCAGGATTTACATTTGAATCTACTGTCACATAACACCAGTGAGTAAGTCAGCAAGAAGTAGACTCAGAATTTATGGGGCGCATATGGGGAAAGGATGCATTTTTGAGACTATGCTATTCGTATGCAAAATCTCCTACACTTGAGATGCAAAACTTCACCCTTTGATCTACAAGTAGTCTTTGACTTACAACAGTTCATTTAATGAGCGTTTAAAGTTAAAAGAGCATTGAAAAAAAGTGACACATAACTTTTTCTAGCAATCCCAAAGTCATGCGATCAAAATTCAGAATGCTTGGCAGCCGACTCATATGTCATTGTTCCAAATAGCATCAAAAATTAAATCAGACTCTGAGGCAAAGTATTGCCCAAAGTTCCAATTTATTAGCAGAGCCATGTTGGCACATCTGGGAGAAACCTGAATCTGAAGTCCCACCCAGTTGAAAGTTCAAGCCCTTGTCCCCACACCCCCAAATCCATCACATTTACCAATCCTCATCTGCCAACTTGGGAGCAACTCTCATCTCCTCACATGCAAGTGCAGAAGTGCAAAGACAAAGGATGACCTTGACAATCTAGAAGAATTTTGTTATGGCTACATGCAGACATCTTCATGCAATTACCCCTCCCAAATTCCCACAGCTAAGAATACATTTTAAAATGGCATAAAGTGTGGCAGGACAAAGACCGCAACAAAAATGGCTTTGGCCTGACAACACATTTATGATGGTTGCAGTGTCCCTGGGTCCTGTGATCCTCTTTTGCGATCTTCTGACGTGAAAAGTCAATGGGGAAGCCAGATTCATGTTACTAACTTAACAGCTGCAGGGATTCACTTAACAACGAATCAAATGTTGTAAAACTGGGCAAAATTCAATGAACAAATGTTTTGCTTAGCAACAAAAATTTGTGGTTCAATTGTGATTGTTCGTCAAGGGACTGTCTATACTGTACATCTTTTATCTAGGTGTGGAATTTTTCAGTCTTTGCCAGGCAAGTCTCTGTATATAACAAGTTTACCCAGTAATCAATCTGCTATCATCTCTTCTTATGATGTCCCCAGCAAATTTCTGGTATTCGGTAAACAATAACAAAATATGATATTACCATATTAAAAGATAAATACAGTAATGGGTATGGCAAATGCTGGGAAATTGAACTCAGGTAATTAATAATACAAAGACTCTGTCCCCACCCCCGTGGTTGAAGACAGCAATCTGGAAAAAGAGAAATCCCTCAAGTGTTTAATATGGAAGCAGCCTAAAACATATATTAAAAATGTTTCTGTCAATGTTAATTTTACACAGCATGAATTTTCCGATAGGAAACCATTCAAGTCTGAGCATTCTGCTGTTTGTGAAAGGGAATCCATGTATTGAATCACATTGACTTAAAGTGACCCATTTTAACAAAAATCAAATAAACTTATATAAAAAAAGGGGGAGGGCGAAGGTTTGCAAAATGTCAGATTGTTAAAGCGAGACGAATGTTCCATTCATTCATAAAACATCTTTAAAAGGGAGAAACAATTATTTGCCTTCTTTCCATATTGCACAAGGCTGTGCTCCCAGTTCCAAAAAAGGTGCTTTGGCACTTGCTGCCCATCTGTCCTTATTTCTCAATCCTTGCCAAAGGCACAGGTGTAGCATTCCCGGTACAGGCAGGCTTCTACTTACAGCTACAATTGAATGTAAAGATGCTGTTGCTAAGCCAGACATTTTGGTAAGTGAACATTATCCCATTTTACAACCTTTCTTGCCACAGCTGTTAAGTGAATCACTGCAGTTGTTCAGTTAGTAACAAGGGTTGTTAAGCGAATCGGGCTTCCCCATCGGTTTTGCTCATCAGAAAGTTTGCAAAAAGTGATCACATGACTCCAGGACTCTACAACCGTCATAAATACAAGTCAGTTGCCAAGCATCCGAATTTTGATCACGTGACCACAGGGAATGTTGCAACGGTCGTCAGTGTGAAAAACAGCCATAAGTCACTTTTTTTCAGTGCCATTGTGACTTTAAACAGTCATTAAATGAACTGTTATCTCAAGTGTAGACATTTTGCATTTCTGCCTTTGCATACAGCTAATAAGTCATGGCACTTCTTTCAGTTCTGTTTTAACTTCGAGCTATCAGTAAACAAACTGTTGTAAGTCAAGGTCTACCTGGGTTACATTTCCATCCCTCAGTGTCAGCCCTTTGATGTAAGTCCAGACCAGGAAACCAAAACCAAGGATACTAATTCTATCTTTATTGTACATTGACAGTAACAGAATCTTGCCAGTCAGAATGGACCTTTCCCTCTTGCCTTTTACTTTGCAAAGAACTAGGGACTCAATAGTGTCAACCACAACAACACAAGAGCACGCAACAGATTTAAACTTAATATTAACCGCTCCAAACTTGACTGTAAAAAATATGACTTTAGCAATCGAATTGTCGAAGCGTGGAACTCATTACTGGACTCAATAGTGTCAACCCCTAACCCCCAACATTTCTCCCTTAGACTATCCACGATTGACCTCTCCAGGTTCCTAAGAGGTCAGTAAGGGGCGTACATAAGTGTACTACGTCCCCTGTCCAATTGTCTTTCCTTTATCTCATATATCATATATATTTTCTTCCTTTCATATATCTTCTCTATTTTTACATATTATCTTTATATATATTACTTCATGTCTATTCTCTTCCATATGTATTGTGTATTGGACAAATGAATAAATAAATAAAAAATAAAAGGGCTCCTGACAAAATGATTTCTCTACCCCTATTTCTACATTGGATTCAGATTTCTCTTATACGATGGTTGTCTAGTCTTGTCTCCCGAGCTTATTCTCATAGCCAATGACGCTCATGCTCCGTTGCATCATTTTGGAATCCCATCCTGAGCATTTGCAATTCCCCAGTAGATTTCTCATTATTGGGTATGCCAGTCAGAAAAATATAGAATTTCAAGAAAGAGAGCCTGTTCCATGAAAAGAAACTGCCAAAGCCAGACCTACTTTATAACTAAAATCAGTGGGGAATCAAAGCTGATTTAATATTGCATGATGAATGCCAATATTGTTTTAATATCTGTCCTTTAATTTCACTGTTACTCTCCTTTGGAGGGGTGGGGGAGTCTAAGGCAAAAACTGTATTAACAGTAGTCATGTACCAACTCTGATCGAATTCCATACTCAGGTGCAACATTCTGAATGATATACAGTAATTATAATAACATATTGCAATAATAATAGCCTACTGTGTTTAAAGTAAACCCTTTGTGACTAGGCAGTCATTTTGTTACCATTAACTATCAATAATAAAGTATGCCAGTGTTTCTGAACCTTGGTAGTTTGAAGATCTGTGGATTTCTACTGCCACATTTCCCTTTTTTTGACTAGGCTGTCATTTTGTTACTATTAACTAACAATAATACAATATGCCAGTGTTTCAGTGGCAATATTACAGTGGATATACACTGTATAGGAAGGATAGAATAGAGAGAAGGGGAGGTGGAGTAGCCATTTATGTTAAAGAAAGTCTAAAAACAATACTAATTCAAAATACATGTAAAGATCTGGAGACCCTCTGGATTTGCATGCAAAATAAAGACGGTTCTGTCATTAGAATTGGGGTGATCTATAGGCCTCCAGGGCAATCTGAGGAACATGACAACAAGATGGTGGATGAGATTACCCTAATGGCAGTAAAGGGAGATATTGTGGTTATGGGTGATTTCAACATGCCTGATGTTGACTGGAATATCCCCAGTGCCCTTACATGCAAAAGTAAGAATATAGTAGAGGCCTTTACAGGAGCAGCTATGGCACAGCTAGTTAAGACACCAACTAGAGGGGAGAATATTCTAGATTTAGTTTTTACAAATGGGAATCGGGTTTCAGAGGTCAAGGTGGGAGAAAATTTAGGTTGCAGCGACCATCTATGTTTGTGGTTTGATGTAAAAACTGATTGTGAGCAATCCTATACTGCAACCAAAGTATTGGATTTCAGAAAAACAAATTTTAATGCAATGGGGGAATATTTAAATAATGAATTAAAGGGGAGGGATAAAATGGCAGGAGCGAGCACCCAGTGGACTGTATTAAAAAGGGCCATCTTAAAAGCCACAAGACTTTATGTAAAGCAAGTAACTAAAGGTAAAAGGAAGAAGAAACCGCTATGGTTTAGCAATGATGTAAGGGCTATAGTCAATGAAAAAAAGGCTGCCTATAGGAGGTATAAAGAGTCTGGAAGTATAGCTGATAGAGAGGTGTATAAAATGAGACAGAAGGAGGCGAAACAGATAATATATGCTGCTAAAGCCTCAAAAGAGGAAGAAATAGCAAAATCTGTAAAGAAGGGGGATAAAACCTTCTTCAGATATATTAGTGATAGGAAGAAGAAAAACTGCAGCATCACAAAGCTTAGTACCGGGAATAATACATGCATTAATGGGAATAAGGAGATCGCTGACCATTTCAATAGCTACTTCTGTTCAGTTTTCTCAAAGGACACCTTACAAAATAATACTATAGAGGGATATAGCATTGCTTCCAGCTGTACGGATTCAGCTCCAGTGATCTTAGAAGCCGATGTCTTAGAAGAACTTGAAAGATTAAAGATAAATAAGGCAATGGGTCCAGATGGCATCCATCCCAGAGTTCTTAAAGAACTCAGATCTGTCATTGCTACCCCCCTGACTGATTTGTTTAACCAATCCCTGTTAACAGGAGATGTTCCTGAGGATTGGAGAATGGCCAGTGTTGTGCCTATCCACAAGAAGGGCAGTAGAGAAGAAGCTGGAAACTACAGGCCAGTTAGCTTGACATCAGTTGTAGTTAAAATGATGGAGACTCTACTCAAAAAGAGGATAAATCAGCATCTAAAAAACAATAACTTATTGGACCCAAATCAGCATGGCTTTACTGAAGGCAAATCGTGTCAGACTAATCTCATTGAGTTCTTTGACTATGTCACAAAGGTGTTGGATCAAGGTGGTGCCGTGGATATTGCCTATCTGGACTTCAGCAAAGCCTTTGATACGGTTCCACATAAAGAGCTGATAGATAAATTAGTGAAGATTGGACTTAATCCCTGGATAGTTCAGTGGATTTCAAGCTGGCTGAAGCATAGACATCAGAGAGTTATTGTTAATGGCGAGTATTCTGAGCAGAGACAGGTTACAAGCGGTGTGCCACAAGGGTCTGTTCTGGGTCCTATTCTTTTTAATATGTTTGTGAGTGACATAGGGGAAGGTTTGGTAGGGAAGGTTTGCCTATTTGCCGATGACTCTAAAGTGTGCAATAGGGTTGATATTCCTGGAGGGGTCTGTAATATGGTAAATGATTTAGCGTTACTAGATAAATGGTCAAAGCAATGGAAACTGCAGTTCTCCGTACTGAAGGAGCGGGTCCAGCAGTCACATGGGGTTGCTCATGTCCAATCCGGTGGAACTGAGCCTAGTGTTAAAAAAGCTTGCTGGATCTGCCCCTTCCCCAGAATTCGCTCAGTTCTCGCATCCTGCGGTAGTATTGTGATTAGCTCGTTCAACATTCTAACACCTTCCCTTCGATCTTTCCTTCAAAATTAGTAAGATATTATTATACTTATTTGGTTACTTGCCTTATTAGCGCCAGCCGTTTGCGGCTCGGCTTTTCCTTTGGGAGAAGTAGCGGTTTCGTTTTCCCGCGGCTTTTTTGCCGTTTACGATTCCCGCTGCCGCTTGTGGATTCTTTCAATCCTTCGGCCCGGAGGTCCTTGTGCAAGTATTTATATATTTATATATTTATAGTGCTATTGTTAAAGGGCTCGAGAAATACCTCCTGCGGTGCGAGACGCTTTTTTCTAGTCTCCTGGACTTAGTCGATCGCTTCCCCTTTAAAATTACTGTTACGGAGCGATTTTTTCGGCGCGAAGGCCTTCGTGCCTTTTTAATTTAGGCCTCTCGTGTTGGCCTTCTGCCAGCCGCGTGTGCCTTAGTCCACCGCTCGGATCCTGGAGTGGGCTTTGAGACGCTCAGGCTTAATTCTCCACCGGCTAAGCCTCCAACCAGAGTGCCTTGGTTACTTTAGTTAAAGTTTAGGGAGGCTGGCCACGCTGTATTTGGGGACACGAACTCTGGGTTTGCCCAGATTGCCCTCAAGTCTCAGCAGCTCCGAGGCCTAGGAGCAGGATCCCTTCCTCTTGGGAAAGCCTTGAAATTCTTCTCCCTAATAATCCAGTTTATTTGGCTCAGCCTTGTCTTCTGTTAATTGTCAGACTATGGCTTCCTTTCCCAAGAGAGGCACCACTCAAGGTCCCAGAGAGGCCAGGCCTACAGGCGATGAGATTACCAGTATCCCCCAGGCCTCGACCTCCTCTTCTTCAGGGGCCCGCCCCTTGACCAAAGTCACCAGGGCTGAGAAGAGAAGGGACCAAGCCCTGCAAAAAATCCATGATAAATCAGCAAAGCGATTGAAAGTACAGGCCCAAGTGCTCAGTAGTCATGACCCCCCAGAGGCTCCTAATCTGCCTTCTTCTGGGGTCACTGTGTTATCTCTGGATGAGCCAAACCTAGACAGACCCCAACCTAACCTATGGGGATTAGGTCCAGAGGAACCAGATATTATTGAAGATTCCCCCCAGCCAGGATCCTCTCTGGCTTTCAGGGATTCTTCTGCCATTCCTGCTGATATTTCTAGTTTACCTCCAGAATTCCAATCTATTTTTTCTGTGTTATCCAAGGCCATTGATGCCAAACTTTCTGCCATCAATGCGCCCTCCTTACCTCATCCACCTCCTCGTCCCTCCCGTCCCTTGGGTTCTCCGCCAACGGTTAGAGCTCCAATTCAGGATGAATCAAATTCCTCTCAGGATGAATATGAGGATATGGAAGAGGATGAGGATCCATTTCAGGGCCTCTCAGACGATGAGGAATCCCAAATAAAGGTTCCTTCTCCAGTTACTATTTTTCCCTCTCAATTGTTCAAATCTCTCCTCCTCAAAGCTAGAATTTCCACAGGATTAGCGGCCCAAGAGAAGCAGGCCACTACATCCACTGACCCTCCGGAGGAGAATTTACCCTACTTCACAGAGGAACAGGAGGATAACGAGGTAATCCCTATGCCTAAATTGTTTAAAGATGCCTTACTTAAGCAGTGGGATTTCCCAGCTTCTCGGCTTAATCCCACTACCAAGGACAAAAAGTTGTACAAACTCTCTTCTTCCTATGAGGATCTCCTATCCTTTCCCAAACCGGATGAACCTGTCAAAATCCTTCACTCGGCGGCTGCCGTGCCAGGCGAAGCAGAGGAGGTCCTCCGTCCAGAGGACAAGCGGATTGAACAGATGCTCAAAAGAGGGTTCACCGCAGACTCCTGGGCTATTAAAAGTTCCGCAGCGGCTTCCTTTTTCTCCAGAGCCATGCTTCTGTGGCTTCGCCAACTTCAACAGCATATTCCTCCCGATGATTTAAGAGGTCAACAGGACTTCAACAAGGTATTTGCAGCTGCTCAGTACGTGGCTGATGCCACATTACAGTCCACCAGATTCGCAGCCAAGTCTATTGCGGCCTCCACAACGGCGAGAAGACTCCTATGGCTTCGCCCCTGGCAAGCAGGAGTACGTCAGAAGTGGCAGTTATCTCTGGGACCATTGAAGCGCGATCTGCTTTTCGGAGATCTTCTGGATCCACTCCTCACGGAAACCACGGACAAGAAGAAAGTATTGGGTCCAACCACCAAAAAGGCCACCAAAACGCAGTCCTTTCGCCGCCCAGGGCGTCAACAAGATCAAGCGGCTACCTATCAGAGAATCCCAGGTCAGTATTCCCCCCGCTTTCGTTCCCAAGGAAGGAACTCCAGGGGCAGAGGTTTTCGCTACCAAAGGGGAGCGTCCTCTAACAGGGCTTCTAAAAAACCTAGATGGTAGTTCTTCCTCGATTCCCATAGGTGGCCGCCTAGCCTATTTCTCCCCTAGCTGGCGTCTCACTTCCAAGGATCCCTGGGTTATTGACACTGTTCAAAAAGGTCTCCTTTTAGAATTTACTTCTCCTCCCCCTAAACGTTTTATTTCCTGCCCTTCTCCCAGGTCCTCCTCAGATCGTAACCGTATGGAGGAGGCCATTTCCCACTTATTGTCCATCAGAGCCATTCAACCGGTTCCTCCCGGCCAGAAAGGCCGAGGTTTTTACTCCATCCTATTTATGGTTCCTAAGTCCTCCGGAGGTTGGAGAGCTATATTGGATTTAAAGAAGCTGAACCTATTCATCAAATATAGAAAGTTTAAGATGCACTCCTTACCATCCATTTTGGCCGCCATCCACCCGGGGGATTTCATGGTTTCATTAGACCTCACTGAGGCCTACCTCCATATTCCTATTGCCAAATGCCACAGAAAATTCTTACGTTTCTCCTTCCAGGGCAGGCATTTCCAGTATAGGGCGATGCCATTTGGCCTTTCCTCGGCCCCTAGGGTCTTTACAAAGCTCTTGGGGTCGCTGGCGGCCTATATCCGGGCTTCGCTCATCCACATTTTATGTTACCTAGATGACATTTTGGTTCATGGGAACTCCCTAGAGAAAGTGAAAGTAGATCTTTCTGTCACCATGTCAGTTCTACAGGACCATGGTTTTTCCATCAACTTTGACAAAAGCCACCTCCAGCCTTCCACATCCATTTTGCACCTGGGATCCATTATTAATTCAGAATCCTCCCAGGTCTTCCTCTCTCCTGAGAGAAAAAACAGTATAGGGGAGTTGATTTCACGCATTTTACCTCAACCGTCAGTTTCCATAGTAACCCTGTCTTCTCTTTTGGGGAAGATGGTGTCATGCATAGGCATCATTCCCTGGGCTCGCCTTCACGCTAGGGAACTACAGTGGCTTCTATTACCCTTTCAGAGATCGGGGCACAGCAACTCAAGTCGTCGCATTGTCATCCCACCGATTGTTCGCAGATCTCTCAAGTGGTGGATGTCTCCGGCCATGGACAAAGGATCCCCTTTCAGGTGCCCGGAACAATTCGTCATCACCACAGATGCCAGTCCATCGGGATGGGGCGCCCATGCCCAGGGGATGATAGCCCAGGGCACGTGGTCCCCGGAGGAAGCCTCCAAGCCAATCAATTGGCTAGAGTTAAGAGCCGTATCCCTGGCTCTGAAACAATTCTCTCCTCGCATCCCCAACCGGCACGTTCTCATTCTCACCGACAACATAGCCACAAAAAGCCACATCTGCAGACAGGGGGGGACGAGATCCAAGGCCCTCATGAGGGAGGCCCTCAAGTTAGGCCTTTGGGCAGAAAAACACCTTCAGTCGCTCCTAGCCGATCACATCTCGGGGAGCCTCAACGTCCAGGCGGATTGGCTCTCTTGAGCAACGATAGACCCAGGAGAGTGGAATCTCCATCAAGACCTGTTCCATCAAATCAGTCTCAAATTCGGCCTACCAGTACTGGACCTTTTTGCGACCGAAGCGAACGCCCAACTCCCTCGCTTTTTTTCCAGATTTCCATCCCCGGGAGCAGAAGCAATCAATGCCCTCAGGAGCCCCTGGCCTCCAGGACTCCTGTATGCATTTCCTCCAATCCCAATTCTCCCGGACGTGATTCACAAGGTCCTCAGCGAGAGGGCTCGAGTAATCCTAATCGCCCCTCATTGGCCCCGCCGGCCCTGGTTCGCGGATCTACAACAGCTGTCCGTCCAGGACCCCTGGCGACTCCCCGTTTCGGGGGATATGCTACGGCAGGGGGCCTCATTCCATCCAGACCCGGAGTGGTTCCACCTCACCGCCTGGCTGTTATCAGGAGAGACTTAGAACTGCGTGGACACGACCCCGACACATTGGAGGTCATTTTAAAGGCCAGAAGAGGTTCGACCAATCGAATCTACGACCATACATGGTCCAAGTTCCACCAGTGGTGTCTACTGGAAGGGTTTTCTCCCCTGTGCATTCCCATACACAGGATCATTTCCTTCCTTATGCAAGGCTTCCATCAAGGCCTTTCCACCAGCACCCTCCGGCGTCATCTGGCGGCCATTTCCTCTGTCCTAGCGGGCCCCCGCAGACAGCCTCTCCGTTCCTTTCCAGAAGTTCAGGAATTCCTCAAAGGTATAGCCAACCTCAGACCTTCCAAGGTTCACAGATATCCTTCCTGGGATCTGCCACGGGTTCTCCATTCCCTCACACAGGCACCCTACGAACCCCTAAAATCTGCGTCCCTAAGGTACCTATCTTTTAAGGTAGCATTCCTGGTGGCTATTACCTCTGCCCGACGCATTTCGGAGTTGGCAGCCCTTTCAATCAGGCAGTACCTCTGCCAATTTCATCAGGACAAGGTAGTATTACGGCTGGACCCCACCTTCTTACCCAAGGTCAGTTCCATGTTCCACAGAACCCAAGATATTGTCTTACCTTCCTTCTGCCTCCAACGGGACCATCCTTTGGCAATTAGATGGCACACTCTGGATCTCATTAGAGCACTTAGGATCTATATCCAACGCACAGGACCCTTTCGGAGGTCGGAAGCACTTTTCGTAGCCTATCATCCCAGAGTCATGGGTACCAAAGTGTCTTCAACAGTGATAGGCCGTTGGATCAGAGGGACTATCTCTAAGGCCTACGAGTCGGCTTCCCTCTCAGTTCCAAGGAACATCACAGCGCATTCCACCAGAAGCGCAGCCACTTCGGCCGCTTGGGCGACTCAAGCCCCGTTGGAGGAGGTCTGCAAAGCAGCCACATGGGCCTCACCAAATTCCTTCATCAGGCACTACAAGATTGATTCTTACGCCTCAGCGGACGCTGCCTTCGGCAGAAGGGTACTCCAATCCGTTATCTCTCACGATAGCAATCTAACCCCACCCTAGGGACCAATCTATTGGGTATGTCCCATGTGACTGCTGGACCCGCTCCTTCAGTACGGAGAATAGGCGTTGATTGCTTACCTGAACGCCTCTTCTCGTACGGTGAGCGGGTACAGCAGTCACTTCCCGCCCTTGTTTGTGTCTTCTCTATCTTCTATCTTCTGTAACCTTCTTTCCTCTAACTATGAGAGTTGAACACTAAAGAGCTTCACATCTGAGCCTAGTCTACGGATTCGCGAATTCTGGGGAAGGGGCGGATCCAGCAAGCTTTTTTAACACTAGGCTCAGTTCCACCGGATTGGACATGAGCAACCCCATGTGACTGCTGTACCCGCTCACCGTACGAGAAGAGGCGTTCAGGTAAGCAATCAACGCCTATTTAATGTTTCCAAATGTAAAATAATGCACTTGGGGAAAAGGAATCCTAAATCTGAGTATTGCATTGGCAGTTCTGTGTTAGCAAAAACTTCAGAAGAGAAGGATTTAGGGGTAGTGATTTCTGACAGTCTCAAAATGGGTGAGCAGTGTGGTCGGGCAGTAGGAAAGGCAAGTAGGATGCTTGGCTGCATAGCTAGAGGTATAACAAGCAGGAAGAGGGAGATTGTGATCCCCTTATATAGAGCGCTGGTGAGACCACATTTGGAGTACTGTGTTCAGTTCTGGAGACCTCACCTACAAAAAGATATTGACAAAATTGAACGGGTCCAAAGACGGGCTACAAGAATGGTGGAAGGTCTGAAGTATAAAACGTATCAGGAAAGACTTAATGAACTCAATCTGTATAGTCTGGAAGACAGAAGGAAAAGGGGGGACATGATCGAAACATTTAAATATGTTAAAGGGTTAAATAGGGTTCAGGAGGGAAGTGTTTTTAACAGGAAAGTGAACCCAAGAACAAGGGGACACAATCTGAAGTTAGTTGGGGGAAAGATCAAAGGCAACATGAGAAAGTATTATTTTACTGAAAGAGTAGTAGATCCTTGGAACAAACTTCCAGCAGACGTGGTTGGTAAATCCACAGTAACCGAATTTAAACATGCCTGGGATAAACATATATCCATTGTAAGATAAAATACAGGAAATAGTAAAAGGGCAGACTAGATGGACCATGGGGTCTTTTTCTGCCGTCAGTCTTCTATGTTTCTATGTTTCTTAACCATGGCAGTTTGAAGATGTGTGGACTTCAATTCCACACATTCTGGGAGTTGAAGTCCACACAACGTCAAATTGCCAAAGTTAAAAAACATTGCAATATGCCATAATATCAGAGGATTGGTCCTAAATCTATTTGTCTGTCTGTCTGTCTGTCTGTCTGTCTGTCTGTCTGTCTGTCTGTCTGTCTTGTCTTGTCTTGTCTTGTCTGTCTATCTATCATCTATCTTAGTTACAGTTTTTCCCCAAATGCCATCACTCTGCTAAACAAATAATTCTCTCAATACTATCAAATTATTTATTCTGCATTACTATTAATCTCATCGTTACCATCACCCATCTCCTCCCACTAATGACTGTATGACTTTAACTGTTGCTTATATCCTTACAATTTATATTGAATGGTTCCTAATATGATTGGATTGCTTATTTGTACCTGGGCTATCATGAAGTGTTGTACCTTAACATTCTTGACAAACTTTTCTTTTATGTACACTGATAAATTCCTTGTGTGTCCAATCACACCTGGCCAATACAAATTCTACTCTACTCTACTCTACTCTACTCTAGCCTAGCCTAGCCTAGCCTAGCCTAGCCTAGCCTAGCCTAGCCTAGCCTAGCCTAGCCTAGCCAAGCATAGCATAGCATAGCATAGCATAGCCTATTCATCTACCTATCTAATAATCTTTATTTAATCACATCTGTACAGTTACCCATCTCAAATAATTACTCTACTCTACTCTACTCTACTCTACTCTACTCTACTCTACTCTAGCCTAGCCTAGCCTAGCCTAGCCTAGCCTAGCCTAGCCTAGCCTAGCCTAGCATAGCATAGCATAGCATAGCATAGCCAAGCATAGCATAGCATAGCATAGCATAGCATAGCATAGCATAGCCTATTCATCTACCTATCTAATAATCTTTATTTAATTACATCTGTACAGTTACCCATCTCAAATAATAACTCTGGATGGAATACATAGTAATACTTTATTTGTTTGTTTGTTTTATTTACTCAATTTTACAAGCTGCCCTTCTGCAGTGAACTCAGGTTGGCATACAGGATAAAACAATTACAGAGTCTTAAAACTCCAAACATTAAAAGAAAGCCATTCATCCAAGATTTATCCAATACCACTAACATACTACAGCCAGAGTATAATGTTAACACTCAATGGCTCCAGGTTTCCCAGCAAAGGTGTGTTTTTAAAGCCTTTTGAAAGGCCAGGAGTATGGGGGCAGTGCGAATCTATGTGGGTGTTTATTCCAGAGAATTGAACCCGCCACAAAGAAAGCCCTTCCCTTTGACCCCGCCAGCCGGCACTGCTTGGCTGATAGGACCTGGAGAAGGCCAACTCTGTGGGATCTGACCGGCCACTGGGATAGGCAGGAGACAGTCCCTTAGGTAATCTGGTCCTAAGCTATGTAAGGCTCTATAGGTAATAACCAACACTATAAATTGCGTTCAGAGACCAATTGGTAGCTAGTGCAGCTCACGGACTGACAGTAGTAATATATGGCTATATCTTGGTAAACCCATAACAGCTCACACTGCTGCATTCTGGACTGACTGCAGTCTCTGAACGTTCTTTAAAGGTAGCCCCACGTGGAGCGCATTGCAGTAATCGAGCCTTGAGGTGATGAGGGCATGTGTGACTGAGAAGGGACTCCTTATCCAAATAAGGCTGATGCACCAGGCAGACCTGTGCAAATGTCCCCCTTGCCACAGCTGAGAGATGTAATAATAATCAAGGATACAAAAACATTGAAAAACCAATTTCAAAAATTAGAATAAAAGCAAATTAGAAAACGAAACACACCAAAAAGGTGGAGAATCCTACATAGTGGATTTCATTAACTGTCATACAACCATCTGACAGTTTATATCATGGGGTCCATAGTTCCCTCTAAGCTGAGCAGTGAGCAATCGCTCACTTAAAAATCATCATCAACTCAGAGTTTTCCAAACCTGCCCAGAAGCCGAGAGGGAAAGAGTGAGAAGGAAGGAGAGAGAGAGGAAGAGAGGAAGAGAGAGAAACAGATAGAAAAAAGAGAGGAAGGAAAAGAGAAAGAAAAAGAATGGGAGTAAGGAAGAGAGAAAGAAAATCAAAATCTAGTTTGAAACTTGCTCAACTATTTAAGTGGCATTTTGATATTGATAGAGTTGCCCTATTATGAACTCACTGTTATAGACACACAGTACAGTATTTTATTTTGAAATTCTCTGAGGCAAAACAGGGTGGGTTTTTTATTTATTTGTTTGTTTGTTTGTTTATTTATTATTTCTGTGCCACCCAGTCCCAAAGGGACTGCCGCTCAGACACTATACTTTTCCGCCCACCCCCCCAAAAAAATTAGAGGGAACACTGATGGGGTCATCAGTCTGGTTTACCAAGCCATGTTCAACAGGGTTGTGACCAGCCCCACCTTGTGTGAGGGAGGAACTGTTGTTCCACAGGGTGGGGGCTACTTTTTGCATAAGACTCAGATGCAATAACCAGTTATACTGCATAAACAAACCATCTGAGAAGAAATGATAATTTCTTCCACCATTTGTGCATTTAAGGATAGCAAAACAAAAAGAAAAACAATTAATAATGCAGGAGTTTCCATGATAGAAATAGAGTTCCTTCCCCTTTTCTTCTAACAATCCAAGACAAAAACATAATGGAGTAATACTATTATCTATACTTGGAGAGAGACCCAGGGAAACAAAACCTAAAAATCAAATCGCTTCTTGAGATTTCTCCTCTGTCTCATACTAATGCTGGTGGAAGGTTGCTTGGGGAGCAAGCAGAGACTCTCTCAGCTGGAGCATTGGAGTTTGCACAATGAAAACTGCGCTCAAAGCATGTAAGAGTTCAGTTTGAAACAATGGACAGCAAGCAAAATCAATGTAAAACCACAAGGATTAAGCCTAAATGAGGCTTGCAACTAACCTAGACCAAAGGCCTCAGCAAAAAGAGAATCCCACATTCACAATTTGATTATTGTTCAAATTCTGGCAGCGTCTCTCAGCTCCTGCTGATCTCAGCCTCTCTATTGTACTAGACGTTCATAATATCTATTCAAGTAGATGGTCTCCTTTCCCCCACAGAATTAAAGCTTTGGCAGGCACAGTGGGATAGAGAAAGAAAAATATTAGGCAGAATTTGTGAATGGAGAACCAGAAGTTTTTGCAAGAGGACTGTCAGTTGGATCTTTAGGGCAACAAGTTTAAAGGAATGTTATTTAAAATCTTAGAATGCCATCCAGATGTTTACACTCCAGCTTTAGCCAAATACAACACTGCTAATGGCTTAGAATGTGGAATTGCAGCCCAAACTTTCTGATGGACATCAAGTCTTCTATCCACTTTCAATATTCATTGTGCAAGACATAGTATCTTATTAAATCCACACCATTTTTTTATTATTAATAATATTTAGGCCACTCAACATTAAGAATAAAATCATTTAAAAACATGAAAGAATAACCTGAAAATCTGCAAATAATTTAAAAGACCAAGTAAAAACGTGGAATCCCAAGTATGTCTTCATTCCAGAAATCCATTTTTATTGACATTTAAATCCAGTTTTCTTGGCAGCACGTCAAAATACGTTTGCCATTGTTTTCTTGCAGGATTTGTACGGTGGATGAAAAACAGCAGGGAGAGAAAGAGTTAATCTGCTTTACATTAAAAAAAAAACTTGGATGAAAGTTACATGGAACTCCATATGTAGCCTGGCGATCACAGCAACTGGTTCCAATGAGACCATTTGGACATCTGCCAAACAAACAATAAATTATTTGCCTAGCTGCTTTTCTTACTTAGGGCATTCCCCCAAGACCCTCTTAGAATATATTAGGTGCAAATAAAGCTTCCCCTTAACTGATTGGAAGGCAGCATGAAAAGGCCCTTGGCTAAATCTCTTGCTGCAGCTATGCACTATGTAAGGTGGCCAAATGCCTTTTGATACTTGGACATGCCTTTCACAAATGTCCTTACATTACTGCCTGAGCTTGCACAATGAATAAAATTAAAATGTGCTTGAGTCGTTAGTGATTTAGTATCATGTGAACACAGTCCTTGTATGGTTGGTTGATGGCTCAATATGATCCTAGAACATGATAAGAACCTGAGTAAATTTATCAGCATTGTGTTTGCCCTTGTGGGCAGGGCTGGGAATGGCCAGTTCAACATCATTCGTGCCAGGGTGCATCTGGCGCCCCAAGTGCTCTGCCAGTGAAAACAGGCTCCCAAGTTCCGTGTTTGGCTGTGACGTTCTCCTGCAACCCTCTGCCAGTGAAAACAGAGCTCAAGAGGGCTGAAGGTGGCTCTCCCGAGGTGCATTTTTAGTAGCAGAGGCACCGAAGGCTGGTCCTTCGCTATTTCAGATCGCCACTGAGGACCATACCTAAGCATCCTGTGGGCTGAATCTAGCCCCCAGGCCTAGAATTTGACACCCCTGTTCTAGGGAGTATCAATCATTAGCACAAGGATGACAAATTCTTTGAAGTTTTTGGCTGGGATGAGAAGTGGTTACAAGATAGGAAAGATACTGTATGTAGTAATTAATGTGAAAAGACGTCAGGAGTTTATTGGCAAAGGCAAATTGGAACAGCAATATTTTGGAACAAGTAAGAGGTGGCAAAAAGGAGACAGAAGCTAGAAATGCAACCACATCACCACATCTGCAACTGATGGACCTGGTCTTGGCATCTATCATTGGAAAGGATGTGGCCTAGAAAAGATCTGGAAAGCCACCAGGTGCCAAGCACTGATGGAATTGAAAAGGCCGATGAGATGGCAGTCAGGTGGAGAAAGAGAGAAGAAAATGTTTAAAAACAATAAGGACAGTGAGGTGATACTGGAGCAGATGAGAATGGATAGGTTTTATTTTAAAAAACCCAATATCTTTTGTTTTCTTCAAGAGGGACAAAGACATTATCTAATGTCTTGCACTGAATAATATGTAAATCGACTTGATACTTTATTACAATCCATTAATAAACTAGGTTATTTCTACAAATCTGGCCATAATCCATGGGTCTTCACATAGATTAACCATTTTCATTATGTGACTATGTGCAGAAGTGGACTTCTCCCGGTTCAGATCAGTTTGCCTGCTGGTGATGTCATGATGATGTCACAGAAGCAGGTTGGCCGATGCCGGTCAATGGGTGCCATCTTTTTTTATTGAGTGGGGGGATTTTTTTTGTATTTTTTTTCTTCTGAGCATGTGCAGAAGCAGAACTTCCAGCACTGTGCATGGTCGCCATCTTGTTTTCGGCTTTTTTGGGGGGAGGGGGGAGTTTCAGATTTTTTGCCACCCATGTGTACATGGGTACACATGCACAGGGCATGCGTGCGCCCATGCAGTACAGGAGGAAGCAAACCGACAGCGAGGTAAGTTAGAACCCACCCCGGAAGACAATTTATGAAACCACTTACGCTTTGTGCAGAGATATGAATACCTAATAAATACGGACATATTTTATTCATGTATGGAACTAAATAATTAGAATCAAATTTATGTGGATGCTTTCATTTGGAAAATACTTATGTACCAGATATGTTGAAGGGATACCTACAGGACTTGTCTTCAGTTAACTAGAAGGAAACCAGTTAAAGTTATTAATGCAGCCATCCTCAGTTCAGAAACAAGCCAGATAAGCTCTTCATGTGTGTTTGTATATTGAGCTACTAAAGCTGAAACAATCCAGTAATTTAACCAGAAGATGTTTTTCCATTTCAGTCCATCAAAGCTTAGGTCTCCTTGCAAAAACAAACAACCTTAAAAAAAAGAAAACCCCTCTGCATTCTCCCTTTTCCCCCCCTAATCTTTATTTTGATTGTATTTCATGTTACAATAAACCTCAATAAAACACATGGAATAAGAAAAACAAACAACACAACCTCACATCTACATTTTCCTCTCCTTATCTCTTACAACTCTCGGACACCGAGGGGCCTCACGCTTTCTGAAATGTCAGATGACTCCCTCTGTGAAGTGCCTTAGCCCAGAGCTGATGTTAACAGAAAGATGTGTCAACAATTTAATGCAGGGACAAAAGCAGAAGAACCCTCTAAAAGCAGCTCAAGGAAATCTCCTCTGATAATGAGTTGGAATAAAAGCAGATGGCTTAGGCACTGGGAGGGACTTTTCCCCATTAGCTGCAAAGTTCCTTGTTTTTATTGTTTTTCCCACTGCCGCCCTGTCAATTAATACCTGTCTTTTATGATTACTTTCATTGAGCAAACATCCTTTGAGTTTCTTTCACTAGAACTGGGTTTTTAAATGATGGAATGGTGGAGGGAGGGAGAGAGAGGATGTGTCCACAACAAAACAGATATGGAATCCAATTGCAGAAGCTGAGGGCTTTATTTACTTTTTGTTGACTTTCCCCCCTGCCTGGGAAAATACATTTCAATGCTCCATGTGCTTATTAGGATGCTACCACATTCTTTACATTCAGTGCTTGCAGCAATTTTTTTTTTCATATTTTCAAAATAAGAAATGGCTGGGCTTCAGTTTAGTCAAAGCCTTATTTTCTGATTGCAACCTCTGGCTAATTGACTCAATATAAAGAATTAGAATA
The DNA here is from genome assembly GCF_031021105.1 of Erythrolamprus reginae. NCBI lineage: Eukaryota > Metazoa > Chordata > Lepidosauria > Squamata > Dipsadidae > Erythrolamprus > Erythrolamprus reginae. Next base: position 94,040,707 of record NC_091952.1, read on the forward strand.
AAGTTATTCACCAAGCCCACATCTACATAGCTCCATGCCATTTTTATGCTTTAAAGTGTCTTTAGTGTCCTATGAATGGTTCAAAGCACTTTTATCTATGTGCAAAAAGGTCAGATCAACTTTAGAAGGGGGCAAAGAGATTAAAACAACTTCCTTATTTACTGCTGTGTAGTGGACACCTGTACTTTTTGCAGCATGCATGTAGTAGTGCTATTCCCACATGTTGTGTTGGAAAATGAAAATGGGAGCCTATTTTAATTTATCCCCAAAATGCCTAATATGTGATTAGAATTCTTGGTCTCTTGGTTTCCAGTCTAGACCCTTAATCAGCAAATCAAAGCGACTGTCTGTTCTGAAATAGGTCCTGAAGTCTTAACCATAAAGTCTCTAATAGTGGGAGGAGGTTGAATGCGTGGGGAGAGAGTCTTCTTAAGTAAATTATCTGATTTTACATTGTATGAGTATATTGACTAAGTGCTTGAGTAGAAAAGTGAAGCGTAAACTGGATGAATAAATATGCATCAATGTGTCATAATTCTTTCATTGTAGGGATTTATTTTTTTAATAAATAATGATAAAAACAATAAAAGGTTTGCATTAAAAATCCTTGTTGAATGCAGCCTGCTTGCAAGTTCAGGGGGAAAAACACCTTTGGGGATTATTCTTGAATAAATCACCTCTTACATATTAACATACATATACCAATGAAGAATCATGGAAGAATCATAAGCCTGGGAGGGACATTGGAAATAACACCTTTCTGTAATGCCTGTGTACTTTACAGCCAGCTGCATTAAGATACCATAGTGGGCTAAACAGAGAAGGGAAATGAAAACTATTCTCCTCTAGGAGTTCCCAAGAGATTCCAGATATGGTGAACTCCGGGTCTGAAAATGTGGTGTATCCAGGCCGCAAATTCATATTAATAAGGAAACTATTGTCTTCCATACTGGACTTGTATTTGGTAATTTCTCATTGAAAGAATTAAGAATTGGTGGGCACAATTCCAGTAAAGTACTTAAAAGTGTATGCTTGATTTAAAACATGTGACCAGTACCACTGATTTCATTAAAACTACTAAACCTGCTTCAAGGCAGGTGAGTTCTTAAATGCATCTGGGTCGGAGACTACTTTTTCAGTGATATATATCCATCCTAAGATAAAATACAGAAAATAGTATAAGGGCAGACTAGATGGACCATGAGGTCTTTTTCTGCCGTCAGACTTCTATGTTTCTATATCTCAGCAAAATTTAATGCAATCAGAGGTGAAGTATATATACTATTCAGTCTGCTTTATTCACAATATTCACAAATTTCCTTTCCTTTCCTTTCCTTTCTGGTCTGGTCTTATCCTGTCCCTTCCCCTTTCCCCTAGCCTTCTCCCTGTACCTTTTTCTCCTTTTTTTCCCTCAAAGAACATTTTTCTCACTTGAGGTGTAGGACCACTACTTATATGACATGTTTCTCTTTATAGAGACAAATGCCTTGTGCGTCTAATCACATTTGGCCATAAAGAATTCTATTCTATTCTATTCTATTATATTCTATTGATTTTTTTCCTCTCCAAATTGCAAGAGAAAGTGTCTCTCCACCCTATGTCCACCATTAATTAATAAATCCCATTTCTTACAGCATTTATCTAACTTGCCTATTCCAAATCATACCACGCTGAAAGCGCTGTGTTCATTTTGGCAGCACGGTTTCAAATATTTTCAGAGAGGGAAGATTGTTTTAATCTGCAGGCTTGTTTTGATTTATGAAGTGGCATAAAAAGAAAATGACTCAGTAATTCAGATGCATATTTGTTCATGATCAAAATGATGAGTCTCAATTGTCCTAAAAGACGCTTCAATCCTTATAAAAAAGAGGAAATATTTAAAACATAATTAAAATATATTCTTTCTCTGCAGTTTACTTTTGGGCTGTATTGCGGCAAATTGCATTTTTCGATGGCAACTATTTTACAATCGGTGTCATTACTAGATTGTTAATGTCTACTCTTCTTGTACCGCATGAGAATAATATATTTCTTTCCATATTTACATGTATATAGAAATGCATATTTCATATATCACCAAGATATAAATAAATAACCATAGCTATTTTAGATTATGGGAAGATTTTTTTTTTGTCTTATAGTAGATGAGAACAATAAACTATCTTTGTTCTTTTTGATACTAGCTCATGTTCAAACAGTTCATTGGATCATTACAAAACAAATGCAATTTTATACTTAGGCATCCTTCGATTTATGACCACAATTGAGCCCAAAATATATGTTGCTAAGTGAGACATATGTTAAGTGAATGTTGCCTCATTTTACCTTTCCTGCAACAGTTGTTAAGTGAGCCACTGCAGTTGTTAAATTAATAGCACAGTTGGTAAGCAGATCTGACTTTCCCATTGACTTTGCTTATCAGAATGACCCTGTCATAAATATAAGTCAGTTGTCAAGCATCTGAATGTTGTAACTTTGAACAGTCACTAAATGAAATATTGTAAACAAGAACTTCCTTATACAGTACATTGTTTCCAGGTGTTCAGTATGTGTGCACCAACTTAAAACTGAACAGAATAGATCAGACCCCCCAATCAACGTCTTTTCTATCTACTATCTAGCAATTTGCTCATATTTTCTTCTTCCTCACTTGAGAGTTACCATAGATAAATCCTAGATATATTGGGCACCAAAGATGTCAGCAGAATTATAGTTGGTTTGTGGCTATATATCCCCCACTTGGCAACTGCAACATGAGATGGGAGAATTCTGAGTGGAAATAAGCAACCACAGAGTTTCTGCATTATTAAAGCAAAAAAAAAATGTATCAAATGAGTTAGATTTCACCTTCTGCTTCATGTTACCATGTGCTGGACAATCAAAAAAATCTCATTTTTGAAATTTTGTTCATGCATATGCAAGCTTTCTCTTTATTTCTATACAAATGGAATTTGAAACTTCCCTTTATATTTTGATCTGAGGAAGTTTAGAAGCCTAACTCTGCCAACTGCCAGGAATTTGATTATCACCTGCTCAAGGTTGACTCAGATTCCATCCTTTCGAGGTCAGTAAAATGAGGACCCAGATTGTTGGGGCAATATTCTGACTCTGAAAGCCATTGTAAAGCACTGTGAAGTGGTATATAAGTCTAAATACTATTGCTATTTCTTCAGTGAAATTTTCTTGGCTGTTTGGGTTGGCAACAGGCAGTGGCAGAACATTAGCTAGCATGAGAAGCTCTGCCTGTGGTTCCTGGCCATCCACTACATTGACCATCACTCCAAGCTACTCGGCCAGGAGATGCACACGCTGCCTCGCCTGCACGAACCACCACTGCCTTGTACGCAGCTCGGAGTGGGAGCGGGGTGCCCCCACTGAGATGGGACAGTTCGAGCAGGTGGGGCTGCGGTCACGTCCCCTGGCCGAGCAGCTTGGAGAGGTGGCCAATGTAGCAGATGGCCAAGTGCTGCATGCAGAGCTTCTCACACTGTCTGGCACTCTGCCGCTGCCCACCGCCAGCCACACCCACTCACCTGCCTGCCTGCCTGCCAAGGAGCCGTAGGAGTCCAGGGAGGAGATCAGTGAGGCACTGCTGGAGCCCGGGATGCCCTCGTTTGGGCACAGGCAGCAGGTGGACCATGGGAAAGGTGGGCTGAGGTCCGGAGTGGGACAGCCGGCACAGGTGCCGTTTGTCATGGCAGGGACGCTTTAGGTCTGGGCTTGGTGTAGAGCAGCACGCTGCTGAGCTGGACCTCCAGTGCTGTGCTTTGGGCCATGACTTACTTACTTACTTACTTATTAGATTTGTATGCCGCCCCTCTCCGAGGACTCGGAGCGGCTCCCAACAAACAATACAGTCTACAAATCCAATGTTAAAAAGCAGAACAATTAAGAAACCCTTATTAAGAATAATCATACAACTCAACATACCATACATAAAGCGTGACAGCCAGAGGGAATCAATTTCCCTATGCCTGGCAACATTGGTGGGTTTTCAGTAGTTTACGGAAGGTAAGGAGGGTGGGGCGGTCCTAATCCCTGGGGGGGAGCTGGTTCCAGAGGGCCGGGGCCAACACAGAGAAGGCTCTTCCACTGGGTCTCGCCAAACAACATTGTTTTGTCAACAGAACCCGGAGAAGGCCGATTCTGTGGGACCTAATCGGTCACTGAGATTCGTGCGGCAGAAGGCGGTCTCGAAGGTATTCTGTTCCAATGCCATGTAGGGCTTTATAGGTCATAACCAACACTTTGAATTGTGACTGGAAGCTGATCGGTAGCCAGTGAAGGTTGCGGAGTGTTGATGTAATATGGGCATAACAGGGGATGCCCATAATTGCTCTCGCAGCTGCATTCTGCACGATCTGGAGTTTCCAAACACTTTTCAAAGGTAGCCCCATGTAGAGAGCGTTACAGTAGTCGAGCTTCGATGTGATGAGGGCATGAGTGACTGTGAGCAGTGACTCCCAGTCCAAATAGGGCTGCAACTGGTGCACCAGGCAAACCTGGGCAAATGCCCCCCTCGCCACAGCTGAAAGGTGGTGTTCTAATGTCAGCTATGGATCAAGGAGGATGCCCAAGTTGCGAGCCCTCTCCGAGGGGGTTAATAATCCCCCCAGGGTAATGGACGGACAGATAGAATTGTCCTTGGGAGGCAAAACCCACAGCCAGTCCATCTTGTCAGGGTTGAGTCTGAGCTGGTTGACACCCATCCAGACCCTAAAAGCCTCCAGGCACTGGCACATCACTTCCACTGCTTCACTGACTGGACATGGGGTGGAGATGTACAACTGGGTATCATCAGCATACTGATGATACCTCATCCCATGCCCTTGGATGATCTCGCCCAGCGGTTTCATGTAGATATTGAATAGCAGGGGGGAGAGGACCGACTCCTGAGGCACAGCACAAGGGAGAGACCTCTGACCCCCAACTAACACTGACTGTGATCGACCAGAGAGGTAGGAAGAGAACCACTATAAAACAGTGCCTCCCACTCCCAACCCCTCCAGCTGGCACAGAAGGATAACATGGTTGATGGTATCCAAAGCCGCAGAGAGGTCATGAAGCACCAGGACAGAGGATAAACCCCTGCCGTGGGTCCGCCAGAGATCATCCGTCACCAGGTCAAACACCTCACAGACAGGTGGACAAGGACGGGCCCCAGTCATCTCGACTGACCCATTGTTATCTGGATCTGGGCAATTTTATCAGCGAAAAATGAGTTAAAATCCTCGGCACTGCTCTGCAAGAGTTCACCAATTCCCCCCTGGTTAAGGAGTGAGTAAGTAAACATAGCGGCTGGGTGAGATTCCGCTAATGCAATCAGGGCGGCATGATACGCGCATCTTGCCACCTTGAGCACCACATTGTAAGTCTTAATATGAGCTGTTACAAGTGTTTGATTGGATTCGGACTTACTTTTCCTCCAGCGCTTCTCTAGACATCTCTTGTGGCATTTCAATTCCCGGAGTTCCTCAGTAAACCAAGGAGCTCTCCGGGGTCTAGTGCCATTGAGGGGTCGCAACGGTGCAATCTTGGTCAAAAGCCTCCGTTGCAGCCTTGTTCCAGGCCACGGCAAGAGACTCTGCTGAACTGGGGACAAGTTTAACTGGTATAACCCCAAGTGCCTTCTGAAAGCCCTCTGGGTCTATTAGGCATCTGGGGTGGAACCACCTAATCATTTCCGCCTCCTTATGGGAGGGGGATTGGGGCCAAGAAGTCAAGCCACAGTAGAAAATGGTCTGACCATGACAAAGGCAACACATCTAAGACCCTTAGTCTCAGACCATTGCTCAATTGCTCCAAGAGAAATATCATGTTGGGTACGTGCCCCCCCCCCCCTCATGAGTCGAACCCTGAACTACTTGAGTCAGGTCCATGGCTGTCATGGTGGCCATGAACTCCTGTGCTAACTCAAAGGATTCGCCGAGTGACGGCAGGTTGAAATCCCCCAGAACAATAAGTCCAGGCAACTCGCCACCAACCCGGCTACCTCCTCGAGAAGCACAGGCAGGACTGTTCACATGCAGCTGGGAGGAAGGTACATGAGCAACAAGCCCACCTGAACTCCTAGGTCCAACTTAACAAGGAGGGACTCACAACCCGCAATCTCGGGAGCAATGAGTCTACGTAGGTGAAAAGTCTCCTTGGCTATAATAGCCCCTCCCCTTCCCTGGAGTCACAGCTGATGCCATACCTGAAACCCGGCTGGGCAAATTTCAGAGAGAGGAACTCCTCCCTCTTGGGCCAACCAGTTTTCAGTCACACATACCAGCTTGGCCTCCTCCTCCAGGATCAAGCCCCAGATAAGGAGAGCTTTTTTAACCACCGACGTGGCATTGAGTAGCAGCAGCTGAAGTCCAGGGTCCAGATTTCACCTGTCATCAGTACCCTGAGATGAGCTCATGGAGCTGGAACAGAGGATAGCTTTCAAGCAGCGATCCCTTCTTCCTCCAGAATGGCTTGCCCCATGGCTCCCGCCATATCTGCCTCTCCCCAGCAACATCGGAATATTCTGGCCCTCTGCCACCCCAGGGATAGACTCCCCCAACCCCCCTGCCTCTCTGCTGCCAGGCATGCTGTTCTTCTCATCCATACTATAGCCATTCATTCCATAATCATCCATACAATGCATATAACCCCATTCATTCCAATAATCATAGGCATCCATCATCTACACATGCACAGGAAGCTAAAGGGCGCACACATGCACAAACACACACACATCTCACCACCACTGGAGTACCCTTTACTAGATGGAGTATCCTGCCTAGGAAGAGGGTTGGACTAGAAGACCTCCAAGGTCCCTTTCAACTCTGTTATTTGAGTCTAAATTTTAAGCATACCTACACTATTTCATAATTTGCAGTTTCAGTTCATTTAAAGGCATTCTTTAAAGAAATTTCAAATAATTACAACCACATTTTTTCCTTTCAAATCTTGCATATGTTGGGAGAAGTTGAATGTCTTAGCTCCAATGTTATGTTCCATGCTTGGATGGTTGCAGCCACAGACTGTAATAACATCACAAGAAAACTCTACGTCTGTTTAACCATACAGTGGATAGTATTTGTCGCTCTTAACCAGTACTCTAAAATCAAATGTTGCATCCAAATATTTATTTGAGAAGTAAGACATTTTTTATGACCAAATGCAGTACTATTTGATTTAGAATAAACAAATGATTATTGTCTTTACATAGAAAATATAGTAAATAGAACATAATAAGAATATTCTCAGCTATTAAAAATAGTCATCACTTACCAACTCCCTCATTCAGCTACCATTAGATGTTAAAACGGTGCTGAAAAATAACTTCATAACCAATACAGCATCCCTCAGTCCCATGTTTGCCATTACAGGCAGTATGCATTGTCCCATGTCTGACCTGTTGTTTTACATATAAATACATATCAAAATCTGGTAATACCTGTTTCCCAAGTGTACCTGGGAGTTGCAAGTACACTAAGTAAATAGCTGGTTTTATTTTCATTGTGTGGCTCCTTACTCTCTTGTAAACCTCTCCTTCTAATGAATGCTCATTATCCAGATGCCAGGATGAGCATGCCAATGAGTAGAGGAGTGGGTAAAAGGACAGCATAGAGTCACACAATTTTCCACTGAGTAACTACATCTTTTAATACAAAGTAGCCAGTTACAGTTGTGTTTGCTAAATTAGGATTACTTGTAACTCAAATGCCCTAAATGGCTCAGGACCAGACTATCTATGGGATTGCCTCCTTCCTCATACCTTGCTGCAACCAGTAAAGGCCCACAGAAGTCGGTCTTCTCCGGGTCCCGTTCTGCCAAACAATGCCGGCTGGCGGGACCTCAGGGAAGAACCTTCTCTGTGGCGGCTCCGACCCTTTGGAATCAACTGCCATCAGAGATCCGTACTATCTCCACCCTGCCAGGGTTTTGGAAAGCCGCCAAGACCTGGCTTTTCCAGCAGGCCTGGAACTAGGAATGACTGTATGCATGGGTTTTTTTAGAGTACTATATTTTATTGTGTTGTTATTGTTGTTATATTTTGTTGTTTCCGTATTTTATTACTACTGTTAGCTGCCCTGAGTCCTTTTTGGAGAAGGCAGCATACAAACAAACAAACAAACAAACAGGTAGGTAGGTAGGTAGGTAAATAAATAAATAAATAAATAAATAAATAAATAAATAAATAAATAAATAAATAAATAAATAAATAAATAAATAAATGGGTAAATATTATTGTTTTGAGATTTTTTAAAAAAAGAATAAATACTATAAGTGGGTTATAAAATATTCTTATAACTGTATTTTATCATCATCAAAGAACTATAGTTGACTTTGAAAAGGAGCAGAAAGGGATGTCACCATTCTATCTACACTGCAATATGTTTTTATGAGTATTCATTTTAATTAGGATAATTTATATTCCTATAATTAATCCCTTCTCCTAATTGTAGTATATATATTTCTAATCACAAGGGGTATGATTAATCAAAAGCAAGTAGCTTTTAAACTTTGTTAGCTTAAATGAGAAAGGTTTAATTCTCCCTCTGAAATCAATGAGTCAGTAGACTAATTCATGCTCAATATTTTCATAATATGCTATAAATAGCTGCCTTGATGTTAGCTGCCATTTCCTACATTACCAGGGCTGCCTTTATAAATTACTATAAAATGTGGTTCATATTGGTTTGGCATGATCATATACTTTTCAGTAAATCATAGTTTATGATTCAGAATTATATGAAATAATTTGGTGTGATGTGTGAACCAGGCTAATGAAACCAAGCTTTTTTTTAAAAAATCCATTATTTACATAGCAAATAATATACCTGTACATGCCTTAAACTTGGAGCTCAGATATTTTTTTAATGTGCATCATATCAAAAATTTTATTATTGCAAGCTTTACACATTGTGTTTGGGTAGGATAGAACATCTGATCCTGATGTGCTAGTTTTGCAATCATGTAAATATTTTTAACATGGAAGTAAACATAGTGTGCATTTAATGAGACAGAATTTCAAGAGATTTCAAGAGATTATACATACAAGCCAGACTTAGTTCAGATTTTTATAAAAGTGAACCAAATTTATATCTTCTGAAATTACAGAAGTTATCCCTACAAACAAACAAGCTTGAGTTAGGGAAGAATCAATGGTTCATTTGTCAGCAGTTTGCTCTAGAACCCAAGAACTTCATCAAGAATTGAAGAAGCTTCTTGTATGAGAAGCGAAACATCTTCAAGAAAAAACAAAGTCCAGTTGCCTTTTGAAAAAAGCACTTTTGGGCAACATTTTTATCAATAAATTACAGTAAAAAAGAAAAGCACCAAACATTTTCTTCTGTAAATGAAATAAAGTTTCTACTACATACAAAATGAAAATAATCTGATTTTTATCTTTAAATTTTAAAATGTTGCAAATCCTTGCCAAATCTGGACATAGTGTCTTGCTTTTACCAACAGGCATAACACAGAACTTGATACCATAGTTCAGACCTGTAAATGCCCAAATGTTGGTTGTATTTCAATTTAAATAATTATAATAATAATCAGCTGCTCAAATTCATCTTAGCAATAAATAACTTCATTTTGGTATGATCACGAACCATGATACAGAAATAGATCTGTAGAAGTCAGATGTGAATCTCACTTAGAGATCCCTGTATATAAAGCAGTTCTGTAATAAGCTTGTATCTCGTTCTAAATCCAGATTCCAGATTCATCAATTTGTCATTCTTCTGATATTATCAAAACCCAAGGCAATCATGAATGCAAAGAAACGTATTAAATATTAAAGCTACTTTTTCAGAATCTACTTGCTAGAATGAAATCTGTCTTTCAGAAATCTTATAGCCTTCTAGTGCAAAAAATTAGTCTTTTCCAGGCGAGATGGGTGGGAAATTAATTAATTTATTGATTGATTAAAATTACATATATACCAGTTTTAGCTATAGTTTCTTGAATTATTTATTTTTCTGACAGTTGGGTAATAGAAGTACCAAAAGTGTTTTCTTAAGAGGCAACTGGCGTCTTTGAAAGATATTTAAAAGAGGGTCAAAGAGGCTATTGATGTTAAAATGTAAAAGCATTCTCTCAACATAGGGAAAGGGATACAACACCACATATCTCCTGTTTACAACGCAGTCCTTTCAGCAGTTCCAAGAAAGCTCCACACCAGTATTTGCTTCTAAAACTCTTTACTATTGGTTCATGGGCGCATTTGTGCATGTGCATGACACTTCTGCACATGTACAGAAGCCTCCCAAGTGGGTGAGTAGAACATCCTGGGTAGGTGGGAGGGGCCTCCACACTACCAGTTCTAATACTGGTCCAAAACAGGAGCAACCCACCCTTGCTCCACACCAATTCAGGTGACCCTGAGGGCAGAGGTAACCTCCAAATGGCCTCAACGACTCTCAGAAAGAGAACTAATGACCAGATGACTGCAAGGAATATAAATCCTTCCATTCTCCACCAGTCAGAACTGAAGAAGTTTCTTGGATGAGAAGCAAAATGTCAAAAAATGAAAAACAAAGATAGTTGTCCCTTTAAAAAAAACCACCTTTGGGACAACCAGGACCTGGGTGACTGAGAATCTTTATAGGGAACAGAAGATTTTGTAAAATGGTAGGAATCACTGGTGGGTTGCTCCTAGTCCGGCCTGGTTCTAAGAACCTGTAGCACCGGTGGCAGAAGGCTCCGCCCACCAATTTGGGATAATTCTGCGTGAAGCATCTCATACACACACAACCATGCATGTGAACTCATAGTAAAAGGTTTTAGAACCCACTACCGGTGGGAATGGATTGTAAGAAATTGTGTTGTGGTACTTACAACTGTCCATATTAACTAAGAGTGCCATTTACCTTCCACATAACATTTGAGTTAACCTTTCTAACTTAAGAAAAAAAAAGCCCCAGCAAATCATCAGCTGCTTATATATATATATACAGGATGGTTTCCATTTCCTCCATAGCCTGACCCTGGAAATTAGCTGAAAGGCTGATTTGAACAAATGCCATAAATGTAACTGTGAGAAAACACATAGCTTTTCAGCAAACGTTTCTAGAATGAAGCATTGACTCTTCCCTACAGCATGCTTGTTCCTTTGTAGGGATGAATTTTGAAATTTCAGAAGGTATAAATTTGGTTCAGTTTTATAGGGATCTGAACTAAGTCTAGATTGCCATATATATATTAGGGGTCAGCTGGAAAAACAGAATTGCAAAATATCAATAGTTATAACCTCTCTAAAGGATCTATTTACTAATTGTTGATTACCAGTTTTATAATGATGCAATATTGCTAAACAATATTGTCTCACTTGCCTTTTCATTCCATATGAACCCACTTTAAAGTTCTATGAATTGACAAATTTCATTAAGCCAACTGTAAAATCTGATGCATTAGCATCTTTCCAGAAATGCTTTCAAGTTTAATTTAGTAAAATTATGCTAGCAATAAATTGTAGCCTTAGTGTCAGTAAAAGCCTTTTCAATTCACTTAATTTCTTAAGAATTGCAGAGGCTGGGAGGGCACTGGAGTCAAGCAACTTGTTTTTGTGTATATGTGTACTTTAACAGTTGTAGGAAAGTTATAGTCATTCCCAAAACAAATTTCAGAGATACTGATGTTATTAGCTGATTATTAGCTTAATTTTGGCCAATAGTTTCTCCCTCCACCCTTTTTAAAAAAGCAACAAAGTAATCAGCCGTTTTTAATAGGATGAATCCTGAGCATCAGTTTTTCATAAGAACTAAAATCACATTTTAATTTTCTGTTCATTAAGGCTCAAATATATCTCAATGCCTTTAGCACTACAAAAATGAATGAATTTCTACTCTAGTTAGAACCAGGAAGGTGATAGGGACTCGTGATTGTTTAATAATTCTTCTGAAGTTCAGCCTACTTTGGTAAATAGTCATTATCATTTGTAGTCCAATACATTATTGAAGTTAACAAGTGTGCCCAATGAAATTCAGAGAATTGCTAGGTATTTTTCCCTACATAAATATTCATCATTATCAATCTTTTTAATATATTTAAGTACAGCCAATATAGGCATTGCTTCTAAAATGTGTATCAGGCTTACTACAATATTCATTTTTATCTAACTGATTTTTATTTCTCATGAACCTGCCATTTTTTTAAACCTCTTCTTAAAATTTCCTTTCTTCTGGGTAATACAAATTGAAATATATTTATCTACTAGTTAGAATATTTTCCTAAGGACAGCAATTCCCAAACTTTTAATAGATTCTGGACAATAAACAAAAAATCTTTGCCTACATGCTTTGGGACTTTCTTAGCAATAGGCATAATATTAGGCTCAGCCCAATGTACTGCATATCCAGAACATTATTGTGATGAATGAATTATTGCATGCAATATCTTGCCAAGGTAGCTGTTAAATTTTTAGTATCAACACTGAAACAAAAAATTTGGGCAGTAGCTTGTACAATTCACAGAGTCTTTACCAGCTTTCAAAACTGCAGTTAGATAAGCTTCATAATGGGAATTTGGCAGAGTCTGTTTTTCATAAGAATACCTGGTATATCTCCAACAATATAGGAGTTATTTCCTTTTTTAACAACTCTCTATTTCATCTGGTTTCCAGATTTCATCTGATGGTGGGAGCTTTAGATGGGTGACTCATTGCCAGATGTCAGCATCACACCTGCCTTTCACTATCCAAATGTTTTTCACTTCTTCAAGAAGTGGAAAGAACACAGGTGGGATGCACCTTATGGTCCATCAGCTACTTGTCCCTGTCATACAAAGAAAGCAGTTCCCTAGAGTGAGGTTTCTGGAGGTTTTTTCTACATTTTTTAACAGAATATTTCTTTGAAATAGCCAGAGAAGCGTTGACTCATCCAAAAAAACACCCCCAAACAAACCACCAGCTGTGAATTGGGTTGGAATTTTCATAGGAAGCCAGTTGGAAATATTGGAAGTTTTGAAAACATTGGAAGATCAAGAAACTTTTGCACATAAAAGTTCTACTATGATGCTATTTGCCTTCAGATATCCTCCCACCCCGCACACTGCATATGCATATCCATGTAAAAAGTTTAGCTGCTTGGTGAACCCAAATCCCTAGAACAAACAATAACCAAAATCAAGTTCTATTTTCGGAGATCGGATGAATTCAGGAGCCTGCTGATATATCATATGGGGCAGAGGCCAAACCACAATACCTGAATACACTCCTCATCTCATATGGAATTGGGATATGGAAACATAGAGGAGGAATACATGGGAAGAGGTGGACAGAAGAGGAGAAGGAGGAGGAGGAGGAGGAGAAGAAGGAGGAGGAGGAGAAGAAGAAGAGGAAGAGGAAGATGTTGATGAACCAGCTATGATTAATAGAGTGGAAATGAATGAGAGAACAGTAGAGAATAAGGGCATACGTACTGGTGGCATTCTATATTTCTCTTTGGCTTTTTTTTATGCATCCTTCAGTTAAGGTTCTGCTTAAGCTCATGCTCCAGTCCTTATCTTTGCTGGTAAAGTTGGCTGTTCTAGAGCTTGCTGTCTTCTCTAAGAATACATGTGATGGTGCAGTTGATGAAAGGGAGAGAGGATATCCAGTGATGGGCTACGCAAATTTTTACTACCACACTGTGGGTGTGGCTTATGCATTTCGTTTCAACATCTTTCAGTGCAAATTGGGTTCTCTCCAGTGGAGCTCCAAATTTTGCTACCAGTACTGTGTTCCTGACCGTACCCATAGGAGCCCATCACTGAGGATATCCCACCTACAGCACATGGCCGAGAGGATGAGGAAGCAGGAGCTAGCTGCTAGTATGAGAGTGCTACTACATTCGCTGTCACCACTTTGCAAGGGCATCAAAGAAGATATGAGATATACCAGGCAACTAAGTGCTCCATGTATATTCTGCACCAAGCTGTGTGACACACCTTCCCCTGTTGCAGAACAATAGTTCAGGTGGTACTTAGCAGCAATCAATGGCACACAATGAGCACACCAGGGAGCAACATTCAGCAGCTTCATGCCATGGCAAGCCTAGTTGGAAACTCATTATTGAGTTCAGCCAGGATTCCATGTCAAGAATGCAACACAACATGCAATAGAGATAAAAATGCAAAGATGAAGAAGATTTTGCTTGCTATAAGTGCAGACACAGTGCCTCCAGCGTGATGCCAGGAACCTCATTGTAAATCTCTCAGTGGTCAAATCTACCGGCTAGATACACAGGACTGCATCAATTGTTCTGGACAATTAATCTTTATGGGCAAAAACAGCAAGAGAAGGAGTATGGGTCTCCTTGATCAAGTGCTGCATGAGTCATCAATGCTTCCAGGGGGAGAAGCTGGAACTCCTCCATCAAAGCCTTCCGTCCCCTGTCCTAATGTTTCTTTTGTTTTTTTACTAGTACCTTGCATATGAATATTATTATACTTAGTGTTTCTTCTTATTTTTTCATGTTACTAGTAATATTATTATGTCCTTACATATCTCCAATATGTACTTGACAAACAAACAAATAAATGAAATGAAATGAAATAAATAAAATTAAATAAAATAAAAAAGAGCAAGGATGAATTCCATGAACAGGAATCAAGGGATAAATAATAGGAGTTCGGAAAAAAGATAAATTATAACACTATATCAACAAGGTTTAATGTAGTGATTTTATTTGTAATTCTTTGTGTGTAGGGCTTTCTATTGTTATTTTTAAAAAACATACTTCCAGCCAGCATGCTCACAAACAGCTAATTCTGAATGTGAATGTAATTGCCGTGAGTGTTCAAGTATTTCACGAAAAGAGTACTCCACTCCTCTGCTTACAACAAAATACTTTAAAATTGGTCCGACCTAAGCATAGCCCATAAAATTATCTGCTACAACGGCCTACCTGTCAATGACTAATTCAGCTTCAACTACACGAGCACACAATAGATACAAACTCAAGGTAAACCGCTCCAAACTCAATTGCAAAAAATGCGGCTTCAGTAATAAAGTAATCAATGCCTGCAACATTCTACCTGACTCCATTTTTTCTTCCTCAAACCCCCATAACTTCAACATTGAACTGTCCTAACTGCTGCTAGGATGGCATTAGCACAATGTTGGAAACAACCTGAAATACCAAATGACTCACTCACCATTAAAAAAATCTTAGATTGTACCAAAGATAACCTTAACATAAGGCGGTAAATAAATAATAAAATTATGGATAAATTCTTAATTAACCAAGAAGAATGACGGAACACTGATAACTCATTATAGGCCGAATGACAAAATGAAATTTAGACTTCTGTCTTGCTTCTTTAATTTGCTTCTTCCTACCCACAACACATGAAATAAGTAAAAGATAATATGCATTTTATTTTTTTTATTTTTTCTCTGTTTTTGTTTTTGTTTTGTTTTGTTTTATTTTGGTTGTTGTAATTGTTGTTGTTTTTGACTATGGTTCCCTGATTGTATGTTATATGTTGTGTTTATTATTGTTGTTAGCTGCCCCGAGTCTGCGGAGAGGGGCGGCATACAAATCCAATAAATTATTATTAATTATTATTATTAATAATGGAAAAACTTAATAAAAAATTTTAAAATAAAAAATGAACTGTCTACCTGGTTCTCATCCCATTCCTAAGAGGTCTGAAAGGGACGTGCATAAGCACACCAGCATGCCTGCCATCCCTGTCCTACTGTCCCCATTTATTAGTACCTTGTTTTTACTGTATTCATGTTTATACTTGTTATCTCATTATCTTGACAAAACAAATAAACAAACAAATAAATTAAGTGTTCAGACAACTATTGACATTTGAAAACTTAATCTTTAGATCTTCAAAAATCGCATAATTTTTAATAAAATTGTTCTTTCACTTAAAGTTGCAGTATACTACTGCAGTGCAAGAAGTTGGCTAAAGCATGCCAAGACTCATTCTCCCAATGAGTAGTAGCACTTCAACGTGACCATGAGGAAGCCTATCTGAAGGCAGTGCCATTGGAAGGGAGGGTACTGCTGGAGAGAACTTTCTTGTTTTCTTAGTAGGTAATAGCAAATTATTGCACAGGTGCACCAGTTGCGGCCCTACCTGGACCGGGACTCATTGCTCACAGTCACTCATGCCCTCCTCACCTCGAGGTTCGACTACTGTAATGCTCTTTACATGGGGCTACCTCTGAAGAGTGTTCGGAAACTTCGGATCGTGGAGAATGCAGCTGCAAGAGCAATCATGGGCTTCCCCAGGTATGGCCATGTCACACCAACACTCCGCAGTCTGCATTGGTTGCCGATCAGTTTCCGGTCACAATTCAAAGTGTTGGTTATGATCTATAAAGCCCTTCATGGCATCGGACCAGAATATCTCCGGGACCACCTTCTGCTGCACGAATCCCAGCGACTGGTTAGGTCCCACAGAGTTGGCCTTCTCCGGGTCCCGTCGATAAAACAATGTCGTCTGGCGGGACCCAGGGGAAGAGCCTTCTCTGTGACGGCCCAACCCTCTGGAATCAACTCTCCCCGGAGATTAGGACGACCCCCACCCTCCTTGCCTTTCGCAGACTCCTCAAAACCCACCTCTGTCGTTAGGCATGGGGAAATTGATTCCCCTGGGCCGTTTCCGCTTTATGTATGGTCTGTATGAGATGTATGATTGTTTTTATATTAAGGGTTTTAATTTGTTTTAAGTATTGGATTTGTACTGTTTCTTGTTGTGAGCCGCTCCGAGTCCTCGGAGAAGGGCAGCATACAAATCTAATGAATGAATGAATGAATGAATGAATGAATGAATGAATGAATGAATGAATGAATGAATGATTATATTTTGGGAGAAGCATTCTAGTGGCCAGATAGAATACACTGAAAATGAAAATTTAATCACTGTTAATTTGTTAGATCTCCTATAATAGGAAGAAGTGAAGCTGAAAGATCCCAATTTTACTTTTTATTAATATCATTTATATTCAGTGTTTTTAATAATTATTACCTTTACAAAGGTACTCTGTTTTACACACACACACATACACACACACACACACACACACACATACACCATATCAGTATTGGGTTCCTACCAGCACATTTGCGGTACGTTTGCACCAGTAATAAAAATAGAGCTGTGTGCACAGCTTTGAGTGTCCTGTGGGCGTGCACGCGCGTCTCAGTGATATTTTGCTTCTGCGCATGTGCAGGTAGCAAAATCTTGCAAGGGGACCCATGCAAGATAGAGATTTTGGTGGGTTTTTTTGTTTCTGCACATTCAGGGAAGCAAAAAAAATCGCCAAAATCTCACACGCATGTGCATCCCCTTACAAGATTTTGCTTCCTGTGCATGTGCAAAAGCAAAAACTCATTAAGATGGGCAGTGGTAGTGGCGGTGAAAGCAAACCCCGCCTCACACACACACATATACACACACACCACTCTCTCTCTCTCTCTCTCTCTCACACACACACACACACACACAGTCTGAATCAGGGCAGAATTGAGCAATTACTTTTCAATATAGCAACAGACACTGCAGAGCAGGAAGACTAAGAACATACATTATTTATTTTTAAATTTTGCAGAGATCTATTCACCTATTTACATATGCAGACATCTTCACGTCGTCTAGGCTCCATCAAAAGCCAAACCAAATAAATCTTGGGTAACATAATAAAGATTTCCGATCAACGTTAATATTTGCTACAGCACGAGCTATAAGAAAATAATTTGCACTGATGGTCATTGCATTTTGTTTTCATTCTCTTCAGCCGAAATAACCAAGTCTGGTGGCATGTTTAAAAAATAGACTTTTATTAAAGGCATTGTTTATGTGATCTGAATATGCTTCCATAGGTGCAGAAAGCATTCCTTGAAAGAGAGCACAATGCATGCATGTTTGGGCAGGACCATGAATTACAAACAGTGAGGTCATAAAAAAAGAAGTATATAATGTGCAGACAGTGATAATTATCTGCCCACTCAACAAACTGCATTTGGGTAGGACACAAACTTTTTTTTTGGTCTCTGTTCAGGCTATAAAACTATCCTGATGAATGGTAGCTTATTTATTTTGCAGTAGTATCCTTTTATGTAATTTCTTTCTTCAAGAATGGCTCACTGTAGGGCAGCATTGGAGTGGTGAGATGTTTCCCTTGCTGGTTTTTGAAACTCCAACATTACATCTAATGTCTAATTTATGTCTAATCTCTTGGGGATTTTCCATCCCTTGGTCATAAAGATTCTCTCTGTGAGCTGCTTTCTCTATGGAAGTTTGAAACTAACTCCATTGGTTCCATCAAAAGCTATTTTAAAGCCTAATGATCATAGGCAGGCTTTTTGCCACAGATCTGTCATTATTGTAGACTATTTCGGAAGGGGCGTTTTCATGGAGGCATTTCTAATAATCTCTGCAGAGTTTATATTGGATTTGTCATCTGTCTCTCCTTTAAAAAAATGTATGCATTTTGGATGTTCCATCAGTTCTAACAGATCATTATAGTTGAAATGTGAAGGGAAGATCTGGCTCAGAAAGAAAACATTGCAGACTCAGGAACCAATCCTTAGCATTTTCAGGTAAGGCTGGAATAGAAAGAGTCAGAAATCTCTATTGACAATGACAACATTGATAGTGTAGAACTAGAAGGACCAGCAATCTCATCAGCAACTATTTTTCTAAACTGAAAAGGAAATTACGGAGTCTATTCAAACATCATAACCAGACCATGGGAAAGTTAGAGTATGCATTATAATAAGGTGTGAACTGGCACATTGACTTTGTAGCCAGCCAGCAATCTGGAATCACAAAACAGGGTTTGATGTCAATGCACACTAACCAGAGTTTGATGTGACATTTGTGCTAGATAGTGCGGGAAAGAAGACAGGGATGTACGAATAATTCAGCACTTCATTCAGAACTAGCTGGATTCCAGTGCGAACTGCTGGCTGGCTGCAGGGAAGCTGTTTTTAAGGGCTTGCTGGCAACCAAGTCGACCACTGACAGCAGTTCATTTCTCCCACTACTAGATTAGCCAAATTGAGGCAGCTATGCAAATCTCTGCTACATACAGCAGTACGTAAAAATTTGAGGTCTTAAATGTAGTCATTACAGACTGTTTATTTTTTATTTTTTAATTTATTCAATTTTTATGCCGCCCTTCTCCTCAGACTCAGGGCGGCTTACAACATGTTAGCAATAGCACTTTTTAACAGAGCCAGCATATTTCCCCCACAATCCGGGTCCACATTTTACCCACCTCGGAAGGATGGAAGGCTGAGTCAACCTTGAGCCAGTGATGAGATTTGAACCACTCTACCTGCTGTGCCACCCCGGCTCATTGTTCACATTGAAGAAGGAATTCATTTATAAGCAAAAGACTGAGGAGACAGAAACTGAATGTAGGTAAAGAATTTTATCCAAGAATTATAACTTGAGGGTTGGCATTATGATGCGGAAGAGAAGAAGCTGAATTAGGAATGTGGATGGGAGCAGGGTAAAAAAAAAGATAAGTGACTTCAGGGGAATGTGATGAATTAGATATCCAAAGCAGTATTTTTATCTCTTTGTAGGTCTTGAGTAGGCGTTTGATTCCATCTCTGCAGAAATTGTGAGTGAGCCAAGGTGGCGCAGTGGGTAGAGGGCAGTACTGCAGGCCACTAAAGCTGACTGCTAGATCTGCAGGTCAGCGGTTCAAATCACCGGCTCAAGGTTGACTCAGCCTTCCATCCTTCTGAGGTGGGTAAAATGAGGACCCAGATAGTGGGGGAAATATTCTGGCTCTGTTAAAAAGTGCTATTGCTAACATGTTGTAAGCCGCCCTGAGTCTAAGCAGAAACAAATCAAATAAACCAGCAAACAAACAAACAAACAAATTGGAACAAACTTAAGCCAGCTATGGTTGGGATATGATGGTTACTCATCCTATTACATCAACTTCATAAATAATAGCTGGAGATTGAGATGTATCATATGAGGTCATCAGGGGCGATTCCCATTCCCGACGCTACCAATGCGCTGCGTATGCAGTTTCACTTCTCCTGCATGTGCGTGTGTGTGTGTCCTAGCAAGTTTTTGCTTCTGTGCATGTGCAGGAAGTAAAATCTCATGAGGGGATGCACACACATGATGTTTCAGCAACTTGTTTTGCTTCCACGCCTGCGCCGAAGCAAAAAATCGCCAGAATCTCTCTCGCATGTTCCCGCATGAGATTTTGCTTCCTGCGTTTGCACAGAACAAAAATATGCTAGGACATGTGCACACAAGAGAATAGAAGCTGCATGTTCAGCGCAACCTTTACTACCGATACGCCATCCTCATCCATACCGGTAGCAACCCAATTCTGGAGGTCATCTCTCAGATGTGGCACCAACTAGTGGAGGGCTTAAGCAACAGTGTGCTTTGTTGTTGTTGTTGTTGTTGTTATTATTATGTCAGTACAACACAGCAAACGAGATCACTATGCTGGATTTCATATTTCATCACCAGTCGGGCGCTTCCCAAGCACCTAGGACTGCGTGATGTAGCGGTGAATTATGTTTGCCGATCCCAGTAAAGCAGCCTTTTACAATTGACAGATGGAGATTTTGTCAATTCCGATGGTTTTCAAATGTCCGCTGAGATCCTTTGGTACTGCGCCCAGCGTGCCAAGTACCACTGGGACTACTTTCACTGGCTTATGCCAGAGTCATTGCAGCTCAATTTTTAGATCTTCGTATTTCACTAATTTCTCTAGCTGCTTCTCCTCAATTCTGCTGTCTCCTGGGATTGCGATGTCTATGATCCATACTTTCTTTTTCTCCACGATCACAATGTCTGGTGTGTTATGCTTCAGAATTCGGTCAGTCTGAAGTCGGAAGTCCCACAGTAGTTTTGCTTGCTCATTTTCGACCACTTTTTCGGGCTTATGACCCCACCAGTTCTTTGCCACTGGTAAATGGTAGTTCCGGCACAAGTTCCAGTGGATCATCTGTGCCACAGCATCATGTCTATGCTTGTAGTCAGTCTGTGCGATCTTTTTGCAGCAGTTGAGTATGTGATCGATTGTTTCATCTGTTTCTTTACAGAGTCTGCACTTTGGATCGTCTGTTGATTTTTCAATTCTGGCTTTGACAGCATTTGTTCTAATGGCCTGTTCTTGTGCCGCCAGTATTAGTCCTTCTGTCTCCTTTTTGAGCGTTCCACTTGTAAGCCATGACCAGGTCTTTTCTTTATCCACTTTGCCTTCAATCTTCTCCAAGAACTTATTATTATTATTATTATTATTATTATTATTATTATTATTATTATTCTCAATCAGCCAGCTGTTTAGACTAGATTTTGCATTTTTAAACCACCAAATTCTTCCCTTTTATCCATCTAGTCCTTTCCAAAACTCTGGGATAGAGATTTGTTGCTGTTTGATGGTGTCAAAGGGATTGTCACTGGATGTAAGCTGATCCAAAAGTATCAGTGCTGACATTATTATATAACAAATGCTATTGCGTTTGTGATTTCCACCACATATAATTGGCAAATAATCTTTCAAAAGTCAGGATTTCAGCTGAAAAGATATCTCTGGGTATTGAGAATACAATACAGTCTCACCTAGACTACAACTGTATCATTAGCAAAACCTGAAAACATCAACATGCTGGGGAATTCTGGGATCTGAAATCCAGGCATCTTCAAGTTGCCAAGGTTGAGAAACATTGAAATGACATGACATGATCCAATAGGAGATGATGGTTTCTGAATTAATGTACTCAAAGAGTGCATAGATATAAAATCTCATAGGTGAAGCTGTTCCTCTATTTTTTCTCAGCATTATATACCTCTCCTTTGATTGACAGCCATGAACGAACAGCAGCTTGTTCTGATTTCCAGAACCTAAGACTTCATGATGGGGTGATGTCATCAACTAGCCAGCTTCTGCTGCACTTCTTAGTCTGCATGGCAATTCCTCTTTGTATTAATTCTTAACCTGCCAAGAGAAGAAAACACAGAGATTCCTGCCTGAAACACAAAGTAGATTGGACACAATTTGAAAGAGATCTGCCAGAAACAACAAAATAGGTTTTAACTTAATAATGGTTCCATATATTTAGGTGCTCTTCAAGAACATGTGATTCTAATCGATTTGTACCATTTTTGTTTTAATGGAACGCAACTGGTATAGTAGAAATTATCCTTTGGCACACTACCAGAATTTGAAAGAAGGGGAGGTGACATAAAATTTGTACGGAAGCTGAAACTATTAAATCAAAGCAAAGTTGACATTTTGGAATTATTTTTGGTACCCTGAGTGCTGCTACTAAAAGAAAAATAACCTTAATTCTTTTTTTTCTTTTTTTTACAAAACTAATGTGTTAGTCTATTTTATTGTTGAGAGAGATCTTAATAATAAGATCATTTGTGAAGTCATATTGTGTAGTGAACTAGCTGGAGTCAGTGCAATCATTTTCAAATAAAAACATTATTGCATTTGCAACCTGCCTTTTATGACTGAACATTGATATATTTTTAAGCTATCTGTTTGCTGGTTTGCTTGGAAAAATGAGAATATGCAAGGAGTTTTTTTCCCCTTGGAAAAATAAAGGTGGATGCCTTGTTTACAGTCAGAGCCATTTAAAATTGATCTTTTCAGCAATGCTTCTCGACAAAAGCCCATGGAAGACTCTAAATGATATGAGCCTTTTTTTATGGAACTCTCTGTAGGTTAAGTAATACTATTGTGTTTTATTAACTGTGAAGGCCACTTCACAGTGTTTGAGCACTCACTGGCTCTGACTTTTAAATTGTGATTTCTTTGTTTTCTAACAGTAGGGCCAGGGACTTCTAACGTGGTTATCTCCCTCTCACTCGCTCTGGAGACAGGCCAGGAAATCTTTTAAAAGAAATTTATTTTCCCATATGAGGAGGTCTCTCTTCCCCAGTTATTTGTTATCAAAAGATAGGTCTGTGACCTCCACCCATATAGACCACTTGAGTAGAGCCTGCCCACTTTCTTTGTGCACTTTTCTTCTTATTAGTTTTTGCCTTTTTAGGTGGGAGGGGAGTCAGTGACCATTGACCAGAAATCTGACAGAGTATCATATGTCTGAGGAGTTTTCAGAGATTTCAGACAATGGGGAAAAAACAAGAGGCAAAGCTGGTTGGCCATCAATCTTTTTGATTGTGTGTGTGCCTTCGAGTCAATTGTGATTCCTGGCAAGTACCTAGACAAATTTCTCTAGTTTTCTTGGCAAGCTTTACAGGTGGTTTGCCATTGCCTGCTTCCTAGAGGTGTGAAAGGGTGACTGGCCCAAGGTCACTCAGCTAGCTTTCTGCCTAATGTGGGACTAAATCAAACTAGCTCTTGGCCATCGACTATATAGTATCTCACATGTGCTGCCAGCCCCTTAAAAGTCATGGGGACAACGTAAATTGGAAAAATGGGAAAATATTTTGTTTTAAAGTCATCGGGACAAGGGGAAAGATTATTTGTAACTTTTAGAAAGGTAAAAGGTTAGTATGTTAGCTTATCTTCAGTATGATGAAGTTTGGAAGCCAATGTTTTCTTTTTCTTTCTGTTTTCTTTCAATTTAGTTTGTATTAGTTTTTACTAATGTGTGTGTGCCTTAATGAACAAAATATTAAAGAAGATAATTGGCAAATCTTCATGAAGGTGAGAATGTCTCTCAAATGGAGCCTCTCAGAGGCTGTGCCTAAGGGGACCCCGCATCCAACACATCATATTTACGGGATGTGAAAGTATACTATCTAGGACAATTTGCCCAGAGAATCTATACAAAAGAGAATGCCCAAACCAACATATATCTCTTAGAACAGATATTTGCAATTCGAGTATCCCCAAAAGGCAAGTGTATCAGACTTCTCACACATGATCTTCAAGGCCCATATCATGAAAGCAACTAGAACATATCCCTATAGAACATGATCATGAGATACACATCACAGCAATGGGCCGACTTTGTGACATTTCTCCTAAATTCCAATAATTGAGTTCCAACCCCAGCATTTTCAAACAAATCATCTCAATCTTTGAAAAGTCAGTGTTGGATTTCCTAGCAACTCCTACCAATTCAAAAAGCGAAGCAATTGATCTGATGCTTCCCATCCCAGGGACAGAGAAAATGAATATTGTCAGTGTCACAGGCTCAAAGATATCTGTTTTTGTTGAGGCTCCTGAATTATACAATTTCTTCAAATATAACAGTCCCCATAAAAGACGTCTGTAGAGCTGTCAAATGGCCTGCAGTGCTTTCCTTTATAGAAGATTATAAAAGTAACACATAGACTTATCTTCCATTTTTGGCTGAATGTTCTTCAGAAACAAATTATTATAGAAAATATTTCCTTATAAAGAGTAGCCATCCAGAGATTGGAACCTGAGGGCCATAGTCAGCCCTACTAAGTGGGCCAGGTCAGGAAATAAACTTCACAAAAGGTGAAAATAATTTTATGAGATGGCCTGTAATAATACAACATTGCAAATCTGACGGCAATGATCAAATCACTTCCCCAACATTTGTGTACTCCAGAAAATCAGGAAGGTATCTGCTTAAGCTGCTTCCAAATATTAACTTATTTTTCAGGGCTTAGAAATGTTTTATCCACTTTTGCCTAGGTAACTCTTCTTGCATATGTCTGTCAAGGTCATCTTCCCTGTTACCAAGTATCTTGGTACTGTGTTTCTCTTAAAATAAGACTCGGCTGGAAAATAAGCTCTAGTGTGATTTTGCAGGATGCTTGTAATATAAGCCCTACCCCCAAAATAAGCCCAGTTAAAATAATCAGCCAAATGGATGCATTTTCCCCAAAATAAGACCTAATGTGTCTTTTAGAACAAAAATTAATATACAATATTAATGTCAAGGTTCTCCCCTGCAGAAAAAAATTGAAGCTCTTTTGCATTGGAGACAGGGCATACAGCCCACCCTGACATCTTTAAAAAAAGAAAGAAAGGAAGGAAGAAAGGAGGGGAGTCCATCAGTATTCCCAACTGGCACTAACACATCTCTCCTATATTTCTACATCTTTAAAATTTTGTTTGCCTGAACTCACTTCCTCTGACTCATCTTTCCAAAGCTGAAAAAGAGAGTGCTGTCATTTTGACAGAATTGTAGAGTTGGAAGGGACTTTGGAGGTGCTTTAATCCTATCCTCTACTCATGTAGGAAACCCTATGCCATTTCAGACATTCTCGGAAGATCTTCTAGCTCAGTGATGGAGAACCTATGGCACGAGTGCCACAGGTGGCACATGGAGCCATATCTGCTAGCCCACAAGTCAATGCCCTAGCTCAGTTCCAACATGCATGTGTGTGCTGGCTAGCTGATTTTTTGTTCTGGGAGGGCTTTTTTGGCTTCCAAAGAGCCTCCGGAGGGTTGGGGAGGATGTTTTTACCCTCCCCCAGTTCCAGGGAAGCCTTTGAAGCCTGGGCAGGGTGAAACACGACCCTATTGCACCCACCAGAATTTGGGAAACAGGCCATTTCTGGCCTCCAGAGGGCCTCCGGTGGGCAGGGAAAGCTGTTTTCAGCCTCCCTAGGCATTGAATTATGGGCACTCATGCACACGCACCTGAGGAAAAAACAGTTCGCCATCACTCTTCTAGCTCATTACAGTTAAATTAACTGTCTCTGGTAATCATCTGTTATTTCCAGAAATGGGATGTAAGGTAAGACAGGCTGCATTTGCTATTTAAGGCAAAATAAAGATTACGTTATTCCAGTGTCTAATTTGTGTGCCCAAATATCCTCCAGCAGTTTTAATCTTTATTTGGAAACATGTTTGATGAATTTGAAAAGTGGTCATTATCTAGAAATCCTAATAGCACATTGTTTATCCTCCGTAACTTAAATCACAATTTTTCCTTGTTCTGTATCATATTTCTTGTTTTACACACTGCATATTTTTATTATTATTTTGTCATTTTTATTTCTCTCTTCCTCCATACTTTCTCTCAGGCTGATCCCTTCATCTCAAACAACAGTATCCTCTCTCCTGTCTCCATTTATCAAGACACTTCACTTTTCCCACCTTGTTGGATCTGATTTATTACATCAAGAGAGATTAATTTCTCTTTCATTTCCTTATCATTACTCACAGTTTTGTCAGTCACTGAGTTTATATTTTTCAAGGATTCGCATACTGCTGACCTTGGAAGCAAACTAACATTTTGTTTGCATCCAGCTGTGCCCCTCTAAATAGCTGAGAAGGTATGAAGTATTATGTCTGACAAGAACATTATTTTTCTTTGTGTCTGAAGTTTTTAGAAAGCTTAAAACTAAATCAGAAAACATGGTGGAAACGCTTACTTATTCTTAGAGGAGAAAATGCACAATGGCTAAAAATCTATGGCCTTCTTGCAGATCTTCCAAACACATTTTCTGGGATTCCCAGAAAACATGGGAAAAATAATCAGGGAGATGCAATTCAGCAACATCTGGAAAGAAACCAGTTTCCCATCGCAATAATTTATAACACGTAACAATAGTGGTTATCACTGATGTTATAGTATTGACCAGCGTAGAGCTAAAGAGAATTGTTGCTTAAATATTTCTTCTGTTATTTGATACACATTGCAATATACTCAGCAGTGCCAGGTATTGGGCTATGGTAATATAACAAGAATGACCCAATCATTATTGTCTGGTCAATAAACCCAACTTTATGATCCAGAATCACATAATATAGGATGACTGAATCTGCTGTTCAATGATCATTCAGTTATTGCTTCAAGCTGCTGCAAAGGAGGCTTACTTACCTTCCTCGCTCCAGCTCCCTCTAATGTAATACATTCAATAGAATGTACTACAAAGAGGGAAAGAAATATATAAGATTCATGCATTCATATACAGTAGTACCTCGGTTCTCGACCACAATTCGTTCCAGAAGTGTGGTCGAGAACCGATTTGGTCGAGTAACGAATTAATTTATCCCATAGGAAATAATGGAAATGAGTTTAATTGGTTTCCAGCCCCTATTTCCTTTATTTCCTATGGGATAAAGATCTGAGGTCTAAGCACTCCAAGCTGTAGGAAGGGTGGGGGCAGCTGCAATACCGGCAGTTTCGGAGGGGGGGGCTCCTTTCCTCAGTGGTTTGTCTTCCCTTTAAGCAGCTACACCAACTTTCTTCTTCCCGATGGCAGCAGCGGCTTTCCTTCGAGCAGCAGCAGCGCCGGGAACGTCACATGAGAAAGGGAAGCCGCTGATGTTCCCGGCGCTGCTGCTGCTCGAAGGAAAGCCGCCGCCACCGTCGGGAAGGAGAAAGTTGGTGTAGCTGCTTAAAGGGAACAAGATGAACCACTGAGGAAAGGAGCCCCCCCCCCCTGAAACTGCCATTATTGCAGCCGCCCCCACTTTTCCTACAGCTTGGAGCGCTTAGACTAGAGACATGGGAGGCTGTTTAGTGGGCGGCCAGGATGGGCGTGTCGGATTCCGACTCCCATTCCGTCTCACCCCGTCCCCTCAGATCTTGTAGCATTTCGGATAATAAACAAAATTTTCTGTGGCTGTTCGGTATCCAAATTTTTGTTCAGATACCGAAGCAAATTTTTGCCGAAAATTTTGTTCTGTATCCGAAATGTACGAGAACCAAAGCGTTCGAGTACCGAGGTACCACTGTATGTGGCCCTATTTCCTAAATAAGAGCTCCTTTTTTGTATTGGTAGCCCTTCATTTGGAAATAGCAAACAAAAACAAATGTTTTCGAATGAGAGAGAGAGAAAGAGAGAGACAAGGAAAAACGATAACTTTCCTTTGTTCTTTGTACATTGGTCAGATGAATCTCAGACAATGGAAGATGCTAGGTTTCTATTAACACCTACTTGCCAGTGTTCTTTGTTTGGGTCAGATAAGAATTTGCATATTGGGTTTTTTGCAACTCAAACCAAGGAATAGGTAACTTTGAACTGATTTTGTATCTTTTGTCTGATTTTGGATCCAGCTGCTCAGACAAATCTTGTTCATATTCTGGATGGAGATAATCATCATTAAGAGCCGGGGTGACGCAGCAGGTAGAGTGCTGTACTACAGGCCACTGAAGCTGATTGTAGATCTGTAGGTCAGCGGTTCAAAGCTCATCACTGGCTCAAGGTTGACTCAGCCTTCCATCCTTCCGAGGTGGGTAAAATGAGGACTCGGATTGTGGCGGCAATATACTGGCTCTGTTAAAAAGTGCTATTGCTAACATGTTGTAAATAAATCAGCTAAGAAAGGTTGCTCCGGGAATTTAGACTAAGTTTACCACAGGGGTGAAATTCTCCCGCTTCGCTCATGCCTTTTGGTCATTGGAGGGCCGGTCCCGAAGGGAGCACGAGGCTCTGCCCACACACCTGGACACCACCATTTGTATTCTTTGTGCATGTGCAGAGGGTAAAAGAATCCAAATGGCGGCCAGTCTTGGATTCATTTAAAAATCATTTTTATTTCCTGTATGAAATAAAGGTCAAGGAAAAGACCAGTGAAGCATCTCATTTTTCTTCCAACAGTTCCCAACTGGACATTCCTGCCGACTCCTTTAAGCACATAAGGCTATCAGTTTTACCACACAACAGAAGCGTTCACTGCAATCAATCTTGTTGATTTACAGTGATCCCTCAATTATCGCGAGGGTTACGTTCCAAGACCTCTCGCGATAATCGATTTTCCGCAGTATAGTGGTGCGGAAGTAAAAACACCATCTGCGCATGCGCGCCCTTTTTCCATGGCCGTGCATGCGCAGATGGTGGAGCCGGGGAGCGATGAAAGTGTGGAAGCCGACAAAGATTGCTTTGAATGTCGGCTGCCCCCGCCCGCCCAGCGCGTCCGGCGCCCTCGCCGCTACCGCCCGCCCGCCGCTCGCTGCTCGCCTGCCCACCCGATCCACCCGATCCACCCCTCTCACCGGCTTTCGGACACGGGTCCTCCTGCAGCAGCGCTGCCGAGCAGATCAGCTGCTGGGCGGCCGAAGAAACCTTCCCTGGGTCTTCCCCGCCGCCCACGCAAAGGGGAAACCCCGATCTTCGGCTCCTCGCTGCTGCCCGCCCGCCGCTCACCCGCCCGCCCGCCGCTCGAGAGCAAGAGGGGGAGAGATAGAGAAAGAGAGAGAAGGAAAGAAAGAGATGAGAGAGGGAGGAAGAGAGTGTGAGAGAGGAAGAAGCAAGATAGAGAAAGAGAGAGAGAAAGAAAGATGAGAAAGGAAGGAATAGAGTGACGTCATCAGGTGGGAAAAACCGCGGTATAGCAAAAAAACCACGGACGTATTTTTAATTCATTATTTTTTGAAAAAACGTGGTGTAGCGTTTCGCGAAGATCAAGATCGCGAAAATCGAGGGATCACTGTATTTGCTTGCTCCTGGTACGCATTTTGTGTAAACACTGAGACAAATTGGAGTTATAATTTAAGAGGGATCATCAGATAGCATTATATTAGCATTCTTTAATAGGTCAAAGTAAGATAGGTAGCTACCAGTTACCTTGATCTTGAATGCAGGTGTACTGATACACAGAGTATTAGTATAAGTGTGGTAAGGCCACACTTGGAATACTGCATTCAGTTTTGGTCACCACAATGCAAAAAGGATATTGAGACTCTAGAAAAAGTGCAGAGAAGAGCAACAATGATTAAGGGACTGGAGGCTAAAACATATGAGGAACAGTTGCAGGAACTGGGCATGACTAGTTTAATGAAAGAAGGACCAGGGGAGACATGATAGCAGTCTTCTAGTATCTCAGGGGTTGCCACAAAGAAGAAGACAACCTATTGTCCAAAGCACCTGAGAGTAGAACAAGAAGCAATGGGTGGAAAGTAAACAGGGAGACAAGTAACTTAGAACTAAGGAGTCCTCGGAGAAGGGCAGCATACAAATCTAATAAATAATAATAATAATAATAATAATAATAATAATAATAATAATGAGTAATTTCCTGACAGTCAGAATGGTTGACCAATGGAACAGCTTGCCTCCAGAAGTTGTGAATGCCCCAACACTGGAAGCAGATGTTGGATAACCATCTGTCTGAAGTAGTGTAGGGTTTCCCACCTAAGCAGGGGGTTGGACTAGAAGACCTCTAAGTTCCCTTCCAACTCTGTTGTTATTATTATTATTAAGTACAGTGCTGCTTTTTAACACTTTTGAAGTTGCTATGTGTTTGAGAATGCTCAACCTTCCCAACTGCCAATGTTTTTACCTACATGTGCATTCACAAGTAAGAAATCGGCTGGGACTGCCAATGTAATGACTTTACAAACCCCCAAAAATACACAGAAACACAAACAAAACTTGGGAAAGACCTAAAGGCAGCTGCACCAAGCTTTCTAGAGATGCAGCTATCTCAGAGTTTTGAACAGGGTCATACCAGCATACTATCTGAGGTATTAGGAACTCCTTCAAATCCTTTGCAGAACCTCAATAAAAAGTAAAACATGCATAATTCTCCCTGAGTACCCACATTTTAAAGCAAACATTTCAACATTAGATCCAGATCATACACAATATATCACATAAGTTTTTAAAACTTGAACCAAGTTTGGAAATGTACGATGAGCATATTTCTATGTGTTCATCCTTTCCAGATGTTCCATGAACATTGCAGGACGTCAATCATACTGCTTTGACCATGCATGTCTTAAGAAAGACAGGCCCCAAAGACTGCCACACTTTTGCTATGCTGAGAAATTTGTAAAGATCTCTTAAGAGCAGATTAGCCAATCCGTTTCATGAGGTCAGTATTTATGACCATTAATGTGCTATTTGCACAAACTTACATAGGATGTGATAGGTCTTCAATGGTATAGATACGTCCTTGCAGATCGGTTGCCGATCAATTTCCTATCACAATTCAAAGTGTTGGTTATGACCTATAAAGCCCTTCATGGCATCGGACCAGAATATCTCCGGGACCGCCTTCTGTCGCACGAATCCCAGCGACTGGTTAGGTCCCACAGAGTTGGCCTTCTCCAGGTCCTATCAACTAAGCAATGTCATTTGGCGAGACCCAGGAGAAGAGCCTTCTCTGTGGCGGCCCCAACCCTCTGGAACCAGCTCCCCCCAGATATCAGAGTTGCCCCCACCCTCCTTGCCTTTTGCAAGCTCCTTAAAACCCACCTCTGTCATCAGGCATGGGGGAATTGAAATTTCCCTTCCCCCTAGGCTTATAGAACTTATACATGGTATGCTTGTATGTATGAGTGGTTCTTTAAATTGGGGGTTTTTAGATTATTTTTAATACTAGATTTGTTTACATTGTTTTTTTATATTGTTGTTAGCCGCCCGAGTCTTCGGAGAGGGGCGGCATACAAATCTAGATAGATAGATAGATAGATAGATAGATAGATAGATAGATAGATAGATAGATAGATAGATAGATAGATAGATAGATAGATATGTTTTGGAATGGAATGGAATGGAATGGAATAGAATAGAATAGTAATACAGCCTTGGTGAATAGTTTGACAGTGGTGAGTGAATTATTTGTTTAGCAGAGCGATGGCATTCGGGGAAAAACTGTTCTTGTGTCTAGTTGTCTTGGTGTGCAGTGCTCTATAGCGTCATTTTGAGGGTAGGAATTGAAACAATTTATGTCCAGGATGAGAGAGGTCAGTAAATATTTTCATGGCCCTCTTTTTGACTCATGGACAGTGGTGGGTTCCTACCCAGTGTGCTAGGAGACTGTGTTCTGATAGCTGCCACCAGACTGCGCAATTTGTGTGCAATCGATTTGGTACCGTCTTCACAGGTCTCTTAGGCGGTGCCATCTTTTGTTCTGAATTTTTGGGCCCTTTTTTGCTTTCTGCTTATGTGAAGAAGCAAAATTTCAGGATGGGACACTCGCACGGGTGAGATTTTGGCGATTTTTTGTTTCCGCACATGCATAGAAGCAAAAAATTGCAAAAATCGTGTTCGTGCAAGTGTCCCCTCATAGGATTTTAGCATGTTTTTGCTTCCTGTGAATGCGTGGAAGCAAAATCACGTGAGAGATGCACGCGTGGGCACACTCAAATCAGGAGGATGCACATGCAGCGCAACGGTATGCAGGTAAGTACAATCTCCTGCTGCTCGTGCAGTTTACAGATCCTCAATGGAAGGCAGGTTGGCAGTAATTGTTTTTTCTGATTATTCTCTGAAGTCTGTGTCTGTCTTGTATTGCAAAACCAAACCAGACAGTTCTAGAGGTGCAGATGACAGACTCAATAATTTTTCTGTAGAACTGTTTCAGCAGCTCCTTGGGCAGTTAGAGCTTCCTTGCTTGGCACAGAGAGAACATTCTTTGTTTGAGAACATTCTTTTTTTGATGACATTTTGATGTTAGGTGACCATTTTAGGTCTTGAGATATGATAGAACCTAGAAATTTGAAGGTCTCTACTGTTGATACTGTGTTGTCTAGTATTGTAAGAGGTGGTAAAATGAGGGTGGGTGGTTTTTCTCCTAAGGTCTACCACCATTTCTACAGTTTTGAGTGTGTTCAGTTGATTGAACAACTAGCCTATTTTAATTATAGGTTCATTTCTGTTTGATTACCAGTGGCTTGACAGGACTGACAGAAAGCCACAGGGTAGCCCAAATATAAGAAAAAAAGAAAGCTGGGAAAGAGTAAGGAAGAAATACAAACTTTCAGAGTTTAAGCAAGTTCAATAAAAGCTAGAAAATTGATCAGTACATCTTCATGAAAGCATTTTGCAGGAGAACAAGTATTTTATTACTTAAGTTGTATAGAATAGCTTTTACGGCAGTCTGATGTACTAGAGCCTGATTTAATATGTTTTATTTGTTAGCTCTTTGTTAGTAGAAAGCTATAGTCACATGGTTAGTGCAACCAAACATCACCTGCAGCGATGCACATAAGCCAAATCTCTCATGAGGACACATGATTTCTGGCTTTTTTTGCTCCCACTAGTGCGCAGAAGCAAAAAAGCCAGAAATAGCAAAAATCAGGTATGTTACCCCACGCCACCTGCCCTGCTGTGAGCAGCGGCTCTGCCACAAGCGGTCCAAGTGCTCCCCTGCTACCACCTGCCTTACCTTTCTCTCTGGTGCTTGCATGATGGCCTCCCCCTCACTGCACTGAGAAGATGGCATGGGGGTGCGAGGTGTAGGCCGGGCGGCCCCAATCTCCAGCCGTGTGGCCTGTTTTGTTCTCTTCCATGCCGCATGCATCTCTCGGCGCAGCAATGGTGCCCCGAGCAAGTCATGGCCTTTGGGAACACAGCGCTGCTGCTTCCAAAGGCCACGACTCTTGGGGTGCCATCGCTGCCCCAGGAGATGCCTGTGGCACAGGAGAGCAGAAAGCAGGCCATGCGGCCGGAGTTCGGGCAGGATGCTGTTATTGCTGACTCCAGCTGCTGCTCTAGTCGCCGCAGCTAGATTCGGCTGCTGTACCTGTGCAGCAGCTGATATCCCGCATGGATGTCCTTCCGGCAGCAAGATTTGGGCAAAAATTGCACAGAAGCAAAAAAACCCAGTAATTTTTACCGGAATCATGCCTGTTGCACATGCATGGTGCGTGCATGCCCAGTGGCAATTGAGCTAGGCTATGCGCTCAATTTCCACCACTGGAACGGCACTCCAGGGCCTGGCCCATCCCTGATCACCTGGTTGAACAACCACAGCTAGTCAATTTTTACAATAGTTTAAATTGACCTGTGATGCATTGTTTCCTCTTAATGCAGGAGTGTTAAACTGCGGGCCTTGGGGCCATATGTATCACATGCTGGCCATGCCCACGCCAGCTTCACAAAGGGAAATACATCACGAAACATAGTGTGACAGCAAGTTGATACACCTGTCTTAGTGGGTTGCAAGAACTAAGATGCTCTCAGCCAAAGTATCTCTGAATATAGTACATTCAAAGTAATTAAATAATGTCATCCATGCTTTTCTATAATTTCTGCCTTTAAATTTAAACTTTAAAGACATGAGTCAATTTGCTCACTTCATCTGTACTTCAACAATGAGAATGGAGGAGTCCTACATTGATTATTTCTCAATCTCCAGATATATTGAGGTTACAAGTCAAATCCCAAATGAGGGCCCTGTTCTCAACACATCTGAACAGGCACAGAGGAGGCATTGAGGATGCACAGAGAAAAGGCTAATTGACGTTATTATGAGCATAACCACAAGATATAGATAATAGCCTTGTTCTTCAAACATTCACTAATCCAGTCAAATCTCCTTATGGCGACACATAAGGCACACATTTTGGTTTAAACATAGCTATTTTGGAAACAAAGAGTTTCCACCCTCTTTCTGTTAGAAGCATCTGGTACCTTATGGGCCACTGAACCAGGAAATTGCTGGCAAGGCTTTCTAACATCTCATTTTTCAGACTACTAACTGTTGAATCAGAGTTGGGAAGGTACCTCTGTCTATCCAGTTTTTGGCAGTTCTTCAGCCGAAGCCCCCAGACAATTTTTCCCTCTTAGAAGACTAAGTAAATAAAATGGCACTATATATTTGGGTCTTGACTAGTATCTGAAATATTAGTTATTGGTTTCAAAGAATTTGAATTTTATTCATCAAATTGTTATAGACTATTCTGTCACCAAGTCTCAAATTATTTTGGCTGTGTGTAAGTAAGTTCTTGTATTGGCCATCCAATTATAACTTTAAATTACTTCCTTCCCTCCTTCCTTCCTTCCTTCCTCCCTCCCTCCCTCCCTCCCTCCCTCCCTCCCTCCCTCCCTCCCTTCTTCTCATCTGTTTGCACCTCCACATTCCAGAAGACCCAATTAATTTTAACAAAGCTTTGATTAAATCCCTCCAGAAATCACAAAGAATTATTTATAATAAATTGGTGTTTCATAGCAAATCCTAGTTTCCAGAATGTACTGTCTTTGGCTATACTGTAGTAAAAAAAAAATTAAGCTCCAGATGTAGATTTACAATTGAAGGATTTATACCATTTTTATTTCCTAAAGCCTTTTATTTCAGTTTTTTTTGCTTGTGGATCCTACTCTTCTTTATTTATTTGGATTTATGCTTCCTCTTTTTAAAAAATAGGTGAATGATATATATGGGATGAATTTCTGACATTTCTTTGGCATTCTTCATCAATGTGCATTTACTAACCTTTCTTCCATCAGCTCTAAGAAATGTACGGTACATACAGTATATAGGACACACAAACCCTACTATTATACATGGTTTGCAGAAATCAGTCCTCAAACATCAAATCTTGCCTCATCGTTGCTTTAATATTTTTCCATTGTGATTTGACCTGGAGCTCCAATTTCAGAAATGCATAGAAACAAACAGATGTGTTAGATAAAATCTTTGGCAGCATTTAGGAGTCAAGTATTAAAGAAGACTCACAAATATTAGTGGCGAATAGGACAATGTCCATAAATCAGAATCACTGAGTTCAATGCCTTCAGATGAATTCAGGTGAAATTATATACATAGTATTTATTACAGTGTTTGGCATCTTCATTTTTCATATAGCGCCAATAAAGAAAGTATAAACTTACCTTTATCTTTTTTATACTGTAGTTTCATGTAGAAATATGGAAAATTCCAGTAATGAATGTTTCTTGGTAGTACTGTAGTGCCAAAGAGCTACATGTTCCCCTCCAGGGCTGGTGTTCACTTACTTTCCCTACTGGTTTGAGAATGTGAGCATGTGTGCGTGCTTGCTTCGCTTGCACATGTCATCTCCACACATGCAGAGCTGGGGTGGCACAGTGGTTAGAGTGCAACACTGCAAGCTACTTCAGCCAATTGCTAGTTGTAGTTCAGCAGTTCAAATCTCACCACCAGCTCAAGGTTGACTCAGCCTCCCATCCTTCTAAGGTGGGTAAAATTAGGACCCAGATTGTTGGGGCAATATGCTGATTCTATAAACTGCTTAGAGAGGGCTGTAAAAGCACTACAAAGTGGTATATAAGTCTAAATGCTATGCATACAGTCTCCTGTCTATGGGCGTTACTTGTGTGTGCCCCTTCCGTGCATGTGCCCAGCCTTGAAAATGTGGCTAAACAGGATGGCATTACATCAGGGCGGGGGCTGGGGCACTACTGGTTCACCCAAACTGGTCCAAACCGGTAGAATACCACCTCTGCCCCCCCCGATACATAATAACAAAGCTAAACTAATAGACCATAAGTTGGTTTCTTTGCAAGAATCACTCATTTTGTTACATTGAACATTTTCACATTGTTAGTCCAGCACATTCCTAGAAAAAGATATCTTTTAAAAATAGAGATTTGAAGTAATTTCCAGTAACAGTCGTAGCTCCTTAAAAGGAGGAAATGACCAGGCTCTCCTTCAAAGAAGTAGGAATTACAGCTACAAGAGACTGATCCACTTTGAGTCTATAAATCATTGGCTTCAAGGAGAAGGAGACAGGTGTATTGTTCCGCAGTCACTTGGCAACATTTGTGTTACAAAAGGTTGTTTCTGGGACCTAAATACACTTTAGAATTGCCAGGCTAGGCATATGCGACGAAATTGTTGGAAGTATTCTAGGAATGGTGAAAGACTAAATGAAAATAGTAGATCCAGTTATTCTTTGGCTCTCTGATGACCTCTTGCATTCAAACTCTGAATTTCCTGATGGAAGGGGATCTCCTTTAGAATCTGACAATTTCTGGGTTATTTATTTCCTATTCTCAAGTAATCCTACGTAGCTTCTGCTCTGGCAATCTCACACTACTTACTAGAGCTTACAAAACTTTTGCCAGACCCATCCTCGAATACAGCTCATCTGTTTGGAACCCATATCGCATCTCAGACATTAACACCCTTGAAAATGTTCAAAGATACTTCACCAGAAGAGCCCTTCACTCCTCCACTCGAAACAGAATAGCCTATGAGACTAGACTTTCAATCCTGGGCCTAGAAAGTTTAGAACTAAGACGCCTTAAACAAGATCTAAGTATTGCCCACAAGATCATATGCTGCAACGTCCTGCCTGTCGGCGACTACTTCAGCTTCAACCACAACAACACAACAGCACACAACAGATTTAAACTTAATATTAACCGCTCCAAACTTGACTGTAAAAAATATGACTTCAGTAACCGAGTTGTCGAAGCGTGGAACTCATTACCGGACTCCATAGTGTCATCCCCAAACCCCCAACACTTTACCCTTGGATTATCTATGGCTGACCTATCCAGATTCCTAAGAGGTCAGTAAGGGGCGAGTACAAGTGCACTAGAGTGCCTTCCGTCCTCTGTCCTATTACTCTCCTATATCTCTTCTTCTATTCTTTCATTGATATATTCTATTCCTATATATATATATATATGTATGTGTATGTATGTATATGTGTATATGTATATGTGTATATATATATATATATATATTTGTTTTCGTAAATTTTCACGGGTATATGTATGTAGATTGTTCTGAGTTCGGGTTTTGCCCTGTGTAATATTTTGCATGTTTATGCGACGTTTCGGTGAAATCACATCCACCATCATCAGGCTGAAGTTTCCAAGCTTCGTGCTGTTGTAAAATTGTAAAATTGGAAACTTCAGCCTGATGATGGTGGATGTGATTTCACCGAAACGTCGCATAAACATGCAAAATATTACACAGGGCAAAACCCGAACTCAGAACAATCTACATATATATATATATGTATATATATATGTGTATGTATGTATGTATGTATGTATGTATGTATGTGTGTGTGTGTGTATATATATATATATATATATATATATATATATATATATATATATATATATATATATTGTTTTCGTAAATTTTCACGGGTATATGTATGTAGATTGTTCTGAGTTCGGGTTTTGCCCTGTGTAATGTTTTGCATGTCTATGCGACGTTTCGGCGAAATCACATTCACCATCATCAGGCTGGAGTTCCAATCTTTGTGTTTTTGCAAATGAATATTAGCAACTGACATTTCTTCTTAGCATGTAGTGTGGGGGTGGAGATTTGCTTTGAATGTAGCATAGACATGCAAAACATTACACAGGGCAAAACCCGAACTCAGAACAATCTACATATATATATATATATATATATATATATATATATTCTATTCCTATATTCTATATATTCTATTCCTATATATTCTTTTTTATTATTTCTTAGATATATTTTACTATGAGTATCTCCTCTATAACCTTCATCATGTATTTTACTATGTGTATATTGATATATACTCACTAAAACCCTTATTGTGTATTGGACAAAATAAATAAATAAGCCTCTTTCAAGGCATCAGTCTTAGTTTTAAATGTGCCTTGATTAATTCTGAACACTCTAGTGCTTTCTAGTTAGATATGGGGGAATAAGCTATTGCTCGTTCGCAGTGAACAAAATCACAAGAGCCTACAGCCATTGCTCCTAATATTAGTGGGTTACTCATGAGAGACTTGCTTACTGGCGCGTCCAATTGAGTATCTATCAAAGGTGGCTTTCCTCCTTCACATTTATCACCTTGCTAAACAACCAGTAGTCATGACAAAAGCTCAGATGACCATATTAAACACTGTGGAAAGGAGTCATGATTCAAGCACATGGCAAGTCAGTTTTGTGGAAAAGCTGCTATGGATGGAAGCAACCTCCCATCCCACATCATTATATTACCAAACTTAAGGGGGGAAGGGCAGCAGAACAAGGGCAGCAGAACCTCTACGGTTCCTCACAACACAACTTTCTTATTTTCAAGTCAAGGCATGCCGGCCTCCTTCAGACAGAGGAGGAATAAATTCCCATGACGTCAGTAACAAAAGCAAGATTAAAGTAAGGTGCACATCCCAGAGAATGTGTATACCACAATAGCCAGAAAACATAGTCTGGTACCAATCTTCCTGTCTGTGTGACCAGGAGGTCTTGACAGCATAGAGATAGAAAGTGAAGGGTAGCATGGATATGGGAAAAGAAAGGGCTAAAAGAGACTTGAACTTTCAACATGATCTTAAGCAGTTATAGAGTTACATTCTTAGACAAGGAGGCACTGCAATGAGTAGAAATGTAAACACAGACTTGGCCTGGTTTTCCTTCCACTTTCAACTGCATGTCATGTCAGTACTTGCCATTTCTGTCTTGCTTTCTGTCCCAAGATGGCAAGGGCCCAAGACATACACACCAAAATGGAAGTGATGTCTGAATTTCTCTTACCCTATTATCACGGATTCACATCTCATTCAGAAGAAATGTAAAGCTGTTATCTTTGTAAGTGGCTGTAATCTTTATCGGGCACATTACTGATTTCTCGTTACAGATATACTCAGAACTGCATTACATGGATTTTACAGAGAAAATATAACTCTGGTTTCTAAAATAAAACCTATAAACCAAGGGGAAATCACTCATAACTCGATTCAGGTGGAGAAATGCAAAGTGAAATAAAACAAGTGAAATGATCAAGAGTATATGTGTAATGAGCAAACCTGACAGCTATCTGTCTTTCTGGTTAGAAAAATGTATTATGATTATGGAAATCTATTACAAGACTCATCATGCACCAGCAATCAGCACAATCTCCAATTTTAATTCAAATAGCATTTTAATATCTCTCTCTCTCTCTCTCTCTCTCTCTCTCTCTCTCTCTCTCTCTCTCTCTCTCTCTCTCTCTCTCTCTCTCTCTCTCTCTCTCATATGGGAACATGACTGTGCTATGCTTTAGAATTAATTCAGATAGAAGAAAGTACTATTATTACCAATGGTGAAAGGCCTTTTTTTTACTATTGGTTCTGTAGGCGTGGCTTGGTGGGTATGTTGTGGCTTAGTGAGCACGGTTTGATGGGCTTAGCAGGGGAGGGATACTTCAAAATCCCCATTCCCACCCCTATCTGAGGACAGAGGTGGTATTTGCCGCTTCTCCGAACTACTCAAAATTTCTCCAGAACCTGTCAGAACTCATATTATGACACTACCTTTATGCCACAATATAACAACAATAATAACAACAGCAACAACAACAATAATTGCCACTCAGAGTCACTTTGAATTGAGATGGAGAGTAAATAAATCTAATAAATAGTTCTAATATAATGATTATGCCACAATGTGCCATTATTACTACTAAATAGTGCTTCTTTATTATTTATAGTCAGTAATCTTCTCTGGCTAGTTACTTCTACTATAATAATAATGCTAACTATTAATGAAATTGCATGAGATCTTGCAAGATATCTTGTCTGACTCTTAATCTTTTAAATTTGTTATCTTCATGGGCTTTGAGGTTTCATGATTACAATTGACCTTATGGCAGAGCATTGCCAACCCTGAATAAGAAGACACCTATTGCATGAACTTGAATGAAGGTGATGACCTGGATTGTAGATTTTATTTCTCTTTGTTGTATTGGGTAATAGTTTGACTAAAGAATTGACGACAAGGGGAGAAAAAAAGATGATTTTCTAATTTGCCTCTCTCTTAGTGCTTCACTCACATTCCTATGGTGGCAGTTCAATTGACCATTGGTTAATAGCCTGCTTGCCAAGCACAAAGGCTGTCATTCTGAGATTGATTAACAAGGA
This sequence comes from Erythrolamprus reginae, assembly GCF_031021105.1. NCBI lineage: Eukaryota > Metazoa > Chordata > Lepidosauria > Squamata > Dipsadidae > Erythrolamprus > Erythrolamprus reginae. Next base: position 94,081,075 of record NC_091952.1, read on the forward strand.
GGCACAGGATTGTTGTAGGTTTCTATAGGGGAAAACGCCTCATTGTTCTGGGTTTGATTGATAAGCAGGACTGTCAGATGAGTGGCATTTAAAGATGACTCACTCGGTATGAGTAGAGCTACCTCAAACTGTTAACATTTAAATATTTCTGTCATTAAAAATTGGGAGGGAGGTGAATTAAGAGGAAGCATGGAGCAATTGAGAGGTCATTTTAGTTTCGGGATGACCATTGTGGGTTATTTTATTTTATAAAAAGTACTTGTACATTATATGTAGAAGGATGTGGGCTGTCCCTTCTAGTATACAGTGATCCCTCGAGTTTCGCGATCTCGATCTTCGCGAAACGCTATATCGCGATTTTTTAAAAAATATTAATTTAAAAAAAACAAACCACTTCCGGGTTTGGCTTCGGGAGTCAGCTGGGAAGCTGCGCGGCTGTTTTAAAAGGCCTGGGGGGCTTCCCAGCACCTCCCCGAACCCCCAACCCGGGTTCGGGGGGGTGCTGGGAAGCCCCCCAGACCGGCTGCGACCTTTTAAAACAGCCGCGCCGCTTCCCAGCTGAGTCCTGAAGCCAAACGCGGAAGTTCGGCGGCACCACTATATTGCGAAAAATCGAGTATCGCGAGGGGTCTTGGAACGTAACCCTCGCGATACTCGAGGGATCACTGTACTAGTTGATTGCTGTGGGGGTTTTTAAGGACCCACTCACAGTGTAATTTCATGTGGTCTAGAAATTATTCTTGGAGGAAACAGTTGGCAGATGGTCACAGTCCCCATTATGAAGATGTTTGGAGGTCTTTAATTTTAATTTAAGACTAAGAACCTCTCCATCCAATTGCAAATTTTACAGTAGTAGAAAAGGGAGGGAGGGAGGGAGGGAAGGAGGAAGGAAGGAAGGAAGGAAGGAAGGAAATGCTTTCTCCATGAATTAATAATCTCATGACCTTGGTAGGTGCCAGGAGATACTTACTTCTTTTCAAAATCAGAGAGATCTCTTGCTGCAGGTGATAGGATAGGGCAATCGGAACTTTCCAACCAGCCACCCAGAGTGCATGCTTATTTTGGATAGGATTCAATATGCTTTTTAAAAGGGTGGGAAATGAGAGATTGGATTTAGTCCAAAAGATGAATCCAGCCCCCTATCTACACTTAGTGATATGAGGATTAAGAGATGACAGGAAGTCTCCATTGTTGAGTAAAGACCTTGTCCTTATCTCAGCCACGGAACTAGTATTCCCTGCACTGCTCGCCACATTGTCTGCATGGAACACTTTTGTTCATTCAGTTTTAAATATAGATCCAGTGCTCTCTGCATTAAGGATACACAATCCTTAATGCAGATAAGCTAATAATCTAAATTAGGGATCCCTGACCCCAGGTCTGTTGGCTAACAATGATCTGTGGCATGCCAGTAACTGCACCATGCAAACAACTACAACCCCTCTGGACCATGGAAAAACCTTTCTCAATGGTATCGGTTTCTGGTACCCAAAAGTTTGCGGGACTGCTGATTTAGATGATCACTAGACAGCAACAAAAATTAAGATTTTGTGCATCTCTTTGCTCTAAGTATTGGTCATCTACATTTTTCCAGCTCAAATCTAGTTCCACATCAGCTTGAACAGAGCAATTAGAGCCCTTCTCATGCTTTCTCCCCTCTGGAATGTGTAGTCAGTCAAAGAGCACAGCTGTGTTTGTAGGTACAAATGAAAACTCGGCAAGTGTGGTTCTGCTCAGTCTTTTCTGCCTAGCTTTCTCCAGAGGAAGAACTGTAAAGCAACCATAGGAAGTCCTGCAGCATCTGCATGTGCCATTTTGACTGCCCTTTCGCAGCATGCTCAGTGCTTTCCTAACCACCTTAGTGACTTATAACTGTTCTGCCCCATCTACAGCACAGACAAAGTCTGTACAAACCTTAGTTTAATAATTAACTAATTAAGATTTACTAATAAGCTTTCTTACTAGTCGTCAAAAACAAATAGGGCATTCTTTTCTGAAAACCAGCTGTTAATTCAACTTCATTAACAGCCAGCATGGGTCCACAAAATCATAACTCAATTCTGAATAAACAGACTTGTAGATAACAGCAATCTTATGGTGATTGGCAAAATGCCCAGAAATAATTTGCATGAAAAATGCCAAGACAAACATTTTTGGAGTCAAGGAACATGAATGAAGTTGTTTCCTGCAAATTGGCTCATTTGTAATTATACCTTAAATAGAGTAGGGGAATGACCAATTAGCCCCAAGCCTTACTCCAGAGAAGACCTTCTTCTGAAGAACTATTCTTGCCTTTTGGCAGCTCTGCATGCCCCTGCATTGAGAATAGGCTCCACCTCTTCTGCCTCATCGCTGATGGGAGCTTCTGAAAGTTCTGAAGGCCCTGGCTGAATCTCCATCTTTGGCACCGAGTCCTCTCCAGTCTTCTCACTGTCCGACTTGGGTGTCAGCTGCACAGGCCGCTAGCAGATAACCACATCAACCTCTTCTCTGTTGGAATCATCTATCAGTTGCATGGGCTGTTGGAGGGCCACAACAGTAACATCTTCTAAGTCATTTATTTATTATTGGAGCAAAGCAACTAATGAAGATAGGCTGGATGTCATTTTAACAATGACTGGTTGATGCCAAGAAGATACAATAAGCATCTGGTAGAGGGGGGGGGGATGGCATGAGTTATGGGAAGGATCAGTGTGTAATATAAACCCTAAAACCTAGGTAGCTGTGGGAGTGAGATTAAATGGTTTTAACCAAAACCACCACAGTATTATGATCACCACAACCCAATAAAACAGAAAGATACATTATGTTTGCCTAGTTTCATTCATTCAGTAGTGGCTCTTGTTCCTCCAGAAAGTGTTAGAGGTACTTGGAAAAATCCAGATTCCCTGTTAGGATACTGGCACTGCTTCCTTGTTGCTTGTTGGACACATGCAAACATTTCTCAAGCCAAGCATGAATTTTCCGATATGGGTCAAAATGGATCAGCAGAGCTATCAGAGGAATCCCTTGTGCCTAATCACAGAAAATATTCACAATATCCCATCTGTTTCCATGTGCAATTAACACCCACTTGCCTTTGAGGAGCATTGTTTATATGGTCAGCGTAGATGATGAAACATAAACAATGCTCCTCAAAAATATGTGGGGTGTTAATTGCACTTGGAAACAGATGGGATATTGTGAATATTTTCTGAATTAGGTAGAAAGATGATGGGGTTGAGGTCTGCTGACTATTTTCCAGGACCTGTCTCTCCGAGATATGCGGGATATATTCTTGATTCTGATATCTTATTTATCTTATGTCTTTCCTTCCTAGAATGCCTTCTGTCCTTGGTACAGATAGTCTTCAATTTACAACTACAATTGAGCGCAGCCATTCTGCTGCAAAGCAAGACATTAGTTAAGTGAGTTTTGCCCCCATTTTACAACTTTTCTTGCCATAGTTGTTAAGTGAACCACTAAAATTTTTAAGTTAGTAACAAAGATAGCAACAGCAATATCACTTAGATTCATATACTACTTCACACAACAGTGGGTTGATCCTGGTTCAGTCTTGTTCCGTGAACCTGGAGCGGTGGTGGTGGGAGGCTTCGCCCAGCCACCCAGGCCGCTTCTGTGCAGAAGTGTTGCACACACAAGAGAGAAAGCGTACGTGAATCAGTAGCAAAGGGTTTTAGAAGCCATTACTGACTTCACAGTACATACATAATCCCCCAGAGGCCCACCCTTTTGACTTAAATTTATGTGCGGGTGTAGACCAGGATCTAAAGCCTGTTAACTGGGCTTCTTCAACACTGGTGGTTAACCATGTCTCTTGGAGTGCTATAATGTCAAATTTGGAGAGGAAATCCAATAGGTCTCCATCTGACATTCTGTTCTTCCAACCGGATATATTCTATGACAATATCCGAATAGAACTTCCTTGTTTTTTATCTAGAGGGGTGACTAGCATTGTGTTGGGGTTCATAGTTGAATGATGTGGCTCATATAGTCAATAAGGTCCAGCATTCCTTCAGTATCTAAAAAGACACATTGATTAAAATTTGGTCTTCCTTTATCATTCTCTTGCTGGTGAATGAGGCCAGAAACGCTGAGTAGAGGCTTACATGTGCCTGAGTCGTTGGAAGGGGCATCACTTTTTAAGTGAGCTAGGCTACAGGTGTCCATCTCATATTCCTGTTGTAGCCCACTGGCAGACTCTGTACTTTACAGCATTCTCTAAGCAGTTTACAGAGTCAGCATATTGCCACAACAATCTGGGTCCTCATTTTACCAACCTTAGAAGGATGGAAGGTTGAGTCAACCTTTGAGCTGGTGGGACCCAAACTGCTGGTAATGAAGTAGAAGTCTGCAGTACTGCAGAGGTAGCCTGCAGTACTCCATTCTAACCACTGCACCACTGGAGCTCATAGATATAAAATGTATCTGGTTTCCCCAATGACTTTGCTTGTCAGAGGGTCATAAAATGTGATCAGATGATCCTGGGACACTGCAACTGTTATAAACACATACTTATCGCCAAGCATCTGAATTTTGCTCATGTGACCATGGAAATGCTGTAATGGTTGTTAAGTGTGAAAAACAGTTGTAAGTTACTTTTTCTGTGCAGTTGTAACTTCAAGTAGTCACTAAATAAACCATTGTAAGTCAACCATTGAGGTTGGGCTCAGCAATATCCTTGAGTTGTCTTTGTCTCTCATTAAATAAATCATTTTCCTTGCAAGGAGTGTAGGCGTATTGTTCTTTCAAGGGGATGCACTTTGGGGATGCAGGAATGCCATGACTCTTGGGGTGATGAGAGTTTTCAGTTCCTCCTTCTGGTATCTTATCTTATATATTCTCTGGCTATAGGAATATGGGAGTATAACACATGTGAGAGTGACCTTGGAAGACAGATGGGAGATCTTCAGACTAGTCAAAGGTCAGATAAGTGGCAGCTAAGTCTGCAGAAGGAATGTGGACATAGCAAACATCTCAGAAAGGAACATTCCTGGTTCCTGGACTGTAAAATCAAGTTGGAAGAGAAGTACATTTAGATTTGCAATGTATATTTTATTGTAACCCTACAATATAAATTAAATTAAACTTAACACCTTCAGGGTATGCTTCTACCTTACAAGCGATGGAGGAGGACTTCTTGAAAAGAGGTTATCAGCAAAACAGGCACCCTGAGCGATTGGGCTATGTAGTGTGTGTGAGAGGGGGGCAGGAAGGAGGAAGGGACAGAGGGGGGTAGGGGGAAGGAATGGAGGGAGGGAGAGAAGGAGAATATGAATGAATGGGACTTTGGAGCCCTGCCAATTTTCTTCCTTTCTTCCTTTCTTCCTTCCTTTCTTTCTTTTTTTCCTTCTTTCTTTCCTTCCTTCCTTCCCTCCTTCCTTCCACTCTCTCTCTTTAGCGCTTTCTCTCTCTCTCTTTTCTTCTTTTCTTTTCCCTTTTCCCCTTCCTGTCCACATCAGCCTAGAGAAACTAGTGATGTTATGAAGTTGTGCCAGTACCTTTTGGCCTCAAGAGCTCACAGGAGTCTCCTCCCCTAATAGCGAAAATAGGTTGAGACTTTATAAAGTCTCTTTAGAGCATTGAGACTTTGCATCAAGATGAGAAAACTGTGTACCGCCAGAAGTTACAGGAAGGAGATATACCCATTTCAGTGGTTTTTACTGGGATTAAATAAATTGTATGTCCTGGGTCTTCCCTTTTTTGGAAAGACCGGGGGAAATCAAGTATTTAGGAAGGAGTAATTGTATAGAGACAGCAACAGGTCCTGTTGTTGCAAGCAATATCCTCCATAAGGTTTTCATTTTCTACGTTAAATTTGAAGAAACATTTCAGAGGTTCAGTGCTTTGCTGGTCTGAAAATGCAAAGAAAAAGCTATACAGAAAACATTATCTTCAAGTATTTGTATGTTGTGACACTTGATTTCCTGTAAGCTTCAACCACTTGCACTTGCAGGAGGTAATGCCTGCAGAATTGTAGAAGTCTCCACAATTTATTCACATCCCACTGTTATTTTTATAAAAAATTCAAGGTGATGATAACACCTAATTTTTCTTCCCCCTCTTATTTTCTCTACAACAACATGGGAATTGGACTGGGAGGGTGAATGACTGGCTCAAGATCACCCACTAGGCCAGTGATGTAGAACCTATGGCATGCGTGCCACAGGTGACCTGCAGAGCCATATCTGTTGGCATGTGAGCTATTGCCCAGCTCAACTCCAGCACTCATATGCACAATGGCCAGCTGATTTTTGGCTTGTGTGAAGGCTCCGGGAGGGCATTTTTGGCCTCTGGGGGTGGGGGCATTTTTGTCATCCCCAGGCTCCAAGAAAGTCTCTGGAGCCTGGGAAGGGCAAAAAATGGGCCTATCTGGTCCACTGGAAGTTGGGAAATGGGGAAGCAGGGGGGTCGTGCACACATGAATGGTGGCAGGGCAGAATGGGGGGAGGGGTGTCACATGTATGTGTGCACATGGCAGGGGGCATTGAATTATGGGTTTGGGCACTCATGTATCCGCAATAGCGCATACATGCATACTTTTGGCATCCAAGGAAAAAAAGGTTCGCCAAGGCTGCACTAGGCTTTCTTGCCTAAAGCAGGACTAGAACTCACCGATTCTAGATTTCTGACCTGATGCCTAAACCGTTAGACCAAAAAAGGACAAAAGGGGAAATGGCTTCTTACCTACTGTTTCTTTTTGTGATAGTCTATGGACTCAGACAAAATGAAGGCTTCTAACAAGATGTTGACCATGATATAGGAAAGAACGCTGTGGCATTCTTCTTTGGCAATGCCATATTGAATCAAATATATTTATAATTCAGACATTTATCATGGACAAGGAAGAAAAACACTGACCATGATTTCTTCTGCAAGACTATCATTTCAAACTATGTTTCTTCCAAATCTATTCTCCAGAGAGATTTTAAGGAAGTGATGAGGTGTTTCCAGCCTTGACACTGACAGTAAAATGGGTTTCAGAATACTTGCACAACAGGATAATGCACAATGATGACTAAGAAAGCTTCAGAGCCATCGCAAGATATGACAAGTGAGATGGCTTGGCCAATCCATCCTGAGCCATGTTGTTGCTATTCATATTTCAACTGAGTTGTGATGAATGGCTAAAGAAGGACGTGCTCAATAAAATTTTGCTTTGGTGTCTAAAAGGCGTCAAAGTGAACTGGGGAAAATACATTTTGAAACTATGTCCTTTGTCCCCTCTTTTTTCTCCTAAATGCATTAATGATTGCAAGATGTTGGAAGCATATCTGAGCAGCAAAGAGATGACTATAGGAACACATTGTAAGAAAGTATAATAGCAATAGCACATAGACTTATATTCCACTCTATAGTGCTTTACAGAACTCTGTGAATGGTTTACAGAGTCGGCATATTGCCCACAATAATCTGGATCCTCATTTCAACGACTTCAGAAGGATGGAAGGCTGTGTTACTTGAGAAGGTTAGTATTGAATTGCTGGCAGTCAGCAAAATTAGTCTGCAATACTGTATTCTAACCACTGTGCCACCACTGCTTTATCTGTGCACATGCTAGATTCTTATACCACAGATGATGAATAATGTAGTTGCTAGAAGGCCTGATTCAGGATCAATGTCAAATTTAACATCACCTAGCTGAGAGATAGTCATTCTTGATTTTCTAGGTTAAAGCATGGCCTTTGACTCAATAAAGTGACAGATGGAATTCAGCCACTACATCAATCAATTCTCAACATCTTAAATTGGCAATAGTATTGCCTATTGATATTACCACACATATTAAAGACAATTTAACTGAACCTGTGTGTTGTGTGGTTTTCAGTCATTATTGACTCCTGCTAAATTCTTGGACAAGTCTCTGCAGTTTTCTTAGCAAGTTTTTGGAGGCGATTTGCTATTGCCGGTCTCCTAGGGCTGGGCAAGTATAATTGGTCCAAGTGGTCATTCAGCTTTCTTGTGTCTAATGTGGGACTAAAAGTAATGAACTCCCAGTTTCTAACCTAGTAATTTAATAATAGTGGTGAAATCCAATTTTTTTTACTACATGTTATGTGAGCATGGCTTAGTGGGCATGTCAGTAGAAAGACACTGCAAAATCTCCATTCCCATCCCACTCCAGGAGAAGGATGCTGCAAAATCTCCATTCCCTCCCCACTCCTGGGGAAAGGCTATTGCAAAATCTTCATTCCCACCCCACTCTTGGGCCAGAACATGCTGGATTTCACCCCTGATTTAATAATAATAATAATAATAATAATAATAATAATAATAATAATAATTATTATTATTATTATTATTATTATTATTATTATTATTATTATTATTTATTGGATTTGTATGCCGCCCCTCTCCGTAGTGGGTCTACACCAAAGTGTGTCCTGACTGAACCTGATCTCATACTAATTTTTTTAAAACAGGATGTATTCTTGTCCCACAACTGTTCTTTACATATGTCAACAGCATCATTCTTTTTTTTTTTGCTAAGCTAGAATTCCATCTTTCATTTCTTACCCACTTCTTCGTTTCTATTCTATATGCTGACCATGCAGCCATGTGTACGTATGAATGCCTTAAAGCTCTTTTGTCTTACTGCTGTAGAGAATACCTCAACATTAATTACTCCAAAGCAAAGTTTTAGTATTCTCAAGAGAGTGTTTTACGTCTCCAATTAGTTAGAACATCAGTGGAAGACTTATTGCAAAGATCAAAACCTTTAGTATTTAGGTCTCCAATTTCAATTCACTACCTGCTGGACCAACGATGGAGTGACCTTAATCTAAGAGCATCCCTTGTGATCATTGAATGCGCAAGCAAGTACGCTAACAATTATGTCCCAGCAGCAATTAAATTATTTGAAGCCAAAGTTCTGAATTTGATGCTAAATGGTGCTTAGTTGTGCATCTATGAGAACACCTCAAACATAGAAACTATTTAGTCAAAATTCCTGGAACCTATACAACTTATCTTTCATTCCACTCTTAGCACACTTATTCAGCTAGAATTAGGTTGCATCTTCCTTGGGGTTCATTTAAGAATTGATCTAGTCATGTTCTGGTTGAAACAAATCCTTGGTCCATCTTCCCTTGTAGATAGGCTTGCTTCTTTCTAAGAAAACAAAGTAATCATGATCTAATTATACTATGGATTTTTTGTTCTATCAATATTAATCACAGCTGTGAATTTTTTTTAAAAAAAATGCCTGAATTTAAGCAGAGGATTTGAGATCAAGACATGCAAACTGATAGAGTCGGAGATTTCTATCTTCTCTACAGCTCAAGTTCTCCATCCACTAGACAATTCCAAGATACTTTTTCAACATTTCACATGTCATGCCAGAGATGTTTCAACTGTTTGAACTAATTTTTTAGTTGATTAGGGCAACATCAGGCAGATGTACTAGGCTTCCTTATGAAAATCCTACTTGTCCATTTTCTGATATCAAGATACTATAGGAACTGTATATCATGTTTACTACTAAACTATTAGTTTGCCACTAGACTATATATACAAAAACAAATGTATGTATGTACATATTTATGTATATAGTATACACACACACACACACACACACACACACATATATACACACATATACAGTATATACATACATATTTGTGTGTGTGTGTGTGTGTGTGTGTATGGATAAATGTGTGTGTGTGTGTATGGAATCTGAGCTTCAGGGGGTAATTTGCATACTCCTGGTGCATGCTGGGAAGAAGCTAAAAGCTCATCGCGAGGCAAAAGAACACCGGGTTTGCTGACCAGGGAAGCAGAGGAACTCACCACCCAGGAATCTGAGCTTCAGGGGGTAATTTGCATACTCCTGGTGCATGCTGGGAAGAAGCTAAAAGCTCACCACGAGGCAAAAGAACACTGGGTTTGCTGACCAGGGAAGCAGAGGAAATCACCAACCCAGCAACAAGAGCAGACATGTCACCTCTGCACTCTCCCGCACCCACCCTGCAACCTACCACACACATAAAGAACAACACACAGAGAGAGAGAGAAGATACACCAACCATGCACACAGAAGTCACTCCCCGAGCAAGCATAGATGAAGACGGAACTGAATCCATGGTGTGCTGCAGTTTGTGCTCCATGTACTCACTCCTCCCCTCAAACCTCCAAAACTTTACCTGCAACAAATGCAAACTCATCCAGCTACTTGAGGAAAAAATCAAAAACCTAGAGAAAAACCTAACAACCCTGAAGCACCAACATCACAATGAGAAAATCCATCAGACTCCCAACAAAACCAACACCCCAGAGGAGCTAAGCCGAATCCACGCCCCAGAAGCAGTAAATAGCTGGACACACATCACCCTAAGACGAAAAAACAAGCCTCCACCAACTCCAACCCTCCTCCTCCCAACCCCACTGCCTACAAGCAACAAATATTCAGTACTCTCAGAACAAGAAAACCTGCAAACATCTGACAAAGAACCACCAAGAACCAAGCACAACAGAACTCCACCAAAAGCCTCAACAACAGAAGCTAACCTCCCTCACCCCAAGCCAGCCAAAAAGAAAAGGAAAGTACTGGTAATTGGAGACTCAATCCTCAGGGGAACTGAGCCTCCCATCTGCAGACCAGACAACCAATCTAGAGAGGTGTGCTGCCTCCCTGGAGCTAAAATCTCTGACATAACTGAAAACCTCACCAAAATACTCAAACCCACGGACTACTACCCACTATTGGTGATTCATGTGGGAATCAACGACACAGGGAAAGACATGAACCAAATTATGAAAGACTATGACCACTTGGGCAACACAATCAGAAAAACAGGTGCTCAGGTTGTTTTTTCTTCCATCCTCCCCACTAGAGGACGACACCCCGCCAGAGAACGCAAAATCCCGCAGATAAATCACTGGCTTAAAGGATGGTGTCGCCATAAGAACTTTGGCTTCCTCGACCATGGCCTGCACTATCTCCAAGAAGGGCTTCTAGCAAGCGACGGGCTACACCTCACTAGAGCGGGGAAGAACCTCCTAGGCAACCGACTAGCCCAACTCATCAGGAGGGCTTTAAACTAGCTCTGAGAGGGGAGGGTGACCAAACTATACGACAAAACACTGAGAATAAAAAATTTCTACCTGCAAACAAACACAAACATCTAAAATGCCTGTACACAAACGCACAAAGCTTGGGAAACAAACAGGATGAACTGGAATTATCAATACACGAGGGCCAATACGATCTAATTGGAATCACAGAAACCTGGTGGGACGAAACGCACGCCTGGAACACACAGATAATGGGTTACAACCTCTTCAAGAAGAACAGGTCAAACAAGAAGCCTCTGAACAATATACTGTAAATCAAGAAAATATGCTTATTTTGAATTGTCACTGGTTATTTTCTTAAAGGGAGGTCAAATTTGCTCATCAGTATGAATGGAAAAAACCCAGATTAATTTCCATCAGTAATTTTTTTATGTATTTAGTGGTTTCTTGATTGATGAAATATTTGGGTGTGTGTGTTCTGTTGTGCATTGTATGTGCATTGTAACATAATAAATGTATAATGCCATAATACATTAGACTTTTTATCTATATATTAATCAAATTTATATAGTTGCCCATCTCTCTAGAGGCAATTTTAAGTGTACATGACAGCTGAGTTTTAGCTGAAAATTGTGCAATATCTGCTGAAAAGCTACATTCCAATATATACTTATTACTCCAGAAAGTAAAAATATTTGTTCATATGAAAATTCAATGTAGCAGATTCCCAGATCTCCTTCTTTAACCCTTTCCCAATTTCTCCACTCTATATACTTTCTTCCACCAGATTTTGTTGGTCTGGAGGAACTAAATATGTACTTGCTATTAGGTTCTATGCATTGCTTTTCTTCTAATGTCTTTGGTAATTTTCTGTCTTGCCAATTTCATTGTTGAATACTGATTATAAAATCTTTATGAGTATCATGGCAAGAAGGCCAAAAAACTTTTAGATAAAATAATACACTCTGATCAAAACTGTTTTCTTCCGACAATACAGATTAGAACTAATACAAGAGTCATATTGAATATGTTAGAATACTATAACATGACAGGACACTTTCATGCCGGATTAAAGAGGGTGCCCTTTGCTTCTCTCCACCTTTCTGTCTCTTGGGATGTCCCTCTGTTTTACAAAGTCCTCCAAATATTTTGTGCCTCAAAAAGTTTCCTAGCGTGAAGAAAAGGAGAATCAAAGGATAGTGATCATACATTTTTCTTCTGCACTTCCCCAGTGTCACCACCGGAAGTTCATACATCCTATTCTTATCCAAAAAAGATAAAAACTATCATTGACGTCCATGATTCCTGTTAGGTCCCTGAAACACAATCACGTATTAGGTATCTGTGGCTTTCTAAAAGTGGGGAATCCAAATCAATCAATACAAGTTAAATGTAAACATGGGTATCTAAATCCTAAATACTGGTTAAATGCTTTACGATAACAACATTGTTTATAAAATGAGTGAATGCACCATAGAGGTTGATCAGGATCACACCTGATCCTCTGCTCTTTATCTGTTCATGACACCTTCTCATAATTCCTATGTGGCACAAAGGGCAACTTGTGTATTGGCAGGTGTACAAAATGAACTAATGCTGGTTCCTTTAGAAGGCCTTTAAGGACAAATGACTTTACATCAGTGAGACTGTACCTTGAGTATGAATTAGAGATTATAGTTTGCAGTGATAAATTAGAATAGAGATGTAGCACGGTGTTGAGTCCAGATTCACAACCTACTATAAAAGCTTGTTTTATAAATAAATATATAGGGTCTCTGAGAGGGCAGTATCAATAGTGTCAAAATGACAACAGGGGAACCTGCATTTGAAGTCCCATTTTTTTAATGGTGTACTCTTCGTTGCATAAACTAAAAAGGGTGGGGGGATTTTGATAGTCTTGGTTGTACCACTTCCATAAATTTTACACTATCCCAGTTTGAGGGAAAAACAATGTTATAAACAAATCTGTGGAGTGTTTTTGTTTTAAAAAAGTAAAAGAAAAGAAATTTGGTTCAGGATATGTCATACCTGCTCACAACAAATAGTGTTGGCTTGAGCACATCCATTTTCCAAGGATATTCTATCCTTGCCAAGCTGCCTCTAATTTTGACAAAAATATGAAGACAGATTTAAAAAATTAGCAGTAACATTCAGTAATTTGTTCCAGGATTACCTAATTCTAGTCACTATATAATTTTATATGTCTATAAACAGAGCATGACAATATTTTTTCTGACTTTCCTATGACTAATATTGACTGATTTTCCTATTTAACAAATATGTTATCCACAGAAATAAAACTACATTCTTCAATATATATTTTTCTTCACTCAGAAGAAAATTACAGTGATACCTTGTCTTACGAACTTAATTGGTTCCAGGACGAGGTTCGTAAGATGAAAAGTTTGTAAGACGAAACAATGTTTCCCATAGGAATCAATGGAAAAGCGATTAATTAGAGGGAAAACAAGACTTAGATTATTATAAGATATGGGGAAACCTCTACGACTGGCTAGAGAAAAGAACAATGGTGAAATAAATAAATTATAAATTTTCAGACAATAGATTAAAATACTGTATAAGCAAAGCAAAGCAATATGTTAATAAAAGAATACTTAGTGATGAGGGAAAATTCTCTGACCGACACTCTAAAAAAGTGGGGAAACCCCTTTCCCCCCAAAAGTTGTATTTGTATGTTTTGTTTTGTTTACTGTTGTATTATATGTACTGTTTTGTTTATCTGTTTATTTGTTTGTTCGTTTTATCGTTTATGTATAAAAAACTAAAATAAAAAAAGAAAAGCTATTAATGCGTGCAAGCCCAAAATTCACCCCTTTTGCCAGCCGAAGCATTGGTGGGATTCCCCTGAGGCTCCCCTCCATGGGAAACCCCTCCTCTGAATTTTGTGATGCTGCAGGGGAATCCCATCAGGGGAATCCCACCAGCGCAAAAATGGGTGCTTCGGCTGGCAGCGGAAGTCCGGAGGTGGGGTATCCCAGCGGCGGCAGCGGGTTCATAAGGTGAAAATAGTTTGGAAGAAGTGGCAAAAAAATCTTAAACCCCGTGTTCGTATCTCGAAAAGTTCGTATGACGAGGGGTTTGTAAGACGAGGTATCACTGTATTATAATTTTTCCCTCTGTAAAATGTGTACAAATGTGTACAACATATGCATTCAGTACATACAGTATCTAAAAATGCACACAGAGATAGGAGAGATAGTATATATAATGGCAATTGTTCTATAGTTTATATATGTCCTATTCACTTGGCCATTAGCATATTTAGATAAGAAATGCAACAGAAAATGAAACCAGAGCCAGAAAGTATTTTATGCTAATTAAATAGATGGCCAAAAATATCAGCATTTGTAATCAAATCTGAATATGTGCAGGTAGCCATGAAATCTAAAAAGCAATGTTCCTTAGATATGTGTTTAATCATATCTATTTATTTAGTCAATGGGAGTGCAGGCTGGATGCTGCCTATAAAAATGTAGCCTGACACAGCACAACTTCATGTAAACAGTGGCAGTGATTCAATGTACAGATCTATGTGTGCAGATCTATGTGTGAAATTGAGCATTTTATAGAATGCCTATGAAATCTACAGAATGCCAACCATGGTAGGTCAAAGTATGAAATGCTTCACATTTCACACATTTCCTAGGCATTCTATATAATGCCAAAGGGCAAACTGGCACAGTATAAAATGCTCCCAGTAAAATGCCATTCTTCCTTGCAGCAAGTAGGTCAATACTGGTACGGCTTTCTCCCTCCCTCTCTCTCTCTCTCTCCCTCCCTCCCTCTCACCCCCCCCTTTCTCTTTCTCTCTTTTTTCCAGTACGAAAGTCCTGTACTTTATTTTGCATTTTTTTTTCATTCATTTTGATATAGGTCTTTTCAATAAGGTTAACCCTAACCCAAACGAGTGACTTTTTCATGCTTTTATACTTTTCATACTAAATATACTAAACATTAATGCCTAGGTGTTATATATAATGCTTAGGGATATATAGCATATTAAAATAAAGCAGGCATTTCATACTTTGCCCCCAAAATCACACGTTCTATAGATTTCCCAGACACTCTACACAATGACAGCTTTTCACACATTGCTAGTAACATATATACATTTGACAAATTGGAAGCTAGGATTGATTACAGAGGTTCCAGCTCCAGCCCTATTTGGATAAGGCAACCTGGGTCAATTTGGATTATCTGCCCCTAATGATAATCAAGCTGTCTATTGTTATTTGATCATCATAGAGTTATCATTAAAAGCAATGTAGGTAGTTAAACAGGGACAAAAATGGTTGGTTGTAAGGGGGAAAGTTGCAGAATCTGGGGCTAGAGTTAAAAAATGGATACAAGACTGAAGAAAATTCATAACAATAGTCTAGCTTTGTGCAAGCCTGGTGTGTCTACTTACACAATTGAACTACAGTGATCCCTCGATTTTCGCGATCTCGATCTTCGCGAAACGCTATATCGCGATTTTTCAAAAAATATTAATTAAAAATATTTTCCCACCCAATGACGTCACTCTCTTCCTTTCTCATCTTTCTTTCTCTCTCTCTTTCTCTATCTTGCTTCTTCCTCTCTCACACTCTCTTACTCCCTCTCTCATCTCTTTCTTTCCTTCTCTCTCTTTCTCTATCTCTCCCCCTCTTGCTGGCGGGTGGCGGGCGGGCGGGCGGGCGAGCGGGGGCATCAGCGAGGAAGACCCAGGGAAGGTTCCTTCGGCCGCCCAGCAGCTGATCTGCTCAGCAGCGCAGCGAGGAGCGGAATCGGGGTTTCCCCTTTGCGTGGGCGGCGGGGAAACCCCGATCTTCGTCTGCTCGCTGCTGCTGCACTGCCGAGCAGATCAGCTGCTGGGCGGCCGCAGCAGCAGCGAGCAGACGAAGATCGGGGTTTCCCCGCCGCCCACGCAAAGGGGAAACCCCGATTCGGCTCCTCGCTGCGCTGACGAGCAGATCAGCTGCTGGGCGGCCGAAGGAACCTTCCCTGGGTCTTCCCCGCCGCCCACGCAAACTCCACCATCTGCGCATGCGCGGCCATGAAAAAAAGGGCGCGCATGCGCAGATGGTGTTTTTATTTCCGCAACCCTACATCGCGAAAAATCGATTATCGCGAGGGGTCTTGGAACGGAACCCTCGTGATAATCGAGAGATCACTGTACTGCCAAACAGTTGGGTTATGCAGACAAAACAAGAACCTTCTGTGCCCATTCTTATCAGCTGGCAACTAGTAGAAGTCAAAACAATATAGCAAACCACTTTCAACTTTATTTTATTTTTTATTTATTCTCGTATTTATAACCTGACTTCTTTTTTTAAAATAAATAACTCAACATGGCAAACATACCTAATATTGCTTTCTTCTCCAATTTTCCCTACAATGACAATCCTGTGAGGTGGGCTAGGGTTTGAAATTGACTGATCTAAACTCAACCAGTTGGCTTTTGAGCTTAAATCAGGACTAGCACCCAATCACCTTGTTTCTAATCTGGTATTTAGACCAAACTGCTCTTGTGATTCCTTAGGTGTTTGTAAAGAAAAGAATAAAGAATAGAAACAAAATATGCAGAATGCTCTTGATAGAATAAAATTTAAGAGACATTGGCAAAACTCTTCTTTAGAAAAGAAATCAAGCACTATAATATTATAGAGTTCCTATATTTGAATTCCTAACAGTATATGAATTTTCAAATATCAATATTTTGTTTACCCAATGATTGCCTTTGAATAGTAGAAACAGCCATGCACATCCAAAATGTGTTACGTAATCTAAATAAATCAATTCTAAGGTACTTTGGGGGGAGAAAAACATTTCTTCTCCTTTGACAATTGCAGTTAAATATGATTCAGTACTGTGGCATGGCTAGGCAAAAAGCAAAAATACTTTTAGGCTAGATTAAATGATTCAATTTTGCACAGGTCAGCTCCTGCTTCAAGGAGGAAGCTGCATCCGGTTCTGGGAAGTACGCTTTAAGAAATATTTAGATAACTTGAGTAGGACTTGATCTATAAAATAAGTTCCCTGAGTAAATACTGAGAAGGTTTGAGAAAAGTCAACTGAAGGAGGATACAGTAGCTTGTCAGGCAAAGAAAACCACAACACAGAAAGAGAACTCTTCTTTTTGAATGTAGGACACAGAATAATGATTTTTTTTAAGTTATAAAAGACAATTCCTAGTACAGTGTTCCCTCGATTTTCGCGGGTTCGAACTTCGCGAATAGCCTATACCATGGTTTTCCAAAAAAATTATTTATTTATTTATTTATTTATTTATTTATTAGATTTGTATGCCGCCCCTCCGAAGACTCGGGGCTGCTAACAACAATATAAAAAGACAATGTAAACAAATCTAATATTAAAAGCAATCTAAAAAACCCCAATTTAAAGAACCACTCATACATACAAGCGGTTTTTTCCTATACCACATTTTTTCCCACGCAATGATGTCATACGTCATCGCCAAACTAATAATTTTTGCAAATAAATAATAAAAAATAATAATTATTGTTAATAAATAATTATGTTTATAAATATCAGGATCACTAAGTGTCTTATTCAATGGTGAGTACCAGTAATAATGGTGAGTACCAGTAATAATGGTGAGTAAATGGTTGTTAAGGGAATGGGAAATGGTAATTTAGGGTTTTAAAGTGTTAAGGGAAGGCTTGTGATACTGTCCATAGCCAAAAATGCTGTATTTACTTCCGCATCTCTACTTCGCGGAAATTCGACTTTCACAGGCGGTCTCGGAATGCATCCCCCGCGGAAATCGAGGGAACACTGTAGTGTATTAGAAAAAGCATTTTAATAATAAGGATTTGGTACTGTGGGAAACAATATGTTTTACTGGATATGCTTAAAAACCTTGGTACATACTCGTTAAAGATGCTTGACAGGGAGACCTTGACTTGCAACTATTAATTAAGTGACCATTTGAAGTTACAAAGGCACTGAAAATAGTGATTTCGTTTTCACAAAACTGCTGCAGCATCCCCAAAGTCACATGGTCAAAACTGCCAACTGGCCAATTTTGGCAACTGGGTGCTTGGGAAGTGGCATGCACTTCTGACAGTTGCACTGTTCTGAGGTCATGTGATTGCCATTTGTGACCTTCCCAGATGGCTTCCGACAAGCAAAGTCAATGAAGGAAGTCAGATTCACTTAACAACCCCATGATGTACTTAATAACTGCAGTGATTGGTTAGCAACTGTGGCAAAAAGATTGTGAAATGGGGAACGACTTACTCACCATCCACCTTGTTTAGCAATGGAAATTTTGAGCTCAATAGGAGTCATAGGTCAAAGGCTACCTACAATTTAGATTCCTGCATAGGGCAGGATTGAACTCAAAGACCTCTTCCAATTTGGTAATTTTATAGAAATCAGAACCTTTTTTCTTTTTTATTGCTAGGTGTAATTCTTAAAAAGTGAAACATTTGAAGACCAAACTAGTGAAACAAGCATTCAGCCCTATAGCCTTTTTCCATTCTAAGGTCATCTACAACATTCCTCTCATATCCCTTCTAAAACAAGTAGAATGAATGATGGGACAGAAAAAGGTTCATGTATATGGATGGTCTGGATGAGTGTTAACAGGCTCAGACTCAATCCTGACAAGATGGAATGGCTATGGGCTTTGCCTCCCAAGGACATTTCTACCTGTCCATCCATAACTTTGGGGGGGGGGGGAATCTGGGAGTCCTCCTTGATCCACAGCTGACTTCAACTGTGGATCAAGGAACACCATCTTTCAACTGTGGCAAGAGAAGCATTTGCACAGATACACCTGGTACACCAGTTGCAGCCCTATTTAGACAGGGAGTCTCTTCTCACAGTCCCTCATGCCCTCATCACCTTGAAGATCGACTACTGCAATGCCCTCTACATGAGGCTACCTTTAAAGAAATTTCAGAGACTACAGTTGGTGCAAATGCAGCCACGCAAGCAATAACGGGCCTTCCTACGCATACGCCCATCTTCCCATCATTCCGCAAACTGCATTGGTTGCCAATTGGTCTCCGGATGCAATTTAAAGCGTTGGTTATGACCTATAAAGTCCTTTATGGGTTCTTCTGCCTCATGTATCCCAGCGTCCGGTCAGTTCCCGTAGAATTGACCTTTTCCAGATCCTGTCAGCTAAGCAATGCTGGCTGGCGGGGCCTAGGGGAAGGGCCTTCTCTGTGGATGCCCCGGCCCTCTGGAATCAGCTCCCTCCAGGGATCCATACCACCCCTACCCTCCCGGCCTTTCGCAAGGTTTTAAAAACTTATCTCTGTCAGCAGGATAGTGTGAGCTTTACATCTTGTTCCGGTAATGGATGTGATTGTGTGATGGTTGTTGAATGAATGCTTTTTATACTACAGTGATCCCCCGCTCGTTGCGAGGGTTCCGTTCCAGGACCCCCTGCAACGAGCGGGTTTTCGCGAAGTAGCGCTGCGGAAGTAAAAACACCATCTGCGCATGTGCAGATGGTGTTTTTACTTCCGCAGCGCTAGCGAGGAGCCGAAGATTGGGGGCGGTGCGGCTGTTTTAAAACGTCGCCGCCGGCATGGGGGGCTTGCCAGCACCCCCCAGACCCCCAACCCGGGTTTGGGGGGCTGCTAGGAAGCCCCCCATGCCAGCAGAGACGTTTTAAAACAGCCGTACCGCCCCCAATCTTCGGCTCCTCGCTAGCGGGCAGGCAGGTGGCGGACAAGCCGTTCGCTAGCGCTCGCTCTCGCCGCTTTCCAGCTGAGTCCTGAAGTGAATTCGCTTCAGGACTCAGGTGGAAAGCGGCGAGAGCGAGCGCTAGCGAACGGCTTGTCCGCCGCCCGCTCGCTCGTCCCGCGCCCACGCCGTTCATTCTTGCCGCTTCCCACCTGAGTCCTGAAGTGAATTCGCTTCAGGACTCAGGTGGAAAGCGGCGAGAGCGAGCGCTAGCGAACGGCTTGTCCGCCGCCCGCTCGCTCGTCCCGCGCCCACGCCGTTCATTCTTGCCGCTTCCCACCTGAGTCCTGAAGTGAATTCGCTTCAGGACTCAGGTGGAAAGCGGCGAGAGCGAGCGCTAGCGAACGGCTTGTCCGCCGCCCGCTCGCTCGTCCCGCGCCCACGCCGTTCATTCTTGCCGCTTTCCAGCTGAGTCCTGAAGCGAATTCGCTTCAGGACTCAGGTGGGAAGCGGCGAGAATGAACGGCGTGGGCGCGGGATGCCCGAGCGGGCGGCGGACAAGCCATTCGCTAGCGCTCGCTCTCGCCGCTTTCTAACTGAGTCCTGAAGCGAATTCGCTTCAGGACTCAGGTGGGAAGCGGTGAGAATGAACGGCGTGGGCGCGGGACGCCTGAGCGGGCGGCGGACAAGCCGTTCGCTAGCGCTTGCTCTCGCCGCTTTCCAACTGAGTCCTGAAGCGAATTCGCTTCAGGACTCAGGTGGGAAGCGGCGAGAATGAACGGCGTGGGCGGGCGAAGGGCGGGCGGCAGCGAGGAGTTTGCGTGGGCGGTGGGGAAACTCCTTGCTGATGCCCGCCGTTCGCCCTCCCGCCAGCAAGAGGGGGAAGACCCAGGGAAGCCGCCCAGCAGCTGATCTGCCGGGCGCCATCTACGCATGCGTGCCCATAGAAAAAAAAGGGCACGCATGCGCAGATGGTGTTTTGACTTCCGGGTTCAAAAATCGCAAATTACCCTGTTCGCAATGGTCGGGGACGCAATAACCGGGGGATCACTGTATTGGGGTTTTAACAATTAGTTTTAGTCTTAGGTTGGGTTTCACTCATTTTATTGTATTGTATTGTATTCCTTTGTTGAAATGAATGAATGAATGAATGAATGAATATATAAATAAAATATATAAATATAAATATAAATTATGGGGAAAGAGTTCTTGAAGTGTATAAGGATTTTAGTTTGATTTTGGTAGCTTCTTGATAGCACTGGGTTTCTGGATGGAAGAATCAAAGCTACTAAATATTGCTGAATTTTAATAGTTATATTAGGTTTGATATATCAATTTAAAAATGTGAGATCTTTATGTTATCTTTATTTGGGAACTGAATGTTGTAGATTTTCATGGGTATATATACAGTATGTAGATTGTTATGAGTTAGGTTTTCTCCCTGTGTAATGTTTTGAGTGTCTTTGCGACGTTTCGGCAAAATCACATTCTCCATCTTCAGGCTGAAGTTATTGGCTTCGTGTTGCTCAGAGCACGAATTATATAATTATATTATATTATATAAGTATATAATTCAAGACGTATATGTGATAGTTGTATGTTACAGTATAATACATTTATATGGATTTGTCAGAACCAACAATCTGCATGCAGACATTTCCAATATTAATTAAATATAAGTCTTTCAACAAAATACAGTAAGATAAATAATAAATATTTTCTTATCTTGAACATTTGTTACCCCTTAGCCAAAAGGCAATGATAGCTGTGTTATATTTAGTTATCTGACTAGCACAATGAATAAATATCATGACAAAACTTAAAAAAGAGGTGCTTTAATCCAGGGTGTTCTTTTACAATGAATTCACCTTCACAAGAATCAGTATAATTTTTAATATTTACATGAGGATATTTTTCACAGGGGAAAATTATTTAGATCAGAAAATATGAAGACAGTTTTTGACATCTGCCAAATGTTTTAGAAATTGAAAGTTCAGTTTCTTCATTTAATTCTTATAAATAAGAAAGTCTGAGTCAACCTTGAGCCGGTGATGAGATTTGAACTGCTGAACTACAGATCTACAGTCAGTTTCAGTGGCCTGCAGTACAGGCACTCTACCTGCTGTGCCACCACGGCTCATTTTGGACTCATCAGCCCCCGTTGCAGGCACCCGCCCTCCCCATGATCTCAGTGTCATTGCTGGTTGCCTTCGGGGGCCAAGTAGGAACTTTTGGTGGCTGTACCATAGTTTAGGTTATAGCCGTTTTTTCGCCTACTCCAATCACACTGGGTCAGGGGAGGGGAGAGGTTAGGGGGTGCTTAGCAGCAATTCCTCTCAGGATTAGGTTTATTGGCTCAAATTCCCTTGGTTACTGGGATGGCAGTATTGGGGAAAAAATGGGGCTATAAGCAACTGTGTGATCATCTTTGGGGCACCTTTTGGAAGGTGATGGGCTGTCCCTCACCAGAAGCTCTGGGCGAATCCTCCTGAGTGTTAGGGAGGGGTTGCCCTTACTTGCCGCAAGCCCACAAATGGGGGTGGCAGAGGGCAAGGGAAGGTCAAGTTCAAGGCCAAGGTCAAGGGTGATCTTCCCTTGCTCGGCAAGGAGCTTTTACCCTTCGTTGCCCAAGGATATTTGGAACAGAATTTCCACCCCATTGGCTTTCTCTGCAGGTCCAGATTTCAATAAATAAAGTGACCCATAAAACCCAGCTCTTGGTCAATGTGCTTATTCTGCTTCCAACACAAATGATTTTAATATTAACTGTGGCAGTCAGCCACAGTTTTAGCCCAAATTAGTAGATATGATATCTGCAAATGCTACTAATTCTTTAGTCTGACTTTCGATTGTCAAACTTGCATACCTCATGGAAATCACATATGGCTTTGTCTTGTACTTTTTCCATCCCTTATTTGCTGTGTCCCGCAGCATGCAGAAAAGTTTTGAAAAACTGAAAGCTTGCACATTCTTTTATGGCATTGTGATTGTTCAATCAATCAAAATTTATTTACACACACACACACACACACACGGTTATGATAGAGACTTGATGATAAAGAGAACAGAAGCAAGTTCAGATTTCATATAGGAAGTTTATATATCTATCAGTTGTCACCCTAATAGGTAGAACTCCAATTAGGAATAAAAATTTACAACAGGATATCTGAGTTAGAAATTATTACTGAACTAAGCCTATAATGCAGTTTGAACTTCTAAATGTATTTTTTAAATTCCTGATTTTTTGAACTATTCAAACTAATTTCTATTGAATAATAAACACCTTTAATCTCCTGTTCTTCCTTTTCCTCCTCCTTCCTTTAATATTTGGATAATTGCCTTATAAATTAGATTCCTAATCCACAGTTTGATTATGTAGACTATAAATGGATTGGCTTTCTTCCTCTGTTCTATTTCATTTATTCCAAATGTGCTGCCACCAGGCAGTCTTCATGCACATCTGGTGGATTATTTTGTGTTCTTTTCCCCCCTCTTTTTTTAAACAAAAGAAGTTTCAATGAGTGAGCAGATTGCAGTTTTCCAAGTGGTAAAAACACATTTTTGTTTTCTATTTTGGGTACTCCTGTTCGAAATCTCTGTTCCTTTGCCTGAATTCTGCTAGTCATTGACCAGCTTACTCCAAAAATATTGTCCAATTGTCTATATTACAGTGGTACCTCGAGATACGAGTTTAATTCGTTCCGGACCTGGGCTCTTAAGTCGAGCAGCTCTTATCTCGAACGACTTTTCCCCATAGGAATTAATGTAAATAATTTTAATTGGTTCCAGCCCTCAAAAAACTCACAAAGTTAGTCTAAATTATGCAGAAAGACATGTTTTTAATGAAGAAATGTACATGTACATATAAATGAATAATGAAGTTTCTTTCACTTAACTTGTAAACTTTCTTAAACTTTTAAATTTACATATGTTCAACTTCTCTGCCACCCAATCCTGTAGGACAGAGGTCCCCAACCCTTTTTGCACCAGGGACCGGCTTTAAGCGATCAAGAGAGGAATGGGTGAATGAATGGACGGAGGGTGGGAAGGAAGGAAGGAAAGAGGGAAGGGACAGGAACAGAGGAAGGAAGCAAGGAAACTTATGAAAGGGGAGAGTAAGAGAGGAATGAGTGAAGGGAGGGAGGGAGGGAAGAAGGTGGGAAGGAGAAAGAAAAGAAGAAATAGAGGAAGGGAAGGTAAAAGAGAGAAAGAAAAAGAGCAAGAAAGAAAGCAAGCAAGAAAGAAAGAAAGAAAGAAAGAAAGAAAGAAAGACAGGAACAGAGGAAGGAAGCAAGGAAACTTATGAAAGGGGAGAGTAAGAGAGGAATGAGTGAAGGGAGGGAGGGAGGGAGGGAAGAAGGTGGGAAGGAGAAAGAAAAGAAGAAATAGAGGAAGGGAAGGTAAAAGAGAGAAAGAAAAAGCGCAAGAAAGAAAGCTGCAAGCACCCCCCCGAGCCCCCCAGGCCGGCTGCAACCTTTTAAAACACGCGCGCCGCTTCGCAGCTGTCTCCTGAAGCCGAATGCGGAAGTTAGCGTTTGGCTTCAGGAGACAGCTCCTTGGCGCTTGTATCTCGAATTTGGGCTTGTAAGTAGAACAAAAATATCTCTCCCCTCCCAGCTCTTATCTCGAGTTGCTCTTAAGTAGAGCAGCTCTTATGTCGGGGTTCCACTGTAGTACCTTTGCCATGACTAGAAATTCTGGGTATACAATGTGTTAATCTAAAAAAAAAATAAGGACTTTCGTATGTAGGAAAGGAAGAAATTAATGAATAACCAGCACTAGCAGCTATGTCTGGAATGGCCAAAGAATCACAACTGCAGACTGACTTTGAACTATGTTATGATTTCTCTATTGTAAATAGTTTTCAGATATACAAGTTAGCCAGACAATCTTGGTTAGATTAAAAAATTCCCCAAAACCTCCCCAAGTTTTTAATAATCCTGTATTTCAAGATACATATGGAATTTATTTTAAATTCTCCTGGAGATCTGCCTTAAGGAGGAAGCCATGGTATCCACATGTCACAAAAAAGGAGTATCAAAAAGGGTGGGAGATGGTTGTGATAGGAAAATACTCAGTTTCTACAAACTTCTTCACTCAGTTGGTTTCATACTTCCTAGGCTTTTACCTGTGATAAGGTGCTTGCCAATCCCTTAATTTCACTTTTTGTTCCTTGGTATATTGTTATTGCAACTCCAGACATACAGTATCTAGAAGAGGGCTTCATAGCCATTGCACACGAAACCTCTTATTTAACAAGGTTAATGCCACTTTTCTTTTCCTTTAGTGTTGGCAGGTTTCATAATGACAAATCACTAAATCACTCCACTGTGATATGTTAATTTAGGGGAACATTAATTTCTCTATCATGTAACATCATTTGGAGTGTCTGTCCTCAGTGGCTGATTCAGATTTATAAGAGTCTTGGTTTTGCGTATCCATCGGTGCGGTTCTTTAGCGAAGCTGGGATATGCTAACAATATAAGCTGTTCTTAATCTGACAGCACAGTGTGCAGAAGATAAGGCTATTTGGATTTCCACTGATTTCTAACAGCATACTTAGATAAGAATACACTTTTGTGATTCGATACAGCTTCTATCTCTAGGAAAACTGAATGGAATAGCACTGTTTTGTTGCTGGATTGCTGGGTCTTAAGTCCCCTTCTGCCCCAAATAATAACTGTAAGTAATGAGGAAGCAGATGAATGGTGACAGATGCTTTAGAACATGCAATGTACTGAATATAAAATTATGCAGGTTTTTAAAATTTAGAATCATCATTTGGGGCAGAGGAGAAACATTTCTTGTAGAAAAAGCCCAGGGTCAAAGTTTCCCCCAACAAAAGTAGAAAGGTTTGACCTGAAGCCCAGCAAAGCCTTAGGTAAATGGTCACTGGTATGATTTATATAAGGCAGCAACTTTACATTCATTTGTTTGTAAGTTGGAGAATACTCAAATGCCATTTGCCAATTGACTTTCTGAAGTGGTACTGTGTGAGGTCCGCGCCACCAATTGTCAGACCTGCCTCATCTTGAATATCTAATTAAGAACAACCCCTAATTCTGTTTATTGAAAAAGGTATCGTTTACTAGAAATCAAGTGAATTACAGTAATGCATAGCCAGTACTGATAAAGCACATGCCAAAATCCCAAAGTCTAACTTTCCCCTCCCTTAGTTTTTCTCCCATCACTGGGCCCATATGTCCAATCAAATTCAAGCAAGATGTTTTTAGTATGGTCCCTTTGGGCATAGATTTGGTACCCAGCTGCATTCTGTTAATAGCCAGTTGTCCTTGAAGTCCATCTTGGAGAAATACAGTGCAGTTTCATTTCCTTGAAGCATTCCTCCACCCATCCAGCCCCCCCCCCCCCAGTTCATGGCAACTGATAGTGAATGCTTGCACAAGCATGAGATGGCAGATAAACCCATTCTATTTGTGTCCTGCTGAACAAAAAAGCCAAAGGTATTTTTTTAATTATGATTTTGGTGCAATTATATAAATTGGCACCATCTGATAATCTATGGAATAGAAGGATATAAGAGGATAGGTAGTATAGAACAGATGTTCCCAATCTGTGGCTGCGGCCATGACCAGGCTGTAGCTTGTTGACTATCAGGCCATGTGAGTGAGTGGCCAAGGTACATGTATTACAAGATGATCTTTATATTTCATTTAGATATAAGCCTGGGGAGAACCTTGGATACAAAATTAACTTGAAATTAGTGTCAGTCGTAATCTTTAGATGACCAGAAAATTGATGGCTGTTTTCCATACATGTTCCTTTCCCATATGTTCCTTCCTGAATATTTTGTTCCCCAATGTGTGAAAGAATAAATAGCCACGCAAGCTGCCTTCTTGCTACAATAGGGAAAACACTAGTTTTTTGAGATGGGTATATGGCCATATTTTTCCTACCTCAGTACTTGAGTGGAAAGAAATAAATCAGAAATTCCTGTCTGTGAAGGAGCTCAGGCAACGAAATTATTCAAAGTGCTCTAGGAAATACACGGAATCCTGGAGTCTTGCCACCTTGTTGTTTATGCATGCAAATTAGGAATTATGCAGAAGAGCTATTTAATTCTTGTTTTATTTTTGTTTAATCAGTTGTCTGCATGTTTGTACAGTTCAGTCACTGTCACTTGTGATTGTTTTTGCCATGACACCACAGAGTTTATCAAGAGGCAAAATGCGAAAAAGAAATAATCTCCATTTGAGAGGCAGCAGGATAAGTTGAACAATTACGCCCTGGGGGCCAGGCACGGGGATAAAAAGTGGTGCTTCCTAGAATTAGACAAAACGTGATATCTTTAAAAAGCTTTTAAATATAATTCAAACTGTTTGGATAATGATTTGCTTTATGTCACAAGGGTGGGGGAGACTATGGCCCTTTTATGATTTGTGGACTTCAACTCCCAGAATTCCTGAGCCTGCTGTGCTGAGTCAGGAATTCTGGGAGCTGAAGTCCACAAGGCTAAAGGGACCATAGTTGCTCACCTCAGTTGCTATAGAAATAGCTTAAGACTCAGAAATTATAAAAATGATATTCGAGTTGTTTTCAGTTGAGGATATTTATTAGATTGTAACAAATTTATCTTCAATAGAGTACTTAAATTTAGGTAGGGATTTCTTCTTTTTTCTCATGAGGACTGCTAGAGGTGTCAGTTGTATTGGTTAGATATCTGCGGATTAGACTAAATCCAGTACAACTCAGTGTCATCTGTATTCACTTATTATCTCACTCTGTTAGATTCTCTGCAACTTATTTTATAAATAAGCAAAGGAAAACTCAACATTTCTTGGTGTACCAAAGAGTATATGCAATTTCAAACACAAGTAGGCTGAATGTGATTTGTTGTGTACGTCATATCTGGTAATATTTACCCATTTTTAGTGTAATGTATCATAAGATATGCATTTCATTTTTTAAAAAAATAGTGAGGTAAAAATATTGAGTTACACATTACCGATGACTGGTCTGTGAAAGACTCCATACTGGCAGATCATTTTAGAAAAAGGGAGAGGGGGGAGAGTGTAAATTTCTTTTTGCGATTTCTAGATATTTGGCCTTCAGCACCTAAAATTCCCCAACCATCATGGCTGTTGCTGAGAATTTTGAAAATTGAAGTGCATTCTTTTGCCAAGGTTGGGAAACACAGAGCTGCTTTGTGCAGAAGCATTTGCAAAATCCTTTTGACTAATATTTTCCCTCCATATATCAGCAACATACCTATTTATGTATTTATGAAGCCCTACTTCATGAATAGCTGCAAATAAATAGATCCTGCAAGGAATTCCACTGCAAGGGCAAATGAAGTCATTTTTCTACACTTGGTGCTGTAGGTTATTAGCAATCAAGTAGTTCTGTCACAACAATATAGCTCTGCCTATTCATATCAATGTACCCAGGTTTTATTTCTTGGCCGTACTATGCTAAAGCAGCTGGACAGCCATCTATCCTTGAGCTAATTGCTTCCTAGTCAGTTGGCCGATATACTCTGAATGAGAGTTAATGACTGGAAACTCTGTCCCTGCTTTTGGAACATGACACCCTTCAGATAATAAGAGTTGGCAGATAACGAATCCTGTTGAAATGTAATAGTAGGGAGAAAGGGAATGAGACAGAGGTTTAGAAACTTTTAAACTGGGATTTATCTCAACCGGAAGCAAGCAAAATGTGAGAGATGGGTATTCCCTGATTTTCTTTTGAGACTCTACCTCAGTATGTCCATTTTTCTGGATTATGTAAGGGATGATCCTTGTTCCTGCATATGTCTTTTTAAAATAAATCATCAGTCAAACATTGCATATGTTTCTAATCCACTCTCATCCCCAATTGTACTGTCCCAAGCTTCATAACATCATAGAAAGGTTAAACACATAATCGATTCACCACCCTGCAAACCTGTAAGATTTCTCATTATACATAATTTTTTGCTCTTCTAGTATTAAGGTGACCAGATGTACCTCTTTTGACAGGACAGTCCCAACTTCTAACAATTTGTCCCATGTCCCACGGCATTTTAAAAAGGTTCCAATTTTTGGAAAGAGGCAGGACTCAGAGCCTGGGTGGTGGTTGATTTGATGCGAGCCACAGCCAATCAAGAGCTTCCTTCTGCCCTCCTCAGCCCCAGCGGAATGAGTGCACCTCGCGTCAAAGCGACAGGTCCTCTCCCAACACCAATAGCGAAAGGCAGGGCTTAAACCAGGCCCGAAGGTGGGCGGGAGGGGTTGTGAAAGAGGCGTTTGGTGACAGAGCCCCCTCCTCCCTTTTCCCCCACTTTCTCCATTTCGCGCCGATGCTCCTTTGGATGGATGGGTACGCTGGCCAATGGCGTCGCACACGGTGGGCAGAGCAAAGAGTAGGGCGGGCTGGGTCTGGGTCGGAGCAGCCAATGGTGGCTGCGGAACGGTGGGGGCAGCCAGCAAGAAATAAGGGTGACAGAGGCGCAGGTCAGGGGCGCAGGTCAGGGGCGCAGAGGTTGGTCTCATGGGCAACCACCGGGCATAGGTAGTCCAAGCGGAAGTGGCGGGGTTGGATTGAGAGCCCACAGAGGGAGGGGACGGCATAGGTCTAGTGCTCATATAGACTAAATTTTTAATCAAGAACACCCCACCCCCAGTCAATGGTGTTCTACTTTAGCAATATTAAAATCTGGCTACCTTACTCTAGTTCTGTTCCCAAAGTAGGGTAAAGATATGTTGGGTGACCAGAATGAAATCATGGGGAATTACAAGGGACATTTCTGCATTTTATGTTTCTTTCAGCTGCCCCTAAACTCTCTACTCCCTATCCCTCCTCCATTTACTTCTATCGTTGCCACCATTAACAAAAGCTTTCAAAGCCACTTTAAAAATTGGATTTTAGTGTGAGCTTTCCAGAAATTTTTCCAGATGATCCAATTTAGTAGATTGGATCAGCACCATTTTAAAGATAACCGTGCTTAAAATTAAAATATTTGAAGATCATTAAGAAGATTCAGATGCTTTAAAAGGTTAGTGTGGTTGTAGGAAGAGCGGACTATTCGGTTAGTTAGAATAGTAGTTTGACTTTGGACCCCAGGTGTATGTCCACGTACATCTAGAACTGAATACTGTATTTCTAGAAAAAAAGCAGGCCCAACATCTCTGAGATATTGCTTTTCCTATATGTCATGATGATATCCTGACTGATGATATTGATGATATTGATCTGGAATCAAATAATGTCTTTTCAGTCAGAGAGTTTCATAGACATAGGCTTTCAATTACTTGTCTACAATTCTTTTTCACCGACTAGAAAAATCATAAGGCCTTTTTGGAATGTTTGAGAAGTTGAACTTACTTTCAGAAACTCTTAATGTCATGCATATCTTCTGAATAGCATGTTCATTGTAAGCTCGTGGATAGTAGCATGGTCATTATTTGTGAATTGTATTTTTAAAAATTTCAAGAGCACAAGAAGCAATGTGCTCAATTTAAATCTATAGCTGGATCAGTTTGATTGGATCAGAACAAATTATTAGAATTGGTCTTGTCCATTTGCCAGACTAAGTTTTTTTATTCTTTACTTTTAGGTATCAAGGACCAGGGCAAATTGTTTAAGCATGTAAGCCATGCTGCCTTAAAATCAAGCTCAGTTATTTAGTAGTTCTCCATTGTCTTGGTATTTTCTCTCCAAATTATGAATTGCATATTGGGTAATTATCACTTACATGTGGTTGTTATATTTTCCTAGTAAAATTTTGAAACTCCATATAGATTTTGCTAAATGGCTTGGAACCTGTGAGATGAATTGAGTTCTGGTAAGTGAGGAATTCTAATTGTTATCCATACTTTTCATTAAAATTGTTTACAATTGATAGGGTAGGTCTTTTTCTCTCTCGCTCTGAATGAACCTGTCTGTTCAATAGTCAGAAAATCAAACCGACAGTTTCTTCTTTTTTCTTATTGTTACTGTCCAGTGATCCATTTAAAACATTGCAATATCTCCAAGGCAACACTATATCAACCACAAATGGAAGATTATCTAGCTAAATTTCTCTTCCACAAACAGTATCTTTCTCATTTAGAATAGATGACCCATAGTGTAGTGGTTTAACTATTATGATCATAAGAGCTACATATATAGAGAAAGAAACAAATCTCTAAGTGAAACATTCCTATGTACAATATTTTAAAACTGAAAATACAGTACATCTATTTGTTATTAGTTTTCTTTATAATATGTCAAGTATGTGACACCAGATTACATAATGCTCATGGTTTGGGCAACTTTTATTTATTCCCTGTCACTACTTAATTCCAAGGCTTCCAAGAAAATTAATATGTCTACCTGCTCTACCTGTAATTTAAATAACTCTAAATTTGGGGGTTTCCCAATTATCTGCTCATTCATCTTGTTCAGTAAATCTTGTTTCTCTCAACTAAAAGTTGGAAATACAGCACTTGGGCAGAACAGAAAGTTTCTGTGTGCAAAACATTTCATTATGTGTGTGTGTGTATGTGTGTGTATGTCACATGTTTTTTTGCTGAATTTGAAAATTAAGGGAGACTAGGATAGATCTATTTCAGCCTTATTTTGGCCTCATCAGCTAGCCATACCCACTGGGACTTGAACCTGCAACCTTTGCCTTGTAAGGCAGAGAATTATCCTCTAGGCTACAGTATCCAATCCCTTCAGCTCTGCACCAGGGAAGGATATATTAGCTGTCTGTGTCTTCCTCAATTGCTGGTTCTGTGTAAGGTCTTAACTATAACAGAGAGCGCTGATGTTATTTCTGGAGAGTGGTTCCTGGAGCCATTCAGAGCCCCAAATTATTCTCTACCACTGGGACTCCTTTAGCTTTTATTTTCCATATTCTCCATTGCATCTAGAAGGAGAGTCCAACATGGGTATTACTCCAATCCTATTGGTAGAGACTGAGTTAGAAATTTACATATTAATTGAGCACCGCCCCCTTTGCTCTCCCCATGAGCCAGTTTTTAAAAACTCAGTCACTGAGTAGAGACATACTGAGTTGTAGCTTAAGGCTAAAATAATATAAAATAATATAAAATAAATGGTTTGTTTGCTTTACCGTTTTAATCCCTTTGCTTTGTTTTTCAGGCATGAAGACACAAGAGGATTCAGACGGTCTGGGGTCTCTGCCCTCAGCGGGCACCACCCCCAACGAACCTCCTCAGGGGTATTGCATTCCCCCAGAGGGAACACCCCGTAGAGGAGCATCCAGCCTGGGGGTCCCTGGCCTCCGAGGCCATACCGAGGCTGTCAGCCGAAGGTGGGGGGTCCGCCCCCCCCACTGGGAGGCTTGAAGCCGGCTAATAATCGCTAGCTTAGAGAGACGGAGCCGAGCGCCTCACAGCTGATGGGGAATAGCGCGTCGAGCCGCTAGAGGGACAGCCGCCGCCACAGCCTCCGAAACCGCCGATGCCAGCGGGACCGAAACAGCGGTCCATAAGGGCATGGAACCAGTCTCCCGGAGCAGCCAGACCCAGACTGAGAGGCCTCAAGGCCGGAGAGCCCCAGGCGACAGCCCACGGAGCCGCGGAGGCTGGGCGCCGCCATGTTTGGGGCTGATTAAGGCAGCAAGTGTCGTTTGGGCGCGAAATCGGCTGGCGGCTGGCCAATTAGGCGTGAACGGGCTAGGACGCCCTAGTGCGCAAGCGCAAATCCAGGGCAACCGAGGGCGCCATTTTTTCGCTGAATTGTGCTGACGAGGTGGGCCTGATAAGCTACCGGAGGTCAGAAAGCAAAGAAAGCATGAATCGCATTGCCTGGACAGTCGTGAGTACTATGGAGGAGACTCAAGGAAAGGAGGCCCCGAGTTCTCCCGCACCATCTAAGGAGAAAGTTAAGGGGAAGCCTAAGGAAAAGGCAAAATCCCACTCATCTGCCTCCTCCTCCTCCATCAAAGAGGCTGAGAAGCGCATTAAAGCGCTGGAAAAGAAGCTTGAGGCAGCATTGCATGCATCCCCAGCGGGGCTCCCTCTGGGCCAGAGACATTCTTCAGACTCCTTATCACCAACTACCTTCGGGCCTACAGGGGTGACATCAGCAGGAGATTGGTCTCCAGACCGGCAAGTCCTGCCCCTGCCCCAGAGCATGCCTTCCCCCAGCACATCATGGGCTAGACCAGGTTCAGCGGGCCATGCTGGAGGGAGTTATCAGGGGCCAGCAGCCACATTCACCCCTACTGCAGCGGGCTTGCGATCCCAGCCTGGGGCGTGGCAAAATCTGCCTCCAGATCTGCAGGACCTCCTTGTGAATGCATACTCACAGACTGTGGCACCGGAGGCTCAACAGTACGGGAGGCCCCCCCAGCAAACGATGGGTTCTTGGTCGGCACCGCCCCCTTCGGGTTTGGGGTCCTTATTAGAGGAACAGGATCAGTTTGAGGACAGTGATCCGGAATTTGGCCTTTCAGAAGATGAAAATGCCCCGGAGCAGCCACCTTCGGTTGGCCTGTTTAAACCGGCGTTGTTTAGAACCTTACTATCTAAGGCCAAGCAGGTAATGAACCTTCCGGGCGCCGCCAAAGCAGCAGAGGCCGCTGAGTCAGAACAAGCCTCGGCCTCGCTGCTAGATGAACCCCAACCCGAGTCCGACCACTTTCCCGCTTCAGGCATATTCGTAAAGGGCATAAAGAGGCCGTGGCAGCAACCAGCGGCGGCACAGGGCCCTTCCAACATCGAGAGAAAATTTTACACCTTCGACGAGGAGGTGGAAAAGCTGCTTGAATTCCCACCAATCGACCAGCCGGTCGTGACGCTGGTCTCCAGCGCCTTGGTTCCCTCGGAGACCGGGGAAAGCCTCAGACCAGAGGAGAGGAAAGCGGAAACGTTGCTGCGCAAGGCGCACCTGATGTCAGGCTGGGGATTCAGGGCGGCAGCAGCCGCGTCGTTTATCAATCGAGCGTCACTAATGTGGATCAAAGAGATGCAATCTCGACTGGGGCCTGAAGACGGGCGTCTCCGCCAGGACTTAATTAAATTATTGGCGGCGACCGAGTTTTTGGCGGACGCCACCCTTCACGCGGCCAAATTTTCCACAAGGAGCATGGCAACCACGTTGTCATCACGCCGGCTTTTGTGGCTGAGAAACTGGCAGGCCGACCTTAAGTCTAAATGGCGCCTGGCCTCCGGCCCCTTCCAGGGCTCCACCCTCTTTGGAGATCTGTTAGAAAAAGTCCTAGTGGAGGACAAGGATAAGAGGAAGGTCCTCCCTAGAGCCAACAGATGGCCGGACAGAAGGTTCACTCCGTATTCACAGCGTCAGTCCTTTCGATGGGACTCTAACACGGCTTCTAACCAGGGCCAACGCTCCTTTTCCCAAGGTCAATACAACCAGCAGGCCTATAGGAGCGACCGCGGCGCCTTTCAGGACAGACAGAGAGGCTATCATCAGTCCAGAAGACCCTTTCGCGGAAATAACTCAAGAGGGTTCAAACGCACGAAGTGACTCAGCCGCACTTCAACCCCTCGGAGGAAAACTGCAGGACTTTGGCAGGGCCTGGCAAGCAACTTCCTCCGACCAATGGGCTCTGGCTACAGTCACACAAGGGCTCAGGCTGGAGTTTGTACAACCACCGCCAAGCCGCTTTTTACACTGCCCACTCATAAAGGACATTCAAAAGAAACTACAACTGCGCAGGGAAATTTCGCACCTGCTAGACATTCGAGCGATAGAAATGGTCCCGCAGCCGGAGGAGGGCAAGGGGTTCTACTCCATGATTTTTATCGTTCCCAAATCCTCAGGAGGCTGCAGGTTGATTCTCAACCTGAAGCAACTGAACCTCTTTATAAAATACCGGAGGTTCAGGATGCACTCGCTGCAGACCATTCTAGCGTCCATCAGAAAACAGGACACGTTAACATCCATAGACCTCAAAGAGACCTACTTGCATGTCCCGATCCATCCGGACCACCGCAGATTCCTTCGATTTTGCACCGAGGGACGACACTACTAATACAGAGCCATGCCGTTCGGCCTGTCATCGGCCCCTCGAACGTTTACGAAGCTCTTGGACGTGTTGACCGCCAGTCTAAGGGCCCGATCCATCAGACTCATGGCCTACCTGGACGATATACTCATTTTGTCCAGGTCCAGACTAGCCGCAGAGAGAGATCTCATCGAGACACTGCGTACGCTGGAACTCCACGAGTTCACAATGTGGAGAAAAGCCAGCTGACACCTACCACCAGGCTCCTACACCTGGGAGCGATTATAGATACTCAGGAGGGCACTGTGTCGCTCTCACAAGAGAGACAAAACAACATCAGACATTTGATAGCCAGTATCCAGCGGGGACCAGTTCCGCTTTCATTGCTGTCAAAGGTACTGGGAACCCTAGTATCGGCCATTGGCATCGTCCCATGGGCCCGGTTCCATATCAGGACATTGCAATGGTTCCTCTTGCCGGTTCAAAAGACCAAAGAGAGTCATTCTCACAGACGGGTCCTTTTGCCCAGGAAGGTCAGGGACTCCCTAAACTGGTGGACATCGGCAGCAATCAGCAGAGGATCTCCATTCCAGACAAGGGACCAGATAATCCTGACCACCGATGCCAGTCTTACCGGATGGGGTGCCCACGTCGGAGCTCACATGGCTCAGGGACTGTGGACGACAGAGGACCTTACCTCGGGCAACATAAACTTCCTGGAATTAAGAGCGGTATTCTTGGCTCTACAGGCATTTGCACCTCTGGTTCAACATCAGCACGTGTTGGTGCTTACGGACAATGTGACGACCAGGGCCCACCTGAATCATCAAGGGGGCACAAGGTCACAGCGTCTCATGGAGGAGACGGAGGCTCTCTTTCTTTGGGCCGAACAACATCTACGGTTCCTAACAGCAGAGCACATCGCGGGAATCAGCAATACACAAGCAGACTGGCTAAGTCGGTCCACCTTGGACCAGTCAGAGTGGAAGTTGGACCCGGGCCTTTTTCAACAAGCAGTGCAGCGGTTTGGCCTTCCGCTGGTGGATCTTTTCGCCAGCTCCCAGAACACCCAGCTTCCAAGGTTCTACTCTCGATTCCCACAGCCAGGAGCGGAGGAGATCAACACTCTCCGGACATCCTGGCCGCCGGGACTGCTGTATGCGTTCCCGCCAACGAATCTGATACCACGAGTGGTGGAAAAACTCCTGCGAGAGAGGGCGGAGGTGTTGTTAGTAGCCCCTCACTGGCCTCGACGGCCGTGGTTCTCCGACCTGGTGGCACTATCGGTGTCCCCACCCTGGAGGATCCCGGACTACCTGATAGCGCTCAGCCAAGGGGAACTTCAACATCCCGATCCCCAGTGGCTTC
Source organism: Erythrolamprus reginae (assembly GCF_031021105.1). Lineage (NCBI taxonomy): Eukaryota > Metazoa > Chordata > Lepidosauria > Squamata > Dipsadidae > Erythrolamprus > Erythrolamprus reginae. The sequence goes on from NC_091952.1 coordinate 94,117,040, forward strand.
AACTGACCGTTTGGCATTTGAACGGGTCAGGCTACGAGGATTGAAGCTACCAGAGAAGGTCATCGACACAATGCAGGCTGCAAGACGTCCATCTACTTCCCGGATCTACCAGACGACATGGGCGGCCTTTTGCAGTTTCTGCGACAAACGAAACATCAATATTGAACAGGCTTCGGTCATTACCGTTCTAGAGTTTTTACAGACTGGTCTTGATCGAGGGCTAGCGCCCAACACTCTAAAACGACATGTGGCAGCACTCGCGACCATAATACGAGTGGAAGGAGTCAGGTCATTGACTTACCATCCCTGGGTGAAGGATTTTCTGCGGGGAGCATCGAATCAACACTCCCCACCGATTCGGCGGTTTCCATCATGGGATCTCCAGTTGGTCCTCAAAGCTTTGACAAAACCACCGTTTGAGCCTCTAAGATCTATTCCGTTGAGACTATTGTCACTTAAAACAGCCTTTCTAGTGGCGATTACGTCGGCTCGGAGAGTGTCAGAGTTGGTGGCCTTGTCGGTGCGTCCTGACCTTTGTATCTTTTACCCAGACCGAGTGGTGTTGAGATTAGATCCTTCCTTTATACCGAAGGTCAACTCGGAGTTTCACAAGAAACAAGAAGTAATTCTTCCAGACTTTTGTACCCACGGCAGTCACCCGTCTGAATTGAGGCGGCATAAGATCGATGTACGCCATGCGGTCAAGATTTATATCAGACGCACAGAGGTTTGTCGGAAGTCTGAAAAGTTGTTTGTCTCGTTCGCTTCGGATAAAGAGGGACTTGGAGTTTCATCGGTGTCAATTAGTCGTTGGATCAGGGAATGTATTGCGGAGGCATACAGAGCCCGTAACCAACCAATACCACCAGGAGTGACTGCTCACTCAACAAGGAGTGCGGCGACCTCAGCGGCCTGGGCTACTCAGGCGTCCATAGATGACATCTGCAGGGTGGCAACGTGGTCGGCGCCATCGACTTTCATACGACATTATAAAGTGGACTCCTTCGCCTCAGCAGAGGCGGCTTTTGGGAGACGTGTTTTACAACGTGTTTGTTTATCTCCAACGTCCCTGACAAGACCTTCTCCCTCCCATGGGCCGTAAATCTCTGGTATATCCCATGTTGGACTCTCCTTCCAGATGCAATGGAGAAGAACCGTTGTACCTACCTGAACGGTCTTCTCAGTGCACTGGAAGGAGAGTCCAAACCCACCCGGTACAGTTATGGGTGCAGGGACGCCGGAGTGGTTTATTAGTCAGTTCTTGGTTGTTAACAATAAAAGTTGGTTATCCTCTGACTATGGTTTTTCGTTTTTAAAACTGGCTCATGGGGAGAGCAGAGGGGGCGGTGCTCAATTAATATGTAAATTTCTAACTCAGTCTCTACCAATAGGATTGGAGTAATACCCATGTTGGACTCTCCTTCCAGTGCACTGAGAAGACCGTTCAGGTAAGTACAACGGTTCATCTCTGTAATTCATCCTTTAGACCCTGGTTCTTCTCCAGCTTCTCATATTCCTTCTTCCTAATATTGCTGACACGGGATTTTACTACATTTTATTTATTTATTTATTCAGTTTTTTAATAACCTCCCTCTTCCTTAGACTCAGGGTGGCTTACAATATGTTAGCAATAGCACTTTTTAACAGAGTCCAGCATATTGTCCCCACAATCTGGGTCCTCATTTATCCACCTCGGAAGGATGGAAGGCTGAGTCAACCTTGAGCCAGTGATGAGCTGTGAACCTCTGACCTGCAGATCTAGCAGTCAGCTTTAGTGGCCTGCAGTACTGCACTCTACCCACTGCGGCACCTCAGCTCATATATACTGTAGATCTATTAACACCTCAGTTTTCTGGTCCTTGTATACTATCACAATGATTGGTTTATTTGGCTAATACCTATCTGTTGGGATTTAGAAATCTCACAGGCCTTATTTTCAGGCCTTATTCTCCACAACCTTCTGTGGTAGCTCCCATTGGGAAGCGTGGAAAGATCTACCCCATACACTATGCCAGTGTTTCCCAACCTTTTTTGAGCCACAGCACATTATTCGTATTTTCAAAATCCTGGGGAACACTGAAAGGGGGGGGGGGGGGGGCCTAAAGAAAAGTTTGGACAAAAAAACCCTCTCTCTTCCTCCCTTTCGCTCTATTTCTCCCTCTTTCTCTCTTTTCCTTCCTTCCCTTCATTCTCTCTCTCCATCCCTCTTTTTTTCTTTCTTCCTCTTTTTTGCTCTCTTTCTCTCTCCCTCCTTCCC